>NC_141156.1:7655835-8262502 GCF_053477565.2 Lygodium microphyllum | reverse complement strand
TCTTCTGGCTTTCCATACTCTGCTAATCGTCAGGATCTAGTTGAGCAAATTTGCTTTCAAATTCGTGGTGAAGAGCGGTGGCGGTTAGTCCCTTATTGGGCCTTTCAACCCATTCACTGAAGACTTTCTTTGTTATGAGGCCAAAATCTTCAAGAAATTTTTTTTCTCGAAGAGCCTTCTTGAATGTAGACCATCCCGCATCTTTTTGAAAAAGACCATGAATCTGGTCCTGGAGGCCATGCACGGCCAAACGGGCAAAGCATCGGCTCCAAGCATGATGAGGAACTCCAAAGAAGACCATCTTGTCAATATAGAGGCAGATAAAAGAGGACACATTTTGCCCATTAAATTGCTTGAGCTCCTGCCCAACTGCTTCCAAAGCCTTAATGGCAGCGGCATCATTCCTCTCTTCATCTTGTCTCTGCTGTTGTTGCAGTTGCAACTGTTGCTGAAATTGCAATTGTTGTTGTTGGCTTTCTTGCATCAAACGAACCAACTGTTGCAAGGCATCTCCTCCCAAACTTGATGATTCTTCCATTGTACTTCCTCTTACGTGGCTGACCTCACATCGGGTTCACCACTGTCGTCGTGTTGGGGGTTGAAGGTCTTCCACCACGGTTTAGAGCAGAAGAGGAGTGTGGGATTCAAGGTTAGGGGAAGGAGAAACGATTGGGGTTTGATAAGATTTGGGTTTTTGAGATGACTTAGTCGAAGAAGAAGATCTCAAGCTTTTTCTTTTATTTAGCATACATGAATGGAATGAAAGACTTTGTCTTGATCACATCAAATGCATATGCAGATAATAAGCCAATACATTTAGGGATAATCTCAGATTTAATCCAAATGCAAGTTCAAACGGTTTCTATTTCATGAATATGAATGGATAACAACTCCAAGATACAAGTATTTTGATGGTAGACTCAAGTACATCCAAGACATAAATCAAAAACTCATGAATTACATTGATAAAGCATAAAATTTACTTCAGCCCTGTTTTAAAAACAATAATTTCCAGCCCATAATCATGCTCCAAAAGTGCACATAATCCCAAGAATAAGCTTCACTAATCATTCACAAACGAAGCCCTGATGTTAAGAGGTCAATTCCTTCTCTTACAACCACATAGATCACTTATTTACTCATCCAAATGGACAAGAACAATGGGCTGCCCTGTTTATGAATGGTTTTTTCAGTCCAAAACAGCCCATACATCTTCAAAATCCTCCCCTTTGCTTGCCCCCAAAGTCACTCAAGTACTTGGGTACAAGACGGGCTTCATTAGACCATGAATATGGTAAAAGAATGAAAGAAGACGTACATAAGAGCAGGCTGAATACTTTTTCTCAGGTTTCTCCCTTTTATGGACTGTCATACCACTCATTTTCATCATACCAAATGGACGGGCAAGGAGAGCTCTCACCTTCCTTGTTTGTATCTCTTTCTTCAGCTTCAGTTTGCCTTGAGTTTGCATGCTTTGGAGCATGCACCATAGCCCATAGCTCATCCTCCATCTGCCACAGGTACGCAGGCCTGTTTTTTGCGTCGAAAAATGCAGGTGCATCCTCTTTAGCTCCCACTCTTCAGTTTGACCATTTAGGTCACTTATAAGTCATATAAGACCATTATTTCAGGTCCCACACAAACCTAGTGGACTTTTGACACTTCTCTTGATTTCTAGGCAAATTTTTCTCTTGAACCAATGTGACTTAGCCTGCAGACTATCAATTACCTCCAGTTGATCAAGTTGTGGGTTCCCATAGACTTAATTTTTGTCAATATACATGGTATAACTGAAAATTGTATGATAGTTACAAAAGAACTTATGAAACTAAGTGATATCTAAGTCGGTTGTTGGGTAAACAATGACTGAATTATGTATGAAAGTTCCTCATGTGAATCCTAATAAAGTTCTTCTGCAAACATAAGAATTCTATGATTTATATTATGAGCAAAAAACTCTTTGACAGCGAGATGCAACAAGGATGCATTTGCACAATTCCGTCTTTTTACTTATGCATCATACGTTCAGGATTTGCAACTACCCATGACCACGAAAGTGCAAGCAATTGCAAATTCGAGACATGCAACTAAACTTTGTAGGTCGAATGAGTAAATAAATTTCCTAATGCATTTAAACTTCCCTACGAGAATTAAAACATGCTTAATGCAACTTTTCCATGCGGGTCTATTTTCGGAACTTGGGCATTAAGAATCGGGGTGTTGTCTACTCGTGTACTCGGGGTGGAAGCTCCCACGTGTGCTCCTCTCGACTTTTGCTTTGGAGCCATTAAGGCAGTAGCTTTTGACTCATCGAACTTCCCCTCGGCTTTTTTACGCGTTTTGAAGTCACTATTCTCGGGTTCTCTTCTTCCACACAAGAAATGGGGCTTGTAGTCACAGTTTTAAGAAAACCGAGGAAGGCACGGAAGAACAGAGCCTATGGAAGCCTTAATAGAAGCTTCCAAGCTTCTATCACAGGGAAATGATGTGGAGGTGGGAAGATGATTGGGAGGATGACGATGACGTTGATGAAGATGGTGATGATGATGATGGGGATGGAGATGATGGCAGCAGCAGCCTGACGGTGAGCAGATCTCACGACGGTGGGCAGTAGCATATGGTGGCAGCAGCACACGGCGGCAGCATGATCACATCCTCCTGCCTCCTCCCCTCAAGCTTGGGAGGGGGTATCCTTATAGACATGAAGGTGAGGGGGGGGGGGGTAGCCACACAAGTGGTGGGGTGCATGCCTCCTCCCCATGCCCCTCCACCACTTAACTCATACTCCCTCTTCCCGCCATGCAACAACTGAAGGGGGAGGGAGCTAATAATTTTTTTTTTGTAATAAATTTCATTATCTCTTTTCCCCCTTGAAGGGGTGTTCCCGCATAGGCTATAAAAATCTTTAGTTAATATATGCAAAGTAGATATGATACCTTTATGACCTTGATATGGAGGGCAATGAATCTCATTCAAAACAAAAGATTTAAATGGAACTGTAACACATAATCTCTTTTCATAAAACATGAATCCATCATTGTAAGACACTGAATCAATAGGAATCCAGTTATTTCCAAGTAACTTATTCCAATCAGCATGAAAAGTAATATCCTGATAATAAGTATCTTTCATAGGGGTTAGAGAATCAAATGATATAACAGAGATATTATGAATGGTCGGTCTTCTACTTAATGCATCGGCCACTACATTTTCTTTACCTGGTTGATATTGGATAAGGGGATGAAAACTCTGAATAAAAGCTGCCCATTTGATATGTCGGTCAGATATTTGAGGTTGACTAAGTAAATGACTAATACTTTGTTGATCAATCTTAATCATAAACTCAGAACCCATTAAGTAATGTTTCCATTGTCTTAAAGCTTGTACAACAGCTAATAATTCTTTATCATATGTGGAATATTTAAGTTCGGAGGGTTTCAATTTACAGCTAGAATAGGCTATGGGATGATTATCTTGCATAAGTACGGCTCCTATTCCAGATCCGCTAGTATCAGTAACTACTAAAAAGAATGGTCTATTAAAATCAGGTAGTTGTAATACAGGAGCATGGATTAATGCATGTTTCAATAAATCAAAAGATTTCTGTTGATTATCAGACCAATGATAAACAATACTTTTCTTTAAAAGTTAAGTCAAAGGCAAAGTAAGTAATGAAAAATTTTACACAAATTTCCTGTAAAAACTAGCAAGACCTAGAAAAGAACGTAACTCATGCACATTTTTAGGTATTGGCCAGTTTAATATTGCTTCTATCTTCTTAGGGTCAACTTTAATACCATCTGATGACACAATATGACCTAAATATTCAATTTCTGTTTGAAAGAACTCACTCTCTTCCGGATTAACATACAATTGATTATCTTTCAACAACTTGAAAACCAAAGACATATGTTCATAATGTTCTTTCTCATTTTTACTGAATACTAAGGTATTATCAAAGAATACTATAACACAATGCTAATATTTCAAAAATATGCAATTCATCATTCTACTAAATATAGCAGGTGCATTATTCAATCCAAAAGGCATCACTAAAAATTCATAATGACCAAATTGTGTTTTAAATGCAGTCTTAAATATGTCAGATTTATCTAATCTCACCTGATGATAACCAGATTTAAGATCTATTTTACTAAATATGGCAGAACCTTGTAGTTTATCCATAAGATTATCGACCCTAGGAATTGGATATCTATTCTTTACAGTAATCTTATTTAGGGCACGATAATCAATGCACATACGATAAGTATTCTTCTTCTTCTTTACCAACAAAACAGGTGTGCCAAATGGAGAACTACTAGGTCTAATCAATCCTCTATTTAATAATTCCTCAACTTGATTTTGAATTTCTTTTTGCTCTATCTAGTTATGCCTATATGGTGCTTTACAAGGTGGTTGTGTACCAGGAATTAAATCTATTTTGTGGTCTTCAGGACGTGAAGGAGGTAGTCCAGGTGGTAGATCTTTAGCAAAACAATCTTTAAATTGTGCAAGGAATTCTTTATGCTTAGGGTGCATATGTTTTTCTTTAGCTTGCAGTTCATTCACCCAAATTAGATAAGATTTACTACTTTTGCATAATGCACGTTTAGCTTGAGTATGAGTAAGCAGTGGGAAAGCATTATATGCGTGCATACCATACAATGTAATGTGTTTTCCTTGAAAATGAATTTTAATTGAATGCATGGAATAATCTATGTTAGGATTATGCTGATGATGCCAAGGCATACCTAAGATAATATCACTGGACTGTAATGGTATAACTAGAAAATTCCTTCTTTCAGTATATTCACCAATTTGAATTTCTAAATCATGCACCTCTTGTGTTCCATTATACCTTGTGCCTAAGAATGCTGCTTTAATACGATAATGCGTGGGAACAGTTTGTAATTTCAAATCCTTCACTAACTTTGCAGAAATAAAATCATGTGTACTACCATCATCATGCAAAATAATCTTTTCTTTTCCATGCACTAAACATTTCATTGTCAACAAAGAATGTGGAGTTGGCATACTTGGTAAAGTATCCAAAGGAGTAGTAAAGTCATCCTCATCTTTTGTAAAGTCGGGCATTTCCTCATGTTCTTCATCTTCCATTGCTCCAAGATAGTTGATATGGACAGGTGGCTTCTTCCATTTTAGCCACGGCTTTCTATACCCGATGTGGGGCTGGTGTTTGTTGATGCACGCGGAATGAGTACTTAGCCCAAGGTTTTTCCATTGCGGGAGATTATTTTGCACTGCTTTTGCACGAGATTTAGGATCTTCAATATTTCGTTGCGGAAATATTACATTCTCTCCCCCTTAGAGGAATCGATATGTCCTCATCTCGAGAAGAACTGGGGGTATTATTGGTTGAGAGTACTTTCATCCATCCAAGTGGCATCCTCTTCGGGATAATCTTTCCACTAGATGAGGTATTCTCTCAAGGTTCTAGATCTCAAATGCCTCTCCCTAACATCTAAGATTCTGTCAGGCCGTAGCTCAAGGACTCCTTGGCTAGGCATTACAACTTGTTGATCATCAAGCACATGGCTAGGGTTACACACATATTTTTTCAATAGGCTGATATGAAATACATTATGAACTTTTAGGTTTTCAGGGAGTTGCAGTTTGTAAGCATTAGGCCCTAGGCACTTGAGAATCTTGTAGGGTCCACAATACCTTGGACTTAGCTTTTTGCATTCACCCAAGGATAGGGAACTCTTCTTTGGACGTACATGAATGAAGACCATATCACATTCAATGAAGGATCTGTCTTGACATTTCAGGTGCGCATAAGCTTCTGTCTGTCCTTGATGGCTTGGATGTCCTGTCTTATTGATTTGATTTGGTCATTCATGTCTTCCAGCATCTGCATTGAAGCTTCAACCCTCAAGGTTGGATCCAAAAAGCTTAAAGGACTACGACAATTGTGCCCACACAATGCTTGAAAAGGGGTTATCTAAATGCTTTGTTGGTAAGAAGTATTGTAGGCAAACTCAACCAGTGGCAAATATTGAATCCACTTTTTGGGTTTGCGGCAACAATGTGCCCTAAGGATATTGTCAATCACTTGGTTGGCTCGTTCTATTTGACCATCAGTTTGGGGATGGTAAGCTATACTGAAACACAGTTGAGTCCCAATGGCCTCGAAGATAGCCCTCCAAAAGTGTGAGGTGAAGAGAGAGTCATGATCACTAATGATTCTTCTGAGTAACCCATGTAGTTTGAATATTTCCTTGATGAATAGCCTTGCGATGTCTGAGGCTTTATAGTTTGTCTTAAGAGGGATAAGATGTGCAATTTTGGTGGGCATATCTACCATGACCATAATGGAGTTGTATCCTCCCTGAACTTGAGGCATGCCAACAACAAAGTCCATACTAATGAATTCCCATTTCATTTGGGGAATGTCAAGTGGTTGCAATTTCCCTAGAATTTTAACATGTTTGGCCTTAATGCGTTGACAAGTCAAACATTCCGTGACATATTTGAGAATGTCACCTTTGAGCCTATCCCAATAATAGCTCTTCCTGACCGCATTGAGGGTCTTCGCATAGCCAGGATGTCCTGAAAAAGGGGAGTCATGGGCTTCCCAAAGTATCTTCTTCTTGAGTGATTGGCTTGCCGGTATACAAAATCTCGTCCTATAGTAGACAAGTTCACTATTGATAGAGAATTCTTGATACTTTGTTTGTAGCTTCAGGTATTGATCTTTGATGGGGATTTCCCTTAGAAATTTTTGATAGGTTGGGTCATGGCATGCCTCTTCTCTAGCTAGCTCAAGAATTGGGTTGTTTGGCATGGATACCTTTGTGGCTAGAGATCTTGTTGTTGATGGATCTTGCAAAATCAAAGAATTTAGAAATGCCTTGTGACTGAGTACATCGGCAACTACATTCTCCTTTCCAGGCCGGTATTTGATTTCAAAATCATATTCTTCCAGCACTTCAATCCATCGACGTTGCCTTATATTGAGCTCATTCTGGGTGAAAACCCATTTAAGACTCTTGTGGGCCATCACTAAGGTAAATTTATTACCCAGCAAGTAGTGTCTCCAAAGTTTGAGAGCATGGATGACAGCCAATAGCTCCAGATCGTGGGTAGCATAATTCCTTTCATGGCTCTTTAGTTTCCTTGAAGAGTATGCTACAGGATGACCTTCTTGCATAAGCACACATCCTAAGGCAACTGTGCTAGCATCAGTTATCACTTCAAACTTCTTACTAAGATTCGGAAATTTCAGGATGTGTGTTGATACCAAGCTTTAATTTAGTTTGTCAAAGCTGGTCTGTTTAGCAAGTGACCAAACAATTGATACTTGCTTCTTTAGTAGATCAGTCACCACAGAGGCGCTAGAATCAAAGCATAGTTTTTGATAAAGACCCTGTACCATCCTGTCAACCCAAGAAAACTATGTATTTCTTTGACAAAAGTTAGTGTTGGCCATTCTAGAACGTCTCTGACCTTGGCCGGATCTACTAAAATTCCTTCTGTTGATACAATGAATCCCAGATATTCAATCTGTCGCTTGAGAAATGCACACTTCTTCTTGACATAAAGCTTGTGTACTCTCATTGTTTCAAGGACAATGTAAAGCTAGGTTCATGATCTTTCTCCTGCTTGGAGTAGACTAGGGTATCGTCAAAGAAGACAAGTACAAAGTCATCAAGATAGGGCCTAAAGATATCCTGCATTAACCTGTTGAAGGTAGCAGGAGCATTTATCAGCCCAAATGACATTACTAGGAATTCAAAGTGTCCATACCTTGTGCTGAATGCAGTCTTTGGGATATCTTCTTCCTTAATCCTTATCTGATAATATCTAGACCTGAGATCTATCTTAGAGAAGATCTTCTCACCTTGAAGACGGTCAAGAAGTTCATCTATTCTTGGAATGGGGTATTTATTTTTAATGGTTGATTGATTCAACCCTCTGTAGTCAATGCATAGTCGAAGCGTTCTATCTTTCTTTTTCTAGAACAGCACTGGAGCTCCCCATTGTGAACTGCTAGGACGGATGTAGCCTTGGTCTAACATTTTCTTGAGTTGCTCCTTTAGCTCAATCGCTTCCGGGATGGACATTGTATATGGTCTCTTTGCGATTGGTGCAGCTCCTGGCGCTAGCTTGATTTCGTGATCGACTTCCCTTTGAGGAGGAAGTTCTATTAGCTCTTCAGGAAATACATCTACGTATTCCTTTAACCATGAAGGTTCTTTCCTAGATCTTGATTCTGATCTAGCTTATTTAGCTTAATCAAATAGACAGGTAGCCCCTTTCTAACTTCTTTTATTATCCCTGTTGCTTTTGCCAGTTGAATTTTTGGCTTTCCAGCCTCTCCTTGAGTTGTGACTAGTTCCCCTTCAGAATTTCGAAAGGAGACTTGGCCCTGACCACAGTGTATGTGGGCATCATTGGGTATTAGCCAATCCATTCCGAGCAAACACTCATGGACACCTAGTTTCATAACCCTGAATCTGCTTCCCACCCAGTAGGAATTTCACCTTAGCAGTTTGCCTAGTACAAGAGACCCCACGACCATTTGCTAATTCTACAAGTAAGGTAGGTGCATCATTTGTTGCTATTCCTAATATTATTGCACAGACTGGTGAAATGAAAGAATGTGTACTGCCACAATCAATCAAGGTTTTGAAGCTTTTACCTTGATAATTCGATGGTAACACAATATTAGTGAGTTTGGGAATCTCCCAATTCCCAGTTTTTGGATACTAAAAAGGTGGCACCCGGATAACATGCCCATAAGTTTCTCAAAACCATATGATGTGACCTATCATTGGAAAGCGCTTGAAAAATGGAATCTATTGAGCTATAGAGTGCTCGATTTGGAGTTATAGTATTCAAGTTATGACAAATCCAAAGATTTGACCATATGTCCCAATGGGAAATTCCCATATTTCCCAATTTGGTATTTGGTGTTTGAATCACCAAGAATTGGCGATTCGGGCCTTTCTTATGAAGAGCAGTATGAACCATTGCCCTCTCAATGTCTACTTCCATTTTAAAAGGCATTGTTGGAAACACTAGAGGTTCTCCCTTTGGCCATGACGGTGGCTCCTTGGCCATGGACTGCTCCTTGGGATGGCCCTTGACATTGTCCTCTGCTAAGCTTGGGACAATGCCTTTTAAAATGACTAGGCTCGTTGCAATGGAAGCAACGGAGATTGCGGCCATTACCTTGGGTAGGAACAAAGTTGTTAACAGTGTTGGCCCTAGCTTTTTTCTTTTGTCCTTGATTTTGGCCTTGCGCTCTCTTAGCCTGAGACCTATACACCCCCTTGTTATGATCCTTGTAAGACCAAGTCCTGTTATTTTTTAGCTTGGTCTACACCTGTTATATTATGGGTGTAGCTCGAATGAGCACGTCTTGAAGGTCTGTGGGTGCATTGATTCCAGGCAGGTGTTTATGGGTGGATTTAACCTAGCACAAAACTTTGACACCTATTGTGTCATGTCCATTTGTGGTGCGTACTTTAAAAGAGAGATGAACTTTGAATAGTATGCATCCAGGGATAGTCCAAGCTGCTTTAATGCATAGAATTCGTTCATCTTCTGTGTGCGGTAGGCAGGTGGTAGATATCTCCCTTGCACAGCCTTTTTAAGCTTCTCCCAAATAACAGACCCTTCCTAGATCCCTTGGTCTCTACACCATTGTTTCCACCAAAGTCTTGCTTTTCCAGCAAGCTTGAGTTTGGTGAGCATAGCTTGGTTAGTGGGTGTAGTACCTACTGCTTCGAAATAATCCTCCATGGATTTGATCCAGATCTCGGCATCAGTTTGGACGGTCCTTCCCTTACCATCGAATTCAGGTGGCATGATTTGTTTGAGAAGGAACTTCTTCTCTTGAATTACAGCTGTACTTGGTGCAGGGGTCGGACTAGGAATCTACACTTGAGGTTGCGCCTGGGCAATAAAATTCTTTACGTTAAAAACTTACTAAACATTTCTCACATCAGATTAAAATGCCCAGTTCAGCTTTTAGCCAAGTGACCTAGTCACTTAACTCCGTTACCAACACTCACAACCATGACAGATAGTAATAAATATCTTATTCATTCATGTGGGCATAGCCCTTTCGAGTATATTTATTTTTGGGAAGGTAGAATAAGCTAATTGGCACATCAGTTTGGGGAAAACAAGATTGTGTTACATTCGGCTACGGGAACTGAGTAATAATATAGAGAGGGGTCATAGATTTTCGGGAATCGATAGGTCATAGGAAGCTTAGGGTATCATTTCCTTTGATACCCGTTCTTCTGATAACGTCCCAACACCTTGATTTTGTCGGCAATTATTATTCGAGTCACTTCCTCGTACACATACTTGTTCTGCTTGACCTTTTGACCGCCGACATGTAGGGTTGCGTTTGCGTGAGCCTCGACAAAGATGAACAGCTTCACGGCCTTTAAGTCCTCCATCCACTTGACTCTCTTCAAGTTGGTCTGAAGGTACACAAGTCGATGGGAAGCTATGTAATAAATTCCCGATTCACCCGTCCATCTCCGTTCCACATACAGGGGTGAAGGATTGTAGATGCGATCTAGATATTCATCATACCTAGCCTCCTCGATAATCCAAAGCACACATTGCAGTCATAAACATAACCTGGAACACCAATAATTTATTCCATGCTTCGCGACTCTACAGGCCAGAATCGAAAATAAGTAAGGAATGCTTTTAACGGCAACAACCTTCATTAAGTTCCCTTGTAAATATTAGATTTCATTGGTTCTCTCTGATACCAATTGTAAGGTGGCCCCCTTTCCACTTGTGGGACACGTCTTGGCAGCCCATCGGGAAGAGACTCTAGAAAGCGCCCCGGCACTCCCAAGGAATGTCACGGGGTTTGCGATCTAGGTCTTCTCGAGTCTGCCACGAAGCGGAAGCATTCCAGCCATTCCCACTTAGGACCGACCAGAATCAGGGTTTTCCTAATGGTCAAGTTCCTAGAAGGTAGCTAGCGTCGAGCCCCAGACGAACTACTTTGCGCAGAAACATCAAGCTCAAAGTGGATTTATACTGCACTTGATTTAAGGAGACTAGGAAACGAGAGGGATACAAAGCTCGACCTCTCTGCCCATAAGGCATAGTCCCATTCCATTCCCCTCAAACAGTATGAATCGGGACTCTAGCTCTCTAGATTCTGGGTCATTGTTATCTAGCTGCCAATTTCCTTTGAGAAAAGTTCCCGGCCAATTGGGACCACCCTTCCGTAGGACGGACCTAGGGTCACATCCACCACACTTTCCTCAGGTTGCTTTAGTTATCTAATTACCTACCACATTTAATTTGACAAGCAAAAACAGCTTCCTTAATTAACCAATTAATCACTAGTACCTTCACGTAACTTAGGCACTCACATAGAAAATCAATGTCAAACAAGTTCCTTTTCAACATTTGATCTTTATTTATCAGTCTTTGGAATACATCATATAATCTGCCTGAAGGCTATTCTAACAATCCTCAGGGATCGCTATTCCAAGTTCTGCCCATTGACTAGTATGCGAGCCTTGAGATCCAATCTCGAGTCACGTCGGCCTCTTGTGCAGGATCCGAAGACAAGGGACTTTTTACAGCCAGAGCCTCCCTTGGCACCCAAGCGTCCTCCTGCTCCAAGTAGCACCCACAGAAAGACCTCTCGCGGCGGGTTCGGTCCACGTACCCGGCGCGGCTAACAACCCCCTTGGATAGGGTCAGGCAGACAGTCGAGGTAATTGATACTGCCTCTCCCTCCAGGCTTTCAACTTGAAGCATTAGTTATTTTTTTGGCGTTAGTTCCTTGAGCAAAAAAGTACAAACAGTGCTCCTACGTGTACAATCACAAGCATTCCAGTGGTCATTTGTACGGCCAACTGTTAAGGTGTGAATCCTTCTCTCCGAATACATCCAGCATTCGATTCGGGATCAATCGCGACTTGGCAAGATCCCAAGGGTTTTGTAAGCTGAGTTGCTTGTTTACCCTCTTATCCTTGGGTTAGGGTTTATACCCTGTTGACCCAAATTGTCAATACCTTAGGTTTCCTTATATTAAGGTTAATAAATCCTGGGCAACCTCGTCGCCCTAACTTGGATGGTCAATTGCTTTCTTGGGAAATTTGTAACTCCCCTAACTTGGCAAATCAGCCCCAAGGAAGGGTGATGTAGCAAGATGACTACTCATCCTCTAGAAAATTAGACTTGTACTTAGAACTCGCCAAACTTGTTCTAAGGAGTGGCAATACTATTTTGTGATTTAGACACAAAACCATGCGATGTTGCAACTTGTTGCACGAGATAGGTGTTGGCACCTAACTTGTGGGATTCTTTCTCCCATCACACGGAATTCCTTGGTCAAGAATACCTTTGGTCAAGATGTAGGGTTTGTGAGTCCTCTTGACCCAATCCAAACCTTAACCCTACTAGGCCGATAACGCTTTGGCCCTAGGGTTCCTAAATTCATACGGAAGTCTAGTATTTGGTCAATTGATCCTTAGGGTGAGAACCCTAGTTCATTCTTGCATGGGTGTTTAGATAACCCTAACATTCCGTGAATGTGGGTAGGACCTTTGAGATCGGAAGTATTAAGTCGGCAACCCAAGTGCGATACTAGGTAGAATTTTATCATAGCTTAACCCTACCTAGCACATTGAGGTGAACGTCATATGCTAACTAATTATACCCTTATTATTCTCATGTAAACTATTCAATTATATGCGAATTACTTAGTTTATCTAACCAACCCATGACTTAGGATGATCTTCCCTTCTAAAGATGCAAATACTTTCCCTAAAAGATGTAAGTAACTTCAAGATAGGCGAGATGCATCATTCCATGCAATTTCACGACCATAGACCTTTTTGCCTTTATGCAACTTAAGGATCTATAGAGATCTTTCTTTTCCTTGCCCTATACTATAACGATTGACAATCATAACTAACTCTTATAAACCCTACGTTGATGCAACAAAATCAAAGCTTTAATATTTTTAATGAAGATGCACTCAAACTTTGATAAAAGAACTCCATGCATGAGCGAATGCCATGAGTCCATCATTGACTTAAACATTCCTTTACCATTTAACCGGACCCAAAATGTAACTATCATCACATGCAATTTGCAAAGTTCATAATTCCTTTCTATGCATTGCGACTATTTGGACATCATTTAATGGGCGTCTACGATTATCTTATACATGAGTCACAACTAGGAAATTATCACATAAATGCGTTATGTGTTATATGCCCTATCCTTAACGAGATGCAACAAGGATGCCTTTGCACAATTCCGTCTTTTTACTTATGCATCATACTTTCAGGATTTGCAACTACCCATGACCACGAAAGTGCAAGCAATTGCAAATTCGCGACATGCAACTAAACTTTGTAGGTCGAATGAGTAAATAAATTTCCTAATTCATTTAAACTTCCCTACGATAATTAAAACATGCTTAATGCAACTTTTCCATGCGGGTCTATTTTCGAGACCTGGGCATTAAGAATCGGGGCGTTGTCTACTCGTATACTCGGGGTGGAAGCTCCTGTGTGTGCTTGTCTCGACTTTTGCTTCGGAGCCATTGACGCCATAGCTTTTGACTCAGCGAACTTCCCCTCGGCTTTCTTACGTGTTTCGAATTCACTATTCCCAGGGTTCTCTTCTTCCACACAGGAAATGGGGCTTGCAGTCACAGTTTTAAGAAAACCGGGGAAGGCATGGAAGAATAGGGCCTATGGAAGCCTTAATAGAAGCTTCCAAGCTTCCGTCACAAGGAAATGATGTGGAGGTGGGGAGATGATTGGGAGGATGACAACGATGTTGTTGAAGATGGTGATGATGATGATGGGGATGGAGATGACGGTAGCGGTAGCTTGACGGCGGGCAGATCTCACGACGGCGGGCAGTAGCATACAGTGGCAGCAGCACACGGCAGCAGCACGATCATATCCTCCTTCCTCCTCCCCTCAAGCTTGGGATGGGGGTGTCCTTATAGGCATGAAGGTGGGGGGGGGGGGGGGTAGCCACACAAGTCTCCTTCCCATGCCCCTCTACCACTTAACTCATACTACCTCTCCCCGCCATGCAATGGCTGAAGGGGTAGGGAGTTAATACAAAAATTTTGCAATAAATTCATTATTTCTTTTCCCCCTTGAAGGGGTGTTCCCGCGTAGGCTACGGTTTTTAGCCATGGCTTCCTATACCCGACGCGGGCTGGTGTTTGTTGATGCACGCGGAATGAGTACTTAGCCCAAGGTTTTTCCGTTGCGGGACATTACTTTGCATCGCTTTTGCGCGAGTTGGAACACAAATGAGCATGGTAGTTCAATATCTTCATTTTGTAAATCCATCCTCACTTGATGTAGTAGACATGATGATCTAATCTTTAGGATTGCAATAATGTTCTCATTGAACCAAACATTAAGATCCACTATCAAATCTTTGCTTATTTAGATTTTTGTCTAAAGCAACTAGACTACCACACCAACATAATGCCATCTACTATAATAAAAGCTAAGGATGAAATTTTGAGTAGCAACTATATATTTACAAGCTATAGAGTCTTGATCTATCTAACATATAATTTTTCCTTTTGTCCTAGTGTCCCATCCCTCATCAATAAATTGTATGATCATATGTTAGTCTCTTCACTAAAAGCATTGCCTTTGATCTTATCTTAGCATTAGAAAATAAATCAAAAAATATATTAATATGCATTAAAAAAGTAACTTTGCTTAGCCTACTTGAGATATTAGGTTTTGATGCTCTCTATATCTAAGAAAATATTTTACATCTATAGCCCTCACTAGTATAGTTGGACTTGGCAAAGGCCACTCAGAGTTGAAAAATCTGGCAAAGGAAGGGGAGATATTGATCCCCATTGGTTGCACTACATGGGGACAATATAAGAATGGTCATAAAAGAATATTCCATTCTCTACAAGCTTTGTCCTCTTTCTACCTTTGTAAATTTCTTCTCCAATCGAACCATGCATAACATCAATAACATCAACAATAGACTTGATCGGTTGCCATTCCTCAAGATTAGAGGGGTAGACATCTACAAGACAAACAAATGTTATAATGGAAAACCTTAAACCAAGTTCAAGAAAAGAAAGACTTTAAGAATAAAATCCTTACAGTTTGGTCTATGCATAAGAAGATTTGAAGTTTCAGGTTCCAAATATAGCTCTCTTTGCATAAACATATATTACACCAATATCTTATTTATGCTATTCTTATTTACTCCAAGCTTGAAATCTCAGATTACCTTTCCAAGCAGGGATGAATGAGCTCCCATATTTTCATATCTTCCCACATTTTGCCTATTGCATGGCTATCCAACTGCCTTTGTTAATGATAGTAGGAATCCATCTTCCATCTATTTGGAATGAGTTAAACATTGATATGGATGTAATTTGGGAGCGTGAACGCCTTGTTGAAGGTCAAATTTTTGTATCCGTGGCACGCGCGCGCGCGCACACACACACACACAGAGGACTAGGCTACCACTAAAAGGAGGGAAAAACACGAGAGAGATAAAAGAAAGGAGAGAAAAAAAATGAGTGCCAATAATTTTACTAATTTGAATTTAGATTAAACCAATCATTATCATTAATCCAAACATATCATTAAATAAAAGTGGGAGAGAATGTATATCGTTAATTGTAAATCTAATGGATATATGCTTTTGAGCCACCAATTGAATGGAACTTGGTATATGTGTGTGTGTTTGGGGGGTTGTTTGGGAATTTGTTTTAAACTAACTCCATAGTTCATGCAAAAGTAAAACCCAATAATACACAACCACAATCAAGGGTGTTGGTGTAGAGGTATAAAAGAAGTAAGTGGTAACTATAGATGTAGTGTGATAGTTACTAGGATCTTGGGTGAGCAATGTGCTCATGCCTAGCAAAGATATTGTGAAGCCAATGGTTCATGAAATAGGTGAGACATGTACACTGTCACATTGTCCTTGATACAGTTGTGGAAAAGTATATGATCACAACCCAGATTTTTATACTATCATTCTGGTATTATTGGGAGCACTATATCAATGGAGTGCTTATGCGAATAAACTAGGAGGCTGCAAGCTTGCAAGCCAACAAGGTTGTAGATATTGAGGTGGTAGATGAGGCCTCCTCTATTGACCATTATAAGCATAAGAGAGGAATGTGTTTTGGTCGAGCTTCGCAAAGACATCAATGATGAGCCACCCAATATGCTACCAAAAGACTTCTATTTTGTACACAATAGAAAGCATGTACTAAAAAGAAGGGAATCATGGATTATATGCAAGGACCTTCAAGGCAGAGCTCAGACCAAAGCTTAGTACTACCAACTTGAGTCACTATTGTAACATGCAACCTTGTAACTTGAGCTTCTTTTACAAGATGTACCTTGTAACACACAACCCTTCTGTTAAGGAATCTTTTGTAGCACACCTTTTGTTATAGAATGGATCTTTTGTAGCACACAAAGCCTTTGATAATTTATGGATCATTCCTGTCAATTTCCTCTATACAATTAGTCGCATTATTGTTTTGGTGTATTTTCAAGTGTAGAGATGGTGTAATCGACATGATGTAATTGACACAACAAGTTGTACCTTGTAACACACAACCCTTCTTAAGGGATGGGTCTTTTATAACACAAAACCCTTTTGTTAAGAATTAGGTTCTTTGTGTCCTTTTTCTTTTACTATTGATAATGCTATTGTTTTGGTGTGTTTAACAATACTTGCCTCTGAGGAATACAAAGATGATGTAATTTATACATTTTCTTAAATTCATAAGATATCAAAGAAGATACAGCATAATACACTATCCAAATGTCTTTAACAATCAAAGAATAATGTGTTTCTACATTATATCATTTGACCATACATATTCAGTAGCACATCTTGGAAATCAATACATATTATAGCTATGGCATCAATCAAGAGTCAGAGCCGGGAGAAGGTGGACTTGATGATGACTTCATCCTCTTTGGGGAGCGCTCTCGATCATTCTCATTTTCTACCTCCGGCATTAGCACCACTGTGGAGGGATCAAGTTGTGGCAGTGCACCCCTGCATAGCCTTGTTTTCTTTTCCCTCATGAATCTTCTCTTCCCAGTGGATGTAGGTCCTCAACTTGTGACATCCCTGCTGCAATAGCTTGACCCGCATATGACAAATAATATGGTATTCGAAGCACCATGCATCCATATCCTATACCAAAAACTCGCAAAGTGAATTGCTTTGCTACCAATATCACCTTCACAGCATTGGTTGCCACAAGATGGCCACCCAAAAACCTCAAAACTACCTTCAATGCAAAAAGAGGTAGCACCGCATTGTCTAGAAAGAAATCCTTGTGAAATATTATGATCTGTCAAGAAACAAGAAAAGAAAATATACTTGTCAGGAAACATTGCCAAATAATATGTATATAGATATTTGTCTCTCAGCTATGTATATGTACATGTGTACATATGACTTGTTACCTTCTTATGATTGAAACGTCCCACATAGTGGGCCAACTCGAAATCCTTTCTGGTCTCTTTTAAATTGGAGGAAGATGAGGATGCACTACCTACCGACCTGCTTCCTCCGGCTCTTTTAATGAACTCATCTTCACAAATGAGAAATCGAAATCAAACTTTTCAAAATTGACAAATGCCATAGCAATAGCAACCACTTAACACTAAGAACAAAAGGAACACACACTACTAGATGATTCTCATAATTTTCTAGCATTCTTCTTGACCATAGCAAGATTGTCCCCCCAATGTATGGCATTGCTTCTCTCTCTTGGATCCTGCCCATGTCCAACACTTCTAAAGGCTCTGCAAATTGAGCAGTCTGTATCTTAGGGGGAAATTGGCTCTCTTGTAACGACTTAGCCTCCTCAAAAACTGTGAGAGCAGTTGTTTTCCTGTCCTATAATCCCCCTCCTTAACTTTTGAGTTGGTCAAGAAATACTTATCTTCTTCATCCGCAACGAAACTGATATCAGCATCATTGAATTTAGCTAATGCAACAAGACTGTAGTCCTCACGCATATTTAGTTCCTGCATCATGTCCACTAGAAGAATAAACTCTTCATTTTCTGGGCCCATCTTGAAGCTCGGAAGGCATGATAAAGGAAGCCTTGAGGCTCGTCCTCCATCTCTTTACCCTTCCTTGGGGCATTCTGTAACATGTCTGCTTGTCCACTTGTGGGACACGTCTTAGCAACCCATTAGGAAGGGAGTCTAGAAAGCGCCACCTGGCACTCACAAGGAATGTCACAGGATTTGTGATCTAGGTCTTTCCGAGTCTGCCCCGAAGTGGAAGTATCTGGCCATTCCCACTTAGGACAGACCTGAAGTCAAGGTTTTTTTCCTATCAGCCAAGTCTCTAGGAAGTAGCTAGCGTCGAGCTCCAGATGAACCACTTTGCGTAGGAACAACAGAGTTGAAGCCGATTTATGCTGCACTTGGTTCATGGAGAATGGGAAACGAGAGGGATGCGAAGCTCAACCTTTCCGCACATAAGCCATAGTCCCATTCCGCTCCCCTAAAACAGCATAAATCGGGATTCTAACTCTACTGACTCTAGGTCTTCATAGTTTCATTATCACATCTTTTGAGAAAAGTTCCTAGCTAACCGGGATCACCCTTCTGTAGGACGGACCCAAGTCATGTCCACCACACTTTCCTCGGGTTGCTTAGTTATCTAATTACCTACCAGATTATGTTTGACATGCAAAGGCAGCCTCATTAATTAACCAATTTAAATACACGCTCCTTCACGTAACTTAGGCACTGACATTTAAAAAAAAAAACAATATTAAGCAAGTTCCTTTTTCAAATATTTGATCTTTATTTATTATAGTCTTGGAATACATCAAGTATCTTGCCGGAAGGCTATCCCAGCAATCATCAAGATTGCTGCTCCAAGTTTCGCCCGTAGACTAGTACACGGGCCTCAAGATCCCATCTTGAGTCACATCGGCCTCTTGTGCAGGATTTGGAGGCAAGGAATTTACAGCCAGAGCCTCCCCTAGCACCCAAGCGTCCTCCTGCTCCAAGAAGCACCCATGGAGAGACCTCTCATGGCGGGTTTAGTCCATGTACCTGGCGTGGCTAGCAACCCACTTGGATAGGACTAGGCAGGCAGTCGGAGGTAACTGAACCTGCCTCTGCCTCCAGGCTATTAACTTGAAGTATTAAGTGTTTGGCCTTGAATTAGTTCCTTGAGCAAAGAAGTTCAAACAATGTACCTAATTGTACAATCACGATAATTTCTATGGTCATTCGTATGACCAACTGCTAAGGTGTGATTCCTTCTTCCCGAATACTCCCAGCACTTGATCCTGGATCATTCGCAAGTTGGCAAGATTCCAAGGGCTTGGCAAGCTAGGTTGCTTGTTTACCCTTTTTCTTTGGGTTAGGGTTTATACCCTATCGACCCCAATTATCATTACCTTAGGTCTCCTTGCACTATAGTCAAATAGATCTTGGACAACCCCATCGTCCTTGGTTGGTCAATTTGCTTCTTGGCAATTCACAATTTCCCTAAATTTGACAAATCGGTCCCAAGAGAGAGTTGTAGTAGAGCGACTACTGGACTCTTAACGAATCTAACTTGTAACTAGATCTCGCCTTCATTGGCCTACGATGTAGTAGTAGCATCTTATGATTTAGTTGCAATAGCATATGACCTTGCAGACTTGTTGCATGAGATAGGTAGTAGTACTTATCTTGAGGAATTACATCTCCTATCATATGGCATTCTTTGATTAAGAATACCTTCGATCAAGGTATAGGATTTGGGAGTTCCATTGACCCCAATCCAAAATCTTAGTCCCACTAGGCTGAAGATTGATTTGGCTATAGGATTTCTTGTGAGATCTTAATGTTTGGTCCTTCGAAATTTAAGATGAGAACCCTAAGATCACGTTCTTTTCCCTTATGGACCACTTGTCCCTAGTAAGATTGTCTAATTAGACAATCCACCGATGATTGTCTGAAATTATCCTCTCCAAATATCCAAGGCGTAGGCCTTGATCGATAATCCAACCTAGAGTTTAACCTATTAATTTATCTTAGAATAGGAAAACGTCCTTGTTCCGTAGTCTAATGTTGTAATGACAGTTTGCAAGCAACTCACTTGGTCGCTTAACATTTGTTTGTCGATATTACTAGTATTCTTGTCCTAAGGCCTAGTACCCTCTCTTACTCGCAACATAGAACGATCTAAGTATGAGAACGTTGGGTTAACTCTGCAAGCGCAATACTAAGCAACATTTTAACTTAACTTAACCTATCTTTTCATATTGAATGTGACTATCATTTTATGCGTATTGCAACCTATATGCTTTTCATCAAATAAAATATAACCCTTTTTCTTTTTATACATTTACTTATGCATGCAAGTTGCTTATGCATGCAAGTTACGTTATGTAAATTTACAATGCTAAAAAAACATAATCTTTTCTTTTCCCATGCAAGTCACGCAAATAAGAATGCAGCTGCTTATGCAAATTCTAACTATTTTATTCCTCTCCATAGCAATTATCTATTCTTTAATTAAACATCCTTCTATGAATTAACCTATTTACGGTCATCGCAAGGGATTTTTATTGCACAAATGCATTGTATACAACATAATTCGTTCTTTCCAACATAAATTACCCAATGCAAACCTTCCAATGCACAAGAACATTGCAATATATATTTAACCTATATGTGAGATGCAACTAGGACATTATTGCATAAGTGCATATTTTAACACATGAACCATATATTCAAAAATGCAACAACCTTTCATCATGATGGTAAAAAGAATTATAAGTACCTTGACATGCAATTTAAAGCTTTTTCAAACATTCCTATGATCTCTTTTTCAAAAAAAAAAAGCGTTCAATTATAGTAACTTTCCAATGCGATTAAGTTTTCCCTATGCAAATTTATACTTAATGCACCCATATCATGCGGAAATGAAGAAGGTGAATTTGATGGAACTTGAACATCTGCAGGAGGGGTATAATCGATTCCTATGCTTCGAGTGGGGACTCCTACTCGTGCTCCTCTTGCTCCCGTGTGTGCTCCTCTTGTGTGGTGCTTTGGGGCCATCGCAATTGGGATTTGGGAATAAGTCGGGCAGGTGGAGGGTGTGCTGAAATTCTCTGCAAGTTGGTAGTTCTTCCTTCCCGCAAGGGAACTCCCTTCACAAATGAATTGTGCCCTACACGCGATCTGCGGGTGAAGCACCCCTAAGAAGCTTTTAGTGGAAGCTTCTTTTTTTTCTTCCTTTCTGTCAGTCGGACCTGACACCATCTCCTCCTCCTCAATCGTGCTACGGATGGTGATGATGATGAAAATGATGGCAGAGTAGGGGGTGGCGTTGCGTGTGTCAGGCAGAACAGGGAGGTAGCGCTAAAGACGGAGTAGGGGGAGCGGCGCTGAAGACCACGGGGGGGGCTCCCCTTATATAGTGGGAAGGGGGTGGTTCATGGGGGGGAGATGGGCCACCACCCCTACACCTAGGGGGTGCATGCCCCTTCTCCCACTCTTACTCCCTCCCTCTCTCTCTCTCCTCGACATCCTATCGGCAGGGGGAGAGAGAGAGGTAAAAAAATTTGAACTAATTTTAAAAACTTTTGAAAAAGGGGGGGGGGGGGGGTTTCTCATGGGAGGGGCACGGGAAATGTTACATCCTCTCCCCCTTAGAGGAATCCAGATATCCTCATCATGAGAAGATCTGGGGGTATTGTTGGTTGAGAGTATTTTCATCCATCCAAGTGGCATCCTCTTCGGGATAATCTTTCCACTGGATGATGTATTCTCTCAAGGTCCTTGATCTCAAATGCCTCTCCCTAACATCTAGGATTCTATCAGACCATCTCAAGGACTCCTTGGCTAGGCATTAAAATTTGCTGATCATCAAGTACATGATTCAGATTAGGTAGACACTTTTTCAATAGGCTAACATGGAATACATTATGAGTCTTTAGAGTTGCGGGTAGCTGTAGTCTGTCAGCATTAGGCCCTAGGCACTTGATGATCTTATAAGGTCCACAATACCTCAGACTTAGCTTCTTGTACTCTCCCAAGGATAGTGAACTCTTTTTAGGGCATACACGGATGAAGACCATATCACCTTCGACCAAGGATCTGTCTTGCCGTTTCAAGTCAGCATAGGCCTTCTGTCTATCCTTGGCAGCTTGAATGTCTTGTCTTATTGATTTGATTTGATGATCCATGTCTTTTAGCATCTGTCTTGAAGCTTCTACCCTCAAGGTTGGATATGAGAAGTTCAAAGGGGTACAACAATCATGCCCATACAATGCTTGGAAAGGGGTCATCTGAATACTCTGTTGGTAAGAATCATTGTAAGCAAACTCAACCAGTGGTAAGTATTGAATCCACTTTTTGGGTTTGCGACAGCAGTATGCCCTAAGCATATCTTCAATGACTTGATTGACTTGTTCTGCTTGACCATCAGTTTGGGGATGGTAAGCCGTGCTGAAACAGAGTTGAGTTACAATGGCCTCAAAGATAGCCCTCCAAAAGTGTGATGTGAAAAGAGAGTCATGATAACTAATGATTCTTCTGGGTAACCCATGAAGTTTGAATATTTCCTTGATAAATAATCTTGTGATATTTGAAGCTTTATAGTTCTTCTTGACAAGGATGAGATGTGCGACCTTGGTGAGCATATCTACTACAACCAAAATAGAGTTATATCCTCCCTGAACTTGGGGTAAGCCAACAATAAAGTCCATACTAATGAACTCCCATTTCATTTGTGGAATGTCAAGTGGTTGCAATTTCCCATGCATTTTAACATGTTATGCCTTAATGCATTGACAAGACAAACATTCCATGACATATTTGAGTACGTCTCCCTTGAGCCTTTCCCAATAATAGCTCTTTTGGACCATATTAAGGGTCTTGGCATAACCAGGATGCCCTGAGAAAGGGGAGTCATGGGCTTCCCAAAGTATCTTTTGCTTGAGAGTTTGGCTTGCAGGGATACATAATCTTGTCCTAAAGTAGACAAGTCCATTACTCTAATGGAGAATTCTTGATACTTCATCTTTAGCTTCGGGTCTTGATCCTTGATGGGGATCTCCCTTAGCATTTTTTGATAGATTGGGTCATGATATGCCCCTTCTTTTGCTAGCTCAAGAATTGGGTTGTTTGGCATTGATACCTTTGTGGCTAGAGACCTTGCTGTTGATGGATCTTGCAAAATGAGAGAATTTAGAAATGCCTTGCGACTAAGTGCATCGGCAAAACTACATTCTCTTTTCCAAGCCTATATTTGATTTCAAAATCATATTCTTCCAGCACTTCGATCCATCGATGTTGCCTCATATTGAGCTCATTCTGGGTAAAAATCCATTTAAGACTCTTATGGTCCGTTACTAGGGAAAATTTGTTACCTAGCAAGTAATGTCTCCAAAGTTTGAAAGCATGGATGATAGCCAACAGCTCCAAGTCATGGGTAGCATAATTCCTTTCATGGCTCTTCAATTTTCTTGAAGAATATGCTACGAGATGACCTTCTTGCATAAGTACACATCCTAAAGCAAGTGCACTAGTATCAGTTACCACTTCAAACTCCTTACTAAGATCAAGAAGTTTCAGGATGGGTGCTGATACTAAGCTTTGCTTAGTTTGTCAAAGCTGGTCTGTTCAGTAGGTGACCATATAATTGCTACTTTCTTCTTTAGTAGATCAGTCAGAGGTGCTGCAATCAAAGCATAATCTTTGATGAAAATTCTGTACCACCCTGTCAACCCGAGAAAACTACATATTTCTTTGATAGAGGTTGGTGTTGGCCATTCCAGAACGTCTCTAACCTTAGCTGGATCTACTGAAATTCCTTTTGCTGATACAATGAATCCCAAATATTCAATCTGTCGCTTGAAAAATACGCAATTCTTCTTCTTGGCATAAAGCTTGTGTGCTCTCATTGTTTCAAGAATAATGCGAAGCTAGGGTTCATGATCCTTTCCCTGTTTTGAGTAGACTAGGGTATCGTCAAAAAAGATGAGAATGAAGTCATCAAGATAGGGCCTAAAGATATCCTGCATTAACCTGTTGAAGGTAGCAGGAGCATTCGTCAGCCCGAATGACATCACTAGGAATTTGAAGTGTCCATACCTTGTACTGAATGTAGTCTTCGAGATATCTTCTTCTTTTATCCTTATCTGATAATATCCAAATCTGAGATCTATCTTTGAGAAGATCTTCGCCCCTTGAAGACGGTCAAGTAATTCATGGAATGGGGTATTTATTTTTTATGGTTGCTTGGTTCAACCCTCTGTAGTCAATGTATAGACGAAGCGTTCCATCTTTCTTCTTTTGGAACAACACTGGAGCTCCCCATGGAGAACTGCTGGGACGAATGTAGCCTTGATCTAATAGTTGCTTTAGTTGCTCTTTTAGTTCGATAGCTTCTGGAATGGACATCTTATACAGCCTCTTTGCGACCAGTGCAGCTCCTGGCACAAGTTTGATTTCGTGGTCGACTTCCCTTTGGGGAGGAAGTTCCATCAGATCTTCAAGGAATGCATTTGCATATTCCTTTAACCATGAAGGTTCTTCTCCAGATTCCTGATTCTGATCCAGCTTGTTCAACTTAATCAGATAGACAAGTAGACCCTTTTGAACACCTTTTATTATCCATGTTGCTTTTGCCAACTGTATTTTTGGCTTACCAGGCTCACCTTGAGTCATGACTAGTTCCCCTTCAGAATTACGAAAGGAGACTTGGCCCTTCCCACAGTGGATGTGGGCATCATTGGGTATTAGCCAATCTATTCCGAGTAAACATTCGTGGACACCTAGGTTCATTACCTTGAATCTCACAGAAGTTGGCTTCCCTCCCAGTAGGAATTTCACCTTAGCAGTTTGCCTAGTACAAGTGACCTCATGACCATTTGCTAATTCCACAAGTAAAGTAGGTGCATCTATTGTGGCTATCCCTAATCTTTTTGCATAGATTGGTGAAATGAAGGAATGTGTACTGCCATAGTCAATCAAGGTTTTGAAGCTTTTACCTTGATATTTTGATGAAGTTTGAATACCGAGAATTGGTGATTCGGACCCTTCTAGTGAAGAGTGGTGTGAACCATTGCCCTCTCAATGTCAACATCCATGGATGGATCTTCTTCATTGTCCAGCTCCTTGATGGAAACATTGGAGGTTCTCCCTCTGGCCATAATGGTGGTTCCTTGGCCTTGAGTGGCTCTATTTTGACCTTGGAATTGCCCCTGGTGATGCCCTCTACCAAGCTTGGGACACTCCCTCTTGAAGTGTCCAGGCTCATTGCAATGGAAGAAACGTGGGTTGTGATCATTGCTTTGTGTTGGAACAAAGTTGTTGACAACATTGACTCTAACTTTCTTTCTTTGGCCCTGATTCTGACCCTGTGCTCTCTTAATCTGAGCCTTAGACATGCCCTTATTTTGATCCTTGTAAGGCCAAGTCCTGTTGTTCCTTGGTTTGGTCGGCACCTCCTATATTATTGGAGCAGCTCGAATGAGTGCATCTTGTAGGTCCGTTGGGCGCATTGATTCCAATCGAGTGTTTATGGGTGGATTCAACCCAGTATGGAATTTTGACACCTGCTGTGTCATATCCATTGGAGGTGCATACTTTAGGAGTGAGATGAACTTCGAATAATATGCTTCAAGGGATAATCCTAGCTGCTTCAATTCATAGAATTTATTCATCTTTTGTGTGCGGTAGGCAGGTGGCAGATACCTCCCTCGCATAGCTTCCTTAAGCTTATCCCAAGTGACTGTCCCCTCCGAGATCGCTTGGTCTCCGCACCACAGTTTCCACCAAAGTCCCACTGCACCTATTAGCTTAAGTTTGGCAAGCATGGCTTGGTTAGCAGGTGCAGTTTGTGTGCCTCAAAATAGTCCTCCATGGACTCAATCCAGATCTCGGCATCGACTTGAACAGTACTTCCCTTGCCATCAAACTCGGGTGGCTTAATTTGTTTGAGAAGGAATTTATTCTCTTGAGCCACAGTTGGACTTAGTACAGGAGTCGGATTTGGAACCTGCGCTTGGGGTTATGTCTGGACAATAAGATTCTTTACGTTAGTATCTTATTATATGTTCTCATATTACGTTAATATGACTAGTACAACTTTTTAGCTAAGTGATTTAATCACTTAACACCTTAGTTAACATTTATGATCAAGATAGACAATTGTAAAAAATCTTATTTATTCATGAAGGCATATCCCTTTGAGTACATTTATTTTGGATAAGTAGGACAGGCTGATTGATAAATCAATTCGGGGAAAATAGGATTGTGTTACAATCGACTATAGGGATGGAATAATAATATGGAGTGGGGTCATAGATTTTCAGGAAACGGTAAGTCATAGGAAGCTTGGGGTATCCCTTCCTTTGATACCCATTCTTTTTATAGCGCCCTAACAATTTGATTCTATTAGTAGAGATCACCTGGGTCACTTCTTCATAAACATACTTATTCTGCTTGATTTGCCGACCGCTAACATGCAAAGTTGCATTTACGTGAGCTTCAACAAAGATGAACAGCTTCACGATCTTTAAATCATCCATCCATTTGATTATTTTCAAGTTGGCCTGAAGGTACGCAAGTTGGTGGGCTGCTATGTAGTATATTCCTGAGTCTCCTGTCCATCTCTGCTCCTCATATAGGAAAGGATTATAGATGTTGTCCAGACTATTCATCATGCCAAGAGTCTGACGATAATTCGAAGTATGCATTGCAGTCATGAACATGACCTGGAACACCAAGAACTTGCTCCATGCTTCGTGACTCTGCAACCCAGCATCCATAAGTGAGCAAAGAAATGTTTTCAATAGAAAAAACTACTCTATTCTACTCACCCTCCCCTTATTCTCTTTATTTTCCTCCATTAAGTTCCCTTATAATCTTTAGATCATGTTGGTTCGCTCTAATACCAAATGTAACATGTCTGCTTGTCCACTTGTGGGACACGTCTTAGTAGCCCATCAGGAAGAGAGTCTAGAAAGCACCACTTGGCACTCGCAAGGAATGGCATAGGGTTTGCGATCTAGGTCTTTCCGAGTCTGCCTCGAAGCAAAAGTTTCCGTCCATTCCCACTTAGGACCGACCTGAAGTCAGGGTTTTTTTCCTATCAGCCAAGTCTCTAGGAAGTAGCTAGCGTCGAGCTCCAAATGAACCACTTTGCGTAGGAAAAAGAGAGTCGAAGCGGATTTATGCTGCACTTGTTTCATGGAGAATGGGAAACGAGAGGGATGCGAAGCTCAACCTTTCCGCCCATAAGGCATAGTCCCATTCCACTCCCCTAAAACAACATAAATCGGGATTCTAACTCTACTGACTCTAGGTCTTCAGAGTTTCATTATCACATCTTTTGAGAAAAGTTCCCAGCTAACCAAGATCACCCTTCTGTAGGATGGACCCAAGTCACGTCCACCGCACTTTCCTCGGGTTGCTTAGTTATTTAATTACCTACCACATTATGTTTGACATGCCAATGCAACTTCTTTAATTAACCAATTTAAACACAAGTTCCTTCATATAACTTAGGCACTGACATTAAAAAAAAAAACAATGTCAAGCAAGTTTCTTTTTCAAATATTTGATATTTATTTATCATAGCCTTGGAATACATCAAGTATCTTGCCCGAAGGCTATCCCAACAATCATCAAGATTGCTGCTCCATGTTTTGCCCATAGACTAGTATACGGGCCTCAAGATCCCATCTTGAGTCACATCGGCCTCTTGTGTGGGATCCGGAGGCAAGGAATTTATAGCCAGAGCCTCCCTTGGTACCCAAGCGTCCTCCTGCTCCAAGCAGCACCCACGGAGAGACCTCTCGCGGTGGGTTCAGTCCATGTATCCGGCCTGGCTAACAACCCCCTTGGATAGGGCCAAGTAGGCAGTCGGAGGTAACTGAACCTGCCTCTCCCTCCAAGCTATTAACTTGAAGCATTAAGTGTTTGGCCTTGAATTAGTTCCTTGAGCAAAGAAGTTCAAACAATGTACCTAAGTGTACAATCACGATCATTTCTGTGGTCATTCGTATGACCAACTGCTAAGGTGTGATTTCTTCTTCCTGAATACTCCCAGCATTCGATCCTAGATCATTCGCAACTTGATGAGATTCCAAGGGCTTGGCAAGCTAGGTTGCTTGTTTACCCTTTTTCTTTGGGTTAGGGTTTATACCCTACCAACCCCAATTATCATTACCTTAGGTATACTTGTACTATAGCCAAATAGATCTTGGACAACCCCATCGCCCTTGGTTGACCAATTTGCTTCTTGGCAATTCACAATTTCCCTAAGTTTGAAAAATCGGTCCCAAGAGAGAGTTGTAGTAGAGTGACTACCGGACTCTTAACAAATCTAACTTGTAACTAGATCTCGTCTTCCTTGGCCTAAGATGTAGTAGTAGCATCTTATGATTTAGTTGCAATAGCATATGACATTGCAGACTTGTTGCACTAGATAGGTAGCAATACTTATCTTGAGGAATTACATCTCCTATCATATGGAATTCTTTGATTAAGAATACCTTCGATCAAGGTATAGGATTCGGGAGTTCCATTCACCCCAATCCAAAATCCTAGTTCCACTAGGCTGAAGATTGATTTGGCTCTAGGATTTCTTGTGAGATCTTAACGTTTGGTCCTTCGATCTTTAAGATGAGAACCCTAAGATCATGTCCTTTTCCCTTATGGACCACTTGTCCCTAGTAAGATTGTCTAATCAGACAATCCGATGATTGTCTGAAATTATCCTCTCTAAATATCCAAGGCGCAGGCCTTGATCGATAATCCAACCTAGAGTTTAACCTATCGATTTATCTTGAACTAGGGAAGCGTCCTTGTTCCGTAGTCTAAGGTCATAATGATAGTTTTGCAAGCAACTCGCTTGGTCGCTTAACATCCTTTTTTTGTCGATATTACTAGTATTCGTGTCCTAAGGCCTAGTACCCTCTGTTACTCGCAACATAGAATGATCTAAGTACGAGAACATTGGGTTAACTCTGCAAGCGCAATAATAAGCAACATTTTAACTTAACTTAACCTATCTTTTCCTATTGAGTGTAACTATCATTTCATGCGTATTGCATCCTATATGCTTTTCATCAAATAAAATATGTCCCTTTTTCTTTTCATACATTTACTTATGCATGCAAGTTGCTTATGCATGCAAGTTATGTTATGTAAATTTACAATGCTAAAAACACATAATCTTTTCTTTTCCCAAGCAAGTCACGCAAATAAGAATGTAACTGAATTCTAAATAAAATATAACTCTTTTATTCCTCTCCATAGCAATTATATATTCTTTAATTAAACATCCTTCTATGAATTAATCTATTTACGATCATCGCAAGGGATTTTTATTGCACAAATGCATTGTATACAACATAATTCGTTCTTTCCAACGTAAATTACCCAATGCAAACCTTCCAATGCACAAGAACATCACAATATATATTTAACCTATATGCGAAATGCAACTAGAACATTATTGCATAAGTTCATCTTTTAACACATGAACCATATATTCAAAAATGCAACAACCTTTCATCATGATGGTGCAAGAATTATAAGTACCTTGACATGCAATTTAAAACTATTTCGAACATTCCTATGATCTTTAAAAAAAAAAAACAAAGCACTCAATTATAGTAAATTTCCAATGCGATTAAGTTTTCCCTATGCGAATTTATACTTAATGCACCCATATCATGCGGAAATGAAGAAGGTGAATTTGATGGAACCTGAACATCCATAGGAGGGATATTATCTATTCCTGCGCTTCGGGTGGAGACTCCTACTCATGCTCCTCTTGCTCCCGTGCGTGCTCCTCTTGTGAGGTGCTTTGGGGCCATCGCAATTGGGATTTGGGAATAAGTTGGCCAGGTGGAGGGTGTGCTGAAATTCTCTGCAAGTTGGTAGTCCTTCCTTCCCGCAAGGGAACTCCCTTCACAAACGAATTGTGCCCTACATGCGATCTGGGTGAAGCACCCCTAAGAAGCTTTTAGTGGAAGCTTCTTTGGTTTCTTCCTTTCTATCAGTCGGACCTGACAACATCTCCTCCTCCTCAATCGTGTTGCGGATGGTGATGATGATGAAAATGACGGCGGAGTAGGGGGGTGGCGTTGCATGTGTCAGGCAGAAAAAGGGGGCAGCGCTGAAGACGGAGTAGGGGGAGTGGCACTGAAGACCACCGGGGGGGGGGGGGGGGGGCTCCCCTTATATAGTGGGGAGGGGTTGGTTCATGGGGGGGAGATGGCCGTTTGACGGGCCGCCACCCCTACACCTAAGGGTTGCATGCCCCCTCTCCCACTCTTACTCCCTCCCTCTCTCTCTCTCCCCGACATGCTATCGGCATGGGGAGAGAGAGAGGTAAAAAAATTTGAACTAATTTTAAAATTTTTTGAAAAAGGGGGGGGGGGGGTTCTCATGGGAGTGGCACGGGAAATGTTACACATCCACATCGAATTTCAGCACCACAGGTTGCTACTTGCCAAGGCTCTCTCTTCCTCTCAGTTGATGGGTATCTCTTCATCATAATTCTCATCCTTTGCCAGCCGAGCACCCTTAGAGGTGGATGGATCTTGTGCTTCTGTGTCATCTCAAAGCTGAAGGTGTAAAAAACACAAAAACCCGTACTTGTTTAGAACAAGTCCACATTTCTTTGAATGCAGGTAACAATTGTCCAGGCACACTATGCCTAATGAGGGGACCTTCTCCAAATCCCTTCTAAGCTTTCTTGCACTTGCTCTATCTGATGATCAAATCCCTTGATGGACATAAGTCACTCCATCTAGCATAACAACACTCACTATGGTTAGACATTTGAACTCATGTTCATAGTCCTCAAAGGCATCGAGTGCTAGCACCTGCTCTAATGTAAAATCTACCGTAAACGTACAAGAGAGCTTGTGTGCTCTAAACGCAACACCTTCTCTATAAAAAATTTCAAAAATCTTGTCCTCTAGAAGCTCCTAGGCAATCTCATCATCCGAAAGAAGAACAACGTTGAGCAGGGAACTTCAGGCCATCACTTGATCACAACTCCTAAAAAAGGGGCTCAAGAAAATATGAGCCAAAGATTAGTAAAAGAATCAAGAAAAAAGAAACCAAAGAAAAAAAATCAAGAAAATAGAAAAAAAGGAACTTCGGGCCAATGGGCCAGAACAGCGCGAGTGAGGCCAAAGGACCTTCCTAGGGGGGCCTCTATCACACCATTGTGAGCCATGCTGATCGCACTGGGTGTATTGAAGGCCAATGGGCCAAAAAGACGTGAGTGAGGCCCAAGGACTACCAATTGGTCCCCTTATTGCACAGGAGAGTTCTCCTAGTCCATCGGTGTAAATGTTTTGACCTAAAGGCAAAGATCCCCCAAATGACCTAAAGGTGGACAAAGGAAAGCAGGGAGAAGACGAGAGGTGCAAGAGGGATTGCTTTTGGTTTGTGTGACAGAAGAAGACAAGAGGCGGTGAGAGGGGCCATCGTCGTACATCGTTGTGACGAGTAAGGGAAGATTAATCATACCTTGTACAAGATGGAAAGGAAAGCATGTAGAAGACAAGAGATAGGAAAGAAAGCAAGGAGAAGATGCGAGGTTCGTCAAAGCCAATCACAAGAAGAATATGTGAGGTTTATCAGAGCCAACCGCAAACCACTGCTCACCAAAAACTTTATTCCAATCCAATGGAAAAAAGGAGCAGGCTTAACCCTAACCAGTTTTTGGAGGCAAGTATATGGTTTTATAACTAAAATGCTAAAAAATAGCCAGTTTTTGTCAAGATGAGATTCAATTTCAACCTATCTTTTAAGAATCTTGCTTGTCGATAGATACTAGTGGGCCATGCACATAAGTGTTTGGCAATGACCATTCAGACATGTCTATATGTATTGGGTAGATGGAGAAGATACACTCAAGTGACTTAAGGAGCCTCTGATAAAAAAGTGAGCGGATGCCCACTAGCCACAGGTAGGTGGCGAGGAAACAAAACTTGGACATGCCTCCATGACAACTTGGTTCAATTGGCATGGGTTGAAGCACTCTATGGATTCGAGGTTGAATATGGGCGGGCCTCCATGATGGCTAAGTACCGCTCTTTGCGGCTCTCTGCTGCAACTTAACAAGGCTTTCTCCTTCCCTTGTAAAAACCTTTTCACTTAACACAAATCAATGTTTTTTTCCAAAAAGAAAAGAATCTTGCTTGAAAAAAATACATTAAATGACAGTTTTATGTGAGCATTGATGACGAAGGAACACGACTCACGAGACTGATTTGCTAGGAAGTGTGTCTATACTGTTCGCATTTAATGCCACTTGAAGTGACCCGCATCAAGTTTGTTATGGGCCACGGCCCCAGCGGAAGCTCATTTCTTTTTTTTTTAGAGAGATAGAATTTGATTAAAAGCAAAAAAAGAAATTACAGAGTGCCATGAGAAAGGTCCATGGCGAGACTCTTAGTAGCAACACATACTAACCATGCACGCATGCTCAAAACCAAGCACATAATACGAATCAGACCCAATATGGAATGTACATAATAGGCTCAGAACCAAGCACATAATAGGATGAGTTTGTAGACAAAACACAAGAAATGAACACTGAATTTTTTAATCAGCTTGAAGCTGAGGATGTGGTCATGATGAACAGACTTTCCCTTCTAAAGAGAATCAAGGAACCTTAATATCGCAGATCCTATCCCAAGATTGTTGCATAATACATTTTTTTCCTTATTATTATTATTTTTGTTGCAATTACAAGAAATTTAGAAAGACTGGTTTTGGGCTCTTGTTTGATGAGTGGTTTTGTATTTTTTACTTTTTATTTTTTTAAAACATTAGGCACAAGGTAAGTTACTTCTTTGTATTGCCACCCCTTCCTTGCCTCTTCGTGTTCGTGTTGCTCACCTTGTTCCCTTTCCTCTTCATGTTCGTGCTACTTGCCTGGTCCCCTACCTCTTCATCCTTGCATCTTCAAGTTGCTCACTATCAAAACACAAAGCTTCTCATCTACCAAGGTATGTTAAGCATCTCATCTTCCAAGCCTTGTTGTCTTCTTTGCAGTAGGATTCCATTACTCTCTGTCTTGCTTCCTCTCTTCTTGGTCCATCACAGTGCAAGAGAGGCCCCTCAATCCATCGACCTTGCCCCCCTCGCCCCGTGATGACCTCCCTTCCTAGGCCATCATGGTGCAAGAGAGGCCCCTCAATCTGTCGACCGCTCCCCCCTCGCCACATGATGACCTCCCTTCCTGGGCATCATGGTGCGAGAGAGGCCCCTCAATCCATCAACCACACCCCTCTCGCCTGGTAATGACCTCTCTTCTTGGGCCATCAGGGTGCGAGAGAGGCCCCTCAATCCATCAACCACACCCCCCTCGCCCCATGATGACCTCCCCTCCTGGGTCATCATGGTGTGAGAGAGGCCCTAAATCCATCAACCACACCCCCCTCTCCTCATGATGATCTCCCTTCCTAGGCCATCACACGAAAGATGATTTTTTATGTCAAGAAGTGCTTAAAAATAGCCAAAAATTTTGAATCTCGGGGGAAAAATAGACTTTGTCGAAGGCGGCGGTTGCAATCAGAATAATTTTAAGTGGCAATGCCCGAAATTGCTTAAAAGACCCACTAGACGATAGTTAGAGAATTTTCATAATTTTTTGGTGTGTCAAACAAGAAGCTAGGAGATGCCCGAGAGTGGAGGACTTCAAGACGGACGCCTAGGATTTTTCGAACCATGAATCGGACACCAGACGATGAAATGCGGATGCCCGGGAGAGGCCAAGGCCAAATGGCAAGTGGGAAAGGACTTTAGAAGTCCAAAGGGCATGTGTTTTGGGGGCTCTCTTTGGGAGCCCCACAAAAAAAAATGAATTTTTGGGTGGGGGGGTGGGGGGGGGGGGGGAGAGGGAGGCGCCATTTTTTTTAACAGTGCAGGAAGAAGGTGCAATGATTTGATGAAGAGGAGGGACTATGGGGGTTGAAAACAAACCCCCCCCCCCCCCCCCCCCCAACTGACCAAATGCCTTGAATACATTCACTCTTCACTCCCTATCGCTCCAAACCGCACCTCAAATGGCTACCTGGCTGTGGAGATAAAAAACCAATCATTCTCTCTCCTCCCTCTCTCTCCTGCATAGAGGCACTTCATGTGGCAAGAATCAAGAAGAGAATCGGGTGATGGATGTCTGGGAAGCATCGGATTGTTCCAAGAGACTGAGGAGGCTAAAGGCTAAAGATCTATACTAAAATCCATGGCTAGTTGGTCGATACACAATCCCAATTAAATATTCAAGAAACCCGAAACATACAAAAAGGCGGTATGCTCTATTTTATGAAAGAATTTTGCTTGTTTTTTATCGTTTATGGTCTAAATGGTATGCGCATGTGCTGAAATCTTATTTGAATGTTCCTTCCATTATGTTTGAGAGCTATAATCACTATTATGCAGAACCCGTATTGATTTACAACAATTATAAATTTTCAAAACTCGAAAAAACACTAATTTTAATGGAAATTGATAGTTTTTTTAAATTTTGAGTGGGAAAAAATGAGTGGACATGGAATAAAATAAGAAAAAATCCTAATTTTTAGTTTAAATGATCAATTATTAAAAAAAAATATTTTTTCTATTTAAAAAATAGAAAAAATGAGAAAAAATGGGTTTCTTGCATCGAAAAAAAAAAATAAGCTTTATGTATGTGAATGTTTGACGGGGTTGAAGCATGAGGTTAATACTCAATTTGGCCCTTTTCCTTTGTGTTAAAGTGCATATTTATTGCTTTTACATACAGAAAATGACATACGAAACCCTCTACACCTATGCACCGCAGCAAAATTTAAACGGTGAGGGGGAGGATGATATTATACCATAGGTTAAGCACTGAAATAATAAAAAGTCTCATTTTTCTCTTTGTGCATAACATTTAGGATGCAATTTATTTAGAAATAATGGATGTAGCAGCACGAGGGTTAGCCTTGGTGCTAGGTTCCTACAACGAAGCATTGCGTATTAGCAAAAATTCATTAAAAGGGTTGTTTTTGCATGACACATAGGCAGATTTTAAACTCTAATTGTTTGTGCACAATAAAGCATCAGGGGCAATCAGCCCAAGGGTGCCTCTTATGTTGTTTTACGTGGTGAATTACACCAGAATGTGTAGGGTCTCCCTTTAAGGAGTCTGAGAAGGTTAAGGGTTGGACTATAAACACGATACAAATGCAAAATGTACATATGATGGTAGGGCAATGCATCCTGTAGACTCTCCTGACTGCGAGGCCGTGGGATTGTCTTGTGCATGTCAGAGGTCCGGCTAGTGCTATACCCAGTGCTGGCCTATTTTAGGTCCCATGAAAGGTGCATTTGCCGCGAGCCACCAACAAGTGGTGGTTCTCAAATCTAGGGTTTTTAGGGACCAATTATTTGGTTTATGTCCTTTGACAAGGACCATCAAGCCGAAATAAAAAAACCAGAACGTGTTGAGAGGGCTAGATGGCAGTTGGAGATTATACGGCGCTATTCTCCTCAAAGGAGCAGCCCATTATGCATAAGTGGCAGTGATTCTAGTAACCTACGTGTTACGAGTAGCTCTTCGAGTGCAAGTGGAAGTCTTAGTACTTCCCTACTTCTAGTTAATCAACCCACAACAAGTAAGGGTGTAGTTGTACCTACACAAACTCCCGTTGTCAATCCGGTTGTAGCCATGGCACAACCAATCGCAATTCCAACAGGTACACCAAATTTACCGGCATTAGGAGCACCTTTGCCCATTTTCCATGGGTTAGCAAAAGAAGATGGAGAACTCCATATTAAGGAATTTCAAATGCTCATGTTCAACTATTGGATCCAAGACGAAGGACACCTAATGATGTTCTTCAACATGACGTTAAAAGGAAGAGTGGCAGTGTGGTATCACAGTCTAGAAGGCAGAACCATAACTAGATATGCCCAATTCTTTACGGCTTTCCGTAGAGAGTTTGCTCCTGAGAAGGGTGGACAATATTGGTTGCGTGTTTTGAATGTAACACGCCAAGAACCAAATGAGAATGTCAAGGCCTATGCCAAGAAACTAAAGCAAGTTCTTTGCAAACTTAATACTTATATTCCCATTCCAGCAGCTACACAGTTGTAATATTTCTTACATGGATTGGATTTCAATATCCAAATGCAGCTTAGTAGTATTGCTTTGGCCAACATTGACGCTGCTATTACCCAAGCAGAAGGAGTAGAGTCATGCTTGCAAGTGGCTTATGCAGCAAGGATAAATTGGAATGGTAATAATTTGGCCTTGACCAATGGGAGTCAAGGTGATCCCATGTCAGATGCGAATGGGAGAGGGAGTATCATGCCGAATTTGCCTATGTTACCAGCCCCTCCTAGTATGACTATGCCCATGGCTAGTCAGACGGGCCCACTAAGTGGTGGGAGCCAAACAATGAATCCTAATGTTGTCCTAGTAGGTCAGCAGCCAATTCCTAATCAAGTAGTTAGGCCGATGGGACAACATATAGATGATCGCGGCTATGAGTCGAGTGCCTCTAATGTCATTGGTGAAGTTAAGGACATGATGAAGCACTATACGGATATGATCTCTGAACAATACAGACAAATAGTTGTGGATGTCAATTTTCTTAAGAAGCAGTAGAATTTGATAGGGAGTCAATGCCATGAAGAGGGTGCCCCCTCAAGATTCAGTTGTAAGTGGTGTGGTGGCCAACATTTCCCTAGGAATTTCCCGAATGTCAAATGCGATATTTGCGGAAAGTCTAGTCATTTAGCTACTACCTGTTAGAGTAAGATCAGTTCTCTCCAACAAGGGAGTAAACAACCAGGTCTAGTTAACCATCGTGCACAAGGGAATAATCTCCAGCAAGATGAAGGACCAAGACAAATACTGCAACGAGGAAAGGCTACTGTAGAGGAGTTGCCTCATGGTAGTGGAGTTAGCCTTATTGAGGCCATATGTGTCAATGATGCTGAAACTTCTAATCTATGAGCCGTAACAAGAGGTCAAAAGATCAAAGAGGGTGACAAAGGAATTGCAAAACCTGTCAAGGGAAGCCCTAAGCAAGATGCTAGGGAAAAGTGAGTCTTGAATCTTGATATTGAAGGTGAACCTCTAAGACCTATTGGTAGTAAAGTTGATCCCGAGAAGGATAAAGGATTGCCAAGGAAGAAGGTAAAGGCTAAAAAAGAGGCACCAAAGCCGATTGAAAGACCAAAGGAGAGAATGGTTTGGCATGAGAAGAGAACTTTGGCTAACTACCACGACATTGACCTAGCAAGTTCTCTTCACGAAGTAAACCAGACGTAAATCTCCTACAATTGATTAAAATTTCTCCACAAGTACGCAAGGAATTCAAGAAAATCCTGCATATAGGGTATATTGTAGAACCTTTGGGCATAGCTAGAGTGGGAGAAGATTGGTTCAATCATGCTGAAAAGCAATGCCCTAGGGATCCAACATATGTGGATGGAATATTAGTGGAGCACACTATCGTGAACACTGGATCCTCCGTCAATATCATGAGTTTAGATTTTATGGAGAGGTTAGGTCTAGAGATCCAAAAAGACAGCTCCACACTTCTTAGGATGGTTGATGATAGTCTAAGACAATCGAAAGTTTGCATCACTAAAGTCCATGTTATAGTTGCGAGTTCCTTTAAAGGAAGGTACCCACCATGTACATCAGAAAGTAAGGCGTATGCCTTTTGAACTAAGGGACGGGATGTTTGAAGAGCTTCAAAAGTTGCAGAAGGCGGGTTTGATCTTCCCAGTTCAGCATACTAAATGGTGTTCGCCAGTTGTGATTAGAAATAAGAAGAATAATCAAATCCGTCTTTGTGTAGACTTTAGAGAGCTAAATAAACAGATTGTTAAAGATTACTACCCGTTGCCGTTTATTGACCAAATTTTGGATCAATTGACGGGTAGGGAAATATATTCGTTCATGGATTTCTTTGCAGGGTATAATCAAATGGCGATTGCTGAGCAAGACAATCTGAAAATGACATTTATCACTGTCTTCGGTACCTTTGCGTACCATGTGATGGCATTTGGGTTACGTAATGCACCTAGGTCACGGAAAAGAACTTCCAACAAGACCTTTGGTGACATCTCCCCAGAGGAGTTGAAAGTATTCATTGATGATCTGGGGGTATCCACTGTAAGAGAAAGGTAGTTGATTATTTTGTAGAAGTGTTTCGAGCGTTGCAAACAATTTTACATAGTTCTCAACCCACAGAAGTGTGTCTTTGGGGTGCCTTATGGGCTATTGTTAGGCCATGTGATCAGTTCAGTAGGGATTGTGACTGAACCTGAAAATATCAAGGTCATAATCACCATGAGTCCGCCACGTACTCCAAAGGAAGTGTATAGCTTTCTTCTCATCAATAGGGTATTATCGGAGGTTTATCAATGCCGTGGCAGAAAGAACGTTGCCACTGACAAAGCTATTATCCTTTAACTATCAGTTTACATGGAGCGATGCTTGCAAAGTATCTTTTGACGATGTGAAGCAAGAGCTTGCCAAATCACCTGTTTTAAAAGCATCTAAAAGGGGCAAAATGTTCTATATATTTTCAGCAGCAACCATGTATAATATCAGTGCTGCTTATCCCAAATTTGAGAGGAGAAGTGGTACTATCCGATAGCTTTTGCCAGTCGGAAGTTGGGTATATCAGAAATTAACTACACCTATATGGAGAAGTTGTGCCTTGCGATGGTATTTGCAACCAAAAAGTTTAGACACTACATTCTTTATGAGAAGTTGGTTTTTATATAAAGGCGCAAGGGCTTCGATTGTTATTGAATAAGTTATAGCTGCCTGATCATTTATCAAAGTGGTTAATCGCTTTGCAGGAATTTGATTACGAGATTAAGAGCAAGCCGCCAAAGCTTCAAGGCATTGTAGAGTGTCTTGTGGATTTCAGAGAGCCAAAATAGGTCTCGACTGAAGGAAGTGATATGGAAAGTTTGTTCAAGATTGATACGACGTCTATTCCCTCCTGGTATGCTGCTATAATGTACTATCTTTCTACAGGAGAGACTGGAGCTACTTTATCAAAATCAGAGAAGAGGAAAATTAAACAACTGGCTTTGAAATTTTCCTTGATCGCAAGAACACTATATCAGCAAGGTGTTGATGATATCTATCACCGATGTGTGATGCCTGACGAGACTCCATTTATATTGGAAGAGTGCCATGACTCCGCTTGTGGAGGGCACTTTGCTGGGCGGTTAACGGCACAGAAGGCTTTAAGAGCTGGATATTGATGGCCATCCATCTTCCAGGATTCATTTGACTATGTCAAGAGATGTAATACATATCAAAGATATGACAGTAGAGAGAATAGGGAGCGTCCACTTACGCCAATTATGGCTACCTTCCATTTGAGAAGTGGGGCATCAATTTTGTGGGATCTATTACCCCATCATCTACTACTCAGAAAAGATACATTATAGTGGCAACTGATTACTTTACAAAGTGGCCAGAAGCATGGGTGATGAGACAAGACAATGCAAAAGAGACTACCTGTTTTCTACTTGAGCAGATCATTTGCTGTTTTGGTCCAGCAAAGGAAATAGTATCAAACCGTGGAACCCATTTTTTGAACAAGGTGATTAAAAGCCTGACTGAAGCATGGAAAATCAAGCATAACAAGACGAATCCATATAATCCATAAGCAAATGGACAAGTTGAAAGTACCAGTAAGCACTTTGTGGGTATCCTATCCAAAATAGTCTTCAAAAATAAGCGAGACTGGGATACAAAATTATATGTGGTGGTTTGGGCGTATAACACGATGTTTAAGCGAGCCACTGGCCACATCCCATTCAAATTACTTTATGGGGAGGAGTGTGTCTTGCCCTTATAACTTAAGTTTCCAACCATAAGATTCGTAATCAATCATTCTTTGGGTAATGAAGATGCTCTATTTGAGTGTTTTACGACTATAGCCCACTTGGATGAACTTAAATTACAAAGTTTGTTGCACCAAGAGGTGGCTAAATGTACGGTGAAGCAATTACATGATCTAAAAGTGAAGAATTATACCTTTAAGAAAGGGCAGTTAGTTCTATGCTACAGTGCGTGGAGGGAGCTATTTCTAAGAAAGTTGGAACCTAGATGGGATGGTCCTTACAAGATAGTTTGGTTAGGTAAAAATAAGTCCACGGCTTTATTAGCTGATCTACATGGAGTGGAATTTAAGAATAAGGTTAATCTTAATAAGATTAAACCTTATTATTTCTGAATATGATAATGCACTAAATGCATTGCAGGTCTATGTTGGGGTTGATTTGAGACCTGCAGGAGAGCTTAAACTAGTTGATGGGGCAATTAATCCCTTATTTGGAGCACCCATATCTCAGGAAAAGATATCATCAAGGAAAGCTTATCTAGTGGAGCAAGGGATAGAACGTGATTGAGCAAGAAGACGGTACCTTTGTGTGGGAGATCAAAGTTTTCTGCCATCACTATTTACAAATTTTGACAAGCATCCCTGTTGAGTTTAATGAAGAAGTTGGGATGATGGAGCCGTCAGTTCATCCTCTACATATATTGAATTTTGACTATCATAATTATGAATAGGGGAGTTCTTGATGGATGGCTGTGTAAACCCATTATGGACGTACATGTTATACTTTGATGGAGCGTCCCTGGGCCTAATAGAAAAGGGAGTGTTTGAGTAGTTATCTGAGATCCCCGACGTAGGGTTGCAATGAAATTAGTTGTTTATCTCGGGGTAGGATTCACTAACAACATGGCAGAATATAAAGCCTAGATTATGGGACTAAATATTGCCAAGAGAGGTGGTATTCGGTGGTTTTTGGTAAAGGGAGATTCCCGGGCTGATCTTAAATCAACTCAATGGGACATATACAGTCTGGAATCCCATCTTTTGTATGTATCATTGCACTGCTATAACCCTATTTGATGAATTTGAGAGCGTATCTCTTCAATTGATTCCACGTTATTGGAATTAGTTTGCAGATTCCTTAGCTAATTTTTCTTATGAAGAGGACCTCTTCTTCAATTGTGGTCCTATTCTGGATGTCACTCTTGATAACGAGATAGGACTTGGTTACTTGTGGGGAATGTTATCAGATCATGTATTATATGGCAAGAAATTGTTGATTTAGGTAATGCAAAGAGTGGCTGAGACCCATCTACAACTATTATCCTGGACCCATAGCTTGATCAGACGACATGTTATGCGTACGCCTCTTGCTATATATGCAAGAGGTATGGGTCACAACTTGATGCATTTAATTTAGGGTTGAGAGCACTATTTTTCCCCTTGGAATGGAGAGCATTTTTGTATATCCGCCTTCTTCCAAGGAGGGATCTATATGAGCTGGTTTGCTTGATATCCTTAGGCCAAGAGGGCAAGTTGTTTTAAGGTTTTAATGATCTATTTCCTTAGGCCAGGAGGGCCAGTTAGTTTTGTCATGTCATGTTTGAAGAGGGCCAGCTAGTGTGTAGTGAAATGTGCTATTTCTTTAGGCCAAGAGGGCTGTATGTCTATTTGGTGCAGGTACAATTAATGGTTTTTTGTTGTAGTGATTACATCATATAGGTTGACGAAGTCGCTGGAGAGAGCCTTGCTCTGAAGGAGCTTCTTGTGGTCATTCCAAGTGGTTTCATCCCCTTTCTGAGTCTTTTCCCTTAAGCAATTAATGATATATGTATGTGTAAGGGTTACTTTCTTTTGTTTGTTGGGGACCAGAACTCAAGGCATGAAGTCTCAGGTTTAGGCTCTGTATGTCTGGGGAAGGTATGAGTAGTCATTGCATCCTACAAAGGCATTGTCAAGCATTGAAAGACCTGTTTTAGAAGGCAATTCTAGTGAACCTATTCTATTGACCTGCTAGGCGGCCATTCTAGGGGTTTCTGTTAGTTGTGAGGCCGTTAGAGAAGCCTACTATAATAATGATGGATAGAGGCAAAACCCTAAATACCTGAAGACAATCTATGAATATATGGAGGTGTGTAAAAATGGGTTCTAACCCCTATAAAAATTGAAAAGGAAAGAAAGAAAAATCATTGAGCTATTGTTGATCGCCTTGCAAAGGCCTAGTAGGTTCTTGGGGACGAGACAAGACTTGGTGTAATATTTCCATGCAATAAAAGTTAGTTGGTTAGTTCGAAAGTTAGTTAGTCAATTAATAAGTTAGTAAGATTACTAACTAAATACTAACTAAGGTAAAAACTGACTAGCATTAATAGCTAATAATTTTCATTCAATTAAAAATATATTTGAAAAAATCAAGAGTCATAAATCTGGCATTTTTCTCGGATTGATAAGGACCGTAGCCACCCTTCACAAAAAGTACAATGTGAATGGGACTTATGAGCCATATTAATCACTAGTATTAATGTGTATAGTTTGAATGGTCCAAAAATATTAGATTCTTGGGGGAAAAAAAATATTATATTTTAGATATTATCCTAAAAAGATAGACCTAAAAGTAATTTAAAAGAAAAGACAAGTGATGTTTTGGTTAGTTTTGGAGATTTTATAAAAAGAGAAATAAAGAAAAGTGATTGGCAAAATCAGGCACGCCGCGATCGCAGTCTACAGGCAGTAGACAACACTTCGAACAACGAAAAGAAGAATGAGTGAACTAAGAGCTTTCTAATCAAGTGTCTTCGGGTTTTACCCCCCTTTTGGAGCCAATGCAACCCTCAGATTTATGATCTGAGCATCAGATCATTGAGTCTTCTAAGAGTCCCTCCACTCTTATTCTCAGACTTATTCCCACCTCTCTAATTCATTATAAATATGAGGCATGGGGAGGCACAAGGGAGCATAAGGAGACCTCGAAAGGCTGCAAGAGAGAGGGAGAGAGAGAGTATACCCCTCCAAGAGATTGTGAGAGAGAGCTTGAGAGAGAGAGAGAGAGAGAGAGAGAGAGAGAGAGAGAGAGAGAGAGAGAGAGAGAGAGAGAGAGAGAGAGAGAGAGAGAGAGAGAGAGAGAGAGAGAGAGAGAGAGAGAGAAGAGTTACCCCGAGAGGCTGCACAATTTCCCTCTATCTTGATCCTCGATTTAACCATCTTCTCTTACGCTCTCCCATCTTGCACCTTCTTAATCTCTTGAGTTTACTTGTGGACGATGGTTTCCAAGTGAAGAATGTCGTGTGCAAATGACAATCCTACAACAGAGCTTCGGGCGAAGGCATCACTATCAATCCAATTGCGGTACCGGTCGTAAGTAATTTTATTTTCAAATGATAGATGCTTGTTTTAATGCTCACAAGAGATAATTAGGCTCCGTACCTTATGGTGGTAGGATAGGTCACTGAAAATGATAAATCGCATCTCAAATATTCAAAGATGAAGTTTGTGAAGTGCTTGTATCAAAGGGAGTTAAATTGCACCTAGTTGCTATGTGATGAATCTATGCATAGCATAAGCAACATATGGGACACTAAATTATTGAGCATCCATGATTCTTTGATTAATCTTTACCGAGGATAATATTGTTTAAAGTTCGCAAATGCATATACATGGTACATACATGGGAGAGATTATGTAAACTTTACATCGATGACATGTGACTCCTTGCCTTAGGAGAAAGGAAGATAAAGCCAAGAAAAAAAATGTTGCATAGTAGGAAAATGCTAAAATATAATTGTCACTTAAAAAAGAGGCATAAATGCTCTTGCTAGATTGATTAATTTGCATTGTAATGATAGGACTTACGTCATGTATAGTATTGGAACCTTTAGCATATGCCTTAGGTTAAAGGAGGGGATGTTAGGTAAATTCTACTCTTTGGCCCCAAGGGGGAGAGTGAATATGCGATTGAATTATTGTTGCGTCTATTATTGTATTGTTTGGAAAAAATACAATTAGTTTTGTTGGTTGATTGAACAACACCCTAAATGTTTTTCTTTCAATTAAGGGATTGTTGCATTGTGATTTGGATAAATATTCCAAGGCTTGTGTTGATGGCAAATGCATGGCAGGGGTCTGTAATGACAAGTTGCCACGGGAATAAAGGAATGTTTTTCTAGAATATGATATTAGGGCTGATTGCTTTGATTGTGCTTGAATTTTAATTGGATTAATTAAGGAAGGATATTTTGCACGCGTGGATAATATCCAAGATCACATCATGGATTATCCCAAGAGGGCACTGCTCGATTCACAGGCCGATGGTCGAGTGGTGAAAAGACCAACCACGGAAATGGCATCTCACTCTTAGACCGCTTGTGGGTCAGGTGGAGCTCTAGACACCCCTTGCCTATCGAGAATGGAGTTGGAGATCCCCGTGAGCCCAATGTATGGGACATTGGAAGATCCTATTCTAGATAAAGGATGGAAATTTCGGTGCCATGTGATTTAGACCGGGTACTTCTATTGACAGAAGGGATACATAATTCTCCTGTATGGGCAGGAGACAAAGATTAACTTAAAGATAAGTTAAGGAACTTGTTTGATAAAAGGACTGCTTGTTTTGTTTTTGTGTATGTCGTAAATTGCGTGAACAAACTCTGTGCCCTAAAAGGCTTAATTAATGAAGCTAATTTTAAATGTCACACATAAAGGTGGTAGGACCTAATTAGACAACTAAAGCTATCAAGGAAAGTGCGGTGGAGGTGACTTGGGTCCGTCCTACGGAAGGGTGGTCCCAGTTAGCTGGGAACTTTTCTCAAAAGACGTAATAATGAAACTGTGAAGACCTAAAGTCAGTAGAGTTAGAATCTCGATTTATGCTGTTTTAGGGGAGCGGAATGGGACTATGCCTTATGGGTTGAGAGGTTGAGCTTCGCATCCCTCTCGATTTCCGTTCTCCATGAACCAAGTGTGGCATAAATCTGCTTCGGCTCTGTTATTCCTACGCAAAGTGGTTCATCTAGAGCTCGACACTAGCTACTTCCTAGAGACTTGGCTGATAGGAAAGAAACCCTGACTTTAGGTTGGTCCTAAGTGGGAATGGACGGATACTTTCGCTTCGGGGTAGACTCGGGAAGACCTAGATCGCAAACCCTGTGACATTCCTTGCGAGTGCCAGGTGGCACTTTCTAGACTCCCCTCCCGATGGGCTACTAAGACGTGTCCCACAAGTGGACAAGCGGACACGTTACAGTTGGTATCAAAGAGAAACTTCATGATGATACATGATTGATTAATGTTTGATTCATAGATATATCCTAAACAGAAATAACCTGAGTGGTATGGCTTGATTGTCAGGCACCTTCTGCACCCATGAATGCTGACATGCAAGAGAAGAAATTTCTTCTCAAGCAAATTAAGGCACCCAAGTTTTATGGAGAAGGGTTAGACGCCACAGCAGAAGCAGAGATATGGATTGAGACAATGGATGACTATTTCTCTGCTTCGAGAAGAACTGCCTCCATGAATCAAGCAATGATTGGAAAACTGAAGTTAGTTGCCAGGGTCGATTATGGTGGAAGCAATGGTGCAAATATCAAGGTATTTCTGAAGTCGTCGTTATGTGGACTCAGTTGAAAGATGTTGTACGTGGATGATACCTTCTGCCAATCTAGATGAATGAATTCTTCAAGCTCAAGCAGCTGGAATTAACCCTGGAAGCTTACTACTCAAAGTTGTAATCCTACTAAAATATGTGCTACCTCTGGATATTGCACAGCAAGTATCCAAGTTTTTCCATGGCCTGAACACTCCTCTGAACCACCGTCTTGAAGCCATGCGTCCAATAGACTTGCAAGACGCATTACTCCGAGTGAATCCAATCGTCCAAGAACTTAAATCGAGCAATTGTAGCAAATATGACTATGGAGATCAAGATAAGAGATGTCATACGTGCGGAGAGATATGCCACATCTGTAGGAGATGTCCCTACCATCAATGCTTTCATTGTAATGAGCTAGGACACATCCAAGCAGACTGCCCTGATCTAAGTCTAGAAGACATTGAACCTCCAAGAAAACGAAGCTACATAGGTGCAGTATATGGATATATAGACGAATCAGATGAAGACGAAGATCTAGATCCCATTAAACCTTATTAGGAGGACTAAAATTCCTAGAAGCTTAATCGACATGTAACACAATTGAGAATAAATCCTACTCTTGTACCTATAGTACGAATAATATGAGTGCATTACTTGAAACATTAAGAGTAGCGCAGCGGATGCATGGTGGTCTTAACCCACAGGTCATAAGCCCCATTAGTGCTTCTCCTTCCGAGTTTCTCTCGAGATGAGGACATCTCGATTTCTCTAAGTGGGGGAGGATGTAATATTTCCACACAATAAAAGTTAGTTGGTTAGTTCAAAAGTTAGTTAGTCAATTAATAAGTTAGTAAGATTACTAACTAAAGACTAACTAAGGTAAAAACTGACTAGTATTAATGGCTAATAATTTTCATTCAATTAAAAATATATTTAAAAAATTTGAGAGTCATAAATCTGATATTTTTCTCGGATTGATAAGGACCGTAGCCACCCTTCACGAAAAGTACAATGTGAACGGGACTTATGAGCCATATTAATCACTAGTATTAATGTGTATAGTTTGAATGGTCCAAAAATATTAGACTCTTGGGGGGGGGGGGGGGAACTATTATATTGATATTATCCTAAAAAGATAGAACTAAAAGTCATTTAAAAGAAAAGACAAGTGATGTTTTAGTTAGTTTTGGAGATTTTATAAAAAGAGAAATAAAAAAAAGTGACTGGCAAAATCTCGCGCGCCGCGATTGTAGTCTACAGGCAATAGACATCACTTCGAACGGAGAAAAGAAGGAGTGAACTAAGAGCTTTCTAATCAAGTATCTTGGGGTTTTACCCCCGTTTTGTAGCCAATGCAACCATCAGATTTATGATATGAGCATCAGATCACCGAGTCTTCTAAGAGCCCCTCCACTCTTGTTCTCAGACTTATCCCCTCCTCTCTGATTCATTATAATATGAGGCATGGGGAGGCACAAGGGAGAATAAGGAAACCCCGAAAGGCTGCAAGAGAGAGGGAGAGAGAGAGAGTATACCCCTCCAAGAGATTGAGAGAGAGAGAGAGAGAAGAGTTACCCCGAGAGGCTGCACAATTTCCCTCTATCTCAATCCTCGATTTAACCATCTTCTCTTACGCTCTCCCATCTCAAATCTATTCCACCTTCTTAATCTCTTAAGGCTACTTGCGGACAATCGCGTGTAGATGACAATCCTACAACCAACAACAGAGCTTTGGGAGAAGGCATCACTGTCAATCCAATTGTGGTACCGGTCGTAAGTAATGTATTTTCAAATTGATAGATGCTTGTTTTAATGCTCACAAGAGATACATTAGGCTCCATACCTTGTGGTGCTAGAATAGGTCATTGAAAAGGATAAATCACATCTCAAATATTCAAAGATGAAGTTTGTGAAGTGCTTGTATCAAAGGGAGTTAAATTGCACCTAGTTGCTATGTGATGAATCCATGCATAGCATAAGCAACATATGGGACACTAAATTATTGAGCATAGATGTGTCTTTGATTAATCTTTACCGAGGATAATATTTTTTAAAGTTCGCAAATGCATATACACGGTACATACATGGGAGAGATTATGTAAACTTTACATCGATGAAATGCGACTCCTTGCCTTAGGAGAAAGGAAGATAAAGCCAATGTAATATCCCCGTGTTCCCCCCCCCCCCCCCCCCCCCTTAATTTCAAAAAAAAAATATTATTAGCTAAAAAAAATTTAACTCCCCCTCTCTTTCCCCATCAACAGCACGTTGGGGAGAGAGAGGGAGAGAGAGAGAGAGGGAGTGATGTGTTAGTAATGGGGGGCATGTAGCCCCCCCAGGTGGGAGGGGTGGCGGCCATGCCCACCTCCTCCCCCTCCTATAAAAGGGGAGGTTCCTTCCCCTCCCTCGGCTATAGATAGAGACAACGCCCCCTTCCTGCGTCATCACCTCCCCCCTCCGTTTAGTAGCTACATGGCCCCCTGGGGCTTACGACGACTGAATCCCTCCCCTCCTCGTTCATCTGTCAGTACGCCCCCCAGCTCTGTGGTGGACAGCAGCGCCACCCTGGGAGGCTTCTGGCAGCAATCTTCCCTCCCCCCCCCTCCTCATTTTGTCTGAAATCCCCCCCTCCTTGATCGTCAGTCCGCTGTGGGGCTCCGTGAGCAGAAAAGAGGAGAAGGAGAGAAGTAGTGAAGGAAAGAGAGAAGAGGAAGAGGAGAGGGAGAGAAGAAGAGGAGAGAGAGAAAAGAGAAGGAGGAGAGAGGAAGAGAAGGAGAGAGAGAAGAGAAAGAGGAGAAGGAGAAAGGGGAGAGAGAAGAGAGAAGGAGAAGTAGAAGAAGAAGAGGAGAGGGAGAGAAGAAGAGAAGGAGAGGGAAAAGAAGAAGAAGAGAAGAAGGAGAAGAAGAGAAGAGAAGAAGTGAGAGAAGAGTGAAGGAGAAGAAGAAGAGAAGAAGGAGAGAAGAGAGAAAGAAGTAGAAGAGGAAGAGGAGAGGGAGAGAAGAAGAGAAGGAGAGAGAGAAAAGAGAAGGAGAAGGGGAGAAGAAGACAAGGAGAGAGAAGAGAAAGAGGAGAAGGAGAGAAGAAGAGAAGGAGAGAGAGAAGAGGAAGAGGAGAGGGAGAGAAGAAGAGAAGGAGAGAGAGAAGAGAGAAGGAGAAGAAGAAGAAGAAGAGGTAGAAGGGGAAGAGGAGAGGGAGAGAAGAAGAGAAGGAGAGAGAAAAGAGAGAGGGAGAAGAAGAAGAGGAGAAGGAGAAGAAGAGAAGAGAAGAAGTGAGAGATGAGAGAAGGAGAAGAAGAAGAGAAGAAGGAGAGGAAGAGAGAAAGAAGTAGAAGAGGAAGAGGAGAGAGAGAGAGAGAGAAGAAGAGAAAAAGAAGAAGAAGGAGAGAGAGAGAGAGAGAAGAAGAGAAAAAGAAGAAGAAGAAGAGAGAGAGAGAGAGAGAAGAAGAGAAAAAGAAGAAGAAGAAGGAGAGAGAGAGAGAGAGAGAGAGAAAGAGAGGGAGTGAGAATTGGTGAGTAGCCCTTGAGGAGCCGTGTTTGTGAAGCCGCATTTGTGAAGCCATCTTTTTCAAAGCCACCCCCTCGGCAAAGGACCCCCATCTAACGACCTTTCCTACCCGACCCTGTCATCTTGAAGGCCGTTAAGGTCCGGACTGTCCAAACTCCGCATGGAAAATGGCTCCCAAAAAAGAAAGTCGCGGGAAGCATAGGTGCCAAAGCTACCATTGGTACCGGTAATGCAGGAGAGGTAAATGGAGTGACCAACACAACAAATGCCCCTATGACCACGAATCAAACCTAGGTTCTTTAAACTTTATAATTAATTATGTATTATTTCTCGTGGAAGAAATAAAGCGGTTAGCTACGTGCTTGGAACAAGAACGAGTCTTAGGATTTTTGTTTACTCTAAGCACTAGGTTGCATGCATGACGTGGTAGAGTATGGAGTTTTCATAAGTTTATAAGCGTGAAATAGTAGAGTATGGAGTTCGCATAAGTTTATATGCACGAAATGATAGCTTTTACACACATAGAATGATAAGGTTTTAGCTTTATTTCACATAAAATAATAGCTTTTAAACTAATTCAGTGCATGAATAGTCATTTAGAATTCATGCTTTGCGATCATGACCAAAAGAAACTCATGAAATGATAGTTTTCGTTTGTAAGATGCAATTGCACCAACTGATAAAAACCTAGACTTTCATATGTGCAAGTCACATGTGACCCGGTGCATTAGGGATAAGTATTCGTTGCCAGGTATGAAGAGAGTTGAAGGTCATTTAGGATGTACAAATACATTAAACGCACCATGTGCATGATGGGTAAGGACGATTGGAAAACTCTGCATAGTACCACACTAAGAGAGAGATGGAAGGGACCCATGCATCTAGACTGCATCTTGAAGGCCTAAATGAAGAGTCCTGTGTTGCCAAGTGCGTTAACTAAACTTGGTTAGAACTGGAAGAACAAAACACCCTTGGCTGGGTTGCGAATAGGGCATGTCTGTTGCCTTGATTAATCAGTTAATGCTTGGGTTAGGTTAAGATACCATAAGGTAAAACCCAAGGGAAAGGGCAAGTCAAAATAAGGTAACTTACCAAGAACATTTGCTTACATAATCTTGTTTGAGATTATTGGGATCTTGCCAAGTCACGAATGATCCAAGATCAGATGCTGGGAGCATAAGGGAAAAAGACCCACGATCGGATGCTGGGAGCATCCGAAAAAAAGGAGTCACACCCTAGCAGTTGGTCGTACAAACCGCCTCCGAAATGTTTGCGATTGTACACTTAGGTACATTATTTGATCTCCTTTGTTCAAGGAACTAATTCTAGGAAAAACATTTACTGCTTTAGGTTAATAGCCTGGAGGGAGAGGCAAGAACAGTTACCTCCGGCTGTCTGCTTGGCCCTGTCCAAGGGGGTTGTTAGCCGCGCCGGATATATGGGCCTTACCTGCTGCGAGAGGTCTCTTCGTGGGTACTTCTTGGAGCAGGAGGACGCTTGGGTGCCAGGGGAGGCTCTGGCTATAAATCCCTTGCCTTTGGATCCCACACAAGAGGCCGACATGGCTCGAGATGGGATCTCGAGGCCCGTGTACTAGTCTACGGGCAGAACTTGGAGCAATAATCCTATAGATTGCTGGGATAGCCTTCGAGTATGATACTTGATTTATTCCGGGATATGGAAGCATTATTTTTGTGGAGGCAGAAAGGGACACTTAATCCTCCTGTATGGCGGGAGACAAACATTAATCTGAAGATAAGTAAGGAAGTGTTTGATCTTGTTTTATCTTTTCGTGTCTATGCCCTAAATAACATAAATGAACCTGTGATTAACGGGTTAATTAAGAAATATGCTTTTATGTGTTAAACAAAATGTGGTAGGTGATTAGATAACTAAAAAAACCCCCAAGGGAAGAGTGGTGGATGTGACCTTCGGGTCCATCCTACGGCAGGGTGGTCTCGGTTAGCCCAGAGCTTTCCTCAATGGAATTTATTTGATGCGAATGTTAGTTAGTCAAGGACCTTAGAACTTGTAAGTTGAAACCCTGATTCATACCGTTTTAGGGGGTCGGAATGGGATTATGACCTACGGGCAGAGAGGTTGAGCGATGCCTCCCTCTCATTTCCCATTCTCTTTGAACCAAGTGCGGTATGAGTCTGCTTCGTCCCAATTGTGTCTGTGCAAAGTGGAGCAGTTGCAGATCGACGCTAGGAGACTGTTAGGAAGACCCAATTACAAGGAACTCGGACTTTAGGTCGATCCTAGTGGGAATGGCCGGATAAGTTCCGTTGCGGGGCAGACTCGAGAGACCCTAGTTGGCAAAACCTATGTCACTCCTTGGGAGTGCCGGGCAGCGTCTTCTAGATATATCTCTCGATGGACTGCTAAGACGTGTCCCACGATTTGAGGAGCAGACACATTACAGTTGGTATCAGAGTAGAACTTCATAATGATACATGATTGATTAATGTTTAGTTCATAGACATATCCTAAACAGAAATAACCTAAGTGGTATGGCTTGATTGTCAAGCACCTTCTACACCCACAAATGCTGACATGCAAGAGAAGAAATTCCTTCTCAAGCAAATTAAGCCACCCAAGTTTGATGGCAAGGGAAGGACTATTCAATCTGACATCGAGATTTGGATTGAGTCCATGGAGGACTATTTTGAGGCAATAGGAACTGCACCTGCTAACCAAGCCATGCTCGCCAAACTTAAGCTTATAGGCGAAGCAAGACTTTGGTGGAAACAGTTGTGCAGAGACCAAGCAATCTCGGAGGGGACAGTCACTTGGGATAAGCTTAAGGAAGCTGTGCGAGGGAGTTATCTACCACTTGCCTACCGCACACAAAAGATGAATGAATTCTATGGCTTGAAGCAGCTAGGATTATCCCTTGAAGCATATTATTCGAAGTTCGTTTCACTCCTAAAGTATGCACCCCCAATGGATGTGACACAACAGGTGTCAAAATTCTATGTTGGGTTGAATCCACCCTAAACACTCGATTGGAATCAATGTGCCCAACGGACTTGCAAGACGCATTACTCCAAGCAAATCCAATCGTCTAAGAACTTAAATCAGGTAACTATAATGAAGATGACTCATGAGATCAAGACAAGAGGTGCCACAAGTGCAGAGAGATAGGACACATCCATAAGAGATACCCCAACCGCCGATGTTCCCACTGCAATGAACTAGGACACATCCAAATAGATTTTCCTGAGTTGGACCCCAAGAATCAGGAACGTGTGGTCAAACAAAGCCATCTAAACTCTACTTTTGGCTCATATTATGAACCACATGATGATGAAGGCTTGGAGCCTATTGTAACCATTGAAGATGACTAGATATCCTAGGAAGATCCTGTTGAGGTAATAAGTCTTGTACTTGGAATAAATCCTATTGAATCCTATGAGTTATGACAAGTTGTTATTTTAAGTTGAGAATTTGAGTAATCAAAGTAGCGCAGCGGAAGCACGGATGGGCCCTAACCCACAGGCTCTAAGGTCCAGTAGTGCTTGTCTTCCCCAGTTTCCTCTCGAGATGAGGACATCTTGATTCCTCTAAGGGGGAGAGGATGTAATATCCCCATGTTCCCCCCCCCCCTCTGCCTCCCTCCCCCATAGGAACTCCCCCCCTTAATTTCAAAAAAGAATTATTATTAGATCAAAATTTGTTAACTCCCCCTCTCTCTCCCCATCAACGGCACATCGGGGAGAGAGAGAGGGAGTGATGTGTTAGTAATGGGGGGCATGCAGCCCCCCAAGTGGGAAGGGTGGCGGCCATGCCCACCACCTCCCCCTCCCTCGGCTACAGATAGAGACAACGCCCCCCTCTCTGCGTCATCACCTCCCCCCTCCGTTCGACAGCTGCATGGCCCCCTGGGGCTTTTGACTGAATCCCCCCCTCCTCGTTCGTCTATCAGTATGCCCCCCAGCTCCGCGGTGGATAGCACCGCCACCTTGGGAGGCATCCGGCAGCAATCTTTCCCCCCTCCTCGTTTCGTCTGAAACCCCCCCTCCTTGATCACCAGTCCACTGTGGGCCCCCATGAGCAGAAAAGAGGAGAAGGAGGGAAGTAGTGAAGGAAAGAGAGAAGAGGAAGAGGAGAGGGAGAGAAGAAGAGAAGAAGAGAGAGAAAAAAGAAGGAGAAGGAGAGAAGAAGAGAAGGAGAGAGAGAAGAGAAAGAGGAGAAGGAGAGAAGGAGAGAGACAAGAGGAAGAGGAGAGGGAGAGAAGAAGAGAAGGAGAGAGAGAAGAGAGAAGGAGAAGTAGAAGAAGAGGAGGAGAAGGAGAGAAGAAGAGGAGAGAGAGAAGAGAGAGGGAGAAGAAGAGAAGAAGGAGAAGAAGTGAGAGAAGAGTGAAGGAGAAGAAGAAGAGAAGAAGGAGAGGAAGAGAGAAAGAAGTAGAAGAGGAAGAGGAGAGGGAGAGAAGAAGAGAAGGAGAGAAGAGAAAGAGGAGAAGGAGAGAAGAAGAGAAGGAGAGAGAGGAGAGGGAGAGGAGAGGGAGAGAAGAAGAGAAGGAGAGAGAGAAGAGAGAAGAGAGAAGGAGAAGGAGAAGAAGAAGAAGATGAGGTAGAAGGGGAAGAGGAGAGGGAGAGAAGAGAAGGGGAAGAAGAAAAGGTAGAAGGGGAAGAGGAGAGGGAGAAAAGAGAAGGAGAGAGAGAAGAGAGAGGGAGAAGAAGAAGAGAAGAAGGAGAAGAAGAGAAGAGAAGAAGTGAGAGAAGAGAGAAGGAGAAGAAGAAGAGAAGAAGGAGAGGAAGAGAGAAAGAAGTAGAAGAGGAAGAGGAGAGAGAGAGAGAAGAAGAGAAAAAGAAGAAGAAGAAGAGAGAGAGAAAGAAAGAGAGGGAGTGAGAGTTGGTGAGTAGCCCTCGAGGAGCCGCGTTTGTGAAGCCGCATTTGTGAAGCCATCTTTTTCAAAGCCACCCCCTCGGCGAAGGACCCCCATCTAACGACCTTTCCTACCCAACCCTGTCGTCCTGAAGGCCGTTAAGGTCCGGACTGTCCAAACTCCGTGTGGAAAATGGCTCCCAAAAAGAAAGTCGCGGGAAGTGTAGGTGCCAAAGCTACCATTCGTACTAGTAATGTGGGAGAGGCAAACGTAGCGACCAACGCAACGAATGCCCCTACGACCACGAATCAAACCCAAGTTCTTTAAGCTTTATAATTAATTATGTATTATTTCTCGTGGAAGAAATGAAGGGGTTAGCTATGTGCTTGGAACAAGAATGAGTCTAAGGATTTTTGTTTACTCTAAGCACTAGGTTGCATTCGTGAAATGGTAGAGTATGGAGTTCGCATAAGTCCCTATCGTTTAATGTTATGCTTGTAGTGGTAGGTGTAGAGAATGTTTTCATATCATTTTCTTATCTAGAAAGTAATAAATCACACACTATAACATGAAAATGGAGATAAGATGAGGCTAAACTTTATGCCTTAGGCTCACCATACATCCAAATATACATTTATACTTTTTTGTACTTTTCTGGCACATAAAATATATTTTTTTCCATATAAAATCTATTTCTCCTAAATTCACTCAAATTGTGGGAGAAAAGATGACAACAAAAAATTTGCTTTATGGAAGTTCCATATGAAGAAGTTTTTAGTTGGTAGAGGTTATTGGGACTTATGTATAGGTGATGAGGCTGAACCTGAAATACATGAAAGGAATCCGACAAATGATCGGAAAAGGGCTCATAAGCTATGGAATGAGAGAGCATGCAAGGTGTTACATTGTTTTTCCTTATGTATATCAGATGCTATGGTTACACAGATTACTGGATGTAGTTTCCCAAAGGATGCATGGGACATACTCATGAAGAATTATGGAAATGTAACACATGCAAGAAAGATTCAGCTAAAGCGATAGCTCAAGAACATGCCTAGGAATGGCAAAAGCATTCATGCCCACACTATAGAGATCAAGAACATAGCAGATTAGCTTGCACCATTGGATCTTCAGTGTTTGAGGATGATATGATTGCAGTGACATTGAATGGACTTGGCAAAGAGTATAAAGCATTTGATACGTCTATTTTTGCGAGATTTGAATCCCCTGATTGGGATGAGCTGGTTGCTTTGCTGTTGCATGAGGAAGTTAAGCTTGGGCTAAATACAAGTTCTAATATGTCTCAAAGCAGAGACATTGTTCTTTACTCTAGCCAACATGGTAGAGGCGGTAGAGGCCGTGGCTCTTTTCAAGGTCGAGAAGACACTCGAAACACTTATGGACAACATTAGCAGAATGCCTAGCATGGCACACATACACAGGCCCAACGTGAATCTAGCGGCTTTAGAGGTAGGGGGAGATCACCCCATGGTAGAGGTGGTGGATCTGGTTCATGGTAGTCAAATGATCAGTCAAACAAAGATAAGGACTATCATTACTGCGGCAAATATGGACACATTGCAAAGGATTGTTACAAGAAGTAGGGAGATATGAAGGCAAAGGGAAAATAGCATGGGCACTATGCATCTTCTAGCAGTGCTCAGGATGAGCAGGTTGACAGATTGTTTGCCATGTAGCATGTGTCTGAGAATGCATCTAGGCAGAACAGAGATGAGAGATGGTATATTGATTCAGGGGCTTCAAATCATATGGCACCCCATGGAGAATGGTTTGATGAGATGGTTGCAGGTTCTCATGGATATGCTTGTACTGGGGATGACACCCAGCATACTATTCAGCATAAAAGAGTTGTACCTTTGTTGATGCCTCTGGCAAGAAAAAGAGCCTGCATGATGTACTACATGTACCTACAATAACCAAGAATATTTTGTCAGTTGGATAGATGGCAGAATAGAATTTGCAAGTGAGATTTAATAGAGATGGATGCTTTGTTGAAGAATATGGTAATGACTGCAAATTGATTGCTAGAGGCCGAAGAGATGGCAGAATGTTTACTCTTGATGCGCCAATTCCAAAATTGAGCGGCAACCATGTTTGCACATGATGATGGTGCTATACGGGATGTTGAGATATGGCATAAGAGGATTGACCATGTGAATGCACAAAAGCTGAAATCTATGCAGCAGAAGGAGATTGTGCTCTGCCTAAGTTCAAGTATCATGACTTTGGACATGTATGTGATGCATACCAATTTGGAAAGCAAGCACGGTTTCCATTTATGAGACATGTATGGAATAGCTCATGACCCTTGCAATTGGTACATTCAGATGTATGGGGTCCGTCTCATAATGCTTCGTTTGGTGGTGCTCATTACTATGTATCCTTCATTGATGATTTTAGCTGGTATACTTGGCTTTACATACTGAAACATAAGGATGATGTGTTTGATGCATTCAAGGACTTCAAGAAGCATGCCGAAAATGAGTTGAGCTATGAAATTTCATGTCTTAGATAAGATGGAGATGGAGAATATGTCTCTAATTACTTTGACAGGTACCTTGCTAAATATGGGATCAGAAGATAGTTAATTTACAGCTATATACCACAGCAAAATGGTGTAGCAGAAAGGAAAAATAGGGTACTGGTGGAATCAACAAGAGCTATGCTAAATGAGAAGAGTTTGCCAAATGGTTATTGGGCTGAAGTAGTAGTGACTATTGTCTATGTGTTGAATAAAACCTCTACATCAAGGATTCATGATGTAACTCCATATGAGAGGTTGTATGGCCATAAGCCTGACATTCCACACTTGAAGGTATTTGGCAGCATTGCATATGTGCATGTTCCTAATGAAAAGAGGAAGAAATTGGATCCTAAAGCTATCAAGAGTGTGTTCCTTGGTTATGCACAAGACCGGAAATCGTACAAGTGTTATGTATCATCTACACATGAGACATTGATTAGTAGAGATGTTTTTTCTTAGCTAACATCATGGTATGGTAATCGTGTTGCTGTGGCTACTGATGGATCCGCCACAGCACTAGTAATGCTGAAAATACACCTATAGTGAGTACATCTATGAGTGGTCTTATAGGTGATGGGTCACCTACAGTAAGTCCTTGATCAAGACACTTGTAGAGTTGTACTCCTACGTCCACTGACACGGATATCTCAGTGAGGGGGAGATTGGATAAGGGAAAATAAAAGATGCTTGAGGATATGACAGGTCCACTTATAGTAGGTTATGAGTCATCTAGCAGTGACAATTTGGATAGTGAGTTGGGCATTCTGTCTATTATGACGCCTAGAGCAAGGCAGAGTCGTTATGTACCACCTCATGAGAGGCAAGCTTAGAGTGAGCCACAGCTATGGAGATCTGAGAGAGTCCAAAAACTAGTTGATAGGTTTGCATACACTGGTTATTCAGCCCGCCATTATGTGACATGTTACAAAGAGCCTACAAAGTTTGATGATGCAGTTACAGATGATAATTGGTGTGCTACCATTGATGAGGAGTATGGAAACCTGGCTAAAAATGAGACATGGGAATTGGTTGAGTTACCTGAAGGCAAATTCCCCATTGGCTGCAAATGGGTGTACAAGGTTAAGTGCAAGTTAGAATGGTTTGTTAGAACGCTATAAGGCCAGGCTGGTTACAAAAGGGTACGCGCAACATTATGGCCTTAACTATGAGGAGACTTTCAATCCGGTGGCTAAAATGGACATCAAGAATGCTTTCTTGAAGGGTGGAAATTATGGCAAATGGACATCAAGAATGCTTTCTTGAAGGGTGATTTGGTTGAGGAAGTATATATGGAGTAGCTTGAAGGCTATGTCCACCCGGACTTTGCTACACATGTATGTAAGCTGAAAAAGGCTTTATATGGACTGAAATAGACACCTAGAGCATGGAATGCTTGAATCAGTAGTTATTTACAGCTCAAGAGATATTCTAACTAACATCCTAACCTACATAACACATGTTGACATTCACATGCATGATATAAATCACTAATTTTCACTCAAATATAAGTCTTACTTATATTATTAGTTTCCTATAGAAGTAGATGTGTGTCATAACACCATGTAGATAAATATGTGCACATGTCACCATGTGTCATATTATCATGTATCCTTCGCATGTGTCTATAGTTAAAGACCAAGTTAAAAGGGATCTCCTGTTGTGGTGAAAAGGCCTAAAGATGGTTCTTTGTATCCTTAATATGTTTGTGGAGTTAAAGATCAAATTGTAGTTGTCAATGAAGAGTCATCTATTTCTTTCTTTATGCTATCACCATTTAAAACACATGTTAGTCTACTAAAATGAAAGCTTTGTGTCATCTGAACAATCTTTTGTGTCTAAATTTCTCCGATCTTGGATTTTTGTGAGCATTCTATCCTTGAAAATCAAACCATAATGTCATGTAAGAGTGGTAGTGGTAGTATAAGATTAGAATGTATTGATTTGGTTCATAGTAATTTTTATGGGAAAATAACCACAAATTTATTGGGAGGAGCTTCTTATTTTGTCACTTTGTAGATCATATTATTCAAAATGTTTAAGCTTACCCTGTTTATAAGAAGAGTGACGTGTTGGATACATTTCAAAATTTCTTAGCATTTACAAAGAACCAATTAGGTAAAACCCTTAAGTGCTTAAGGATTAATAATGGTGATGAATATACCTCTTATGCCTTTATGGACTTTTGTCAAACCCTAATGTCAATAGAGAGTTGAGAGCTCTTGAGAATCTCACTCAAATTTGTGTGATTGAGAAGATAAACAAGACCATTAAGGAAAGGGTAGTATGGAGGTAATATGCTCTCTAATGTTGGTCTCACTAATAGAATATAATTTTGCATTTGACTGGATAGCAAGATATTAGAGGAGTTATAGTATGGAAAGAGACCTATTTATAATAACTTGTGTTTCTTTGGCTATGATGCATTTATATATATACCTAGGGACAAGCGGATCAAGATTGATCGTAAGTCCAAGAAATGTATCTTTCTTTGCTATGTAGAGTCAAGTGAAATGGGCTATTGCTTATGGAATCTTGAATCAAAGAATATTGTAGTATGCAACCATATTTTCATTTTTAATGAGGACAAAATACATAAGCAACCCATTAGAATGGTTGAGATCCATAGAATAGTGTTTTACAAGGATGGGCAACTAGCATATGAGCTTAATGTATAGCCTATTCCACATGATATAGGGCTTGGATAGCCAAGAATGCTAAGATTGAGGGAGCACCAAGGGATGGTGGAAAACCTCATGTCTTATAGGCTAGATAGGTGGGACAATCACATTAGCTCCTTTTGATTTAGTTTTACTATATCTAGCAAGGTTTCTAAGATCCAAGATAGATGTTGCTTCTAGATTATGTCATGGACATGGACTATAGTGAGACCTCTTGTTATAGTGAATCTATGACGAGGCATAACAATCATAAGTGGAAAAATGCTATGTAGTCAAAGATGGACTCACATGTGAAAAATGCTACTTGGGAGCTAGTTCCTTTGTGTAAGGGTGCATGCACTACTATAAAAATGGTTATAGAAGTTGAAGGTATCTATATTTGACTCATTGCATAGGTACAAGGCAAGATTAGTGGCTAAAGTATTTAAGCAAGAGAAGGGGATTGACTTTGATGTGATCTTCTCACCTACTAGTCAAGATTAGGGGCCAAAGGATTTAAGCAAGAGAATGGGATGGACTTTAATGAGATCTTCTCACCAATAGTCAAGATGACTACCCTTTGTATCGTCCCTACTTTGGTTACTAGAGAGAATACGAAGTTGGTTCAAATGGATGTAAAAGAATGCTTTCTTGCATGGGATTTGCATGAAGACATTTAAAAGCATCATCTTGAGGGGTTTGTTGTGGAAGTTAAGGAGTAGTGGTGTGTAAGATGAATAAGAGCTAATATGGTTTGCAACAAGCTGCTAGAGAATGGTATCATAAGTCTAATGCATGTTTATGCAATCCTAGGGGTACACTAAAAGCTCAGTAGAAGTGAGACTAATTATATAGTCTATCTACTAGGAAGGCTAGGGATGACAGCCTTATGATATTGATTCTTCTTGTGGATGACATGCTAATTTCTAGGAATTCCATTGTGGATGTGGATACTTTAAAGGAAAGGTTGCACGAAACCCTTGATATAAAGGACTTTGGAATTCCTAGTCACATTCTTGGAATGTACATCATGCAAGATTGAGAGCAGAATTCAAACACCAACAAACAAGTGTCAAATCATGAGGATTCAAGGTGGAATTCAAATCTTGAAGAAAGTGGAGAATGCGGATCTGACAATTGTAAGTGGCCGTGAAAGACGAGAATTCAAATTACCTTGGAAGCTGGCAAGACTTCGAAGTGCAGATTTTTCATAATTTTTTAGGGTGTCAAATTCAAGCAGAGCAAGTTCTAGGTAGTTTGGGACTTCAAGATGGACATGCAAAAAAATTTAGAATTGAAATTGATCTCACCAAACACTGAAGCTACGAGTGACCGGGGGCACTTAGGGGGTCATTAGCTTGAGGTTTGAAGAGGCATGGCCTTTGGCCTTTGGGGGGCCTTGGGCTCCCCCAAAAAAAATTAATGAATTGGGAGGGGGGGAGGGGTTTTCAATGGCCGCAAGAGCAGACATGGAGGCACCATCATCATGATCCCTTGAGAGGGACTATAGGGCTAAAAGCAAGCCCATGATCTGATCACACCAACCTATTTGTCAAATTTTTTGCCTGCCAACGTGTGTCTCTGATAAAAAACCACTTAACTATAAGAAAAATTCAGAAATCAGTTTTTCTCTCTCCTCTTGAAAGTGTATTCATAATAATGATAATTCTTGGAAGAGACTGGAATGAAGACCGGTTGTCCGGCTTACACACTAGATCATGATAGGATCATGTGGATGCTAAGAAATGATAGCCAACATGGTTTGAGGATCAATGGCAAGTTCGGTAGTGGGTGTTCGAAATTAATTCCTAAAACCCGAGAAAAGATAGTAAGCTTTTTTTTCAATGAAAATTCAAATCTCTTTTTATAATTTATGATGCAATTCTCGTTCATGTGCAACAAAAAATTATTTGATGCTTTGTTGCAATATGTTTGAGGGTTTTATGTCATAAAATTCAAAATACATGCTCGTAATCATGAGTTATTAATTTCTAAAAATCCAAAAAGTGTAATTTTTAAAGGAAATTTTATATTTTGTCATTTTGGGAAATCAAATTGTGTTCATGTGGGGTAAAATTAAATGTCAAGATGGATTAGAGTGTGATTTAATTGGTTGAATAAAAAAATTCAAGAAAAATATAGCAATTTATTTCAAATAAATCATGGAAAAATAAAGAAAAACAAGTTTTTATAGGGAAAAAAATAGATTTTATGTGCTAAAATTTATAAAATGTATAAATGTATTTGTGGATGCATGGTGGGCCTAAGACATGTGGATTAACCTCAGCTTATCCCCATTTCCATGTTATAGCACGTGATTTATTGCTTTCTAAACAAGAAAATGACATGAAAACATTATGTACACCTTCCACCGCAAGCTTAACATTAAGCGGAAGGGAGAGAGGGGGGATTTGTGAGTGATGATTATGGTATTACATCTAATTAATTTGTTGCACTTTGTATATAAGGCTTGATTATTTTAAGTGTTAAAAGGGATAGTGGCACATAATAGTCCGACATTGCCTTAGCATTGCAGCAAATACGCTAGAAGTAGAAAATCATGAAAAGAATTGATTGTGCACATCCACGATGTTGACTTGATTAGGCAAAATGTTTGTGCACTTAAGGGAATTCACCTTTGCATTGCAGCACATATATGTATGGTATCAGAAAAAACAAATCCTAGATACATTGCACTTAATTGTTACAATCATTGACCCGTGTTGAGTGCATAATAAGGAGTCCCATGCTGTAGGATAGTGCGTTCATTCTCTTTGGGACTTGATCTCGTAAGGATTGCATTGTCTCTTGGAATGAACATTAAAAGAGTGGACATTGTTCCACATGTGTTAAATGTTTGAATGGCACACCTTGGGGCCAATCTATGAGGTGTAGGAGAGCCATTGGGGCCACAGCAATAAGCTGAGGGGTGCTCCTTATGTGTGTGATATGAGGTGCTAAACATCAATTTGTTTGGAAACTCGAATTGTCTGGAGTCAAGAAGGGATTCGTTGGACTCTAAGCAGTATGAACATGTGTTTAAATTAGATCAGTAAAAGGGCTAGACAGCGGGCTAAAATCATTAGGAGGTGTTTCCTTCAATGGAATATTCCTATGAGGAAGGGATCTTAGTGACCTAGTGCTACGATCAGTTCTTAGGAGGAGGAGGAAGCTCTAGTACTTCCCCTCTCCCAGTCGGTCAGCCCACTTTGAGTAGGGTATTAGTTCCACTAGTTTAGAGACCCTTGGCAAATTTGATTGTCAGCATGGTGCAACCTATTGCAATTCTTGCATGGATGTCGATTTTGCCAACCTTGGGATTCTCTCTATCCATTTCCAATTAGAGTTTGCCCCTGAGAGAGTCTGTCAATATTGGCTACGTGTTCTTGATGGAACACGTCAAGGACCTCATGAGAGAATATTTGAGTGTATGCCAAGAAACTAAAAGAAGGGTTTTGTAAATTACAAACCTATATTCCCATTCCAGCTGCTTCTCAGTACTTTTTACATGGATGGGACTTTAATATCCAGGTGCAATTGAGTATTATTGCTCTTGTTGACATTGATACAGCTATTACACAAGCAGAGGAGGTAGAGTCACCATTACAAGTGGCCTATGCCTCTAGGACAAACTTTAAGTTGAGTTTAGAGGTTGGAAATAATTTGGCATTAATCAGTGGAAGTCAAGGGGCACACATGACCAATTTGAATGGGAGAGGAATCATAATGCAGAGTGTGCCCATATTGCCAGCTCCTTCTAATGTGACCACATCGTTAGCTAGCCAAATGGCTCCACTAAATAATGGAACCAAAAAGAAAACCATGATGTTGTTCCAATTAATCAGTAGTAGCAGCCAATCCCTAATCATCTAGTTAGATCAATTGAATGGCAAGTAGATGATTGCAACTATGAATCTAGTGTATCAAATGTTCTTCGCTAGGTCAAGGACATGATGAAGCATTATACCAATATGATAAAAAAATAGTACAAATAGCTATAGATGTTAATTTCCTAAAGAAGCATCAAAACTTGATAGTCGATGCCCTAAAGAGGGTGGTTCATCAAGATTCACTTATAAGTGGCAGACAACATTTTCTGAGAAACTTTCTTAATGTCAAATTTGACATATGTGGGAAGTCTAGTCATTTAGCTTGTACTTTTTGGAGTAAGAAGAGCTCTCTTCAGAAAGGGAGTAAGTAGCTAGGCCTAATAAATCATCGAGCACAAGGGAACAACCTTTAGTGAGAGGAGGGACCAAAACAAATACTGCAAAGAGGAAAAGCTACCATAGAGGAGCTACCCACTAGTGTCATCCTTATCAAAGATGTGTGTGTTAATGCTACTAAGGCTTCCAATTTGTGAGCCATTACAAGATGACAAAAGGTTAAAGAAGGTGACATGGATAATGTAAAGCCTCTTGAGTTAAACCCTAAACGAGAGGATAAGGGGATGCAAGCCCTTAGCCCTAATGTGGAAGCCGGTCCTCTAAAAGCTATTGATAGCAATGCTAACCCAAATAAGGTGTTGCCAAAGCAGAAGGTAAAAGCTAAGAAAGAGGCACCAAAGCCTATTCAGCGAGACCAAGAGAAAGAATGGTTTGGCCAAAGAAGAGAACCATTGCTAATTATCATGAATTTGATTTAGCGAGTTCTTTTTGCGAGGTAAATCCTGATGTGAATCTCCTGTAGTTGATATAGTTATCTCTAGGAGTGCATAAAGAGTTTAAGAAGATTCTTCATACTGGGTATATCATTGAGCCCTTGGGAATAGATTTGGTGGGAGATGATTGGTTTGAACACACTAAAAAGCATTGCCCAAGGGTAGCAACATACATTGATGGCATATTAGTGGAACATGCCATTATGGATATGCAATCCTTCGTCAATATTATGAGTTCAAAATTGATGGAAAGATTAGGACTCGAAATCTAAAAGGATGCCTCCACATTTCTCCGAATGGCTAATGACAATTTCAGGAAACCTCAAGGTTGCATTACCAAATTCCACGTGACTATTGCTAATGTGGAATGCATTGTGGACTTTAGGAGTATCACGTTTGTAGGGCAACCAAGCTATCAAGTATAGTCAGCAAGGCCATGGATCTTGCAATCAGATTGTCAAGTTGATATACTCATTGGTTATTTGACTTTTGGCAAAGGTGCCTAATGTGTGATAATGGATGAATATCTTGAGTCTCCTCAAAGTGAGAGAGTACCTTTATATTTGTCAAAATTAGATGCATTAGAGGATCCATCTGGTAGTGGGACTTCGTCAAGTGACAAATCAAAAGAGGAGTCCACTCTACAGATGATGTCTAACAAGCGACTCTAAATTAGCCAATAGAGGCTTAAGATAGAATAAAAGACGTGGATGAGATTGAGTTGACCTCAGTACGTTGTTGCATGATCCATGACCAATTAGATTAGGGTCTATGCTCAGTCTAGAAGAAAGGAAGGACTATGTATCCTTGATCCAAGAATTCTGTGACATTTTTTCCTAGAGCTATGATGAGCTGAAGGTTATTCCTCCTAGTTTAGTTGTGCATACCATTCCCCTAAAGAAAGATAGCCACCTTGTGCAACAAAAAGTGAGGCATATGCCTTTCAAGCTAAGGGACAGACTATTTGAGGAGTCGCTGAAATTGTCTAAGGCTGGCCTAATATTTTATATATAACACACAAAGTGGTGTTTGTTGGTAGTTATAAAAAAAAGAAGAATAATCAAATCTAGCTTTGTGTAGATTTTAGGGAGCTCAATAAACAAACGGTCAAAGATTACTATCTACTACCATTTATTGATTAGATCTTGATCAATTAGTAGGTAGAGATATTTATTTATCTATGGACTACTTTGATGAATATAACCAAATGGCTATTGCAGAGGAAGATAAGTTAAAAATGACATTTACCACTGTATTTGCTACCTTTGCATATCATGTTATGGCATTTGGGTTATGCAATGTGCTAGGTTCTTGGCAATATACATCTTATAAGACTTTTGGTGATATTTGCTCAAAGGAGTTAAAAATCTTTATTGATGATTTGGGAGGTGCCACTACAAGGGAGAGATAGCTGATTATTTTAAGAAAATGTTTTTAGCATTGCAAGCAATTTTGCATTGCTCTTAATCCAAGAAAGTGCATCTTTGGAGTGTCCTATGGATTGCTATTGTGTAGATTTTCATAAATTTTTAGGGTGCCAGATTGAAGCAAGGCAAGTTCCATGTACTTTGGGACTTCAAGATGGACATGCAAAATTTTTCAAAATTGAAATTAGTTGCTGGACACAAAAGTTGCGAGTGATGACCATGCACTTGGGGCTCGTTAGCTTGAGGTTTGAAGAGGCATGGCCTTTGGCCTTTGGGGGGCTTTGGGCCCTTCCAAAAAAAAAAAGAATTGGGGGGGCAGGAAACCATTTTTTCAACGAGCGCAAGCAGACATGGAGGCATTATCATCATGATTCCTTGAGAGGGGAGGGGCTATGGGGGAGCTGAAAGCAAGCCTAGGATCTAATCACACTAGCCTGTTTGTCAAAGTTTTCACCCACCAATGCGATGGTGGATTGTAGGGGAAATTCGGAAATTAGTATTTCTCTCTCCTCCCTCTCCTCTTGAAGTTGTGTTCATGCGGATGATCCTTGGAAGAGATTGGAATGAAAACCGGCACCCTAGATCGTGATGAGATCATGTGGATGTTGAGAAATGATGGCCAACATGGTTTGAGGATCAATGACAAGTTATGTGGCTGCGTGAAATTAATTCTCAAAACTCGAGAAAAGGTAGTAAGCTCTTTTTTCAATGAAAATTTGAATCTTTTTAACAATTTATGATACAATTCTCTTTCATGTGCAACAAAAATTTGTTTGATGCTTGGTTACAATATGTTTGAGGGATGTGTGTTGTAAAATTTAGAATTTGTGCTCGTAATCATGAGTCATTAACTTTCCAAAGCTCGAAAAGCATATTTTTAAAGGAAAAATGGTGTTTTTGTCATTTTGAGCAATCAAATTGTGTTCATGTGGGGTGAAATTAAATGTCAAGATGAATTAGAATGTGACTTGATTGGTTGACTTAGAAAAATTAGGAAAAATTTAGCAATTTATTTGAAATAAATCATGGAAAATTTAGAAAAAATAGATTTTATATGGAAAAAAATAGATTTTACGTGCCAAAAAATTGGGTGAGCCTAAGGCATGAAGTTTAGCCTCATCTTATCTCCATTTTCATGTTATAGTGTGTGATTTGTTACTTTCTAGATAAGAAAATGATATGAAAACATTCTCTACATCTACCACTGCAAGCATAACATTAAACGATAGGGAGAGAGAGGGGAGATTTGTGAGCGCTGATTATGGTATTAAGTTTAATTTATTCGTTGCACTTCTCATGTAGGGATCCATTATTTTAAGTGTTAAAAGGGACAATGGCATAGAATAGTGCGGCACTACCTTAACATCGCAACAAATATGCTACTAGCAAAAAATCATGAAAAGAATTGGCTGTGCACATCCATGATGCTAATTTGATTAGGTAAAATATTTGTGCACTTAAGGGCATTCACTTTGCATTCATTACATATATATATGGTATCAGAAAAAACAAATCCTGGATGAATTGCACTTGATTGTTATAATCATTGACCCATGTTGAGTGTGTAAGGAGTCCCATGATGATGTAGGATAGTATGTTCATTCTCTTTGGGGCTTGATCTGGTAAGGATTGAATTGTCTCTTGGAACGAACATTAAAAGAGTGGACTATGTGTGTTATATGTTTGAATGACACATCTTGGGGCTAATCCCCGAGGTGTAGGAGAGTTGTTGTGGGGCCACATCAATCAGCTAGGGGGTGCTCTGTGTGTATGTGATACAAGGTGCTAAACATCGATCTATTTGGAAACTCCAATTGTTTGGAGGCAGTAAGAGATTCATTAGACTATAAGCAGTACAAACATGTGCTTCAGCTAGATCAGTGTGTGTAGCCTTGAGACACTCCTAGCCATGAGGCCGTGGGGTGTGTTGGTTGAGCATGGAGGCTCAGCTAGATCCTTAGAGCTAGTGTCGACAGGCTGAGTTTTGGTCCCGATAAAGATTGAGACAAAAATGTTTATTTGTCTCAAAATAAATCCATTGGGAAGGTATTGGCGCATTTTAAAATGGAGAGGGGGAAGGATATTAGTGTTACATATGGTTCATTGTACCTACTAAACTATCTTGTGTGCTTCTCTCTCTAAACCCTCTTGCACTCCATATATTCTATGACATATACTTTCCTTTAAAAAATTCACATCTTTTCATTCACTAAATACCAAGGAAGATCATGCTTGGTTTACGTAACCGGAATAGTTTCTCAAAGAAAGAATCCCTAAGCTAAAAAGGTATTCATCTTAACCTTCTACCTCAGAAGTTTACTGCCATCTTTCAATGTGATTGTATGCATGTAGGCTATGGTAGGGGGAGTCCCCTTTAAATCATTATAGCTCCATGCAAAAATATCTCTAAACTCCTACAAAAGAGATATATAATCATTAAACTCCTCATCATATAAGATTATACCAAGCTTGATAGGATGAGAGTCATCAAAGTTGTTAAAAACCAACTCCCACACATCAGCTCCATGAATGTGATCCCTAGTCCCAATGGTTGATCACTTGACAAACTACTTCCGTGGTGAAGCCCTCGTCAAACTTAGTTGAGCTTTAGGTTTCACCTACAAAGGCTCCTTCGAATTCCTCCCATTCATTGTTGGTGGAAGGTAAATCTTGTTCATTTAACAACCTAGGGTAAGCATCAATTATTTTCCTTTTCATTTCATGACGAAAAATTAAATAACTAGTTGGAATGTTCACTAAGTGAGCAGTTAGCTTGTAAGATCCACAGTCTTTCAAGAGACAAATCCATAGCTTTCTCTTCCATAGAATGTAATAACCTAGAAATTGAGCATGCACTTAATAAGAGCCACTATTAATAAACATTGAAAAACAACCCCTTCATGCTACCTTGGATTGACATCGGCCATTTTTAGGATAGTACTCGTATCATTTTGAACTAATAATCCATGCCTCTCCAATAATTCCATAATCATTAGGAGAAATATAGACTCTCTTTTTTTCCCCTTAAGAAGTGAATAAACAAATATAGGCCTAACCAATGAGAGAGCTGGGATTCCAAATTCATGTAATATGAATCTTCTAGCCATATCTTGGCCCAAATCTTCCCTCAACAATAAAATAAGGGGAAATGTGGGGAATACAATGCTGACACTTCCTGGAAGTTTGTGACTCGAATTTTCATTTTCTTATTTTTTAATGTTTGACTTTCATTTCTCCCCTTTTCAGTTTCCCCCTCTTTCTTAGGCGGAAATAAAATTTATCATATCTCTTTCCCCACATCTTCTTTCTTGACGAAATCTTACAGCCTCATTGTTTCTTGCCCTATTTGTAACCCTATGAAATTTCATTTCCTCTACATAAACACAGAGTGAGTTTCACATGTTTATTGAGAGGAAAGCTTATTCTACTAAAGCCCTACGAATTTCTTCACAAAACTTTACAAGTATATTATTCTCTTCCATGGATATTCTATGGTGAAGTTTTATCTCATTTGGACAAAACTTGTGCAAGTTATGTGCATTCTCTGACATGTAATTTCTTTTTTTTTTGTACTCTAAGAGTCTCTTATAGTCAAGAAAAATGATCTTTGAACACTCAACTTCTTCTTCAACATCTTACAGTTTCTTTGTAAACAAAGTTATATGTATGCTGTCTTTTTTGCTACTCCATAGTTAAATTTTATCTCATTTTGACAAAATGTATGCAAGCTATATGCATACTGAGCTTTCCTTTGTTTTTTTACTCCAAGAGTCTTTGAGGGTGGAGAATAATGATTTTTTAAAAATTCAACTTCTTCAACATCTTTGGGCTTCTTTGCAAAGAGAGCCACAGGTATATTACCTCTTTTTGCTGTTGCTCCATGGTTAAGTTTCAACTCATTTGGACAAAGCCAGTGTAAGTTATATGTATGCTTTGACTCGATATTTCCCTTTTTTTTGTACTCTAGGAATTTGTCAGTGAAGGAACAATGGTCTTGTTATAGGTCAACTTCTTGTTCAACATCTTTGGGCTTCTTTGTGAAAAGAATTACAAGTATAATGTTTTTTTTAAATTGCTCTATTTAAATTTCATTACATTTGGAGAGAACATTTGCAAATTATACACATGCTGATAGGTAGATTTTCTATTTGGTTATTATAGATGTCTTCACGAAGGAAAAACATCAGTAACATACTTGTAGTGGAGGTCTTCAATAGGAAAGATAATGGCGGTAATCGGATTTGTGATAAGTACTATAAGTTGGATTGGATTTTGATGCACCCAAGTACTCGAGGGAGTTTCAAGGTCAGATGTAAGGATGTTGTAAACCCTAGCAAACATTCAAAAGGTAGAATTTTAGAGCTCAGAAAAGTGTTTAATGGAACAAGTATAGTAATAGAAGTGTTGATCCAACATGTTTATACGCACAAAGAAATCTTTGTACATGACAAGAACTACATTGTAAATTATAAACAAAATAGTAAGTTTTTAAATTTTGTCATTGTTTATTCTTTTGTATCAGAGTTTTTTAAGAAAATCTTTGCAATGTTCTAATTCAATCTTGTTTTATGGGCAGCTCTATATCCATCAACTTTGCATGAATGGCAGAATGTGAAATGTTTGAGCGGCAAGATACATGTTTGGCATGAAGACATAAGTTCTTTGATCTATGATAATAACACTGCAAGTCAACTTGCAACTCAAAATATCTTTTTTATAATTCATTGTATGTAGTAGAAAGCCAAAAATTGCAGCATGTCCCATTGCCGCCACTATCTAGTGGTGAATGGTTTATTGGTAGCTCGGAGTTGTCAGGAGAATGTAAGTCCAAGATAAAATCTAACATCAATAGTGCTATGAAACCCACCACAGGCTCCAAATATGTGCATCTTAGTTGGTTTATTCCATTCTCATTGTTTGTACATTTGTTTGGTTCATGTGATATTTTGAAGAAAACAAAGATTACTTATCAATGCAAGTGTCCATCCGAGGAATGGATGAGTCAACTATTGGGTGAGTCTTGGCAAGTCAAAAGAACACATTTTGATGAGACGATTGAGTGTAGGGTCATCCAATCTAATCTCACATTCACGTAAATCTTTTTTACTACTTTGAATGTCTTGATTTAATTGACATAGGTCTTGCTAAGATAAATTGTTGTGTTATTCGCATTTACTTACCATTATTTTTGTTTTTGTTATAGGTATTTCATCACTAGACAAAATCTATGCATTCACTTTTGATATAGAAGATGGCGACTTTTGCGAGGGGAGTGGATCAGCTTGGATCAAGATAACCGAGATGAGACACATATAGCTCTCATAGATGTGGTTATCTTGTGGAATGGTCATAATCCTTTTGTGCTTAGCACAAAGAGCCATTGTTCCATTTCTTTTCTGAGATAAGAAATCCAATTAATATCCAATTAGCCCCTCTGCAACTTTTATTTCAAGTTAGATAATAGAAAAGTCAAGATTTGTAGTGAGCAATCCATAACCTGTAAACAATGTGCTTCTCCACATATCCTTGAGATACTTGAATCCTTGTAAAAAAATTTTATAAAGAACAAATATGACTTTTTTTAAACTTCTGAGTACTTTCAATTTAGATAATCTTAGTTTACTGTGATCCAAGTGTGCAATGATACATATTGTAATTAGTCAATCGTGCTAGTTAAAATCATAATTAAATTGCAGGTTGGAGTTCTATAATCTATACAATATTGTATTTGCATAATGATATATTGTAGCTCATCTCTTCTACTTATTTCTTAAAATTAAATATTAAATTGGATCCAAGGGATTTTGAATATCTTCTTAATATTTTCTATATTTTCTGTAGTTGGGACTTGAATATACCCAATGATCCAAGTATATTCAAGGATATAATAATGTAGAACGAAGCATTCGTCTGTATGAGTAGTTTTAACGATTACTTTAAAGTATTGAAATAAAGAAACTAAGGTAAGAGTTTTAATTTAAAACTTTAGGCTTAAAAAAGAACCTTTATTTAAAACCTTAGATACATAAAAGCTATAACTCCAAACTCATTTTCACTTTCATTCTCTACTTCCCTACACTTGTGCTCTCCTTCCTTCTCTCTTTGTGTGCCATGGCTACCACTCCCGCCTTCACAGCATGGATTAGCTCCACATGCTACGTACACATAGGAGACCAGATATACCCTAGATTTTGCGTGAAATTGAGTCTAGAGAGCTCGTTTTCCATCCTAGACCCTAGATCTAATATAGTGGCATCGTTTTGTGATGCAGAAAACCCTCTCACCTGCTCTATTCCGGACTGTGCTCTTAGATGGGTCCCTATAGATTTCTTATATATTTTACGTGTTGGATCAAGCCATGCAAAAGGTAATAAATTGAGCCTTCATGCATGTGGGGCAACATCTCCGTGCCAAAGCATGGCCCACCTCATTCCAAGACCACACCACAATGGATCTCATTGAGCGCAATGCAGCATTTGCCATATATGTTTTGTGCACTGAGGTATAAGAGGACAGTGAGGAAGACATCGACACACCATCTCAGCCACAGCCAGAGTATTTCAAGAGGGAGCCTGAGGAGATCACACTCGATCCGAGAGTAGAGGCAACACAAAGCTTAGCCATTGTGCACCCACCTCCTTGCCCTGATGAGATGCCGACAAGCAATGAGCCACCCCTCGCTTCTCTCCATGCTATTATCATCGAGGGGGTGGAATATTTACTTATGCAAGATGTACTAGAAATTTTGGAGCTAAGAGAAGAAAAAATATATTGTATCATGGTGCGTGAAATTTTGGACCTTGACCCGACTACACAGTATCTTTCCAAGAGAGAGACGAGGGTGGCCTAGTTGCAAGAGCAGTCCTAGATGTACTAGAAATTTTGGAGCTAAGAGAAGAAAAAATATATTGTATCATGGTGCGTGAAATTTTGGACCTTGATATTTACTTATGCAAGATGTACTAGAAATTTTGGAGCTAAGAGAAGAAAAAATATATTGTATCATGGTGCGTGAAATTTTGGACCTTGACCCGACTACACATTATCTTTCCAAGAGAGAGACGAGGGTGGCCTAGTTGCAAGAGCAGTCCTAGATGCTCTGGTACAGCAGCAAATAGATGATATTGAGAAGGTAATGTTATTAGATTAATGTTATCGTATTCACGTAAAACTTTACCAATAGGGCCTCTAGGGCATCAGAAGAGCATGGAGAAAACATTTGACTAGGATCGAGTCCCCCAGACCAGCCCTGTGGCCGGAGGCTCGCATCTCGAGGCATGAATCTAGAAAAAAAGTAGATTCATGCCCCCAAACGCAACCCTCCAGTTAGGGCTGCTCTGGGGGCCCAATCCCGGCAAATTGTTTTCTCCTAGCTCCCAATGCCCCTAAAGGCCCTACTGGTAAATTTTTCGCGAATCAGATGTATATATATTTAGCACAGTCCATGCATAGTGAGTCTGACACTAAACTTGTGTGATGTAGGACATTGTTTATATAGATGAATTTTCATCAAGACAAGGTAGCCGATCTGGTAGCCAAGGAAGGGTGTAGGACTCGGCATTGAAGGAGTATATCGGTCAGCTTGTGAGGGACATTATTGTATTCCATAAGACATGCTCTCTGGCTTTTGCTAAGAACTTCTTGAAGTTGAGGGCACTAATGAAGGTTGGGCCCTTCAAGACCATCCCAACAAACTCTAGCTTGGAGAAAGTAGTCTTGCTTCGATGTTCGAAGCTCCCCTAATTATTCTCTAGTACTAGGTCTAAGCCACTTCTTTTCCATGGTGGTCCGTGGCATAGTTGCTGGTGTTGAAGACCCCAATGTCATTAGGCAGGAACTACTAGGGCAAAATGCGTTGCTGCTAATAATCAAGAATACCTCTCACCATGGGAGCATAGCTCAAAGAAGCCTAGGAGAGAGTAGATGTACTTAGTGCCAAATGATATCTCATCACCAATGCAATGTAATTTGTAATCTTCTCTTAAAGTAACGAAAATTGATATTTGTTGGATTTGCGTGCAATGTAGTTTGTCTTACACGTCGTTTATTTTTTTAAAAAACTTGAATGTTACATTTATTTATCGGATTTATATGCAACACGATTTGTACCCTAAATTTAATACATAGCGCTTTATTGAGTTTGTGTGCAACATGTATTCGTTTGAACGCATGTAATGATAACTCAAATACATAAATAAAACAAATAACAAGTGAATAAACAAAAATAAGACATGCCAAAAATTTGTATTCATATTCATAACATTTTATATGGGATCCATTACAAACAGGGTTTTACAAAATCTCCTTGGAAGCTACATTTCTTATATGTTTTAGTAGTACACCCCTATTGTTGTTGATCTCCACGAGGACTATCCTTCCATTCTCAGAAGAACCTCACTATTCGCAAATCCCTAATGGTCACGATGACTCTCCTTATATGTATTGCCTCATAGATCAAGTCTGACATATAATTTTTTACATCGAGAAGTGCTTAAAAATAGCCAAAAATCCAAATTTTAGGTTAAAAATAGACTTCATCGAAGGCAGCAGCTTCAATCAGTACGATTTTAAGCGACAAGGCCCCAAAAGTGCTTTAAAGACCCATTGGACAATGGTTCATAATTTCTCGGCATGTCAAACAAGACTCTGGGAGATGCTTGGCAGTGGGGGACTTCGAGACGGTCGAGCAAAATTTTTCAAACCTCAAATTGGACGCCGTACGTGGGAATGGGGATGCTTGGGAGGCCAAGGGCTAAAGGAAGCGAGTGGAAAGGGACTTTAGGGACCAAAGAGTGTGACTCTTGGGGGCTTTCTTTGAATTTTTTATTTTTGTGGGGGAGGGGGGGCTGTTTTGCACCCAAAGAAAACGATTCCATGAAACTACTAGGCGATGGATTCTTGATGGAGAGGAGGCTATGGGAGCTAAAGAACAACCCCCCCAACAGATTGCATACATGATCTACATCTTGCCTTTGCTCTCCATTGTTGCCTTCGGCCTCTGAGATGGCTGCTTGGACATGGAGATTAAAAACTAGTCTTTCTCTCTCCTCCCTCTCTCTCCTCTTAAGGGGCAATTCATGCCCATGAAGAAGAAGGAAGACCGATTGAAGGATGCTTGCCTGGCGGATTGCTCCAAGATCAAGAGGAGGCTGAGAGGAGATGTTCAGCATTGAAGATTTTGTTGAGTGTGGAAATGATTGGTTTTTGGGCTGATTTTTTGTTGTTTTTGTTGCTGAATGGTTGTTTTTGGTGGTTGATTATTTGAGTTTGAAGATGTTTTGAAGTGTTTGAAGTGGTTTGAGTATGCTTGAAAGGGTTTATGTTGGTTTTTAATGAAATATGTTGTTCTGAAGAGTTCTATAATTCTCTCTGTATGGTTCTGTAAGGCCTGATTTTCTTCTGTTTTGTTCTGTTTTAGTTCTGTTTTGGTAGTTGAGATGGTTGAATGGATGTTTTGAGAGATGATTGGGGATGCGTTAAAAGGTTTATGATATATTGAATTGGTTTTGTTTTGGTTTTTATGGGTTTTGTTGATCTTTTGTAAAGTTCTGTAGCTTCTGTGCTTCTGTAGCTCTGTAGTCCTGTTGCTCTATTGTTCTGTGGTTCTGTTCTGTTTGTTTCTATTGAGTGTTATGATGGATGTATGGATGTTTTGGGAAGTGTTCTTGTCTTAGGAAAAGGATGAATGGAAACTCTATTCAAGTCAAAAGAAGTGAAGATTTACAGAAGATTTACAAAAGATTTACAGAAGGTTATAGAAGGACAGTGACAGAAGCCAGATCTCACAGGACACTATGAAGTTTCTTGTGACCTTTCACATCTGACATACCTTTTGGGAGGTGTATCCACGACCTAATGAGGGTTATTGTGAGTGATTATTGAGTGATTGTAGTGAGGATATGATGTTGTATTGAGAGCATACTATTGTGAGAGAGATCATATGCAAGAGATAGTTGATTCTATGTGAAACATTGTATCTTTCTATGAGGGAGAAGACTATGAAGACAATGAAGATGAATACTATGTGATTTTCTTTCCATCAAAAGTTGTGTTCTCTTTGTCTATTAATGAAGAATATGAAGAATATGAAGAACATGATCAAGTTTGTTAAAGATAAATCCGTGGGAGATATCTACTACGATGCTGCGTGAAGAATTGATGTTTTCTTTGTTTTGATGATCAAAAGAATGAAATAAAAGCTTGTTGATGTTACAAGATATATTTTCTTGCAAGAGAATTCCTTTTTCCTCGATGTTTCTCTTGGGGCTCCATGTTTTTGGTGCGCAGCCGGGGAAATTTGCCATCAACAAGCACCAGAAGAGGCTGAAAATGAAGGAAATGGCATTGCCAAGAAGAGAAGAATTCAATGGATGTTTGTAAAGTTCCTTCTTCCACTAAAGAGTTGGAATTTCTCATAGTCAAAGCCACTTTCCACAAGAAGTTCATCCCACAATGGCGGAAACACATCACCATCATGATGCATGCTCTATGTGGTGGACTGTTTCCTCTTCCTGTTGAAGCAGCAGAAACTTGCATCTTGGTGGCAAATTATTTGGGAATAAACTGAAGAGCAGTAACAGAGAGAATGACCATCCATGGAAGATTTGGCATTCATTGAGAAGTTTCCATACATCATCAAGTGGGAGATTGTAAAGAAGCTTCAGGAGTCTTGGTCTGTAGAGGTTCACGAAGACAAGAAGGAAAAGAGTTGGAATTTATTCATAGATACTCAACAGCAAGATACATGGGATGCTTGGTGTTCTGACAATCTTTTGTTTGTCCAATTGGCAACCCACTGGAAGTTGGTAGACAAAGTGTTCTTTACAACATACACTATTGAAACCATCAGAAGCTGGCATTACTATGATGATGGCACCACCACAATGCTTAGACGTATGCATTTTGACACCTTCAGAACCGAATACCTTCCTCTGTGCAGTGGCATGAAAGCAGAATTCAGAGACATTGAAAAGGAAGAAGTAGAAGAAATGTTGGCAAGAGAGTCCTCCAGATACTGAAGCCTTCTGTTATCCCTCTGTGGAGCACCAACAACATAGTGGAGACAACCCCCTGATGAATGACGCAATAAAGAGGCAAGCGTTAGAATGAGTCCAGAGGTACGTGAGAAGAGAGAAAGCAAAAATCAAAGCCGAGAACATGCTAGCAGGAGAAGCCACCTTTGACGCCCTTGCAGAACTCTTTACAGAAGTCCCAATGGCACATCAAGCCCTTCCTCCTCCTGCTGGAGGTTCACTTCCAAGCCAGATCTGTCCTGGAAATATTGACGACAGGCCAGCAAATGTAGTCCCATTGCCAATTTTTAAGGGAGAGTACAATGAAGACCCTGATCTTCATGTAGCAGAGTTTATGGTAGCATGTGTGGCTAACAATGCCAGAACCCCTGAGCATTGGTTAGCAATATTCCCCGCCACTTTCAAGGGCGCGGCGTTTCAGTGGTATGAGAGACAAGCAGCATGAACTTTTGGCACATGGGATGACCTGAAGTTGGCCTTCCTCACTAAATTCAGGCGTGAAGGTTTTGAAGAGCGGATACGAGAGGATATTATGAATTTAAGTCAGTCCTCTGGAGAAAGAGTAGAAGCTCATGTCTCGCGAATGGAATCCATCTTGAAGAGATGGACTAACCATAATCTAGATGATGGCATTTAGAAGGGAGTGTTTCTTAGAGGATTACAACCAGAAGTCCGTAAGTTTGTGGAGCTGCAAAGACCAACTACACTGCAAGCTGCAACAGGAGGTGCAAGACTGTACGATGAAGTGGAAGCTAGATTGGCGATGAATCCAGGAAGAGGAGTCCTACCTCCTCTGATGTCAGGAATGATGTACCCACCAAATGCAATCCGAGGGACTGTCCCCTACCTCTACCAACAGATGCCCCCAGTATCACAGTACAGTGCACCAAATCCACAGTGGCCACAATCAATGCCTCAAATGATGGTTCAACCACAACAACAATGGTCCCAAACAATTTTTCCAATGCCAAATCAGCAACAGTGGAATCCTACCAATTGGAGTCAACAGCCAACAGTTCAAATAGGAGCTCTGAATCAGAATCAGGACAGAGACCCCTCTGCACCAGCCCAACCTGTTTATGTAGTGATTACAGAGACTCCTCAAAACCCTACTGTCAATGCCTCAGGAGGAGAAATCTTGAAGGATTATTTATCCAACTCAATTGCAAATATAAAAAAGGAGTTGATGGATGTGATTACAGAGCAGCTACAGACGCTGAAAGTGAATACCGCTAGCATATCCAACGTTGCAGGAGCATGAAGAGATGTGATGCGGTCAAATACTTGGTGTGGTAAGTGTCATCAAGCAGGCCATTTAGCCACTGAATGTACACGAAACCAACCATTCCTGGAGCTTTCTGTTCCTACTGTTTGTGGAAGAACCATACAGAGGATATTTGCTCTCTGAAGGAGATGCATGATAGGAGAAGGAAGGAAGAAGACGCAAGATTCAACTTGCTAGAATCCAAAATGACAACACAGGATATTGGACCAAAGCCTAGGAATTTTGGTACTAATTTCGGACCTAGAAGATTTCCATCCCAAAGTTACAGAGGAAGACGGTCTGGCGGTGGTCAGAGATCAGAAGTGGAGTGTTACAGATTTGGAGAAAAGGGACACATCTCACCAAATTGTCCAAATCCCAGAAGTTCAGTGGATTATAAGCCCTTATGCAGTCGATGCAAAGGAGAAGGCCACACTGCAAAAGACTGTCCAAGCCCAGCCCCAGTGAAAAAAAGTGCTACTGATAGTCTGGCCAAGGCCCAAGAGCCTACCTCCAATTTAGTGGAATTGGAAGTTGCTGCCATCACGCGTGCAAAGAAGAAGGAACCACCTGTCCAGAAAGAAAATAATCCTCCTGCCAAAACAGTGAAGTTCAATCTTCCAACAGAAGAACAGAACAGAATAGAGCCTTACAGTGCCGTACAAAGCATTACAGTGCCACAGAGAGTCACAGAGACAGTTCGAGAGACAAGACCAGAGGTCCAAGAGATAGAAGAGGAGGAAGTGCCACAAGTGGCAGAAGAAGTCCCCATGATGCCCCTGTTGGAAGAAAAAAAGAACATGAAAATGGGTGTTGCCCCATTCCCTAACCGGTTAGAGAAGCCAGTGGATCCTATTAAGGAATATGATATGGTAAGAGATCTAGATACCTTTAAGCCAAACCTCACATTCCGACAATTGTTGATGTTGTCTCCCAGTTGCCGAAAAAGGTTCAAAATTATACTGACAAGAAGACGTGGATTAAGGATTGCTCCCTCAACAACAACAAACTCCAACAAAGCTCTAGAGCATGTAAAAGAAGTGGATGTGGCTAACACCTTCCTAGATCCGGGTACCCTAGAGACTGGTGTGTGGATAGAAGGCTACTTTATTGCAAATGCACTAATTAATGGTGCCTCATCAGTGAACATTATGACGGATGTGACAATGAAGGATCTAGGCCTACAAGGTGTGCAACCAACCCAATGGCTCATCAGACTGGCAGATCAGAGCAGAATCAAGCCTTTGGGCATTCTCCCATATGTGAAGACTACAGTGGATGGAAAAGATTATTGGCTAACCTATTTGGTGGTGAAGCCAAATTCTTATGGTACATCCTACCCCCTGTTATTGGGCAGACCATGGCTTTTTGAAGCCAGAGCAAGGACGGATTGGTTCAAAGGAACCTTGACCTTGGGTAGAGGACCTAACAAAGTGGTGCTGAAGCTATATGGTGCTCAAAAAGGACATGGATCCACCTCCTTGGAATTATCTTCTGACTCCCCCAATGAGGCTACAGATGGAACATCAGCAGATGAAGATGCTGTCAAACAGATCCTTCCCAAGAAAACAGTGACACATTCCCTAACAGTGGGTACTGTAAGCCAACTCCCAAAAGATGCAAAGCCATTATCAATGGGCGAATACTTCCTGCCTGAACCAAGAACGATTTCCGAAATCACTTTTTACAGTGCGATAGAAGCATGGATATACTGCTCTCCCTGTTGCATGGCCATAGCAGAGCCAGTGATAGAGGCAGAAGGCAAAGCAGAGGACCTGTTCTTCTCTTACAGAGCGCCTACAGAGGCAGAGCCGGAGTCTGAAGAGGATGATGATGAAGCTAAAGAAGGAGACTTTGAAAGCGAAACAAAAGAAATCATTCCACCCACAGAAGGTATAGATGAGGAGGGAGTTCCGGAAGCTTCAGAAGCAGAAGACTCCATGCTGTGGGACAGAATGGCAATAGTACCCTTTGGATTGGTAAATGAATCTTTTCATAGGTAAAGCCTATATAAGAAGGGGATCAAGCAAAATAAGCCGTCTTTTATCAGTGGTTCTTGTCGCACCCATCCACATTTGTCAAGAAAGGATGATGATGATGCTCCTTGTCAACAAGTACCAGTCCCAAGGCCACAACAAAATTCCGAGAGCCCCTGTTTTGTAGCATTCCTGAATGCATCCTCTGAAGAGGAGTCCTCAAGCTCTAAGGTAATTAACATTCAAACCAAAACCGAGACATCGCTGATCCCATTTCACCATTTCAAGGGGCAACCTAAGTCCTTACTGTAAGAAGACGTTGGGTCTAGTGGGACATCAGAAGAGGACACCACCCTCTTGAAGGAGTCGGATCTGTACCCAGAAGCAGTCCATGGGACCTTCATCCGTGAAGTAGAAGGTGAAAGGCAGTTAACCTTTGTGGATGCAGATGGCACTGAACGCCATTTGAAGGTGGGTAGCAGCCTACCAGAAGAGGAGTTGTCAACCTTGTACAACTTGTTGAAAGAGAATTTGGATGTGTTTGCATGGCCTTACAAAGACCTAAAGGGGATTGATCCCACAATATATCAGCATCATATTGATTTGGAGCTTCATGCCAAGCCAGTACGGCAACGATAGAGGCGAATGAACCCGAATTATTCCACATTGGTGAAAGCAGAGCTGCTGAAGCTTCTGGAAGCCGAGTTCATCTATCCAATGGCAAATAGTGAATGGGTCTCACCCATCGTGGTAGTACCCAAGAAGAATGGAAAATTACGAATATGTGTGGATTTCCACAAGTTGAATTCCAAGACCAAGAAGGATCACTTTCCTATCCCTTTCACAGACCAACTGTTGGACACAGTGGCAGGACATGAGCTTTATTCTCTTCTGAATGGATTCAGTGGATACAACCAAGTGCAGATAGTAGAAGAAGATCAGTCCAAAACAACCTTCACCACAGAATGGGGGACCTACACTTACCGAGTGATGCCGTTTGGGCTCTGCAATGCCCTTGTTACTTTCCAGCGAGTCATGATGGCCGCATTCCAAAATCATCTGCATGACTTTATTGAGGTATATTTGGATGACTTCTGTGTCTATAGTTTGATCCATGAACACTGGGGACATTTGGAACAATGCTTTGACCGATGCCATGAGTATGGAATCTCCCTCAACCCCGACAAATGTATCTTTGGGGTCTCTTCTGGAGTTCTGTTGGGCCACATTGTCTCTGCACAAGGGATATCAACAGACCCTGCAAAGATCGAGAAGATCGTAGCTCTCACAGCACCCACCAACCTCAAACAGTTGAGGGGATTCCTAGGCCAAGTGGGTTACTACAGAAGGTTCATAGCCCATTTTGCAACAAAGGCAACGTCCTTACACAAGCTTCTGAGGAAAGATGCAGAGTTTATTTGGACGAAAGAATGTGACAAAGCCTTCAACACTCTGAAGCAGTGTCTGATCCAGGCACCTATTTTACAGCCTTCTGATTGGACGAAGGAGTTTCATATACACAATGATGCATCAGTTGAAGGGCTAGGTGCTCTCCTATGTCAAAAGGGACCCTCCAAATTAGATCAACCGATATATTATGCAAGCCAAAAAAGTCACTAATAGAACTACACAGTGACAGAGCTTGAGTGCTTGGCAATGATGTTTGCACTGGAGAAGTTTCGCCACTACCTACTGTCTACCCACTTTAAATTTTATGTGGATCATGAGGCCATGTCCTTCCTAATGAACAAAGCAGACGTGAAAGGACAAATGATGAGATGGCTCCTTCTATTCCAAGAGTTCGACTTTGAGGTAATTACCAAATCTGGTCATTCCCATGTTCTGGCTAATCATCTGTTACGTATCCCACAGACTGCAGACGAGGAGCAGGATGATCCAGACCTCCCTGATACTTCCCTATTCCTGGTAGAAATTGTAACCCCCTGGTATGCAGACATTGCCAATCTGATGGCAACCCAACAGTACCCTCCTGGCATTTCTAGTCGAAAAAGGAAGAAGCTTATGTTAGAATCAGCCCCCTACACCCTGTTAGGTGGAGCATTATATAAGACAGGCAAAGATGAAGTGCTCAGAAGATGTGTTGCAGGAGATGAGATTGGGATTGTTTTGAAGGCTTGCCATGATGAGCCGTATGGAGGCCACTTTGCAGGAGAAGCTATAGCCAAGAAAGCTCTGCTAGCAGGATACTAGTGGCCGACCATTCATAAGGATGCCTACGACTACTGTAAGCGATGTGATGCCTGTCCAACGAATGGGGAAACCCACCAAGACCAGTGCTATGCCACTGCAACCTATCCTTCCTTTGAAGCCGTTCGAGAAGTGGGGCATCGACTTCGTCGGCCCAATCGATCCTCCCATCAAAAGGAAACAGAACAAATACATCTTGGTATGTACGGACTATGTCACAAAGTGGTGTGAAGCTAAAGTCCTAAAGCGGGACAATGGTAACATCGTGGCCCTATTCATGTACGAGAATATCATCACCCATTTTGGCAGTTCCCTAGAGCTGGTAAGTGACAGAGGCACTCATTTCATAAATAAAGTCATGGAAGAATTAACAGAGCTATATAAGATCTGCTCGCAAGTCCACTCCTTATTACCCCAGAACCAATGGCCAAGTCGAAGTCACCAATCGCATCCTCTGCTCAATCCTGACAAGGACAATTGCCGTCCATCGTCGTGATTGGGATGATCGACTTACAGAGGCCCTCTGGGCGTACAGAACCTCCCATAAAGCAGCAACAGGACAAACCCCTTTCTAGCTGGTGTATGGTACAAAAGCTGTTTTCCCTGTTGAACTGGAATTGCCCTCTTTGCGAGTGGCTATCAAAGAGTGTTTGGGGGATGATGATTCACTGCAACGTCGTCTCCTGCACTTGGAATGTTTGGACGAAACTCGCAGGATGGCTCTACAGTGCATGGAAGCCACACAAGCTCAACGTAAGGCTTACCATGATAGCTTCATCAAGCACAAGGAGTTCAAAGAAGGTGATTTGGTCCTAGCCTATGATTCACGATTTGGCAAGTTTACTGGCAAGCTCCAACAATGCTGGATGGGCCCATATAAGGTACTTGCTGTCAATCCTAATGGCTCTATCCAAGTGCAGACCGTTGATGCCTCTGATGATCCCTTCCTGATCAATGGATATCGCCTGAAGAAGTACTTCCCTCCTTGGGGATCTTGACAATCACGGTCACCTGATCCTTTCCCCCGTTGGCGTGGCACTGTAACTCTTATGATGCTACTTCTGATAGCCGTTCTTCAGCCACTCCTGATGAGGTGGACGCAACCCTCAGCCCCCTCAGCCCCACCTTCTAGCCCTGCTCTCTTATCTTCTATTTTCCACCAGCGGCAGTGGTGAGGTTAGTTCTGACAAATGGTATTTCTACCATTCCCTTGCTTAAATTCGAAAGAAAAAAGGAATAAATATACATATCGGTCATGGGAGAAAAGGACTTCAGTCCCTGTCATGCCGACCTATTCTTCGAGAAAAGGTGGAGACACCCTCGGGAATAGGGGAAAACAAGAAAAATGAGAAAAAAAAAACAAAACAAAACAAAACAAAAAAAAACAAGAAAAGAAAAAAAAAACAACTGTTATGGGAGAAAAGGAAGACATTCCCTGTCATAGTAGGCCTCGTTCCAAGAAAAGGTGGTTAACACCCTTGGGCGAGAAGCTGGCTGTGGAAAAGGTGGCAACACCCAGTAGTCCAGAAAGTGGATTCATCAATTGACATCCCCAAAATCCAGTTTCAAAGTTGCCTCTCTTGGTACGCTGTGTCATGCGCCTTTATGCAGAGCGTTTGACAGTCCTCTAGGAGACTCCATGTCCTATGTAACATAACGTTCGATCTGATGGCTACCTCCCTGGGTACGCCTCTTCAACAACTGACGACGCGATCATCATCGACAAACAATCGAGTGACGCGAGATTTCATCCTAACCGGATGGGAAAGTGAGTATGGTTGCCCTCTGTAACTATCAACAGAGAGTGAGATAGCGGGTGGGGCGAGTGACCAGTTTTTTCCCTACAAATCAAATGAGAGGTGAGATGTGTGAATGGAGTGTTGCACGCACGGGATGGGCCTCTCAATGCACAAAGCACGATTTTTTTCTGTGCACAACACCATAAGGCTCCCTGGCCTTCCTTCTCGCACTGTATGCCGGCACAAAAGTGGCTACTTGCCCTGATAATTCCTGGCACTCCATGATTGATTATGTGGTCCTGAACCAACAACAGAACATAGCTTCTACCTATGTATAGAGCACTAACCAACTGAGGGTGGATCTCTTAGCTTACCTTTCCAAAAATAATCCATTTGATTCCACCTTTTTTTATGCCTATCAGAGAAGATCTATCTTAGGTCCCTCTGTTTCTAGCCTACTGTATTACCAACAAATGGCTCACCGTTATGATATATATCTTTCCCTCTATCAAACCAATTCCACAGCCATCTTACCCCTTCTTTTCCAACCTCAAATTTCCATATTTACATATTGCTCTTTTATCGAAGATAGAGTATTTTCCCCTTCTCCACCATGTCCTTCTCCATCCATCCATGTACCTTCTACCTTTCCTATTTATCAATTAACACCCTTCCTAAGTGATTCCCTAAAAATTTCAGCCACTCCTTCTTTAACCTATTCCTCCTTTTATGATTTTTCCTACCCATCTCTTCATCCACTTTTACTTATTCCACTTCCATCTCCTGCCACTTCTATCTCTCAACCCCCTCAGTTAGTTAGTGCACCATCAAATGCACACAAGGCATACAACCTTTGCACAAGTGACCGTGAGGATTATATCAATGGGTTTCAGGAAAGGGATGCCTCCTGTATCTATCAATAGAGCATGAGACAGAGGGTGGGCTGAGTGTGACTGGAGTTTCTTCACTCAATTACCGAGAGGTGAGGATTGAGGGACATTACGACCTTTGGAGTCAGGTACATTCCCGTTTCCCTATATACCCACGGGGTGGGTTTCTGCCGTCATCACATGGCACGTCACCCTGTTCTGTACACTGCATTGTAAGGCTCCCTTGCCTTCATCCTTGCATTTATGCCAGACGGGTTGGACACATTGATGCACCATCAATTGTGCACCCTGGCATACTCCCTCTACACCATCCCCTTGTCAATTCCTAAACCGGGTGTGAGATATGGGTTTCAATCATTATTCATCGAGTGATATCTATGATCAGCTCGAGTAGTAAGAAGTAACCCACCATTTTTTTATATAGTATACAAAGGCACAATAAAAGGATGGGGCAAGTGATTGTTCTCTCATCCCATCTGAGTGTTGTAAGCTGAGTGACTCTCCTTCGTCAGCGACACTGACTCGACGCGATTCATCCACCAACTACCTCCCTGGGTGCTGCCGCGTGGTCCCTGCCACGAAGGACGTGTGCGGTGAAGATACCTTGGTACCTCCTGCAGAGCCAACAACTACACAGGACGTGCCATCGATAGTCAACATTGATTCTCGACAACATGGGCCAACTTTTTCTAACCCTACACCTTATTTTGTTAGTGATATTCATGTTTTAAGTGTGGAGACGTTAGTGGTTGGTCTGTCGTGTGGTATTAGGTCCATGTTGCTCGATCAACCCTACTCATTAAGGTTTTAAGTGTGGGGACGCATCCCTGCACGTCTACATTGCATACTTCCTTGCATATGCCTCACTTGGATCATGCATGTATGCCATGACTTTCTGTTACACTCCTGGGGTCCCTTCCCCACCCACCTGTCCACTTTCACCCCTCCCTTGGGACTGTTTCTCCTCCATTTCTCTTTCTCCCTTATTTTGATGTGTTTCCATGTGCACGCACCCTATGTTCCCCAAACTTCTAATCCAAACTTACAGTCTTGTGTGTCCCTTTGAACTGTCCAATTTTTATTTTTACCTATCCCTGTTCCGATGCACGGTTTTTGAGTTATTAATTTTTGACGAATTTTGCATAAATTAGACCGTTTTCCATGTGAACGTGCTTTGCTTGCTTCAGAATGGTGATCTGATGTCATAGCCCTGACAACCACTTTCCCCTTGACATTTTTCCTTTTTACTCTGTGTCCTTCCAATGCAAGGTTTGTCCAATATTAATTTTTGCGGGTTCTCGTGACCTTTTTATACGTCTTTTTGACATTTTTCCATGTGAACCTGCCTTGTTTGCATCGGAATTCCAATTTGACTTGACAGCCGTGTCCATTGCGCCTTTTCCCACCTTTTTCCTTTTTTTTTCCCCTATTTTGATTTCTGTATTTTTCATTATTAATTTTTCAAAGTATTTTTTGGTATTTTTTACATGTGAACGCCTCTTAACCCTATCGGAATTGCGTTTTAAAATGACAGGCTTGTGAAAATCCGTCCCCCACACAATTGTCATTTTTGTTGCCCCCTGTTCCGGTGAACCGATCTTCTGTTATTAATTTTCGACCGTATTTTCGTGTGTCATTTTTACGTTTTTCCCATGGGAACGCATCCTCTCGAGGTCGACACTGTGTTTTGACGAAATAGGGTTGTCGGGCATGTTCTTTTGCACATTTTTCTTTTTTCCCGCACTTCGTTCCGATGCACGGATCTTCTGTTATTAATTTTCGTTTGCGTTTTTTGACCCGTTTTTTGCGTTTTTTGCATGTGAACGCCCTATCTTCCCCCCGAGATCCCCGTTGCACTTTTTCCTGTCATCCCCCTACCGTCCTACACATTTTTTTTTTACCCCATTTCGTTTCGATGCCCAGATTGGGAGATATTAAATTTTTCTTGTTTTGACGTGTCTCGCCATCCTGGCGCCATTCCAATCCTGCCACTGCAAAATTTTTTTACCCCGCCCCGCGCACGCGCACGGGACGGGGGCACGCCTTTTGTCTTTTTCTTTATTTCTTAATTTATTAATTAATTTCTTTATTAATTTATTAAACAAAATTATTACCCCCCTCCCGCGTCTGTTGTAACTACCTCCCCCCTTCCCTCTTCTCTCTCTCCCCCCGCTCTCTTATTCTTCTTCTTTCTCTCTCCCCGTAACCCCCTCTCTCTCTCTCCTCCCATCCTTCCTCCTCTCCTCTTGCTTCCTCCTCCCATCCTTCCTCCTCCCATCCTCCCTCCCATCCTCCTTCCCCCACCTCCTCCCTTTCTCCTCCTCCTTCTTCGCCTCACCTCACCTCCCTCCCCTCCTCCACGTTCCTTGGGCCACGCCACACCCGCCGCCTGGAACTCCCTCCCCGCCGCCTCCTGGTTGACGCCCCTGCCCGTCCTCGAGTCGCCTCTTGCCCGGCCGCCTCGCAGCGCTGCCCGTTTGCCCGTGTGCACAGCGCCGCCCGCTACCTGACGCCTGTTGGTGTCGCCCCCCGCCTGCCTGTTGGCACCGCCGCCTGCTTGGTGCTGCAGCGCCTGGCCTCGCCCCTTTCCTCGCCGCCTGTGAGCCCCGCCACTCTCCCCACCCGCCTGTTGGCACCGCCGCCCGCCTGGCACTGTATGTCGTTGACGCCGCCGCCAGGTGTATTTCTCTGCTCACCTGGCTGTCGTTAGCCCCCGTCTTCTTCGCCAGGGCCATCGCCAGTCCAAAACCGCCCCCCCCCCCCCCCCCCCCCCCCAGACACACACAAACCCCCCTCCAAGCCCCCATTCCCACCCATACACACCAATCCCCCCCCCCCCCCCCCAACCCCCCAGACACACACAAACCCCCCTCCAAGCCCCCATTCCCACCCATACACACCAATCCCCCCCCCCCCCTCCTAAGCCCCCTTTCCCCCACACGCCCCAGAAGCGCAGAACCCAAAAATTAATTAATTTTTTTTAAAAACAACAACCCGCATCCCCTTCTAGGTCCCCTATCACACGCAAGGTGTGCACGTGGTCGTTATTTCCAGCCTTTGTGCGTGTTCGTGATCGCGAGTTCGTGTGCGCTTAGCGGTCGTTCACACACGAGGACGCACGTTCGCCTTGTCCGTGCGGTGGTGTGATATAGCTAGTCATTCACACGTAGTCCTTATCAGCTGTTCACATGCAGTCGGGTATTGCCCTTTTAATTTAAAATCCCGAAAAACCCTAAAAACACATTTACAAATTCAAAAATTCCTTTAAAATCAATTTTTTTTAAAAATACAAAAAAATTCCTTTAAAAATTCCCAATATTTCTGCAAACAATTGACATATTTTTCCAAACTAAAATATTTAAAAAATTACACAAAAAATAAAAAATTGAAATTCTTTTCAAAACCATGAAAAAAAATGAAAAAAATTCCTTAAAATTTCATAAAAATGCCGAAATAATGTCCGTTTTTTTTTTTGAAAACTCTACAAATTCTTTTGTACATTTTGCCAATATTTTCTCATTGAAAATGCTTTCCTTAATTGGCAAAAGTATTAATTGGAGCCAAAATCCTAATTTTTTTAAAAAAAAATCAATGAAGAAATCATTTTTAATCCCACAAATGAGCTAAAAAATGAATTAAATCCGATCACCTTCTTTACACTTGATGCTCATGATTGGTTGTTGCTGAAATTTCATGTCCACATTATTTAAAAAAAAAACAAACAAATAATACAATCAAAGCACAAAAAAAAAAACAAAAACAAAAACAATCCACAAAACCAAACAATCATAATCTTAAATCCCAATCAATCCAAACCCCCAACATCTCCATTTTTTTTTCTTTGGTCACACGTCGTATTTGTTTTATTATTTCTTTTTGGTCAATGTGTTAGTTGTTTTTCCGTTTTCCTATACGACAGGACGACTAGTCTTAGTCGGCCTTTTGTCAGTTTTGTGGATTATCAGTGGATTGCGTCTCTCTCTTTTCGAGGCCGTCGTCTCAGACTTTGCAGACAGAACCACACATTGCCAGGTTTTCTCTTTGATTCCTGGTTTGTGAGTGTGGTTTTTGCTATAGTCTGAATGGCATCATCATCTTCTTCTTCCCCTCCGATTGTGGTACAGCATGTTCCCCTCACAGTCCATGATTATTCTCTCCTTCTAGATGCGGATTGCATCCGATGTGCAGGCCTCAGACCATTTGTTGCCCTCACATTGCCGTCGGTAGATGAGAAGCTTTGTTACTCCTTCTTGGCTTCTTATAAAAACCAGTCTGGCCTGGTTTATAACCGTACCTTCTGCTTATCTACAGCTAATATCCATGAAGAGCTATGCTTGCCCCTTTCTGCTTCCTTTGTGCCCAGCGGTAACCAGTTACTTACTATTGAAGAGATAGTTACGCTCTTGAAGAAGGAAACTTCTACCCCCTTACTTCTCAATCAACTTATTAACAATTCAGGGGTCTCTATTGCTCCTATCTCTTCTCTAGTATGGAAGCAGTTATGTCAGTTCCTCCAGGACCGATTTATGATGAGTAAGTCAGCTTCTAAGTATCTTTCTAAGGAACTGTTCACAGCTTCTGTGAAGATCCTAGAGGGTGCTAGGTTCAACTGGGCAAGCTTCTTACTCTCCAAGATGGATCAACATTTCTAGCGTGTACGGAAGGGTCAGATCATTAATGTTTCCTATGGTGCTTTCTTATAGCGCATTATCACTTTTGCACCTCCTCCTAGTGGTGTGCCAGTGCCTGATTCTGTTCCTTTACCGCCGCAGCCTCCACCATCAGTCCCTTCCCCTCCACCTATGCAACCAAATTCAGAAGATGAGGAGTCCCTTGTTATAGTTTCTCGCAAGAAACACCTTCGTACAAAGGGACCTTCCAGCCCTCTTGTACTTGCTTCCCCTGTACCCACACCTGTTCCTACTGTGTCTGGTAGTGCCCTTCCTTCTTTCCTCTCCTATCCTAATTTATTTTCAGTCCAAAAGGAAGGACAAATTGATCAGCAAATGCCTTCATCCTTACATACTATATTATCTGGACCTATGCTTTCACAGCTAGTTTCAAATGTCCAGTCCACTCTGGAAACCTCCCTTACCTCTTATCTTCAGACAATGTATACCAGTGTTTATACTTTCTTGCAAGACAAGGTGGATTCCTTGACTAGTCAGTTGACTAAGGCACTGGAGGATTTGTTTGCAGAAAGGGCTACACTCGGTGATATTAATACTCAAATGACTACTGCCACATCCTTAATGGATTCCTAGAAGGCAACTATCCAAGAGTTAGAATCTAAGGTTGCTAAGTTGGAAGAGGAGAATGCATCCTTGCAGCTTGAGAAAAATTTTGCCCTTGAGGAAATGGTCACTTTGGCTAATAAACTTGGTACTAGTGAAGGTCAATTGCAGCACTCTCAGGAAATTGTAGAGTCCCAACAGAAAGTTATTGAAGAACTTAACCAAAAAGTGGCTGTTCTTTCTGTTCCTCCAACTCCTATTGTCTCTTCAGTCATATCTTCCAAAGGAGAGCTTGATCAGTTGCACTATAAAGCTAAATTATGTGATGGGTTCTCCGCTAAAGTGAAATGCCTTCAACAGAGGATGAACTGTGTGCAGGAAGATTTTACCCGCTATACTGAATTGGTGTCACCTCCTCCATCCTTTTGGATCAAATATAATCAGCAGAGGTTTGCCCTGTATATCTCTTTAAGCAATGTGGATTTGGAACCTCGAGAGGATGGGTGATCAAATCTTTGGTCTGCGGGTCTCTTGAGAGCAGTTTTTGATAGATTTGTGGATGAGTTGGTTTCCCATGAGGTTCAGTTATTATCTTTCATGTATCTTGTCGGACATCTGCAAATTCCTGATGAAGAGGACTTGAATGTTTATGTGGGGGATGTCATCTTACAGATAGTCATGTATGTGCACTCAATTGAGCTCCTGCTAGCAGATAGTTTGAAGTATTATCATGAGCAGACGTCTTGGTGTAAGGGACATGTTTGGCATCCACCTTTGGAGGTTGATGCTTTGGAACCTCATCGTCTTCGGAGTGTTTTTCATAAATCTGATATCCATCCATTACAATCTCAATTGTTGAGCTTTATTGCTGATCATCCGTTATTTACTAATTCCTTTTTCCAGGACCTTAATTTCCATTGTTCTATCTATCCTTTGGATCCTAATGATCTCCTTTCTTATTCTCTTATGGCGTATCGTTTCCCTTTTTATATTTCCCTTCTTTCCTCAAGTCCTGATAACATTCCGCTTTTATCTTTTACTCCTTTTGGATTTCCTCATATCCCTGTTTTTACTACATGTCCTTTTATTGCTGATTCTACATCATCACCTACCCCTTCTGACCCTCCACCGTCTGTTCCTCCTATTCCTTCTGTTTTCTCAGTGGATTCCCTTCGTACCTTTTTGTTGAATTATCCATCTTTGCCATCTTCCTTATCCCTTCATTTGCCTTCCTTTTATGATTTATCTTATCCTCCTTTACAATGTTCTCCTCTTATTCAATTGCCCCCTTCATCTGATTATATCAATCTTCCTCCCCAGTCAGTGCTGGATACTCCACGATATGACAATGACATACTCCGTCGAAGACAATGGACGCTCCATGATTGTGTGACAGGACTTAACTGGCCTCTCATTCCAGGATCTTGGGATACATCTACAGCATGTTCGAACTCTTACCTTCATTTTGCCAAAGTGCATGCTACTTCTTAGGATACCACTGTTCGCCTTGCAGCTCATTTTTGTTGGTATCTTGCTTTCATGCATCAACAGTCAAAGCTGAATACTCGCAAGAGTATCCCTCAGTTGCTCATCAATCCAAATGTAGTTGTGACTGTTGCTCAGATGGATGTTCTGTACTACTTTGCACAGGCCTTCCCTACCAGGTTCCTCATCTTATTGGAAAGGATGTGTTGCTTACAGTTCCTCCAGAATGTGCCTCAGCATTTTGTGGATGAGAGTAAAGCTTTGGAACGTTTAAAGCTTAGTATGCAGTTTAAGAAGAAATACCTTCATCCTACTTAGCAATGGAGCTTTTTCATCATTGTATCATTCCTCCTTTATTAATGGAAATTTTCTTTTTGCTCTTCAATTTTTGGGGATCCATGCCATTCAAACTATATTTGTATATGGGTATTTTTTGTATTGAGTGATGTTTTTTTTCAATTGTGTGGAGCTGATGAAGATGAAGCTGTGAAGACTGATGCAATTGGTTATCACATGGTTGCAGTTGCAGATTTGGATGCAGAACTCTTATATCCTTTAATAATTTGAGTTATTTTGGTTTTTATAATATTGGAATGGTTTTTTTGGTGTTATTGGTTTTCCTTTCATATGTGTTTCAGATCCAAGTTATGAAGCTAATATGTTGGGGTTGTGATCAAAGTGGGTGATTTATACTGAATTGAAGATTCTTTTTAGCAGATCATAGAGCTTTTATTCTTCCATTTTCTTGGGTCACGAGGACGCTTCCTTTTTAAGTGTGGGGATATGTTGAGTGTGGAAATGATTGGTTTTTGGGCTGATTTTTTATTGTTTTTGTTGCTGAATGGTTGTTTTTTGTGGTTGATTGTTTGAGTTTGAAGTGTTTGAAGTGGTTTGAGTATGTTTGAAAAGGTTTATGTTGGTTTTTGATGAAATATGTTGTTCTGAAGAGTTCTATAATTCTCTCTGTATGGTTCTGTAAGGCCTGATTTTCTTCTGTTTTGTTCTGTTTTGGTAGTTGAGATGGTTGAATGGATGTTTTGAGAGATGATTGAGGATGCGTTAAAAGGTTTATGAGATATTGAATTGGTTTTGTTTTGGTTTTTATGGGTTTTGTTGATCTTTTGTAAAGTTCTGTAGCTTATGTGCTTCTGTAGCTCTGTAGTCCTGTTGCTCTATTGTTCTGTGGTTCTGTTCTGTTTGTTTCTGTTGAGTGTTATGATGGATGTATGGATGTTTTGGGAAGTGTTCTTGTCTTAGGAAAAGGATGAATGGAAGCTCTATTCAAGTCAAAAGAAGTGAAGATTTATAGAAGATTTACAAAAGATTTACAGAAGGTTACAGAAGGACAGTGACAGAAGCCAGATCTCACAGGACACTATGAAGTTTCTTGTGACCTTTCACATCTGACATACCTTTTGGGAGGTGTATCCACGACCTAATGAGGGTTATTGTGAGTGATTATTGAGTGATTGTAGTGAGGATATGATGTAGTATTGAGAGCATACTATTGTGAGAGAGATCATATGCAAGAGACAGTTGATTCTATGTGAAACATTGTATCTTTCTATGAGGGAGAAGACTATGAAGACAATGAAGATGAATACTATGTGATTTTCTTTCCATCAAAAGTTGTGTTCTCTCTATCTATTAGTGAAGAATATGAAGAATATGAAGAACATGATCAAATTTGTTAAAGATAAATCCGTGGGAGATATCTACTATGATGCTATGTGAAAAATTGCTATTTTCTTTGTTTTGATGATCAAAAGAATGAAATAAAAGCTTGTTGATGTTACAAGATAGATTTTCTTGCAAGAGAATTCCTTTTTCCTTGGTGTTCCTCTTGGGGCTCCAGATTTTTTATTGGTCTGTTCCATTGGCAACCCAAAAAAATTAATTACAAAACCCGTAACATGCAAATAAGCGATATGCCTCATTTTTACAAAGAAAATGAAAGGTGAGAAGGATCGAAGCTTGCACTCTAGAGCTATGGCAGGAGAGCAAGAGCAAGAAAGAGAGAGACCAGAAATGGGAACTCCAACAGTCACAATCTGTGACCGGGCCTTCCTTTATTCAAACTGTCACTAAAAGAATAAAGAATAAAGTGACGGTGACAGGCGCCCGCCACCTCCAGTGTACAATGGCGGTGGTTGTCAGTGTAGTAATACACAGGTGGCTAGGCAGAGGTGCCTCTACCCCCAACAACCTTCCACTTAAAGGAGAATCTACCCTAGTGAGGAGTGAAAAGAAAAAGAAAAAAGACAGTATAACATGTACACATGTACAACAGGATGAGGAAAGACGTCATCTCATCCCACGCCCATCAACCTCCTGAGGAAGGCAAAGCGCTCTATAGAGAGGCCTTTCATGAGCAGATCTACAGGATTCTGGTCAGTCGAGATCTTGACAAGATCAATAGACTTGTCCTCAATGACCCTACATATGAAGTGATACCTCACCTCAATGTGTTTCATCTTCGCATGGAAGACCGAATTCTTGGCTAACTGAATAGCACTCATAGAATCCGATTGCAATGTAGGGATAGCATCAATACCAAGGTCAGCAACCAAATGACCCAACCAAATGGCCTCCTTACAAGCCTCAGTGGTTGCAACATACTCGACCTCTATAGTAGAAAGGGCCATGCATTTCTGCACCCTGGACATCTAAGAAACAGCACCTCCAGCATAGGTGAATACATAGTCGGAAGTGGACTTCCTACTATCTGCATGTCCTGCATAATCAGAGTCAGTGTACCCCACAACTCCTGTATCATGATTGCCATAGCATATGCACATATCTGCAATGCCCTTTAGATGCCTCATGATACCCTTCACAGCATCCCAATGCTTCTTGCCAGGTGTAGCCATATAGCGTACAACAATACCAACTACAAAGGCAATATCTGGACGAGTGGAGATCATGGCATACATAAGACTGCCCAGTGCAGATGCATAGGGAATCTTGGCCATCTCGGCCCTCTGCTCATCTGTCTGCGGACAATCAGCGTGTGATACCTTCACATAAGAAGGCAATGGACAGCCAATAGGCTTTACATCCTGCATGCGGAAGCGCTTAAGGACTTTATGAATGTACTCCCTCGGTGACAAGTATAGGAGTCCTTCATGCTTGTCACATCTAATGCGCATACCATGTGAGGGTCCTGTCCCAGATCTTTCATCTCAAAGCTCTTCTTGAGTTGAGCCTTAAGAGCATCTAGCTCATCATGAGCTTTCCTTGCTATCAGTATATTATCCACATAGAGTAACAAAATCAATAAAGAACCATCACAGGCTTTCTTCATGTAAAGACACAGATCCATAGCACTCCTGCTATAGCCCACTGCATAAAGGCATCAAACTTATGATACCACTCTCTAGGTGCCTACTTCAAGCCATAAAGGCTTTTCTTCAATTTGCACACTAGGTGCTCCCTGCCAGGTTCTGCAAAGCCCTTAGGCTGCTCCATATAAATCTCATCATGCAAGTCCCCATGTAAGAAAGCCGTCTTGACATCCATCTAGCATAAATCCAAGTCAAACTGAGCAACCAAAACCAAGACTAAGCGCAAGGTGGTCATCTTAACCACAAGAGAAAAGACCTCATCAAAGTCCACACTATGCTCCTGCTTAAAGCCCTTTGCTACTAATCTAGCCTTGTATGCCGGCTTGGGGTGTCCAGATGTACTTTTCAGCTTATACACCCACTTGCATGGCAAAGCCTTCTTGCTCGTAGGCAAGGAAACCAAATTCCAAGTGTCATTCTTATGCAAGGAGTCTATCTCAGACTGCATAGCCCTCTCCCAGGAGTGGCTGTCACCCCTGCGCATAGCCTCATCATAAGTGAAAGGCTCTCTTGCATCTGTAACCAAGACATAATGCATCGAGGGCTAAAATCTATCAGGTGGATGTCTGTCTCTAGTAGACCGTCTCACGGCAGGCTCTACTACATGCTCAGTTGCCTGTCCACCATAAGCATCTGTTGCAGCTGTAGGCTGTCCAACTGGCTGTGCGCAGGAGCTCTCGGCTCCTCCTGAAATATGACCCTGGGGATCTCAACAACTCTCTTAGGCTGCCGATATATCTTGTCTTCATGGTAGACTACATCATGACTACGGATGTCTGTCAAGAATCGCGTGGTGGGGGGAGTTGCTCAAGATGTTGTGCCGAACACACACAGAATGCACAAGGAGAAGCTCACTAAAGAGACAAGAAGAGAGATGGAGGCCAAAACGTTTTCTTTCTGATTTCTTCTTCTTCTTCCACACACTTTACAATGTACACAAAGTATAGATAAGATACAACATAAAAGGAAAGTGGCCTACTAAGTCAAACAATGCATAACCGACTACACTAGTCGACTGGCGCTATAACTATGCCAGCTATAAATAGGTATAACAACCTGAATATAATAATTAATGAGTTAGTGGCCATATGAGAGTCATAATGACCACCGACGTGCTAAGTGTAGATGTGTGGGCCCATCTAACCAGGCGGTCCATCATCCATGTCCACATGTGTTGAGCTTGCCATCTCAACACTCCCCCTCAAGCTCAACTGCATCTCTGCAACTCCAAGTAAGCTTCGAAAATTTTGAAGCTTCTCTATACCCAATGCCTTCGTGAAGATGTCAGCTATCTGATCCTGTGTGCTGACATACACCAAGTCAATCTCACCTACTAGTACCTTCTCTCTCACAAAGTGGTAGTGTACCTCAATATGTTTTGTCCTGGCATGGAACACAGGGTTCCTAGCCAACTGTATACTGCTCATGTTGTCACAATAAATGACAATTGGACCTTCCACCTGGACATCCAAATCAGCCAATAGCTTTTGCAGCCATACTACCTCACATGCTGCAACAGCAACACCTCTATACTCAGCCTCTGTACTCGACAAAGCAACTGTAGATTGCTTTTTGCTGCTCCATGCAACTGCTGCACTACCAAGAGAGAACATGTATCCGCTGGTAGATCTTCTATCAGACATACTACCAGCCCAATCTGCATCTGTGTATCCAAATACCTGTACATCTGTACCTGCCTCATAGAAAAGTCCATAATGTAATGTAGACTTCACATATCTCAATATGCGTTTGACTGCATCCAAATGTGGCTTTCTAGGTACTTGCATAAATTGACTCACAAGACCAACAGCGTAGCTCAAGTCTGGCCTTGTAATGGTCATGTAGATCAAACTCCCCACTATCCTCCTGAACATAATAGGGTCTTCTATCTCATCCCCAACATCAGCACTCAGCTTTACATTCTGCTCCAACGGGACTGAAAGTGGTTTGCATGCAGTCATACCATACTTGGACAACATATCCAAGCCATACTGTCTTTGGTGTCAAGATTGTGGGAGAGAAGGAAGGAGTCTCGCTTGAAGCTTTCTTGCTTGCACAATGGAGGAAGACACACAAGGGTGGAGGCTGAAAACAGTTTTCCTCTTCTTAGTTGTGTAAGCCAAAAGAAGTCAAATACAAAGAAATAGAAGAACCCTCTATATGGGTCTCAAACCAAACTCAACTAACTAAGGTGGCATACTAACTGAGCCACGAACTAGAGTAGATAAGGATAGCTATCATGTAGCTATTATTCATGGGCGGTGTACCAACCGCATCTGCAACTAACACGTCGGTGACATAAATGCACAACGGTCACCCTGGCGTATCACGAGTGGAGCTCGATATCTCAACACTCCCCCTCGAGCTCAATCCCAATTCCTGCACACCAAGCAGGTCTCTGAACTTGCGCAACTTCTCTGCGCCCAATGCCTTTGTGAATATGTCAGCTACCTGATCCTCTGTGCTGACATAAACTAGATCAATAAGACCTAGTAAAACCCTCTCTCGCACATAGTGATAATGCACCTCAATGTGCTTTGTTCTAGCATGATAGACTGGGTTATTTGCCAAGTGTATACTACTCATGTTGTCACAATAAATGACAACTGGCCCATCTGTAGACTGATGCATATCATAAAGTAGCTTATGCAACCAAGCTACCTCACATGCAGCCATTGCTGCACCCCTGTACTCAGCCTCTGTGCTCGACAAGGCAACTGTAGGCTGTTTCTTGCTGCTCCAAGCGACTGCAGCACTCCCAAAAGAGAATACATATCCACTGGTAGATCGTCTATCAGAAATACTACCAGCCCAATCAGCATCAGTGTATCCATGCAACTGTATCTGAACCCCAGTCTCGTAAAATAGTCCACACTGCAATGTGGACTTCACATACCTAAGTATGCGTCTAGCCGCATCCAAATGTGGTTTCCTTGGAGCCTGCATAAACTGACTTACCAATCCAACAGCATAGCTCAAATCTGGCCTGGTAATAGTCATATAAATCAAACTTCCTACTATGCGTCTGTACATAGTAGGGTCTTCTAGAAGCTCACCTGCATCTGTGCTCAGCTTCACATTTTGCTCCAAAGGAACTGAAATAGGCTTACAGCCTGTCATCCCATATTTGGACAGCATGTCCAATCCATACTGCCTCTGCAATAGCTGTATCCCACTTGGTGATCTAATCACCTCAATGCCCAAGAAATAACGCAGCTCTCCCAAATCCTTCATCTCAAACTTTTGCTTCAATAGCATTTTCACATGAAGGATATCTTCATCACTGTCACCTGTCATAATCAAATCATCAACATAAATGACAAGCAGCATAATACCTTTCTCTGTTTTTCTCACATAAAGTGAGAAATCTGCCTTGGAAATCTGAAAGCCAATAGTGACAAGATACTGTCCTATCTTGTCAGACCATGCTCTAGGTGCTTGCTTCAAGCCATACAAGGCTTTCTTCAACCTGCAAACAAACTCAGGATGAACAGCATGCACATAACCTGGTGGCTGCTCCATATAGACCTCTTCTTGCAAATCACCATGCAAGAAGGCATTCTTTACATCCATCTGATGTAAAGACCATCCCTTTGATGCAGCCATAGCAATGACTGCTCTTACGGTTGCCATCCTTGCAACCGGACTAAATGTTTCTTCATAGTCAATGCCATATGTTTGTGCATACCCCTTGACTACTAATCTTGCCTTGTATCTGTTCACAGAACCATCAGCATTGTGCTTCACCTTATAAACCCACTTACAGCCAATTGCATTCTTACCTTTAGGCAAAGGTACTAACTCCCATGTAGCATTTGCTTCCAAGGCATCCATTTCTTCATCCATGGCTTTCTCCCATTTTTCTTTTCCCATGGCTTGCTCAAAAGAAGTGGGTTCTGGTTCCTGTATCACCTTGACCATATATGCATAGTGAATGGCTGTAAATCCATCATATTTCAGCCTATCCACAGGATACCTAGCTCTCGTAGACCTGCGCAAAGTAGGTTCACTCCCAGGTGCTCTCAAAACATCCCTGGTCTTCCTTACTCCAGGTGTAACAATAGAAGGAATACCCAACTCATCATCAATGCTCTGCTCTGAGCCACTGGATTCACCATCCACATAAGAGTGACCTGCATTCACATCAAACATGGGCTGATCAACTTTCTCTTTTCCTTTTCGTGATACCTGCATACCACTATCTGCATTGCTTTGAGAAGAATCTCCTGATCTCAATCTGCCTGTCCATGGCGAAGAATGTGAACCACTGCTAGAGGACGCTCCAGGTCCACTAATATTTTGTGACTGCTGCTGTGAATTTTGTGCAGCATTACCATTTTGTGCATCTACATCATCAATCACATTTACTGGTTTATACCAGCTACTCATCTCATCAAAAACAACATCTCTGCTCACTGTAAACTTACGAGTAGAAGGGTTATAGCATCTATACCCTTTTTGCTGCAGAGAGTAACCAATAAAGATGCACTTCTCAGCTTTTGGATCCAACTTGGATCTCAGCTCATCTGGCACATGTACATAGGCAATGCAACCAAAAATTTTCAAATGAGAAATATCTGGTTTCCTACCAGTATACCTCTCCTCTGGAGTCATTCCATGTATTGCTGCAGTGGGAGTCCTGTTCATTATGTAGACTGCTGTAGCAACTGCTTCAGCCCAATAAAAATCTGGCAAGTCTTTTTCATTGAGCATGGCACGAGATACCTCTCCAATATGCCTGTTTTTCCTTTCTGCAATTCCATTTTGTTGTGGGGTATAACTGCATGAATATTGCTGCTTTATGCCATGCTCCCGCAAGAACTTTGCAAACTCATTTGAGAGGTACTCTCCCCCTCCATCTGACCTCAGGCATTTTATTTGCAGACCTGTTTCTTTTTCAGCCATAGCTTTAAGGGTTTTGAAATGCCCAAAAACTTCACTTTTCTTTTTCATAAAATACACCCAAACTTTTCTGCTATAGTCATCAATAAAAGTGACAAAATAATGACAGCCTCCAAGAGATGCAGCTTTAGTAGTCCACACATCAGAGTGGATTAATTCCAATGGCTTCTCACTCTCTTGAACATGTCTAGGAAATGGTTTCCTTGCATGTTTTCCAAACTGACAGGCTTCACATACCTTATGCATTTCTGCAACCTTGAATTTGGGCAATCCTGCAACAATATTTTGGGCCTGCATTGATTTAAGTCGCTGTACATTAACATGACCAATGCGTTTATGCCAGATATCAATATCTGCAACTACACCGGTCCCATGTGCAAACATTGCTGCACTCAATTCAGACATGTCTGCATCCAATGTAAACATTCTGCCCTTCTTCTTTCCTTTTGCTATCAAGCGACCTTTATTTTTCATATCCTCAACAAAGCATCCATGAGGATTAAATCTGACCTGCAAGCCCTGTTCAACCATTTGACCAACTGAAACCAAATTCTTGGTGATATTCGGGACATGAAATACATCGGACAGGTATTTCTTTTTCCCACCCTGCATAGACAAGGGAATTTTTCCAATCTGCACAATAGGATGTGCAGTATCATCACCAGTCTCCACAAATCCTGGTTTTTCCATTTTCTTTGCATCCTCCATCCATTCTGCATGACCTGTCATGTGGTTTGATGCACCTGAGTCAACATACCATACATCATTGCTTTCTTCTGCACTTGTCATAGAATTGTTCATGTGCTGCACCATGAACAAATGCTCATTTCTGTCATCACCCTGTCTACTAGAAGATGCATAATTCCCTTGTTGCAGTTTTCCATTCATGATGTCATTCTGCTTTTTATAGCAGTCTTTAGCCATATGACCCATTTTACCACAGTAGTAGCATTCAACATTACTGTTTGCATTTTGGCCTCTTTGCCATCCACCACGACCTCTTTGGCTCCCCCTGCCTCTAGAGTTACCACGTCCTCCTCCATAGGACTGGTTTTCTTGAGTTTGCTGCATATTCTGATTTCTGCCACGGCCTCCAAATCGGCCTCCTCTACCTCTGCCTCTACCTCTTCCAGCATTTGAGTAGAAGACAGCTTCTTTTGAAGTTCCTCCTGAAGAAGATGCACCACCATTTCTCTGTTCCTCAGAAATTAGAAGAGCAATCAACTCCTCAAAATCAGGAAATCTTTCACGAACTGAAATGGATGTCCGAAACTGTGCATAATCCTTTCCTAGACCATTCAAGGTCACGGAAACTAAATCATCATCTTCCACTGGCGACCCAATGGAAGCAAGTGCATCTGCAATCTTCTTCACCTTCATGTGGTAGTCGTTGATGCTCATACTTTCTCTTTGCACATTATGCAACTCTTGCTTGAGCTGCATTTTCCTGGCTTGCGTATTTGTGCTATACATTTTTGACAAAGTATCCCATGCCTCCTTTGGCGTACTTGCATCCTGAATATGCACAATCATAGAGTCTGAAATACTGATAGACAGCCAATACATAACTTTCCTGGCTCTCTCATGCCATGTTTTAAATGCCTGCATTTGTTGTTGATTGGGAACATCAGGAAGAACTGGTTCTTCTTCATTTCCTGCAACAAATTCCCAATATCCTTTTCCCATAAGGAAATTCGTCATTCTAAACTTCCATGCCTGGAAGTTGTTCTTGTCAAGCTTTTCAGTGACAATCTGTGAAAGAGAATCAGATGCCATTACAGAAGACTGCAAAAAATTCTGTCACTGCAAAAACCACAGCTTCAGCCTCACAAGGGCAAATCTGCAAAACTGGCGAAAGTGGTATTTGACCACACAGTCACTTCCTAGTGACGATTTTGCATAAACAGGAACCAAGGATGATTCTGAAACTCCCAATGTCTCTGCGCACAAGCATACGATGCAATTTCTACAGTAACTTTTCACCGACCTGTAGAACAGTGGTCGCACAGCATAAAACTGAGCCTTTTCTTGAGTGCGTGCAGAAAACTTCCGTCTGCAAAACAGGCCCCGAAATGGCCTCAAATCAAAAAAACAAGGTCGCCGAGGGCTAAAGCGCTCTCCCGCAGCATATACTGCCCTCTTGCTTCACCGCGAAGGGCGTCTCAACCTGAGACAATGCACTCCTGCAATTTCCGGCTGTGCTACTTGCAGAGATCTGCTCCCAAAATAGGAAATGAAAGCAACACTGCTCCTCTTACCAGACCACCGCGAGCTTGGCTTGCTTTCTTGAGCTCCTTACCACGAACAAGGCTCTGATACCATGTCAAGATTGTGGGAGAGAAGGAAGGAGTCTCGCTTGAAGCTTTCTTGCTTGCACAATGGAGGAAGACACACAAGGGTGGAGGCTGAAAACAGTTTTCCTCTTCTTAGTTGTGTAAGCCAAAAGAAGTCAAATACAAAGAAATAGAAGAACCCTCTATATGGGTCTCAAACCAAACTCAACTAACTAAGGTGGCATACTAACTGAGCCACGAACTAGAGTAGATAAGGATAGCTATCATGTAGCTATTATTCATGGGCGGTGTACCAACCGCATCTGCAACTAACACGTCGGTGACATAAATGCACAACGGTCACCCTGGCGTATCACGAGTGGAGCTCGATATCTCAACATTTGGGACAGCCATATACCATCATCACATCTAATCACCTCAATGCCAAGGAAGTACCTTAGCTCACCTAAATCCTTCATCTCAAAATTCATCTTCAAACAGCCCTTGACTTCAGCAATCCCACTATCACTATCACCTGTAATAATCAAGTCATCCACATAGATGACTATGATGACCAAACCTGCATCTCCCTTTCTCACATAAAGTGAGTGATCAGCATCAGAAACATAAAAGCCAATATTGACAAGATACTCTCTAATCTTGTCAGACCATGCTCTAGGTGCTTGCTTGAGCCCATAGAGTGCCTTCTTCAACCTGCACACATACGTGGGATGCTCTAAATCTTCATAACGTGCTGGCTGATCCATATACACTTCTTCTTGCAAATCACCATGCAAGAAGGCATTCTTTACATCCATTTGCTGCAACCTCCAACCTTTGGCTGCTGCCAAAGCAATCACACATCTGACAGTTGCCATCCTAGCAACTGGACTGAAGGTTTCATCATAATCTATGCCATATGTCTGGGCATAGCCTTTTGCAACCAGCCTAGCTTTGTACCTGCTAATAGAACCATCTGCATTGTGCTTAATCTTATAAACCCACTTACATCCAATAGCTTTCTTTCCCTTCGACAATGATACTAGATCCCAAGTCTTATTGGCCTCTAATGCAGCTATCTCCTCATCCATTGCTGCATCCCAATGAGCATGAGCAACAGCCTCCTCAAAACATGTGGGCTCAACATCCTCAACTAGTTTCACCATATAAGCATAATGGTGAACTGCATAACCTTCAAAACCAAATCTTTTAACAGGGTATCTCACCCTGCTAGACCTGCGTACCACTAGATCACTCAATGGAGTCTTTGCATTAACGCGTGCTCTCTGCACACCTGGAGTCCTCACTGAAGGAATGCCAAGCTCATCATCCAAGCTCTCTGAGCCACTGGAGTCTCCATCAAGAACTGCATCAATGCCTTCTGACACTTTATTCTTTCCTTTGTCTTTACCTGTAGTGCTACTAGATGCACCCAAAGATGTAGAGGTACTCCTTAGTCTCCCAGACCAAGGACTACCAAATGATGTCTCTGGTCCACTAAGAGTTCGTGATTCTTGTTTTTTAGCCTGCACATGAGTGTCATGATCATCATCATCATCCAATGCATACCAACTGCTCATTTCATCAAAGATGACATCCCTGCTCACTCTGAACTTACATGTGACAGGGTTGTAACAGTGATACCCTTTCTGCTCTAAAGAGTATCCAATAAAGATACACTTTTCAGCCTTTGGATCCAGTTTCTTCCGCAACTCATCTGGCACATGAACATACGTAATGCAGTCAAATACTTTCAAGTGTGAAACATCAGGCTTCTTACCTGTAAAACATTCTTCGGGGGTCATACCATGAACTACAGCTGTGGGAGTTCTGTTCATAATATAAACAGCAGTATGAACAGCCTCAGACCAAAAATGCTTAGGCTTCTTTTCAGCCATCAAGGCGCGTGCAACTTCTGCAATATGCCTGTTTTTCCTTTCTGCAACCCCATTTTGCTATGGGGTATACCTGCATGTGAACTGTCTCTTTATCCCATGAGACCTCAGAAAATCACTGAACTCATTGGAGAGGTACTCTCCCCCTCCATCTGACCTCAAGCACTTTACTTTCAAGCATGTTTCTCTTTCAACTGCAGCCTTGAAAGTTCTAAAGTGCTCAAAAGCTTCACTCTTTTCCTTCATAAAATATACCCATAACTTTTTAGAACAATCATCAATGAATGTGACGAAGTATGAACTACCTCCAAGAGATACATTTTGTGTAGGCCCCCAAATGTCTGTATGCACAACATCAAGGATATTTCTACTTACATCTCTGTCATGTGAAAAGGGTTGTCTTGCCTGCTTACCAAACTGACATGCTTCACATACCTTCTGAAATTCTGCAACTTTAAATGTAGGCAAACCTGTAACCAACCCTTTGGACTGCATTAATTTCAGCCTTTGTACATTTGCATGTCCAATGCGTTTGTGCCAAATTTCAATGTCTGCAACAAAACCTTTTCCTTTGGCATACATAGCAGCATTCATAGTAGGAATTCCAGCATCTAGAGTGAACATACATCCAACTCTACTTCCCTTTACTACCAATCTGCACTTGTCATTGAAGTCTTCTACAAAGCAGCCCTTTGTATTAAATCTGACTTGCAGCCCTTGCTCTACCATTTGACCGACTGACACCAAGTTCTTTGTAATAGATGGCACATGTAATACATCTGAAAGACTCTTTGTCTTACCATCATGCAAGGACAAGGGAACTTTTCCAATGTGTGAAATTGGGTGGCATGAGTCATCACCCGTCTACACATAACCTGCATTCTGCAAATCCTGCATCTCTCCAAACCATTCTGCATGGCTGGTCATATGATTGGATGCACCTGAATCAACATATCAAACATCTTCATGTGTTCCCTTTCCTGTAACAGCATTCAGCATATGCTGCATAACAAACAAACGTTCATTTTTGTCTTCATTCTGTCGTGAAGATGATGCATAGTTTCCTTGCTGCAACTTACCACTGCGGATATCATCTCTTTTAGCATAACATTGGGCTGCAATATTACTTGTTTTGCCACAGTAGTGACACACAATACCAGAGTTGTTAGAACCTCTGTTCTGCCATCCACCTCTTCCTTTAAAGCTCCCCCTGCCTCTAAAATTGCCACGACCTCCTGAAACCTGCATATCACCAAATTGCTGATTCAATCTATTTTGCTGGTTATCACTACCACGTCTTGTACCATGGCCTCTTGAAGAGAACCTACCACGTCCCCTTCCTGAACTGGAGTAGAAAGCCTGGACCTGTTTACCACTTCTTTCAGATGTCTCACTCTGCATGTTGATTTCTTCAGTGATCATTAGAGAGACCAACTCATCGAAATCTGGAAATGGCTTTCTGACATATACAGAAGTTACAAAAGACTTCCAAGCCTTTTCATTGTTAAGTCCACCCAAGGTAGACGACACCAAATCATCATCATCGGGCATTGCATCAATCGCTGCCAATGCATCTGCAATGCTTCTTACCTTCAGTGCATACTCATTGATAGACATCTTCCCTTTCTTTACTGTATTCAACTCTTGCTTGAGTTGAATCTTTCGTGCCTTTGTATTTACAGAAAACATACTTTCAAGTATGGTCCAAGCTGCATATGAATTCTCTGCATTTCTAATGTGTCCCAGCATATTATTGTCAATTACTGCAGACAACCAATACATGACCTTTTTATCCTTTGCATTCCATTCTTTCCGTGCCTTTGTCTCTTCCGCAGTTGGAGGATCACTCATCTCCGGCTCCTTTTCTTCACCTGAAACAAACTCGTAGAGGCCTTTTCTAATAAGGAAGTTCGTGACACGGAACTTCCATGAAGGGTAGTTGTTCTTGTCGAGCTTCTCAATGATGGGGCTTCCACTGTTCTCTGCCATTATCACAAAATTAATACCAACAGCAAGCAAATCTTCTGCAACCCTGGACCTGTAGTGCACAGCAATACACCAAACAGCCTTTTTCACTATCTGCTCAACAATACATGCAATCTGCAACCTATTTGCAGATCAACCTTGTGTTTACTCACTGGTAAACACCTTTGAACTTACAGATCTGAAATCTGTAACCTGCGCACCCACTTTTGGTCAATACAGTCGAAGTCACAGCGTACCCTGAAACTGCTGTCCGCAACCTTGTGGCTCTAAAACGGGCCCCGAAACGGCCTCAGGTGCCCAAAATAACTGCGGGTAAGCCCTAAAGGGCTTATCTGCAGAAAACACAACGCTCTTCACGCACACCAAATCTCACTGCAATCAGATATTTTTGCTCTGCCCTGCTTCCGGTGCCTCCACAGGCACTATCCAAGAGAAAGAGTTGAAGGATGGGAGAGCTTCTTACCCGTGGCTTGCTTGCTCGAATCTTGCTTCTTCTCCTTTGCTTCAACCTTCGAAATCAGCCTCTCTCAATGGCGTGGCTCTGATACCATGTCAAGAATCGCTTGGTGGGGGGAGTTGCTCAAGATGCTGTGCCGAACACACACAGAATGCACAAGGAGAAGCTCACTCAAGAGACAAGAAGAGAGATGGAGGCCAAAACGTTTTCTTGCTGATTTCTTATTCTTCTTCCAACACTTTACAATGTACACAAAGTATAGATAAGATACAACATAAAAGGAAAGTGGCCTACTAAGTCAAACAATGCATAACCGACTACACTAGTCGACTGGCGCTATAACTATGCCAGCTATAAATAGGTGTAACAACCTGAATATAATAAGTAATAAGTCAGTGGCCATGTGAGAGACATAATGACCACCAACGTGCTAAGTGTAGACATGTGGGCCCATCTAACCAGGTGGTCCATCATCCATGTCCACATGTGTTGAGCTTACTATCTCAACAATGTCCACGCCTGCGGATCCCAGAGACGGTAACCCGTTGAAAGGTGAGAAGAATCGAAGCTTGCATGCGAGCTATGGTGGAGAGCAAGAGCAAGAAAGAGAGAGACAAGAAATGAGAACTCCAACAGTCACAATGTGTGACCGGGCCTTCCTTTATTTACTAGTCACTAAAATGAATGTAAAGAATAAAGTGACATGACGGGCGCCCGCCACCTGCAGTGTGCAGTGGCGGGTACTATCAATGTAGTAATACACGGGGCGATATGGAGGAGGCGCCTTTACCCCAACAACCTCCCACTTAAAGGCGAATCTGCCCCAGTGAGAGAGAAAAGGAAAGAAAAAAGCCAGTACAACTGTACATAGGTACAAGGGATGAGGAAAGGCAACATCTCATCCAACGCCCATCAATCACCTGAGGAAGGCAAAGCGCTCAGTAGTGAGGCTTTTCGTGAGCAGATTTGTAGGATTCTCGTTAGTGGAGATCTTGACAAGGTCAATAGACTTGTCCTCCACGACACCACGTATGAAGTGATACCTCACCTCAATGTGTTTCGTCTTCGCATGGAAGACCGGATTCTTAACCAACTAAATGGCACTTATAGAATCCGAATGCAGTGTAGGTATAGCATCAATCCCAAGGTCAGCAACTAGAAGGCCTAGCCATATGGCCTCCTTGCAAGCCTCAGTGACTGCAAAATACTCAGCCTCAGTGGTAGACAAAGCCGTACACTTCTGGACCCGAGACATCCAAGAGACAGCACCTCCAGCATAGGTGAATACATAGCCAGAAGAGGACTTCCTACTATCTGCATGTCCTGCATAATCGGAGTCAGTGTACCCCACGACCCCTGTATCCTGGCTGCCATAGCAAATACACATATCTGTTGTGCCCTTCAGGTACCTCATGATACCCTTCACGGCATCCCAATGTTTCCTGTCAGGTGTAGCCATATAGCGTGCCACAACACCAACTACAAAGGCAATATCTGGATGAGTGGCTATCATGGCATACATCAAACTGTCCATGGCTGAAGCATAAGGGATCTGGGCCATCTCGGCCCTCTGCTCATCTGTCTGCGGACAATCGGCCTGTGATATCTTCACATAAGAAGGCAATGGACAGCCAATAGGCTTTACGTCCTACATGCGGAAGCGCTCAAGGACTTTATGAATATACTCCCTCTGTGACAAGTAGAGGAGTTTCTGATGCTTGTCGCGTCTAATGCACATACCAAGGATGTGAATGGCATGTCCCAAATCCTTCATCTCAAAGCTCTTCTTTAGCTGAGATTTAAAAGCATCTAGCTCATCATGAGCTTTCCCTACTATCAGCATATAATCCACATAGAGTACCAAAATAAGCAATGAACCATCACGGGCTTTCTTCGTGTAAAGACACGGATCCATAGCACTCCTGCTGTAGCCCTGTGACTGCATAAAGGCATCAAACTTATGATACCATTCCCTAGGTGCCTGCTTCAAGCCATAAAGACTTTTCTTCAACTTGCTCACTAGGTGCTCCCTGCTAGATTCTGCAAAGCCCTTAGGTTGCTCCATATAGATCTTATCATGCAAGTCCCCATGTAAGAAAGCCGTCTTGACATCCATCTGATATAGATCTAAGTCAAGCTGAGCAACCAAAGCCAAGACCAAGCAGAAGGTGGTCATCTTAACCACAGGAGAAAAGACTTCATCAAAGTCTACACCATGCTCCTGCTTAAAACCCTTTGCTACCAGTCTAGCCTTGTATGCCGGCTTGGGGTGTCCAGGGGTACTTTTTAGCTTGTACACCCACTTGCATGGCAAAGCCTTCTTGCCCTTAGGCAAGGCAACCAAATCCCAAGTCTCATTCTTATGCAAGGAGTTAATCTCAGACTGCATAGCCCTCTCCCATGAGTGACTATCACCCCTGCGCATAGCCTCATCATAAGTGAAAGGCTCTCCTACATTTGTAGCCAAAACATAATGCATAGAGGGCTGAAATCTATCAGGTAGACATCTATCTCTAGCAGATCGTCTCACTGCAGGCTCTGCTACCTACCCAGTTGCCTGGCCAACACCCTGACCATGAGTATCTGTTGCAGTTATAGGCTGTCCAACTAGCTGTGCAGGAGCTCTAGGCTCCTCCTGAAAGATCACTCCGCGGATCTCAACCACCTTCTCAGGCTGCCTGTGCATCTTGTCTTCATGGAAGACTACATCATGGCTGCGTACTATTTTCTGCGCCTGCGGATCCCATAGGCAATAGCCCATCTCTCCTGAATTACCATAACCAAGAAAGATGCATTTAATGCTCTTTGGATCCAACTTACTCCTCTTGTCCTTGGGCACATGGCAGAATGCCTCACATCCAAAGACACGGAGATGCGCATAAGAGGGTGGCTTACCAGCCCAAACTTCCTCTGCAGCCTGGAAATTTAATCCACTTGAAGGCGATCAGTTTATGACATGCACTGTCGTACTAACTGCCTCAGCCCAAAAGCTCTGTGGTAGAACTGCATGGCTAAGCATAGAGCAGACACGCTCCTAAATAGTCCTGTTCATGCGCTCAGCCAAACCATTCTGGGGTGGGGTGTAAGGGGCAGTCAACTAATGCTTAATACCCCTGTCATCACAAAACTGCTCAAAAGCATGTGAGATATATTCTCCCCCATTGTTAGTCCTAAGGCATTTCAGCCTATACCCAGTCTGGTTCTCAACAAGAGCAAGCCAACGCTGAAAGACTGCCAAGACATCGGACTTTTGCTTTATGGGATAAGCCCACACTTTGCTAGAAAAATCATCAATGAAGGTAACAAAGTACTTCGCGCCACCCATAGACATACAGGGCATGGGCCCACAAACATTTGAATGCACCAAAGCCAAGGGCTCACTCATGCATGGCCTACCCAATTTCTTATGCGTAGACCTATTCTGCTTACCATAAAGACAATGATCACATGGTCAAAACGTGCATAGTCCAAAGGCGGAAGATACTGTAAACCAGATAACATTTTCATTCCCTTCAAAGACATATGCCCCAAACGGGCATGCCAAAGTGATACATGTGGGATAGAGCCCACTGCCAAAACATGGTCTAGAGAAGACCCAGATACAACAAGAGGATAGAGGCTGCTAGCCTTAGCGCCTCTAGCAAGCACAAGTCCTCCTCTGGTAATCTTCCAGGCAGAATCCCCAAAACAGACATGAAATTCTACATCATCCAACTGTCCTCAGACATAAGACTGCACGTAAGCGCAGGTACATGACGTACATCCCTGAGCAAAAAGGAACTGCCAGTGGAAAGCTGCAATTGAATATCTCCACAGCCCACAACATCAAGAGACATGTCATCTCCAAGTCTGACTGATCCAGATACAGTACGGTAAGAGTGAAACCACTCATGGTAATGCGTCACATGGAAGGACGCACCTGAATCCAATAACTAGCACTGTGCATACATACTAGGTGTCTCAGTCAAGTGTGAGGCATAAGAAGAACTAGCTGCAAGTATAAACTTATCACCACCATCAGAATCCTCGGTCTACGTGACATTAATTTCCTCAATCTTGATGCTGGACTTCGCAGGTACTATGCTGCGATCAAAGGACTTGTCCTGCACTTTCTCTTTCCCCTTATCCTTACGCTTCTCATTGCGCAACTCATGACACTGTGGTCTGATATGGCCCTTTTTCCCACAACGATGACAAGTGACATTAGCGTTGCGCCCATGCGACTTACTACGCAACTTTCCACGAGATTTAGACCGACCCTTCTGCGAGTCACGGCCACAGCCATGACCACAATCATTCCTGTCATTCCTGCCTCTAACTGTCAAAGCATGTGAACTTTGTGATGTTAAATATGGCATTATCAATTGAAGAGGATGCCATAATGCATGCTGGAAATGCACAGACAATGTAAAACTGTTGGCTGTTTTACTGCAGAAAATGCCCAAAATCCACTGAAATGAGCTCCAAATGGTGAGAAAAGTGTGCCAAAAGATGCTGCCCACTTAGTACTAGGTGCGATACACCAAATCAGGATATTTCAGCATTAAAAATACTGCTCAGTCCACCAATAAATGCTTGCTATAATAAATTTCAGAACTGCAATAATGAGAGCAAACTGTCCCAAAATTGGATCTAATGTCAACTAAACAATGCTAGGTCCAAAGCCGGCATAAAGAGAACAAAGCAAAGCCAAATGACAGTGAAAATACATGAGCATAACACCGAGAGATGTCAAATAGCATATGCTAGTAAGAGGCACACCCCCAGACAATCTAGGCAAAATGTAGAACCAACTACCAAAACCTGACACAAATAGGTGTCTGCTCAAAAGAAAGCGGATCCAAAACTGAGACTCATCTCATAAGCATCTTGTGAACCAAGACATATACTCAATGCAACATCCAATTTTCGGAGTATAATCCCAAAGTCTCAATACATCTATAACTGCTCAATGACATAGACTGCTCCAATACATGTAACTGCTCCAATAGCATGTAATCCCTGCTCAAGGTCAAGTAAGCATGCAAGATGCTCCCACTGGCACAAAAGGCGTACAAACGAGCTTAAGAGGCTCAAGCAACCCAAGACAAAGTACCAGTGACAAGTGACCAAGTCAATGCGTCATACGCATCCCAAGAGCATGACATACATGAAGCAACTGATGGAAGTAGCCAACGAGCAATACATAATCCCAAAATAAGATCTCTGTCAACTCAATGGCATCCGATAGCAAACAAGTAAATGATCAAACTGAGTCAGAAATGCTCAAATACATCCAAGGCAAAGCGCCCAATGTTGGTAAAGCATAGACGAACCAAGCGGCATATATCACGAACCAAAGCATGTAATGTATGAAGCCTAACTATCAAGCATAGACATGAGGCATAAGCGGTCCAAGAGCATGCCAAGTCGGTCCAAATGCCAGTGAATACCAACCAAGATGGAGCTTATGTGTAGCTCAAATACATTCCATAGATTCAAACATGAGCTCAAAGTCGTCCCCAAATGTCAGATACATGATGGCAAATCCCAAAGCATACATTCGATACCAATAGGTAAGTGACAAAGCATCCAAAGTACCTTAAGCCCACTGTTATTACAGCCAAGTTTGACTATCAAAACTGAGAAATTTCAGCCAATATTTCAGGCCAAAATCATGGCATAATCATGTGCATACATTTCCAAGGCACTAGGCATCATGTAGGCCGCATACGGGCATCAAACAAGGTAACCGGACTAGAGTATAAGCATCAAATGCCAATGCCAAGTGTGGCTGCCCTATTTCCAGCACTGTATAACAGTAAATGACAGTCCCAAATCAGCCAATATTTCAGGCCAAAATCATGGCATAATCATGTGCATACATTCCCAAGGCACTAGGCATCATGTAGGCTGCATATGGGCATCAAACAAGGTAACCGGAGTAGAGTATAAGCATCAAATGCCAATGCCAAGTGTGGCTGCCCTGTTTCCAGCACTGTATAATAGTAAGTGCGGATGCCCTGTTTCTAGCACTGTATAATAGTAAATGACAGTCCCAAATCAGAGAATGTCAGCCCCAAAGCTTCAATGCCAAGCACAAAGCCTAAAGAGGCTTTCAAAGTAGCTCAAATGCCTTCTAGAAACCATTGTTTAAGTGCTCATTTAGGAGCCAAGGCATATAGGCTGAAAACTTGATGAGTAGATAGGCAGAAATTTGGCACAAATTCAGTGCAGGCTGTCCTAGGAAGTGGCTGCTCCATGTGGCAATGTTGGTGTGGATGGGAGGCTCAAAGAGGCCCCAAAGAGGGCATACAACAAAGCCATGAATGCCCAAAGCAAAGGGCAAGGGAGATATGGAGCTTTGAAGCTTCAAATGATGCATGTCCCTCTTCTTCCACCTGTTTAAAACTAAGAACTGAAGTAAAACCTTTGAAACTCTGATGCAATACCTCAAGGGCAAGGCCGTGAAGAAGCCCAACAATGCCGGGAGGGAGCTCGGGAAGCCGGGGAGTGTCGAAAGCTCGGGAGATCGGCTATGGCTGCCGGGATGGAGACCCAATGCGTGAAAGGAGTCGATGCAAAGGCAGAGAAGCAGTGAGTCAAGCTCGAGCAAGAGGAAGCCAAGCTCTGATACCAGTTGAAAGGTGAGAAGGATCGAAGCTTGCACGCAAGCTATGGTGGGAGAGCAAGAGCAAGAAAGAGAGAGACAAGAAATGGGAACTCCAACAGTCACAATGTGTGATCGGGTCTTCCTTTATTTACTAGTCACTAAAATGAATGTAAAAAATAAAGTGACGTGACGGACGCCCGCCACCTGCAGTGTGCAGTGGTGGGTACTGTCAGTGTAGTAATACACAGGGCGACACGGTGGAGGCGCCTTTACCCCAACACCCATCTCGCCTGCATCCCCATAACCAAGAAAAATGCATTTGACACTCTTAGGATCCATCTTACTTCTCTTGTCCCTGGGCACATGGAAAAATGCCTCACATCCAAAGACACGGAGATGCACATAAGAGGAAGGTTTTCCAGTCCATACATCCTCTGCAACCTAGAAATCCAAACCACTAGAAGGTGATCTTTTTATGACATGCACAGTTGTACTAACTACCTCAGCCCAAAAGCCCTGTGGTAGGCCTGCATGGCTAAGCATATTGCATATATGCTCCTGGATGGTTCTATTCATCCACTCAGCCAAACCATTCTGGGGGGGTGTAGGGGGCGGTCAACTGACACTTAATATCCCTCTCATCACATAACTGCTTAAAAGAACGTGAGACATACTCACCCCCATTATCTATTCTTAGGCATTTTATCCTATACCCAGACTGGTTCTCAACCAATGCAAGTCATCGTTGAAACACAGCGAAGACATCTTATTTTAGCTTAATGGGATAAGCCCAAACTTTCCGTGAAAAATCATCTATGAACGTAACAAAATACTTTGCACCACCCATAGACTAACAAGGTATGGGCCCACAGACATGTGAATGTACCAATGCCAAGGGCTCACTCATGCGTGGCCTACAAGACTTCTTATGCATAGACCCTAGTCTGCCTGCCATAAAGACAATGCTCACATGAATCAAAACATGCATAATCAAGGGGCAGTAAGTACTGCAAACCAGAAAGCATTTTCATTCCCTTCAAAGATATATGGCCCAAACGGGCATGCCAAAGAGATACATGTGGAATAGAACCCACAGACAAAACATGATTAAGAGAAGAAGCGGATACAATCAAGGGATAGAGGCTGCCAGCCTTGGCACCTCTCGCAATCACAAGTCTGCCATGAGTGATCTTCCATGCAGAGTCTCCAAAAGATACATGATAACCTACGTCATCAAGCTGTCTAGCTGACATGAGACTGCGTGTCAAAGCAAGCACATGACGTACATCCTGCATAACAAAACTGCTGCCAGAAGGAAACTGCAGTCTAACATCACCAATGCCCACAATATCAAGAGAGCTGTCATCACCCAAGCGCACAGAACTCAAAATAGTACGATATGAATGAAACCACTCTCGGCAAGGTGTCACATGAAAGGGCACACCTGAGTCCAAGACCCAACACTGTGCATACATAGAGTGTATCTCTGTCATCTGCGAAGCACTAGAAGAAACTGCAAGGATATAATCATCATCATCAACATCCTCAGGCTGCATAACATTGATCTCTTCAATTTTAACACTGGACTTCGCAGGCACTATGCTACGATCAGAAGACTTATCCTGCACTTTGTCTTTCCCCTTATCTTTGTGCCTTTCATTGTGCAGTTCATGGCATTGTGGGCTAATATGGCCCTTTTTCCCACAATGGTGACAAGTAACATCTGCATTCTTGCCACAGGGTTTGCTATGTGACTTCCCACGAGACTTGAACCGAGATTTCTGAGAATCCCGTCCATCGCCACTGCCACTGCCATGCTTTCCATACCCATCATTCCTACCTCTAACTATCATAGCATGCGACACACGAGAGGCATCCAAATTCTTACAATTAACCTCTTCCTGTAGAAGAGCACTCTCAACAGCAGATAATTTCAAGATAGCAATAGAGGCACATAATGCAGTGCAAAATACATCCCATGACTCATTAAGAGTACCAAGCAAGAAAAGAGGAGTGATATCCTATGCAAAAGTGATGTCCTGCGAAGTCAAGTTCTTGAGTATAGCATGGAACTGGCTCAAGTGAGCAGACATAGTCACATTCTCCTTCATGCGAGATCCATAAGCTGCTTCAGTCAATACATCTGACTCGTTGGACTTTTCTTGTCATAGAGATTCTTGATTTTATCCCACAATTTCCATGCACTCTGTTCTTCCTCAGATACATTGTAATGAACATGTTTTGTGAGAGATAATACAATAGTGTACTTGCATAACTCATCAGGCTCAAGCCATTCCGGTCGACATAGTTGCAGGCAGATGCCCGCTCAACCTCAATGGTTTGATCTGTGATTTCTACACCAACACCTACCAAATTTGGCTCTTCCAATAAGAGTAATTCGTACCATCAAGCTTAGTGATGTTGAAAATAGCATGATCAGTGGACAAACTCGCCATAATGCAGGCTAGAAGACTGTAGACAGTTCAAAACTGCTTGTTGTTTACTGCAGAAAAATGACCAAAAAATCACCAAAATCGAGAGAAAATGGCGAGAAAAGTGTAACCAAAGCTGCTACCCACCAAGTACTAGTGAAAGTACATCATTTCAGAATATTTCAGCATGAAAAATCCATGTCAGTCTAGAGTTATATGCTTGCTGTAATAAATGACAGCAAGGTACTGTGAGAGGCAATTGCTGACCAAATCACTCCACTGAGTCAAGAAATGACAGCCAAGACATGACCAGCCATAAACGGGCATAAATCAGCACCAGACAGTCATCAAGACCCTAAGCAAACAAGCAAACATGTCACCAAAGCATTCGTCAGTGAGTAGGTATACCCCTTGGACAATAGGGCAAAGTATACATAACACTGGCAAGACCCTAACACCAGTAGGTGTATGCTCACAAGAGTGCAAAGCCCAAGCTCAAATCAAAAGCAACTCCAAGATATCAGTGCATGAACCATGTAACATTTCAGTGTTAGAGATCCCAAAGTCTCAAGTATCCGCAAAATGCTCAAAATAGCATAAACCTCCTGTTCAATGTCGGTCAAGCATACAAGATGCTCCCACAAAAGACGGATAAACAAGCTCAATAGCTCAATCAAACCAAGTCAGAGTACCAAAGATAGGTAACCAAGACAATGCCTCAATAGCATCTCAAGAGCATGACGGCTACAAAGCAATTGTAGGTAGCATCCATGAGCAAGACATACATCCCAATAAATATATCTAACAACCAAAATGACATCCAATACAAAATTCTGGAATAGCAAATGAGAATCCAAGACAAGTCCTCAGAGAGCACTAAAGCTCAACAAATACATGGTACACTGTGCCAAGACAAATGCATCAAGTCGTAGGCGTCGGGTAAGCATGTACCCAAAGAGCATATAACTGTCAAAGCACTGACCACCACTGCCAAGCATAAACCGATGTCAATAAGTGTGGGCTGAAATAAGCTCAAGCTTCCAAAAGCATCCAGATCCAATGACAAGCTCGAAGTCGTCCCTTGATGATCAATACATCATAGCATAACCCAAGACATACACCCGAATCCAATAGGCATATGTCAAAGCATGAAAGATAGCTTCAGCCCAAGACTATTCAGCATGCATTTATTATTATATACTGAGTATTTCTAGCCCCACAATCAGGCCAAAATCATAGCATTACATGTAGCTTCAATCCCCCAATCAATTGAGATGCAATAGGCATCAAACCGGTTATGTAGTCATGCCCAAACAAGCATAGGCATAAACTATGAATGTAGCACTAGCATCAAATGTCTATGGACTGTTTGTAACAGTCTTGAAACATTGTTTTCAGCCACCAACCAATGCCTAATCTCAAAGGATCAATGCCAAGTACAATACATGTGCAAAAAGGCCTGAAATGGAGCCCGAACAAGTGATCAATGCCAAGCTAGAGCTGGAGCTGAAGTGGCTGCCCAAAAAATAGGCGCAGATTGCGTGATGTTGCTGTTGCTCCTGCTTGTCCACATGGTAACTCTGGAGTGGTTGGAGGGCTCAAACATGAGCCAAAGGGACTTGGGAACAAGCCTCTAGCAGCCCATAACCGGGGGCAAAGAGATATGAAGGTTGGAAGCTTCAATGGTGGCTGCCATGTTTGCCTAGACCTGTGGACTGAAATAAAACTCTAAAATAATGAAGCAATACCTCAATTTCAATGCCCTGATGGTGCCTCAATAGGCCGGGAAGAAGCTCGGGAAGCTGGGGAGTGACGAGAGCTCAAGAGAATGAGCTATGATTGCCGAGAAGGAGACCCAATGTGAGTGGGGAGTCAATGGGAGGCTGAGAATGCCATGAGCCAAGCTCAAGAGTCAAGAAGTCGTGCTCTGATACTAGTTGAAAGGTGAGAAGGATCGAAGCTTGCACTTGAGAGCTATGGTGGGAGAGCAAGAGCAAGAAAGAGAGAGACCAGAAATGGGAACTCCAATGGTCACAATGTGTGACCGAGACTTCCTTTATTCAAAATGTCACTAAAAGAATACAGAATAAAGTGGCGGTGACGAGCGCCCGCCACCTGCAGTGTGCAGTGGTGGCGATGACTGTCAGTGTAGTAATACACACGCGGCTAGGTGGAGGCGCCTTTACCCCCAACAAAAAATTTTCTTTTTTTAATGTTTGATGGTTGAAATGGAATTCATATGGAACAAAAATTTGTTTGGAGCTTGTTTATATTATGATTGAGGCATGTGCATTAAAAAATTATAGACTTGTAATGATAAATAGTCGTAATAATTAAATTATGACCTGAAAAATGCATTTTTAGTGAAAAATGAAGGTTTTATTGGTTTCGGGTGGGGAAAAGAGATGTGCATGGGGTAAATTTATGAGACAAAACATCTTTCAACTTTCATGATCAGTCACTAATCATAAATTAGAAAATAATCTATTTTCATGTACAAGTAAATAGAGAAAAATAGCTAAAATGGAAAAAAGTAGGATTTTCGCGTTATAAAAATCTAAAAAATTATGATTCATGGTTGTGATTGTAAAAAAATTCTGAGTCATGAATTTTGGCTTCATTTTGGCTTTGTTTATATGGTATAGTTCATGGTTTTCTCCTTTTATGCAAAAAATAAATACAAAATAATACCCTACACCTATGCAATGCAGCATAACCTAAACGTTAGAGGAAAAGGGTGAGGTTAAGATATTAAAAGGGTTGAGAGGGTTTGAATTTATGAAACATTTGATTGTGCATTCCATTTAGAATTGCGATAATTCAGTCTAAGGGGCTAGTAGCACAAGAAATCTGTGCTAGTCTCCATACATCGAAGCATACATTTAGTGAAAATCATGAAAGGGCTATTTTTTTCACATCACAAAATGTTGATTTGATAAATATTTTTTTTGCATGAGGATCATATACACTATGCCTGACGCATGGCATGGTATCAGTCCTGGATTGCATAGCAATTGTCTTCCTAGGATATGACTTGTACGTTGAGTGGAAAGGAGCCTTTGCTATAGGTTAGTTGTATGCTTTTCTTGGGACTATTTGGTGAGGATTTGTATATTCCTAGATCGTGCAAAACAAGAAAAGAGTAGAGTTTTTTCATTATGTCTTATATGTTGGAGCGACTCACCTTGGAGCCAATCCCCAAGGTGTAGGAGAGTCGTAGTAGAGCCACGACAATCAGCCGAGAGGAGCTTCTTGATGTTTGTGTGATGAGGCACTATGCCTGTAGGGAAGGTAAACATTGGACTACATGTCAACTACAAATGCATAATTAAGTCTATCTAGTGTACATCTGTGTATTATAGAAGCTCCTAGACTGTGAGGCCGTGTGGTGGGGTTGTCTGTTGTGTGCATGAGGTCTCGCTAGTGCCATAGCTAATGCCGACCCATTTCAGGTCCCATCAGTGGTGCATCTGCCAGGAGCCACCAACAAGTGGTGGTTCCGAATCTACAATTCTAGGGACCAAATAATTGGTTTATGTCCTTTGACAAGAACTATCAAACCGAAATACAAAAAGCAGAACATGCTGAGAGGGCTAGACAGTGGTTGGAGATTGTAAGGCGTTATTCCCCTCAAAGAAGTAGCCCACTACGCATAAGCAGCAATGGTTCTAATAACTTAAGTGTCATAAGTAGCCCTTTGAGCGCAAGTGGAAGTCTTAGTACTTCCCCTCTTCCACTCAATCAACCCACTTCAAGTGGGGGTGTAGTTTTACCTACACAAACTCCTATTGTCAATCTGGCTATAGCTATGGCACAACCCATTGCAATTCCAACAGGGACATCGGATTTACCAACATTAGGAGCACCTTTGCCCATCTTCCATGGGTTAGCAGAAGAAGATGGATAACTCCATATTAAGGAGTTTCAAACGCTCATGTTCAATTATCGAATCCAAGACGAAGGACACCTAATGATATTTTTCAATGTGACGTTAAAAGGAAGGGCAGCAGTATGGTATCACAGTCTAGAGGTCGAAACCATAACTAGCACTGACCAATTCTTCATGACCTTCCATAGAGAGTTTTCTCTTGAGAGAGGTGGACAATATTGGTTGTGTGTCTTGAACGTAACACGCCAAGAGTCAAATGAGAATGTCCAGGCCTATGCCAAGAAGCTAAAACAAGTTCTTCGCAAACTAAATACTTATATCCCCATTCCACCAGCTGCACAATTGCAATATTTCCTACATGGATTGAATTTCAATATCCAAGTGCAGCTTAGTAGTGTTGCTTTGGCCGACATTTACACTATTATTACCCAAGCAAAAGGAGTAGAGTCACGCTTGCAAGCGGCTTATGCAACAAGGATAAATTGGAATGTTAATAATTTGGCATTGACCAACGGGAGTCAAGGGGACCCCATGATGGGAATGGCAAAGCGAGTATCATACCGAATATGCCTATGTTACCGGCTCCTCCCAATAGTATGACTATGCTTATGGCTAGTCAAGCAGCCTCACTAAATAGTGGGGGCCAAACAATGATAGCCTTTCCTCTTTTTGTCTTAGTCCCTCATCTTGCTGGAGATTATTCCCTTGTGCGCGATGGTTAACTGGACTTGGTAGTTTACTTCCTTTTTGGAGAGAACTAATCTTACTCCAACATGTAGCAGCTAAGTGGCCAGACTTTTTGCAAATATCGCATTCGGCATTCGGACAATTTCTAGGGAAATGTTGGCCACCACACCACTTACAACTGAATCTTGAGGGGGCACCCTCTTCAGGGCGTCAACTCCCTATCAAATTCTGCTGCTTCTTAAGAAAATTGACATCCACATCTATTTCTCTATATTGTTAAAAAATCATATTGGTTTAGTGCTTCATTATGTCCTTAACTTTGCCAAGGACATTAGAGGCACTCGACTCATAGCTGCAATTGTCTATCTATCGTTCCATTGGCCTAACCATTTGATTAGGAATTGGCCGCAGACCTATTGGGACAACATTAGGATGTAGGCACTTGTACTACATGTACCTTCAAGTGTTTGGAATCAATGCAAATGTAAACATATTTATATACCAACCAATGTTTATGGGAAAAAACCTCCACCTCATATTTAGAAGCAAAAGAACTTTTCCAATAGGAGTTGCCTCATGGCAGTGGAGTCAGCCTTATTGAGGTTGTATGTGTCAATGACACTGAAACTTCTAATCTACGAGCTGTAACAAGAGGTCAAAAGATTAAAGAAGGTGAGAAAGCAACTGTAAAACCTATCGAGGGAAACCCTAAGAAAGATGCTAGGGGAAAGCAAGTTTTGAATACTGATATGGAAGGTGGACCTTTAAGGCCTATTGATAGTAAATTTGATCCCAAGAAGGATAAGGGATTACTGAGAAAGGAGGAAAAAGTTTAAAAAGAGGCACTAAAGCCGGTCCAAAGACCAAAGGAGAGAATGGTTTGGCATGAGAAGAGAATTTTAGTTAACTAGCATGACTTTGATCTAGCAAGTTCTCTTTGTGAAGTTAAACCAAATGTGAACCTCTTGCAGTTAATTAAACTTTATCCATGAGTACGCAAGGAATTCAAGAAAATCCTACATATTGGGTATATTGTAGAACCTTTGGGCATAGCACAAGTGGGAGAAGATTGGTTTGATCATGCTGAAAAGCATTGCCCTAGGGTTCCAACATACCTGGATGGAATATTAATAGAGCATCCTATCATGGATATTGGATCCTCTGTCAATATCATGAGTTCAGACTTGATGGGGAGGCTAGGTCTCGAAGTTCAAAAAGATAGCTCTACACTTCTTAGGATGGCAGATGATAGTCTAAGACAACCAGAAGGTTGCATTACTAAATTCCATATTACAATTGCGAGCGTGAAATGCTATCTGGACTTTAGGGTGATAAGGTTTGCAGGACATCCTAGCTATTGAGTTTTGCTAGGTAGGCCATGGATCTTACGAGCAGAGTGCCAAGTCGATATTCCCGCTGGTCGAGTGATTCTAGGTAGAGGTACCAATCGTGTAGTAGTGGATGCTTACCCTGAGTCACCTCAAAGTGAGAGGGCTCCTTTATCCTCTGCTGAACTAGAAACAATAGAAGATCCATCTAGTAGTGAGATGTCATCGAGTGATGGATCTAAAGAAGGGCCCACTACGGAGGACATTTATCAAATAACATTGAATGAGCCAATAGAGTCTCAAGATTGAATAAGAGACGCGGATGTTATTGAGTTGGACCTTGGTGCACCTCATAATTTGCGGCCAATTAAATTAGGTTCCATGCTCAGTTTGAAAGAGAGAGTGGACTACGTGTCCCTAATTCAGGAGTTCCGTGACATCTTTGCTTAGAGCTATGACAAACTTAGAGGCATTCCCCCCAGCTTGCCTATGCATACTATTCCTGTAAAGGAATGTACCTGCCCTATATGTTAGAAAGTAAGCCAAAAAATTTTTGAACTAAGGGACGTGTTGTTTGAAGAGCTACAGAAGTTGTAGAAAGTGGGTTTGATCTTCCATGTTCAGCATGTTGAATGGTGTTTGCCTGTTGTGATTAGAAAGAAGAAGAACAATCAAATCTGACTTTGTGTAGATTTTAGAGAAATAAATGAGAAAACAATCAATTAGCGGGTAGAGAAGTAGATTCGTTCATGGATTGCTTTGTGGCGTACAATCAAATGGCAATTGTTGAGCAAGACAAGCTTAAAATGACATTTATTACTGTCTTTGGTACCTTTGCGTACCATGTGATGGCATTTGGTTTATTTAATGCACCTGGTTCGTGGAAAAGAACACCTGACAAGACCTTTGGTGACATCTATCCAGAGGAGTTGAAAGTATTTATTGATGACCTAGGACAACCACCACAAGAGAAAGGGAGTTGATAATTTTACAAGAGTGTTTTGAGTGTTGTAGACAATTCTGCATAGCTCTTAACCCACGGAAGTGCATCTTTGGAGTCCCTTATGAGCTATTGTTAGGCCATGTGGTTAGCTCAGTAGGGATTGTGACTCACCCTAAAAAGATCAAGGTCATAGTCGCCATGAGTCTGCCACATATTCCAAAGGAAGTACATAACTTTCTATCATCGATAGCGTATTATTAGAGTTTTATCAATGCTTTGGCAGAAATAGCATTGACACTGACGCACCTATTGTCCTTCAATTGTCAGTTTACATGGAGTGATGCTTGCAAAGTATCTTTTGACGATGTGAAGCAAGTGCTTGCTAAATCAACTATTTTAAAAGCACCTAAAAATGGTGAAGTGTTCTATATATTTTCAGCAGCCACTATGCATAGTATTAGCTACTATTTATCCCAAATTTGAGAGGAAAAGTGGTACCATCCGATAGCTTTTGCTAGTTGGAAGTTGGTCATATCGGAAATTAATTATACCTATATGGAGAAGTTATGCCTTGCGATGGCATTTGCGACCAAAAATTTCATGCACTACATTCTCTATGAGAAGGTGGTTTTTTATACGAAGGTAGGAGGCCTTTGATTGTTGCTGAACAAGTTACAGCTGTCTGGATCATTTAACAAAGTGGTTAATCACTTTGCAAGAGTTTGATTACGAGATCAAGAGCAAGCCATTGAGGCTACATGGCATTGTAGAATGTCTTGTGGATTTCGGAGAGCCCAAAGAGGTTCTAGTTGAAGTGACATGGAAACTTTATTCAAGATTGATATGGTATCTATTCCCTCCTTGTATGCTGCTATAACACATTATTTATCTACGAGAGAGACTAGAGCTACTTTATCTAAATCTGAGAAGAGGAAAATTAAACAACATGCATTGAAATTTTCCTTGATCGCAGGAACACTATATCACCAAGTTGTTGATTATATTTATCGCCGATGTGTGATGCCTGACGAGGTTCCATTTATCTTGGAGGAGTGCCATGACTCCACTTGTGGAGGGCACTTTGTTGGGCTGTTGACGGCACAAAAGGCTTTAAGAGCTGGATATTGGTGTTCGTCCATCTTCGAAGTTTCATTTGAGTATGTTAAGAGATGTGATACATATCAAAGACATGACAATCGAGAGAATAAGAAGCGACTACTTACATCTATTATGGCTATTCTTCCATTTGAGAAGTGGGGCATCGACTTTGTGGGCCCTATTACCCCGTCATCTACTATGTAGAATAGATACATTATAGTATCCACTGATTAATTTACAAGGTGGTCAGAAGCACGAGTGACGAGGTAGGACAATGCAAAAGAGACTGCATGTTTCCTACTTGAGCAAATTATCTGTCATTTTGGTCCACCAAAGGAAATGGTATCAGACTGTGGAACTCACTTTTTGAATAAGGTAATTAAAAGCTTGATCGAAGCATGGAAGATCAAGCATAACAAGATGACCCCCTATAATCCGCAAGCAAATGGACAAGGTGAAAGTACCAATAAGCACAGCTTGTGGGTATCCTATCTAAGATAGTCTCCAAAAAGAAACAATACTGGGATACAAAATTATATGTGGCAGTTTGGGCGTTGTCAAAGAGTTTACTGTCCATGATATAAATCATGGGATTCTTATAAACATAGAAGAGTTTCACTGGGAATTATATTAGATATTTTCAGGCATTGTTATCCAATATCTACCTTAGTTATACAAGTTCTTTTGTATTTAGCATATAATTTGCAGATATACCATGTACATTTATGAAAAATAAGTCTATGGGAACCTAAAACTTGGACATCTGGAAGTAATTGACAGTGTGCTGGATAAATCACATTAATTCAGGTACAAAAATATGGACAAAAACCCAAAAATGTTGCCAAAAATTGTCAAAAGTCCACTAGGTCCACATGGGATCAAAAGTAACTGACTAAGGTGACCAGCAGGTGACCTAGGCTAGTCAAAAAGTGACCAGGATTGGAGTAGAGAGCAGCCTGCGTTTTTCAGCGTAAAATGCGGGCTGCTCTGTCTGAGGGAAACTGGAAGAAAGCTGGAGCTAAGATGCATGGAATGGACCATGCAAACTGAAGATCAACAGGTCCAACTCTACTGAAGATGTAAACTTGGTGAGAGCTCCACTTCTCTGCCTCTTTGGTCTGACGAAAATGCATGCTAAAACTGTCTATAAAAGAGGAAATTTTTGAAAGAAGAGTATTCAGCCTGCTCTTATGCACGACTTCTCTCATCTTCTCTACCTTATTCTTGGTCCAATGAAGCCCAACTTGTGCCCAAGTACTTGAGTGACTTTGGGGCAAGCAAAGGGTGAGGATATTGAAGACTTATGGACTGTTATGGGCTGAAATAACCAGTCATAAATAGGGCAGCCCACTATTTTGATCTATTTTTATGAGCAAACATGGGTATTTTATGGTTATAATAGAGGAAAATGACCTCTTTTCTTCAGGACATTGTTCATAGATGATCAAAAGTGCTTCTTCTTGAGTTTATGCACTCATTTTAAATTTGTCTATGGGCTGGAATTTTCTGTTTTAAAACAAGGCTGAAGCTAAAAATATTCTTTTCCCATTCATTTCATGTATATTTGGTCCAAATCTTGGATGTATTTTGATTCTAGCATCAATATACTTGACCCAAAGGATTGAAATCCATCTATGTACATGAAATAAATGCCAATAGAGCTTGCATTTGACATTCATAAATGAATTAGAAATCTGAAAATATCCTTTATGAAATGATGTATGCATCCTAAAGCACTTGATGTAATCAAGTTAGTCTTATTCCTTCTGTTCATGTATGTTAAGTACAAAGTGAGAAAGCTTGAATTCCTCTTCCGTACCTAAATTGTTTCTAAACCCCGAATCTTATCAAAACCCAATCCATTTTTCCTTCCTGAATCTTGAAACCCAAACTCTTCTTCTGCACTAAAAGCCCCGGTGGAAGACCTTCAACTCTTAACGTGACAACAGTGGTGAACCCGACGTGAAGGTCCGCTGCAGAAGAAGAAGTCCAATGGGAGAATCATCAAGCTCGGGAGGAGATGCTTTGCAAGAGTTGGTTCGTCTAATGCAAGAGAGCCAACAACAATAGCTGCAATTTCAGCAGCAGTTGCAATTACAACAACAACGGAGACAAGAAGAAGAATGGATTGATGATGCTGCCATTAAGGCCTTAGAAGCAGTTGGGCATGAGCTCAAGCAATTTACTGGGAAAAATGTGTCCTCTTTTATCCGTCTCTACACTGACAAGATGGTCTTCTTTGGAGTCCCTCAACATGCCTGGAGCCGTTACTTTGTCCGCCTTGCTGTGCATGGCCTCCAGGACCGAATTCATGGTCTTTCCCAAAAAGATGTTGGATGGACTGTGTTCAAGAAGGCTCTTCGAGAAGAATTTTTCCTTGAAGATTCTGGCCTTATGACAAAGAAAATCTTCACCGAATGGGTTGAAAGGCCCAATAAGGGTCTAACTGCTAACTGCTCTTCATTGAGAGTTTGAAAGCAAATTTGCCCAACTAGATCCTGATGACCAACAAGGTATGGAAAGTCAAAAGATTGAGTTATTTTTAAAAGCTGTAGATTCTTCTCTTCAAGAGAAATTGACTGACCGACTTGAAGATCCTGACTATGAGTCGGGATTAAAGACTGCTTGGAGTGATGTCACTGAAGCAATTAATATGATTGCTCGAAGAGAGAGATTGTGCCTAAGATGGGGATCAACCCCTGTTACAACTAATTCTATGAAAGAGCCTGTTCCACCTTCTCGACCTCCTGTCTCTATGGCCGAGCAACCAAGAAATTCAGCTATTCCTTCTCCAAAGAAGGATGTCATGGATGAGTTAATTAAAAGCATGCGGGATCTCCATCTTAATTTAACAGAAATTAATTCTAAAGTAGAAAGGCTTGATGTTAAAGTAGATGAAAGGGGTCGGTCAACTGCCCAAAGACCTGCACGAGAAGGCTTTAAAAGATGCTGCATTTGGTGTGATAGCCTTCAACATGACAAGAGGGAGTGCGGAGCATTCCATGAAGCTGAAGCACAAAAATTAGTCTTTTGGAAGGATGGCAAAATTCGTGCAACCGAAATGGGGCTTCCTCTTGCGCCAAACTTCGGTAACGGCGGCATGAAGAAAAGATTGGAGGATTTGGCAACAAGAACAGCCTATGCAGTTGTTGATGCTGCAACTTATGGGTTGCAAATTGAGCCAACTAATGAAATTGTTAAAGCATGTAAAACTAATGCAAAATCTAAAGTGTGGACGCAGGCCTTGGAACGCATGGAGCAAGGCAAGGCAACTGAGGATGATTTAACCACCGCCAGTCAATGTATTCGAGGGAGAACTGGATGGTCCAAGACTGTGGATTCATTTTCAGCTTTTGCCCACCGGCTAGCTGAAATTAATAATCAAGAAGCCATGATAGAAGAAAAAAGAAGAAGAGATGAAGATGTTGTCGGTCCTTCCTCTTCAAGACCGACTAAACGTATAACAAGAAGTAAACCGGATCAACAGAAGGCTGCTGAAAATCCGCTGCCACCAGAATTTGACATGGGAGATGCCCCTCAAGCAAAGAAGACAGAAGGAAAAAGAAAAAGCAAACATCCCAGTTACAAGTTGTAGTCGGACATAGAGACCGCAATGGATCTTAAACAGATCCTAGAAGAAAGAATTCTTGGTAGTAGAATTGAATTTACATTAGGTGAAATTCTCAGTATTGCAAAATGAGGATTTCATGATGTAATAATTGATGTAATCAAACGAAAAAGACAATATATTGGTGAGGAAACTGAAGAATCTGTACATGCCTTTTTGCAAGTACTTCATGTGTATTTGCAAGATGAAGAGAAGCTGAAAACTCAAGGGATTCGATTGGAGGCAATCAAATAATTGATTGCAGCCATAGAAGCCAAAAATGAAGACATTTATGAAGCAGAAGCTAAAGAAGCCATAATGGTGGAAACCTCTCAATCTAAACTGCAGCCCATTTAGAAGAAAGAGACTTTTCTTCACAACATGCAGGAAGAAAGTGAAACTCACTTTATTCCAAGTAGTCACTATTCCCGTACCCATTGGACAAGGGCGACTACTGAAACTGTTGTTAAAATCGGTGAGAAAGAAACTCCATGCATTGCCCTTATAGACCATGGTTCAGAAATTAATGTTTTGTCAAGAAGTCTCTATGAGAATGGTGGATGGCCCATTGATGTGAACCCAAGGTGGCGCGTGAAGGCAGCCAATAACTCTTCTGGCGATCTTTATGTAGCATGTCCTTATGTACAAGTTACCATTGGTAATGTAAAAAATAAATTTCATTTCTTTGTTCAAGATTCCTGCAGTTATCCAATCATTCTTGGACAACCATTTATTTTTGAGTCTCGTTTAGAGACAAAGACTCTTGATGATGGTTCATCATATGCTCAGATAAGAAGCAAGGATAATGATAAGGCTATTCAATTCCTAACTGTCTGTGTTAATCACCATCGGAATAGGGATCGATTGAGAGATCATCCCGTTCCTCCTAATACCTGAGAATTTAAGGGTTTTCGGGTAGCGCTGCTATAAGTGGAGGCTATGGCAGTGCATCATGTCATAAAAAATTGCCTCCACATATGAAGGAGGCAAGGTCTAAAGCTGATTTGCAAGTTTTTTCAGCCAATGGAGTGGGCTGTTATAAACAATTTTCAGCCATGAACAGGGCTGAAAGAAAGTATTTGAGTCATATGGAGCAAGAACTGAAGCAAATTGATGTTTTACCTAAAGATGAAGAAATTTTAGGTCTATTTTATGGGCTGAATTATAATGATACAATGGCTGAAATTTATACAACCGTTCATGCAGAAAATCAAGCTGAAAATCAGTCCATACAGGTATGTACATTGGATATGTATGACATAATTCAAGAATTTACAAATTATGAAGCCTTTGGACAGCCAAACAAGGATGAAGCAAGAGTAGATACAAAATATGAAACAATTGATAAGAAGGTCAAGCCGGTAGCTACTCCTCTACCACCTGAAAGCGAAGGATTGGCAGAAAGGGTATCCAAACAGCCAAGCCTTCGTGATCCTAAAGATATTGGTCATCAATTTACAACTAAAAGTTTACAAAAGCTTAAAATTGGTGAAGATTCTTTCCTCTTGCCGGCTAAAAAATAAATCTTCATGAAGATGTTAAAGAACCATGGTAAAGCCTTTTCATTTCAACCGCATGAAATCGGCTGTGTGGATCCAAGCATTGTGGCACCAATGGTAATTTGTACGGTCCCACATGTGCCTTGGAATCTTAAACCAATTCCGGTTCCAAGGGCTCATTTGCCTAAGTTATTGGAACTTTTAAATGAAAAGATAAAAATGTGAATATTGGAGCCATCTTTAGCTCCATATTCCAACTGATAGTTTACCGTACCTAAGAAGAATGGATCTTTATGATTCATTCAAGATTTGCAACCCATCAATAAAGTTACTATAAGAAATGTTGGATCAGGACCAATTGTGGATGAGTTCGCCGAAGCATTTGCAGGAAGGGCAATCTATTCCATGGGAGACTTATATTCAGGCTACGACCAATTTCAGCTTCCTTTGGAAAGCCGTGACATTACTACAATGAAGACACCTCTTGGCCTAGTCCGCATGTGTACTCTACCTCAAGGGGCTACGAATTCAGTAGCTCACATGATGAATGCCATGCATAAAGTATTAAGGGATTATATTCCTCAATTGACTCTTCCTTTCCTTGATGATGTTCCAATCAAAGGATGCGAAGTTCATGAGAAAAATGAAGAACTCAATGAACTTAGATGTCGAAAGTTTGTTTTTGACCATATTAATGATTGTGCTCAAAACCTGTCTAAATTAGAAGAAGTTCATCTTACTCTTTCAGGAGCAAAATCTGTTTTTGGAGTTGAAGAAGTCCTTGTGGTTGGTCATATGTGTGGACCATATGGCCGAAAGCCTCCTCCATCAAAAATAAATGCAATCAGCAAGATGCAAGAAGAATATACAAATGTTTCAGAAGTGAGAAGATTTCTTGGTGCATGTGTCTTCTACCTTATTTGGATACCACATTTTGCTCATGTTGCTGAAAGTCTTTATCAGCTTCTAAGAAAGGGCCAAAGGTTTCTATGGACAAAAGAACACACTTAGGCTATTCGGAAACTCAAGAAAATGCTAACTTCAGCTCCCACTTTAAAGAGGGCTAACTACTCTAATGGACAGCCCATTTTTCTCACAGTGGTCACAAGTCCTATTGGAATAGGATGGGCAGTTGGTCAAGACAACCTTGAAGGCAACAGATATGTGATCCGTTTTGGAGCAAAGGTTCTTAATGAACGACAAAGAAGGTATGCTCAAATTAAAAGAGAGGTTTGGGGAGTAGTAACTGCATTAAAATGTGACAAGGAGTACTTCATGGGCGCACATGTTATAGTTGAGACAGATTGCCTTCCACTCTTCGGCATGATAGCCAACTGTTCCACTCCTGACATAGCCATGCTAAGATGGGTAGCCTATATTAAATCCTTAAATCCTGATTTGAAACATATTGCAGGTAAAGATAATCCAGTTATTGACATGCTTTCAGGTGCCAGATATATGGATGAAGAAGAAATGATGGATGAATCAGAATTTATAAATGAAGCTGTTAATGCAGGTACAACAAAAATTACAGCAAGAACAACAGGTTCAGTTGATAATACAACTTTTACATCAGCAAGGATGGATGAATCAATTAAAGAAGGACAATGGACAGCTAGTAAACAGCATATTCCATGTTTTGTTATGGTTTGTTCACACTTTAAAGAAGAATATTATGAAAATGATTGGCTAAAAATTGGCCAATTTTTTAGCACTATGACAAAGAAGGAAGAATGGACTCATGAAGAGTTCAAGAGAATTAAGAGAAAAGCCTATGGTTTTTTTCTTAAAGATGGCTACCTTTGGAGGCATGCAAAAAAGAAAGGAAGAGCGCATGTTCCTGTCTTAGGTGACAAAAAGACACAAAGACAGGTCATGCAAGAATTCCATGAAAGCCTATTGGCTGGTCATAGAGGCATATGGGGTACTTTTGCCAAAATAAAAGAAAAATTTTGGTGGCAAAACATGTATAAAGACATTGAGCATTTTTTTGAGTCTTGTCATGCTTGTCAAATGTATTCTATGGTAAAGCATAGAGATGGGCTTCAGCCTACCTATCCTTTATCTATTCACTATAGATGGGTTATTGATTTAGTAACCATGCCTACAGGAATTTGGAATATGAGATATCTAGTACTTGCTAGAGAAGATCTCACAAATCAAGTGGAAGGAAAGGTCTGTTGAGATGACAAGCTCAACACATGCGGACATTGATGATGGACCGCCTGGCTAGATGGGTTCACACGTATACACTTAGCACGTCAGTGGTCATTATGACTCTCACATGGCCACTGACTTATTACTTTTTATATTCAGGTTGTTACACCTATTTACAGCTGGCATAGTTATAGCGCCAGTCGACTAGTGTAGTCGGTTATGCATTGTTTGACTTAGTAGGCCACTTTCCTTTTATGTTGTATCTTATCTATACTTTGTGTACATTGTAAAGAAGTGTGGAAGAAGAAGAAGAAATCAGCAAGAAAACGTTTTGGCCTCCATCTTTCTTCTTGTCTCTTGAGTGAGCTTCTCCTTGTGCATTCTGTGTGTGTTCGGCGCAGCATCTTGAGCAACCCCCTCCACCACACGATTCTTGACAAGGTCTTGACAACAAAGTCCACTCATGCTATTTGTAGATTTTTACTTAAAGAAGTATTTTGCAGGTATGGATGTGTTGCTAAAGTAACTGCTGATAGAGGAGAATTGGATGCCGATGAAGCTCACCATTTCTTTGCTCAATTGGGAATTAAGCTATCTCTTACTTCTGCCTACAATCCTGAAGGCAATGGTAAGAGTGAAAGAGGTCATCAACCAATTCTTAAAGCTTTAGCAAAATCATGCAAAGAAAAGTTGAGGGAATGGCCTAAAATGCTACCATTCGCATTGTGGGCTGACAGAACAACCCATAGTGCAGTAACAGGATTTATGCCAGCTGAACTCATGTATGGACAACCACCTATTATGCCTATTGAGGAATCCATTGTTACATGGAGTATCTTGCCTTGGGATGAAGGCATGAACACGAAAGAATTGCTGTCTTTACGCATAAGGCAACTTGAAAGAAGGCCAGAAGATGTTAAAATAGCCATTGAAAGGCTAAAAACAGCAAGATTAAAGAATAAGAAGAGGTTTGGCAAGCACCATCGACTCCGTCCAAGAGAAATTCAAGAGAATGACTGGGTTCTTGTTTATGATAGCAGCTTGGACAATCAACATAGTGCTCAAAGGAAGTTAGCCAAGTGATGGTTTGGACCATATGTTGTAAAAGTAGTACATAATAATGCTACTTACTCTTTGGCTGAAATGGATGGGACTATGATTAAGATTCCAATAGCTGGGAAACGAATCAAACTCTTCAAACGAAGAGAATCTTCAAGTTATGAACTTAATGACTTAGAAATGAGTCCTCTGCTTGAAGACATACAGGAAGAAAAAGACTTAGAGAATGAAGATGAAGAAGAAGACCCTCCTTGACCTGTAATATTATGAAATGGCACATGCCGGAGGATGTGCAGGTTAGGAGGGGGTGAATGTCAAAGAGTTTACTGTCCATGATATAAATCATGGGATTCTTATAAACACAGAAGAGTTTCACTCAGAATTATATGAGATATTTTCAAGCATTGTTATCCAATATCTACCTTAGTTATACAAGTTCTTTTGTATTTAGCATATAATTTGCAGATATACCATGTACATTTATGAAAAATAAGTCTATGGGAACCTAAAACTTGGACATCTGGAAGTAATTGACAGTGTGCTGGATAAATCACATTAATTCAGGTACAAAAATATGGACAAAAACCCAAAAATGTTGCCAAAAACTGTCAAAAGTCCACTAGGTCCACACGGGACCAAAAGTAACTGACTAAGGTGACCAGCAGGTGACCTAGGCTGGTCAAAAAGTGACCAGGGTTGGAGCAGAGAGTAGCCCGGATTTTTCGGAGCAAAATGCGGACTACTCTGTCTGAGGGAAACTGGAAGAAAGCTGGAGCTAAGATGCATGGAATGGAGCATGCAAACTGAAGATCAACAGGTCCAACTACTGAAGATGTAAACTTGGTGAGAGCTCCACTTCTCTGCCTCTTTGGTCTGACGAAAATACATGCTGAAACTGTCTATAAAATAGGGGAAATCTGAGAGAAGAGTATTCAGCCTGCTCTTATGCATGACTTCTTTCATCTTCTCTACCTTAATCTTGGTCCAATGAAGCCCGACTTGTGCCCAAGTACTTGAGTGACTTTGGGGCAAGCAAAGGGTGAGGATATTGAAGACTTATGGACTGTTATGGGCTGAAATAACCAGTCAAAAATAGGGCAGCCCACTATTTTGATCTATTTTTATGAGCAAACATGGGTATTTTATGGTTGTAATAGAGGAAAATGACCTCTTTTCTTCAGGACATTGTTCATAGATGATCAAAAGTGCTTCTTCTTGAGTTTATGCACTCATTTTGAATTTCACTATGGGCTGGAATTTTCTGTTTTAAAATAGGGCTGAAGCTAAAAATATTCTTTTCCCATTCATTTCATGTATCTTTGGTCCAAATCTTGGATGTATTTTGATTCTAGCATCAATATACTTTACCCAAAGGATTGAAATCCATCTATGTACATGAAATAAATACCAATAGAGCTTGCATTTGACATTCATAAATGAATTAGAAATCAGGTTCATGTATGTTAAGTACAAAGTGAGAAGGCTTGAATTCCTCTTCCGTACCTAAATTCTTTCTAAACCCCGGATCTTATCAAAACCCAATCCATTTTTCCTTCTTGAATCTTGAAACCCAAACTCTTCTTCTGCACTAAAAGCCCCGATGGAAGACCTTCAACTCTTAACGCGACGACAGCGTATAACACAACGTTTAAACGAGTCATTGGCCACATCCCATTTAAATTATTTTATGGGGAGGAGTGTGTCTTGCCCTTAGAAATTGAGTTGCCGACTATAAGATTCACAATCAATCATTCTTTGGGTGATGAAGATGCCCTATTCGAGCGGTTTATGACTATAGCCCACTTGGATGAGCTCAAATTGCAGAGTTTGTTACACTAGGAGGTAGCTAAGTGCCGGATGAAGTGGCTACATGATCTAAAAGAAAAGAAATATACCTTTAAGAAAGGATAGTTAGTTCTATACTATGATGCGCATAGAGAGCTATTTCTAGGAAAGCTGGAACCTAGATGGGATGGCCCTTACAATATAGTTAGGATAGGTCAAAATAAGTCCATAGCTTTATTAGTTGATTTACAAGGAGTGGAATTTAAAAATAATATTAATATTAATAAGCTTAAACATTATTATTTTTTAGTATGCTAACGTGCTAAATGCATTACAAGTCCATGCTAGGGTTGATTTGAGACCTACAGGAGATCTTAAACTAGTTGATGGGGCGGTTAATCCCTTATTTGGAGCACCCATATCTAGAGCAAAGCTATCATCAGCGGAAGCTTATCTGGTGGAGCAAAGGATACGAAGTGATTGAGCAAGAAGACGGTACCTTTGTGTGGGAGATTAAAGTTTTCTGCCATCACTGTTTACAAATCTTGACAAGCATCCCTGTTGAGTTTAATGAAGAAGGTGGGATGGAGCCATCAGTTCATCCTCTAAATATGTTGAATTTTGATTATCATCATTACGAATAGGGGAGTTCTTGATGGCCGGTTGTGTAAATTCATTGTGAATGTACATGTTATACTTTGATGGAGCGTCCAGGGGCCCTAATAAAAAAATGGAGTGTTGGAGTAGTTATCCGAGATCCCCAACATAGAGTTACAATGAAATTAGCTATTTATTTTGGGGTAGGATTCACTAACAATATGGCAAAGTATAAAGCCTTGATTATGGGACTAAATATTGCCAAGAAATGTGGCATTCGGAGGTTGTTAGTAAAATGGGATTCCTAGTTGATCGTAAATCAACTAAATGGGACATACACAGTCCGGAATCCCATCCTTCGTATGTATCATCGAACTGCTATAACCCTACTTGATGAATTTGAGAGCGTCTCTCTTCAGCTAATTCCACGTTATTGGAATCAGTTTGCGGATTCATTAGCCAATTTTTCTTATGAGGAGTGATGCATTTAGTCTAGGGCTGAGAGCCCTATTTTTCCCCTTGGAACATCATGTATTTTCGTATATCTGCCTTCTTCCAAGGAGGGATCTATATGTGTTTTTCTGTTTGATTTCATTAGGCCAAGAGGGCCAGTCGATTTTGTAGTTTCATGTTTGATTTCTTTAGGCCAAGAGGGCCAGTTAGTTTGTAGTGAAATGTGCTATTTCTTTAGGCCAAGAGAACCCTATGTATGTTTGGTGTAGGTACGTTTAATAGTTTTTTATTTTAGTGATTGTACCATACAGGTTGATGAAGTTGCTGGAGGAAGCCTTTGCTGCGAAGAAGCTTCTTGTGGCCATTCCAAGTGGTTTTGTCCCCTTTCCTAGTCTTTTTTCCCTTAAGCAAATAATGATACATGTGTATGTAAGGGTGCTTTCTTTTTGTTTGTTGGGGACTGGCGATCAAGGCATGAAGTCCCAAGTTTAGGTTATGTATGTCTAGGGGGAGGTCTGAGTAGTCATTGCCTCTTGTAAAGGCATTGTTAGGCACTGAAAGACCTGTTTTAGGTGGCAATCCTAGTGACCCTGTTCTGCTGACCTACTAGGCAACTGTTCTAGGAGGTCCTGTTAGTGTGAGGCAATTAGAAAAACTTGCCAGATAAAAATGATGTTATAAAAGGAAAAAAAAACCTGAAATGTCCAAAACAAAATCTATGTAATACAGAGGTGTGTAAAAAGCTCAGGTAAGTTACTCATGAATATGTATGTGCATCACGTGGGTTCAAAATAAGGTATTTTAAAAATATTATTTTTATATATTTTTTACATACAAAATTGTGTAATATAAAGGGGTTATTTACAAATTGAATAGAAAAGGGTTATGCTTTATTCAGGAAAAATTTACAGATAAGGATATTTATAAATAGGCCTTGAAAGCACGTGATGTAGAGGATATACATATAGTAACTTCCCCGAGGTAAAAAGGGGTTCTAGCCCCTCGAAAAATAGAAAAGGAAAGAAAGAAAAATCCTTGAGCAGTTGTTCATTGCCTTGCGTGGGCTTGGTAGGTTCTTGGGGACGAGACATGACGTGGGGCCGATGCCTTGTCTTCCTGGGGGGTGGCAACTAGCTATAAAAATAAGAATAAGAATACGAAACGATTGGAGCGAAAAATAAAAGTGAGCATTAGAAAAGGATTAAGTGTCACCTTGCAAGGGCTTGGTAGGCTCTTGGGTACCGAGACAGGACGTGAGGCCAATGCCCTGTTCTCCTTGGGTCACTACACTCAGCTCCCTCCTTTTTACATGCCCGCGTATGGATAATTAGAAGCTAAAGGGAAAAATGTGATGAAATGAAATATTTCTTGATCGGGCTATAGGAGTCCTTGCCTGGTAGGAGTTCCTAGTTGAGTTGTCCTTAGTTAGGTAGGTAGTTCAGACCACCAGTTAGGATGACCCCTTTGACATATGATTTTTCACGCCGAGAAGTGCTTAAAATAGCCAAAATTCCAAATTTTAGGGAAAGACTTCGTTGAAGGTGGCAGGTACAATCAATACGATTTTAAGCGACAAGGCCCCAAAAGTGAATTAAAGACCCACTGGACAACAGTTGAGAAATTTTCATAATTTCTCGATATGTCAGACGAGACTCTGGGAGATGCCCGACGGTGGGGGATTTCGAGACAATCGAGCAAAATTTTTCAGACCTCAAATCCAACACCAAACGCAGGAATGCGGATGCCCGGGAGGCCAAGGGCTAAAGGAAGAAAGTGGAAAGGGACTCTAGGGACCAAAGAGTGTGATGCTTGGGTGCCCCCTTTAAAATTTTGATTTTCAGGGGGGGAGGGGGGGGCGCGCTGTTTTGTGCCAAAAAAAAAAACAGCGCCATGAACTACCAGATGATGGATTCTTGATGGAGAGGACGCTATGGGGACTGAAGAACAGTCCCCCAATAGATTACATACATGATCTACATCTTGTCTTCACTCTCCATCGCTACCTTCGGCCTCTGAGATGGCTGCCTAGACATGGAGATAAAAAACCAGTCTTTCTCTCTCCTCTTAAGGGGAAGTTTATGCCCATGAAGAAGAAGGAAGACCGATTGAAGGATGCTTGACCAGAACCGGATTGCTCCAAGATCAAGAGGAGGCTAAGAGGAGATGTTTCGAATTGAAGATTTGTTGCTAATCAGTCCATTGGCAACCCGAAAAATTTAATTACAAAACCCTCAACACACAAATAAGCGATATGCCTTATTTTTACAAAGGAAATTTGGTTTTTTTTAATGTTTGATGGTTGAAATGGAATTCATATGGAACAAAAAAAAAAATAGAGCTTTTTGGTATTATGATTGAGGGCTGTGCATTAAAAAACTACAAATCAGTAATGATAAATAGTCATAATAATTAAATTATGGCCCGAAAAGTGTATTTTTAGTGAAAAATGAAGGTTTTATTGGTTTCGGGTGGGGAAAAGAGATGCGCATGGGGTAAAATTCTAAGACAAAACATCTTTTAGCTTTCATGATCAGTCACTAATCATAAATCAAAAAATAATCTATTTTATGCACAAATAAATAGAGAAAAATAGCTAAAAATGAAAAAAAATAGGATTTTCGTGATATAAAAATCTAGAAAATTATGATTCGTGGTTGTGGTTGCAAAAAAAATTTGAGGCATGAAGTTTGGCTTTTGGTTTTTTTAATATGCTATAGTTCATGATTTTTCCATTCTATGCAAAAAATACATACAAAACAATACCCTACACCTATGCAACGCGGCATAACCTAAACATTAGAGGGAAAGCGTGAGGCTAAGAGATTAAAAGGGTTTTAATTTTTGAAACATTTGATTGTGCATTCCATTTAGAATTGTGATAATTCAGTATAAGGAGCTAGTAGCATGTCGGTGCTAGTCTCCATACATCAAAGCATACGTTTAGTGAAAATCATGAAAGGGTTGTTTTTCCCACATCACAAAATTATGATTTGATAAATATTTTTTGTGCATGAGGATCATATGCACTATGCATGACGCATGGCATGGTATCAATCATGGATTGCATAGAAATTGTCTTCTTAGGATATGACTTACACGTTGAGTAGAAAGAAGTCTTTGCTATAGGTCAATTGTATGCTTTTCTTGGGACTATTTGGTGAGGATTTATATATTCCTGGATCATGCAAAACAAGAAAAGAGCGGAGTTTGTGTGTTATGTCTTATATGTTGGAGCAACGCATCTTGGGGCCAAACCCTGAGGTGTAAGAGAGTCGTAGTGGAGATGCGGCAATCAGTCGAGGGGAGCTTTCTGATGTTTGTGTGACGAGGCACTATGCCTATATGTTATGGAATCCCCCTCTGAGGAGAAGGAAAGGTAAACGTTGGACTACATATAGGCTAAAAATGCATAATTAAGTCTATCTAGTGTACATCAGTGTATTACAGACACTCCTGGACCGTAAGGCCGTGTGGTGGGGTTGTTTGTTGTCTGCATGAGGTCTAGCTATTGCCATAGGTAGTTCCGGCCCATTTTAGGTCCCATCAGAGTCTCCAAATAAGTTGATGTGGCACCTTCCTGTAGTGCAAGGAGAGCTTGGATAGTCCAATGATTGGGTTGTTGCAAGCATGATCCATCTGGGAAGTGTCTCATGATTATGAAGATCACCTATCCAATGCAACAACTCTTCGAAGTTGGCTTGTCAACCTAGTTAAAAGTGACATGGTCTTTGGCCGGTCACAAGAATCATATCTATGGGCTTAATAGTAATACATCGGCCATGAATGGCTAAAAGTTGACAATCATCTATTAGATCAATCAAGTAACTTTCAACTGCTTCTTGGAGAGCAAGCAAGGCTTGGCTTGACCATTGCCCCACATTCCTTGCCTAGTTCCTTGAAAAGAACTTGTGATGATGCCCTAACTACAGATCTTGCAGTATTTCTTGCACCAACCTAGAGAATGGTGCCTTTGGAATAATCAAGTTGACACTCTTTTGGAATTTCCTTATCTCACGTAGCATAGATGTGCCTAGTCTTCATCTTCGCTTCTTATGTGTTGGAGGATGTGTATTACTAGCTGGAGTAGTAGTGGGAGGTGGAGCAACTGGAGCATGTGGACCACTATTACTAGACAATGGCGAACCATCATTATTGACCACACTAGGGCTTCCATTGTTGGACACAATAACACCACCATTGTTTATCGGTCACCAAGGGACCTTTTTCATTCACAGTACGCTCACTAGATTCTAAAGAGTGTTGAGCTCTTGCTCTTACAGGTGCCTTCTTGATAGGAAGCTTGGAACGTGCCATTGTTATGATGATGAAGGATAGAAAGCTGGAGGGTAGAGTGAAGAGAAATTGGAAAAAATGAAAGGAGAGACTTGACTTAAGTATGAAACTTTTAAACTTATTGTAGTGTAAATGAACTTTAAAGTTATCATTTCATTTCATTTCTCCACCGCATCCCTGCCTCTCTCTGTCTCCTACCACCCCCTCATGCTCCTCTCTGCCTAGGCCAGTGAATGTTCCAAGATTTGGAATTTTCATATCTTTGTCTTAGGATTTTGAAATCGACTTTTCATAATTAAAAAACATAGTTCGAAATCGACTTTGAAAAACATAGTGACAAACCTTCAAAATTTTAAACAAAATTTGTAAGACATCTCATGTTAAAGATAAGAGTATTGATGTGTCATATCCTGGGTACCTATGCTCTCTCATGGACTCTAAATGCATCAAAAGTATTATCTTTATCTAGGTCTCCATTTCTTGGCATCTCTCTCTTGGGTTGCCAACCATTCTACATGGAGTTGTCTAGCTATGTTGTTTTCATATCTTGCTTTTCTCACTTCATATATTTCCCTACTTATAAATTTTGCTTGAGAGGTTTTGGACTTCTTTTATTTTTCCTCGTATCGTATCTCTAATCTCCTATACCACCATTATAATAATTGCCTCATAGAATTGGAATCATTGATGCCATCTCCATGATCAGTTGCCTTTTGAAAATCATAGCGAGCTTACCAATGAGATTGTTCCATGCCTTGAGTTGACCATATTGCCAAACTTCAATGATATGCAAAGTATGGACCATGTGCTTCAAGTATATGCTGCACAAGAAGAGAGATTAGAAACACGAATTAATTCGAAATGATGATATTTTTTTGTAATGGTGACAATACTGACCATGTAGTGTGTTATATTGTTTGTAGTTCATGCCTCCACCATGGACTTATGAAATTTGGCAACTATTTCTTTAAATGTATTGTCATCACCATCACTAAACCTCAACTTTTGTAAGAGAGCTACTAATCCATCTAGGTGTATCCACACTTTTGCCTTTACAATCCTCGTTCATCCCCCATTGCTCCAATCCGAGACAGCAAGGTGCAACTTTTTCCATGCTTCATACTTATTTGGTTGTTTTACAAGTATATTGCCTTCCTCATCTCGAGGTGGAGATATAAACTTCCTAGCCTTGGGTCTGCCAAAGCATGCTTTACAAGAGATGTTTCCACTCTTTCCCGATTTATTCTCATCATTTTTTATTTCTGCTTGGCCCCCATGCAATCCAACTTCAAAGAGGACATGTCCTTTTTTATTTCAGCTTGGCCCCCGTGCAATCCAACTTCAAAGAGGACTTGTTCTACATTCTTGCATGTAGCATCAGCTTTTGACACATGTTGCATCTTGTATGCAAAGAATATATATTCATATAATAGCTTCTCAATTATTCTAACCAAACAATGCAATGTGCAAAAGGGAACCTTTGTTAGTGGTATTTCCAAAATAGGACGCCAGTTTAGATCCACTAGAACTAGCATTCCATTTCTCATGACTTTTTTATCACATGTTGGAGCACCTTGTTGGCATGCCTTGGCAAGCCATTCTTTCTTTCCATCTTTCCCTTTCTTCCTAGTTTGCATGCAGTATATGCACGGAAATTTTGCATTCGCTACATTTGATAAACCAAACATACACTTCAATGTTTTTAAATCATCTGCAAGATGCCATTCAACTTGATAGTCCCCAAACCCCTCAATGTGTAAAATTGCTCCATTATTTTGCTATTCAATAACACTGGGTATATTAGTGAGGTTAAAAAACCCTTTAAGTACTTCACAATCCTCCTTTGGTACTTCAAATGTTGCAAGCCACCATATTTCATTCTCGAACTATACACTGAAGTAAAAAGGATGGTTTTCATCAATGTTTCAATCCAATGCTCGATTCATAAGTGTTATACTCACACGTTCAAGTTTTTGCCCCTTAATAATCTCATGCTCATCAAGTTTGAGAACAAACTTAAGCTTGCCTCTACATTCTTCCATAGATATTGTAGAGCTTGACCATAGCAATCCGAACCCTACATATATCCAATACAAAGTTGTTAGATTCATTCAATACAAATGCAACTTCTTTGGAACCATACTTCAATATGTGTGTATTTTCCAGATGCGTTGGCTCACCAATTAGCTCTAAAACTTTCTCATTTAGTAATTTTCGAGCCTTCTTCACATGAAATGGTTTTGGCAGAGGCATTACGCGCTTAGTTTTGAAGACTTGATTAAATCCTATATTCAATTATTGAAAGAGTATACTATATGACTCAGAACTCATTTCCACCTTGTTACATAATCCCTGAGCATCTATAGCAATAAACAAGTTGCTCACATCCCTAAGATGTTCACTTGCGACACAATCTACAATGTCCCTAAATTTACAATTTTCCAATGCATTTTTTACCATATCCTTGGTTAGGACTTTGGCAATAGTATCATTCTCTACGTGAGGGAACATATTTCTCATTGTAGCAGATTGAGCATATATCCGTCTATGATATTTCTCATTGTAACATATTTCTCATTGTAGCAGATTGAGCATATATCCATCTATGATATTGTCCACTTCCTTTGGTTAATTGGTGAATTGGTTTAACTAATTGAATGTGCCGATGTGCTTCATTGGTTTTTAAAGTGAGCCCAATCTCCAAAGTTTTTGTGAGCTTCCTCTTTATGTTTCGATTCTCCTTCTCCAAGTCCATAACTTTAGACTGTAACTCTATATTTTGCACGTGTGTAACATGCATAGCATCTTCAATGATGGACAATGCTGATTGTAGGCTTTGGTTCTCCCTATCCTTATCAACCAATAATCTATCATTTTCCACCAAAGACTACGTATTCCCTTGTAATCTTGTCTCCATATTTGTCAAGGCTTGATGAACCCTTGCTAATCCTTGTGTGACAAGTCTACATGTGTACCCATACAATCCTTCATTGCCTTCACAAACAAACTTTACAAATGATGTAAGCCCTTCAAATTATGGTGGCCTTTGAGTGACTGGATCAGGTGGATAAATGCACCCATCAACCCAAAGGTCCACGTTTTTTTCCCCTGCATTTCTTTCTTGTTGCATCTTGTATCTTATTACATCATCCCTTTCTACAGTTCTCTTGAACATTGGTGCATATTCATCCTCCAATTGAAAGTGAATATCTCTATTTCTCTTGGTACCTCCTACACCTACATCCTGTAAAGAAAAATATATGCCAATTTCAACTTGAATTAACATTCAAATCACACAATTACATCCCTTTGATTCACTATATTTGTGTTCTTTTTTACCCAATTGGATCTTATCTCTTTCTCTTGATTTCAATCATGATAGATCCTAATCAACCCCTAATATGCCTGTAATCATAGCTTTTAATCTACCTCTAATCAACATCCAATCTTATCTTATGTTCTATCCAAAACATTCTCTCTCTCTCTCTCTCTCTCTCTCTCTCTCTCTCTCTCTCTCTCTCTCTCTCTCTCTCTCTCTCTCTCTCTCTCTCTCTCTCTCTCTCTCTCTCTCTCTCTCTCTTTGTCAAGAAGAATTGATCAAAGATATTTAAACACATTTATACAGAAGCTTGGCTAGTGGAGAACAATAACATAATCTTATCTTCTACCCTAATTTACTCTCTATCACTCTGTCACTTATTTTATTAGTTAATCTCACAAAATCCTCTCTCTTTTTCCCCTCTTCTCCCTCTCTCTTTCCCCCCCTTCCCCCTCTCTCTCTCTCTCTCTCTCTCTCTCTCTCTCTCTCTCTCTCTCTCTCTCTCTCTCTCTCTCTCTCTCTCTATATATATATATATATGAATTGACACTTAAGGATTAAACAACAACTATGAAAAATAATAACATCACAGAGATTTTAAAAATAAAGATACCTCCATTATCACTTGATTGCTTGTAGTATAGAGTGTTGAAAAGGAAGATATCTTATAGCATAGTACTGAAGAGGGAGATTGCTTGTAGTAGGGTTAATAATGTTGTAGATAGAGTTCCTCCATTATCACTTGATTGCTTGTAGTATAGAGTGTTGAAGAGGAAGATATCTTATAGCATGGTACTGAAGAGGAAGATTGCTTGTAGCAGGATAGATACTGTTGTAGATAGAGTTTATTTGATTTCAACAAATGTTATCAAAGCAATCGTGAGATTGCTTATAGCAGGGTAGAGAGTGTTGTAGATAGTACTGAGTGTTGTTTCAGAAGAATTTGTATGCAAGAAACCATATTCTAGAGGGAAGGAGAAGAGTACACAAAATTTCAGACAAAACTAGAGCTTTGAGAGGGAATGGAGAAATGCCTAGAAATAGGCATATACTTGTCCAAAAATGATAAAAATTTACAATGAAACTCTTGAGTCAAAAAGGTATCTCTGGAAAAAAGATAATCTTAAAATATGATGTGAGAGAGGTGAGAGAAACCCCTTAAGGGGCAAAAAAGAGAGTCCATATTTCTCCTAATGCATTATATTCACTAAAGAACCTGGATTTACAACGATCCTTCCTATTAAGATGTTATCTATATAAGTGTGAACCCTTGGGCAATACCTTCTAACATGCTCAAGACATTGAATTACAATCCAATTGGCCCTCAAAGGCTTAACAATATACCTTGTTTGCAAGGTCTTTTTGAATTCTTTGCAAATTCCAAGCAAACTAGTTGGAGGAGGTTAACATGTGGTTTTACTTTACACAAAATATTGGGTAGGTTGAATTCCTAGAAGTTGGTTATCATCTTCTTTTCTCTCCATATCAATCTTTCTTTCAACTTATTAAGGGCTTTAGATCCCTCTTTAATCAAAGCCTTGTTTGGCTTTGATCACAGGCTTTGATACCCCAATATTAGTTTTAAAGGCTCAACCTAGACATTAGTTTTAGTTACTTTCTTCTCATTGCACACCTTGCTTACGGTTAGATATACCGACACTAGGATCAACTTTTTGACTCTCTTTCACTTTCTAACCCCTCTTAGCATCTTTGACTTTATGAGTAGGGCTCTCATCTAGTAGGAGCATCTAAACCAGGCTAACTCTATGAGGAAATTTCTCAAGGTTAGTATTTCCCCTTTCTAGAATCTCCTTAGGAATTTTCTCTCGAGGATTCCCTTGAGCACTATGATGATTCATGGACCCAAGTTGCTCACTTCCTTGCTAATGAAAACTAAAATCCTACTCCAACAAGTGTTGGCAATATGCCCTATGGGAGGTTTTGAGCTCAATATCACATACAATTTAACTTGATGGGATCCTTTCATTAGGCTTTCATGTCCCCAAGAAGTTTTTTTTATATTTTAAGAAGCTCATTGTCCACGGAAATATGATAATATTGTTATGTCATCATGTTGATGTAATGTTTCATTACATCTTTCACCTCTTTTGCAAAATTTTATGCAAAATATTTGTAGAAAGATACTTTAGTTAGACTCACCTAAGGTTTAATTACTTGAAGAGGGGCAACAAATTGATTTGGTGCTTTGCTTGCACTAAGAGCCTACATAGCAATCATAGGAATTACTATAGGCTGCATAGGATGAGGTATGGCATATGCATGAAACTATGGATTGGAAGTAGATACCTTGAAGGAGGTAGAGGTACCATTCTTGCTAGGATTTGAATTTCTTGGGCAAGGATCAATGGTGGAGGTTGAGCCATCACAAGAGGTATATGTGTGGAGTTGGAGGTGTGACATGACTAGCTTTAGGAGAAAGCAAAAGACTAATTTTATAAATGGTAGGGCTTGACACGAGGGGTAGCTAGATCCCTTATTTTTTATGAAATGGGACTAGTTTTGATCTACAGAATGCTTTCAAAATAACTTTGATAATTTCCTTGGTCTATCTTTACACTCCTCTCCTTCAATGTGTGAGATCTCTTCCTTACTCTCACTTTTTTGTGTAAACAGGCATACATGCAAACTTCAAAATGGGCTCACTCGCATATTGAACTTGCTCAAACCTCTCACTCTTGTATACATATCCCCATGGCCCTATGGTGGTGATTACTATACTAAGCAAAGATAAATAATGATAGCACATCCATGTAGTCTTCATAATTACATGTCCCCAACTCCCCAAGTAGGAGTTTACCCACACAAAGTGGTGAACACATCAACTTGTCACACATATAGAGAGATCTCTAAGGACATTAATAAGTACAACTCCTACATATAAGTGTTTCTACATGGTTGAGGGATTATATATCCACTGTCCCCAAACAATGCTCCACCAAGCCTTCAAAAGGATATAATGAATCTACTCTCCTCCTTGGAGTCCTCCTACACTTGGTAAAAATTCAAACAATTGCTATGCAATGGGTGTAGGAGTATGAAACATACAATGCAACATGTGGATGCATTGTGCTCAACCAAGCTTAAATCAAACAATATGCATGTTGAAAGGTATTACTTTGTCTCTTTTCATGAAGGCAACTACTCGATGTGAAACATTGTATCACACAATTGTGGAACTAAGATACCCCCTCTTATGGTACCACATTCTTAAGAGTACACAAATACATCTCTAAATATAAATAAGAAATATAAATCAATGCATTCTCATTTCGCTTTAATGATTCCTTTTACACACATAAGTGTTTAGCACTACGGTTGGCACTGAGGCTTTCCTCATGCTACTAGATCCATCTATTTTATACTAGAAATTTGATTGGAATATGCCACATAAGGTGGCTTTTGAGGATGTCAAACACAGTTATCTTAGAAAACAATCCTTAAAGCACCAAAGAGACTTAGTTATACCATCCAATTGCTAGAAGTTAGAAACTTTTGAACTTTAATACACTCTTTCTTAAGACATCCCTTTCTAGTAAAACAAGGGTTTTTGCCATAGTTCTACATTTAACTAAGTGCTCACTTAGGGGCCTAGGTGGCCCTCCCTTTGGTCTTGTATTGCATGTCATGTAAGTTAATAGGGACTAGGGGAATGAGTTTCATTGTTATATCCTTGAGGTTGTAGCAAATTGTTGTATCTTATTAGGCCAAGAGGGCTACTTGGTTTTCTCTTTGAGCGTGGGTGCTTTTGACCCTTGTGCTATTGATTGAGCTATGTGTTAGGAATTTGGACTACATTTAAAGAGTTGCTACACTGATCCTCTTTATATTAGGTGTCTTTATCACCTTGTCTTCATGTGTATTATTGAAAAAAAGGGGCTATTTGTCTATTTGTGATTATGTTTGAAAGATGATGGCAAGCCTTAAGATCCAAGAGTGGGAGTTCCTCTTTGAGGATGTTCCTATCACCTTCTCTTTGCTAAAGGTGTTTCAATCAAGAGGAGTGTTGTCCTAACCTATTCCAATAAGTAATAGTTTTTTATCTTTTCATGTAAGGTAGCTTGAGTAATTGTGAGTTCTTAGTTGACTTTTCTATCATGATAAAGACCCTCTTACACTGGTGAGAAATTGAAAGAAAAATGAAGCAAAAGATGTTATCCAAAAAGTAAAGAAAAAAACCAAAGAAAGCTAGAAAATACTCATTGCCGTGTAAGGTCCTTTGGTAGGTTCTTGCGTTTGAGTTAGTCAATGTCCTACCATCCTTGGAATGAGACCTCAATGTGGGAAGTAAAAAGAAAAAGAGATCTTGGAAGTGGACATATTTCTTGCAAAGTTTGAGAAAGTGATGACATGATGTGTTCTTATGGGATATTTATGATTTTCTTCTCTTTTTTCATTCATTTCTAATCCTAGCAAATATACTAATTTTATAAACAAAAATTAGAAAATGAATTTTATTTCCTAAAAATTTGGAGAAGAAATTCTAACTTTTAAAATTTTAGGGAAATAGATATATAACACTTGGATATCATAGTTCATATCTTTTCATTTGTGGAACATAAAACATTATAAATTAAGGGTGATAAATATGGGTTTGGTAGGACAAGGAGAGCCTCAATGCCACTTAGTGCTAAACATTTCATGTCCTTAAAAGGAAACATTAAACAAAAAGGGCATGACATTTATTTATAATCATTATTCATTTATATACTCTTAGGAATATGGTAGCACAAGAGGGGGTATCTCCATGCCATAGTTATGTAATACAATGCCTCACATTGAGAAGCTCTATTCATGAAAAGACAGAAGGGAATGCCTTTGTACATGCACATTGTTTGATTTAAGTTTGGAGGAGTAGAAGACATCCAAATTTTGCATTATACGCTTCATACTCATGCACCATTGCATAACAAATGTTTGGTTTTTTGGTTGAGTGTGTGTGAGGAGTTCAAGTATAGGGTAGATTTGATATATTATTTTTTAGGCTTAGAGAGGAAAAGTGGAGCATTGTTTGACCATACAAGTGTGAGATAGGAAGGGTAGGTATTTAATCCCTCAACCATGTAGAAACTCCCATATTTATGAGCCATAGTAGCTATCCAATTAGAGCTTCTCTCTTCATGTGTGTGACTAGGTGATGTGTTCACCACTTTGTTTGGGGGGTAAACTCATGCTTGGGGAGTTTTGGGAGAGATAACTATTAGGACTACATAGTCATGCTATCATTGTTTATCTTATTTTAGTATAATAGTCATTCATGGCCACAAGGCCCTAGGATTGGGTGTGTTAGTGTGAGAGGTCCAAGTAAGTTCAATGTGCAAATGAGGTGCTATTAGGTCCATTTTAGGCCTTGCCACTTATTTATGCTCATATATTATCGAATTATATTTTGCCTTTTGTAAAAAGTATATGATTGCTTAATATTTTCTTTTATAACATTAAATTATTATTTTCTTACAAGAAAAGGAGCTTTCTCCTCTCCAAAATTCATTGGCTACTAGGAAACCAACCTTGTCACCAAGTCAAATGAGTTTTATACATGTTCTTGTAAAGAATGGAAGAGACAATTTGAAATAAGATCAACTTTCTTGGGCGGAGGGGTCTACCAAGACTCACTTGCACACTTCTATACTTCATGGTGAAGTAACAAAGGGAATGCTCATCTACATACCTAGAGTTTATATCAAATTATCTATTATTATCATAATAAGACCAATGTCAACCCAACCTAGGTCATATAAATTTATTGAAAAGTTTCATGTGCACATTCTTATTTGCAAGGTGGTTGTTATATAAGGTGCACATCCTTTTTGTGAAGACATCAATTTGTCCAACATGGCTTGTTTCTAAGTTACTTGGACTTCACTTTGGATAGGGCCAAAAGCTAGCATTTGTGTACACACCAAATCACCAGTTCTCAATTCTTCTACATTCCATTCTCAACTATCATTAGTGGCTAAGAGTAGGAAAGTAGGGAGAGAAAAGTAAAGTACAAGAGAGCATTTTGCAATAGTGTTTGGAAATGACGAAGGTGCATCTTAGGAGATTTGCAAAAATTAAAAGAGTGGATCCCTATTATTAAAAACATCTTGAGGGGTTACTTTGAGGAAAGGAGGCCTACTGGACCTTAATAAAATTCCAACCACACGTATGCACACACGGGCACGCATGCATGCACACACACACACGCATGCACAAACTCACAAAGAGATGTGCACACGCACACGCACATGCACACACATGCATGTGTGTGTGTGTGTGTGTGTGTGTGTGTGTGTGTGTGTGTGTGTGTGTGTGTGTGTGTGTGTGTGTGTGTGTGTGTGTGTGTGTGTGTGTGTGTGTGTGTGTGTGTGTGTGTGTGTGTGTGTGTGTGTGTGTGTGTGTGTGTGTGTGTGTGTGTGTGTGTGTGTGTGTGTGTGTGTGTGTGTGTGTGTGTGTGTGTGTGCGTGCGTGGGCGCGCGCGCGTGCGCGCGTGCGTGCGTGCACGTGCGTGCGTGCATGCGCGTGCGTGCGTGCATGCGAGCGTGCGTTGTCGAAGGGTTTTGCGAAAGCAAAGTCGTGTCTTCAAAAGACTTTGATAAATTTCAGGACAAAAGATCAAACAGATGAATAAGCAAGATGAAGAAATAATGTCAAGACTCTGTTTTATTTTTGTCAATAAGAGATTCAAGATGAAGAAACCCGAGCAGCCTCTGATTTGCATAGATCATCTATACATTTCAAAGAGAATTTCCAAGAGTATGGTTTTCATCGATGAGTAAGAAAGTGGATGAATATGGATAATTTTCTGATTCAAGTTCCATCATGATAACTATTTACTGATATTGAGATGATTTACGGTTAGAAACAGTTTTCAAATTTTCCATTTTTATATATAATGTTAGCCTTCAATCTGCCCTGTTCCTGGACTATCATCTGTTGCCTTTCAGTGCTTTCAGCCTGTCAACAAGATAAGCCACCAAGCTTTTGACGTAATAGTAGCAGAAATCTGCAAGGGTAAATGTCTGGACGATTTCTGAAAGCAGTACCATTGAAGACCACAATCCATGTCCCAGTGCTGTCAACAAATATCCTCAACTATCCAATACCTTGTAGATGAGTAATCGAGCTACGAACATAAGCTTCAGAACCTCCCTTTTCCCATAAATGGAACAGGGAATATGAAACCCATAAATTGACCTTTAATATACCAAAGGTGCATGTATCCAACAGCTACTGCAAGGATTCAGACATTGTGTTAACCACCAAATTCTTCACTTTTTGAATTAGCAATTACCAATTTCCACTTTACTTGATTGCATGTTTTCCATGTATTGTTGTGCTGGGCATACGCTTGTTTCTGAACAACATATACCCAACAGGTAGACCACTTCCAGCATCATCACAATTGCTCCAAACAGGTAACGTGTAGGTTCTGGTAGTTCAACTTCCAGAAGGCATTGGAACAGCATGGCTTCGTCTTCTCCTTTTGCATGTCAATGGCACCTGCGTTCTTCTCCTCATGATCACTTTAGCGAACTCCGATCAGTTTTGAAGAACATTACACTTGGTCTTCATTAACTTCATCTTCTACAGCTTTATTGGCTTATTCTTTTACAGCTCGTCTTCATCTTTAGCTCATTGCAGCGTATTCTTCTCCTCAGTCGTCTCAAACTCGAACACCAAGCTTTCTTCTTTATAACAGATAGATCCTTGTCCAAGATTGAAACAGTTTTCTCATTGATTCTTCATGGAACGTCTTTTTGTTCGTTGTCTTCCCTATCATCAGCAAAACAGTCTCCACGGTCTTCTCTGTGCTTCGTCACCAGCAAAGTAATCTCCCCTTTTGATAGATCTCCCCGTAGTCCAAAGTACTGGCGAGATTTTTATTTGATTACGCTTCTATAGGAGCTCCAATCTCTTCAGGATGTCCAGAATTCATTTGTGCAGAGGCCTTTGAGCTTTTTGCATCCAGGGTATTTACTGGATCAATATGATTACTGGTACCCCCTTCGATTCAAAAGAGTGGGAAGGAAGTAGTTTTCAATTGTCATAAGGCGCATAATGAGGCCTCCCAAAGGAGTCTCCCTTGACTCATCCTCCCTCAACGTATGCCGTGATATCCTCTTCATCCTCGTCTGCTCCAGCTTTATGTTCTCTGACTGGACATACTGTTCGTTACAGCAATCAGGGAGCTACTCATGCTTTTACGATGATTTGGATCACGACGACGACTCCTGTCAGGCGGCAGAAAGCTCACTCCCAACCCATTCAGAATGTGCCGTCGAGCAGCCTTCCTTCAAAAACACAAAATTTGTTGCCGCCAGTTTGTAGCAGACAATTGAATGATGGTCAATTCAAATCATACTGCAGCATACTTGTACTTCAAGGTAACTCGGCTCCAATGCTAGAAAAAAAACTTTTCACTAGTGAATTCCAGATTGAAAAGGCTCCCTCTCCTCATAGATCCAAGAGTGCCCGTCGCCGCTTTTTTTTCCGTCCGTTCCGCCCTCAGGAAAAACCAGAGAGCCCTCTCTTTTCGCGCCCTTTCGACAGGATTAGTGGCCCCTTTCTTTTCTCCTTTCCTTCCCAAATTGGCTTTTCTCCCCGAACCAGTAAAACCCCCTTTTTAGCCACTCTTCCTTTTCATAGCATATCACACGTAGAAAAGCAGCCTCCACCTTTTCAACTTCCCGTGCATACCGTAATGCTCGCAAAGAAGCCGATATGTATGATCTATAAGTTGAAGTGTTGCATCAGTCATTTTGCATAACACTTGTTCTATCCCAATGGTCCGTTGGATTGACAAGAGCATTATACTGAAGTAGCAACTCCACTATTGAGCAATGTCCCTCACTAGCGGCAAGATGTAATGCAGTTATGTTATCATAATCAGCTGCATTTGGTGAAGCCCCATAATCCAACACATCCTTCAATGCATTTGTGTCACCTTTGCTTGTCCAATTTCTAATAATGTCATCTTCTCTATGACTACTATGCATGCCTGAAGGCTAATGACAAATATTGCCTTGCAAGGAATACAACCTTCATCTTGCATTTGTTTGTAGCACGATAAACTGCTTTCCACTTGACCTTGCTCAACATAGGCTGAAAGCATCTCATCTTGCTCACCACTATGCCTCCAACTCCTCCTCACTATACTCATACGCAGAAAATAAATGTAAACACAACAACTAAGTATGTACAAAGTATCAAATCACACACACAACTTTTGGGTGGTTTTCACACCTCGAATGTGCAGCAATACGACATCCACCCCCCCTAATCCTGCGCATCCTCCGGATGGGCCAACTACCCATGATCGTTATCATCAAGATCCACAAACAGATCAATCTCTTCATTATGCATTTCCGGTATATCAACAAGATTATCTGTCATATCATCTGTCTCTTCCATTGGAGTTTCTTCTCGTTGCTCTTCTCTTGAAAATTCTTCCAATGCATAATCTTCATCATCTCTTTTCTTGAAAATCTTGATTCTTTTTCCAGCAATAGGCACTTTAAGCAATGTCCCATCCAATTCTGTCAACTCATATGTTGGATTATTAAAGACATGTCTCGACTATGTACGGCCCAAACCATCTTTTCACCATCTTCCGAAGTGCAGTATGCTGATTTTCAAGGTTGCTATCAAAGACCAATACCCAATCTCCCTCTTCTATTGCTCTAAGCCGCAAGCGATGCCTACTGTCAAACCTGTCCTTATTCCTTAGTCTAGCAACCTTCAACCTGTCAATAGCTAGTTGAATATCCTCAGGTCTCCTCTCCAATTGTCGAATCCGAAGAGCTAAGAGCTCCTCTCTCATCAAATCCTCCTGCCAAGGTAAAACTGACCAAGTCAAAGCACAAGTCTCAGTCGGCATAACAGGTTTCTGACCATACATCAACTCTGCAGGCATATATCCTGTGGTAACACTATGAGTTATACGATCAGCCCACAAAGCAAATGGTAGAAGTCTCGGCCATTCTCCAATCCGTCCTCTGCATGCTTTGGCTAATGCGTTCACTATCGGCGGATGCCCTCTTTCACTCTTCCCATTTCCCTCTGGATTATATGCTGTAGTTAGAGCCAACTTGATTCCTAGCTGAGAGAAAAACTCCCTAGCTTCATCTACATCCAATTCACCACGATCCGCAGTGATCTTACCCACACAACCATACCTGCAGAAAATTTCCTCCAATAAGAACTTACACACTGCACTAGTGGTCTTCGTTCTCAAAGATCTGCCCTCAACATGATTGGTAAGATCCTCTCTAGCCAAAACAATGTACCTCATCTGCCATAGACCCATAGGCATGGTAACCAAATCAACTACCCACTTATAATGAATGCATAGCGAATAGGTCGGATGAAGCTCATCTCGATGACGCACTACCGAATACATCTGGCAGTCTTTGCAAGTCTCAACAAAGTGAGAAACGTCTCTATACATGCCTTTCCACCAATATTTCTCCTTGATTTTCTCATAAGTAGCCCACACTCCTCTATGACCAGCCCAAGGACTCTCATGAAACTCCCTCATCACTTGTAACTATGTCTCTCTATCGCAGACAACCCACAAAAGTAATCCGCCTCTTTTCTTTGGATGCTTCCAAAGAAATCCGTCCTTGAGAAAATAACCATAGGCTTTCCTTCTGATCTTCTTAAACTCTTCATCTGTCCATTCATCTCTTTTGCTTAGTGTACTAAGGTACCTGCCAATCTGCAACCAATCTCCAACATAGAGTTCTTCTATAAAAGCCACAATATCATAGACATAACAAACATGATCAACCATAGTGGTTGAAATTTCTGCATCATCCTCTTCTGCAAGTAGAGTCTCCTCATCATCATATCTAGCTCTAGACAACATATCTGCCACTGGATTATCCTTCCTTGCTATGTGTTTAAATTCCGGATTTAATGACTTGATGTATGCAATCCATCTCAACATGGCTATATCCGAAGTAGAGCAACTCGTGATCATACCAATCAATGGTAAGCAATCTATCTCTACCACAACTGAAGCTCCAATAAAGTACTCCTTGTCACATTTGAGAGCCGTAACAATCCCCAATAACTCCCTCTTGATTTGCGGATATCTCCTCTGTCTCTCGTTTAGGACTTTTGCCCCAAACCGAATAGCATACCTATTTCCATCTGCATCATCTTGACCCACAGCCCAACCTATGCCAATTGGACTAGTGTCAACTGTCAATACAATAGGCCTTTCACAATTATAATCCGCTTTCCTGAGAGTAGGATCATTTTGCAATAACTTCTTCAATTTCCGCATGGCTCTAGTGTGGCTCTCATCCCAATAGAATTTCTGCCCCTTTCAAAGCAGCTGATACAAACAATCTGCTATGTGTGCAAAATGAGGTATCCAAATCATATAAAACACACAAGCTCCAATGAATCTCCGTACCTCTGAAGTGGTAGAACAATACTCTGCAATCTTGCCTATAGCATTCACCTTATCAGGTGAAGGTTTCCTGCCATAATATCCACACATATGTCCAACAATGACAACCTCATTCACTCCAAAAACAGATTTTTGCCCTGAAAGTGTCAAGTTCACTTCTTCTAACCTGGCCAAAATCTTCTCACATGCTGAAATATGATCAGCCACAAAGTATCTACATCCCTGCTCATTTAGACTCTCATTCTTCTCTTCTTCTGCACACCCCTTAATGGGCACATCATCCAAGAAAGGCATAGTAAGCTGAGGTACGTAATCACGAAGGACCTTATGCATGGCATTCATCATATGCGCAACAGAATTAGTGGCACCTTGAGGCAAGGTACACATCCTGACAAGCCCAATAGGAGTTCTCATGGTGGTTATGTCCCTGCTTTCCAAAGCCAGCTAAAACTAATCATATCCTGAATACAAATCACCTAAAGAATAGATGGCACGTCCAGCAAATGCTTCTGCAAACTCATCCACAACTGGACCTATACCAACATTCCTGATAGTAACTCTGTTCATTGGCTGCATATCCTGAATAAATCGGAGAGTACCATTCTTCTTTGGAACTGTAAACCACCTGTTTGAGTATGGTGCAAATGAAGGCTCAAGAATTCCCATCCTGATTTTCTCATTCAATAAATCAATCAGCTTTGGCAAGTGTGCTTTAGGGACTGGAATAGGTCGGAGATTCCATGGGATATGAGGAATAGTAAAAATGGCCATAGGAGCAATAATATCAGGATTCACACATCCAATCTCATGCGGAAAAAAAGCAAATCCCCTTCCATGTCGCTCAAGCATCTCCTGAAAGCATTGCTTCTCTATGGGTAGCAAGAAATCACCATTTCCAATTTTCAATTCAGCAAGAATCTCTGCTGAAAATTTATGACCAATATGCTCCGGATTCCTCAAAATTGGGTGTTTAGCAGCCCTCTCTATTTGTTGATCACTGTCAGGTGGAAGCGGTACAGCAACCGGCTTCACCTTCTTATCCACAGTTTTGTATTTCGTGTCAACCCTGGCTTCATTATGCTCTTCTGCATTACACAAATCTTGTTGTAAATCAGCAATTATGCACTCCAATGGCTGAATATCCTCAGCCCTCTGCTCTATGGACTGCATAGAAACAGCCCTAAACTCTGGATGCTGAAATATTTCAGCAGTAAACTCTGTTGGCTGAAAGTTTTCAGCCCTCTGTGTCTCTGAAAGCTTATCATAACCAGCTGGAAACTCTGCTGAATTTCTTCAGCACTCAACACTCTTTGCTGAGTTACCTCAGCCTCTGACTCAATCTGTGACACAAAATCTGCAATTTCATGAAACATGTCCAGGGACTGCACTAATACATTACTATAACAATTCTGCATATCAGTTTTTAGCATATTTCCCATCTCTGTCATCGTATCTGCACAAATCACACTGTCATACATCCCATCTATGTGCTCATCATCCTCCAAAATTCCTGCATTTTTCAAATTTTTCTCCTTCCTGCATATATACTGCCTGGCAGCTCTAGGCAACCTAGAAGTCTTCTGATAGCTCATTGAACTATTTGCTGAAATCCCAACAAAACCGGAGAAGAAAACACTACTGCCAGGAGGCGAGAACTCCAATCTCCTCTACTTCGTACCACTGTCGTCTTGCGAAACGGCGGTACCTAATGAAAACCCGAATCCCTCACAGTGGGCAAAGGTGCATCTCTGAGAGTATCCCTGTTTCTAACATGGTTCATACACACAGTCATAAACTGAACTGCTCTCATCCCATCTTTTCTGCGAATCCATGCATAAGCAGATCCATCATCCATGACCTTTGTTTCCATGCGCATCTCTATGATGAATGGCTGACCAAGAATTATGGGATAAGAGCATGAATCCTACACAAAGAAATGAAAATCCTCCTCTACATCACCAATAGAAACCCTGACACTAGGACAGGCAGCATACAAATCACCTGCAGTGTTATTGGCGGCTCTCATACGCCACCCATGCTCTACATCCATAGGCCATCTGTTACTCTCATAAACTCCACGAACTATGAGATTAATCTCTGAACCATGATCTACCAATGCAACATAAGGCACCTGTTTCTCTCCAATCTTTACCATCGTCTCTGTAGTTGCCCTAGCCCAATGGCTCCGCGAAAAGTGACTACGCGGTATCAAAACAGGCTCATCAATTTCAGCATAATGCATAGGTTGAACCTTCTTCTCTACCTGCAGAAAAACAGAAGCATTTTCAACCATAACCTCATCCTCATCCTCATCCAACTCCCCAATCAAAACTCCCTGTGTATCAGTGGTAGACAATGCATGTCTTTTCCTCTTCAGGACCTCCTGAAACTCTCTTTTCGAGATGCCCAAAATCTCAGAAATAGTGAAAGTCACCTCACTACCAAGTATCTTGTCATTAAAGATTTTCTTCATATCTGTAGATGTCTCAATATCGGACATCAATCTAAACCCTAGGTGCTTTCTCTCTCTAGGCTCTTGTCTCTTTTCTCTCTTTTGAGCATCTTCCATCTGCCGATCTGGCCCTGGTCTTGAAGACGGTTCTGCAGTAGGTGGAGTAACAAACTCACCCCCTCTAGTCTTCTTAGCTGCACATGGATTTTCTTCATCCCTCTTACGCTTCTCCTCAACAAGTACATCTGCACCCTGAGACTTAGCCAAATAAGCATAAATAGAGTACATGTCAACAGGCGAGTCCCAACCCGTCTCTGATCTGATGCTAGAGCCTGCACTAGTCAAAACAGTTTGCTAAATTTTCCCCTTGTTTGCAGTCTCCATAGCATAAGTCCATAGCGCTGACTAAGTCTCTGATCCCTTCTCAATCTGGACTCCATATGCAGAAGCATCACCTCTAGCTGTCACATAAGAAGTACGCGCAGCCATATCATCCACTAACTTCTTCATTCCACCTTTACCAAAGTTGGTAGCAAGTGGAGCTCCTATCTCAGTCAACCAAATCTTACCATCTTGCCCCCAATATACCAAATTCTTCCTCCTTGCATCCTAAAAAGATTCACAATCCTTGCAATGCTGATGGTCCATACTATCGCACCAAATACATCTCCGATCTCTCCTAGGTGCACTAGGAGCACTCCTAGGTGCAGTAGGAGCACTAGAAGAAGTAGAAGGCGCAGTTGAAGCAAACTGCTCTTTTAGCTTTCCCACCAACTCCGCTTTGACTGACTCCAGTGTCAAATCTGTTATGCCTTTGATTATGTCATCAAGAGAGGTAGGCACCGATGGAGCGGATGGTTTTGGAGCAGAAGGTGTAGGCATCGATCGTGGAACAGGAGGAATAGGTGGAGTGGAAACATTAGGCACTGGCATAGGCTAAGAAACTGGCTGAGGAGGAGAAGAAATAACAGGGATAGAAGCAGGCATAGGAGCAGATGATGGTGTAGGTGTCATGGAACCATTCTATAGGCGAGTCTTCCATATCCTCCTCTTGGTCAAAGTCAAGACTGCATCCTGAGCATCCTGCCAATCTGTTTTAAGACCCATAGGCTTCGTGCGATCCTCAAGAAGCTCACCCAATTCTTCTTGAAGAGCAGGATCTGCAGCTTGCAAGAAAAGCTCAACTTTTTCAACATCCAATGCTCTTTGTTCAATGGCATCAAGCTGACTATACCTCTCTTCAAATTCTCGAATCAACTCCGAAGCAGCTAGACCTTTGTTTGGCATGTAGACCCACTCTCGGAATGACCGCCAAGTAGCCATACCAAAGTCCTCAAGGAAATATTCTTCTTTCAGGGCCTTCTTAAAATCTTGCCAATGTGTATTTTGAATAAAAAGATCAGTCACTTTTGCCCTCAAAGCGGGTGTGACAAGACGAAGGAAGTACTTACTCATAAGTCCAGCTGGAACTCTGAAAAACCCCATCTTGATCTCATATGTCTTCAAATATGCTGAAACATTACGGCCGTCAAATAGCTTCTTCTCATTCTCAACTGCTTCAATAGCCGTAGTCACGCTATTTGCATTCTCCTGCTCCGAATAGAGTTGCCTTTGCTGAGACAACTATTGTTGATGCAATTGTTGCTGCTGCTGCATATACAATTGTGTCTGCTGATTTTGGAGCTGCATATACATGGACATATTCTGCAAAATCTGCTTTAGATCCTCTGTTGAAGTACTTGACACAACAGTCATTGATGGAGCTGAAGTAGACGCTGCTGGACTTGTAGAAGAGGCTGAAATAGAGGCTGAAGTATCTCCCATCCTGAAATTTTTGCGACGCTTTCACGTCGAGTTCACCAAAGATGTCGAAGGGTTTTGCGAAAGCAAAGTCGCGTCTTCAGAAGACTTTGATAAATTTCAGGATAAAAGATCAAACAGATGAATAAGCAAGATGAAGAAATAATGTCAAGACTCTGTTTTATTTTTGTCAATAAGAGATTCAAGATGAAGAAACCCGAGCAGCCTCTGATTTGCATAGATCATCTATACATTTCAAAGAGAATTTCCAAGAGTATGGTTTTCATCGATGAGTAAGAAAGTGGATGAATATGGATAATTTTCTGATTCAAGTTCCATCATGATAACTATTTACTGATATTGAGATGATTTACGGTTAGAAACAGTTTTCAAATTTTCCATTTTTATATATAATGTTAGCCTTCAATCTGCCCTGTTCCTGGACTATCATCTGTTGCCTTTCAGTGCTTTCAGCCTGTCAACAAGATAAGCCACCAAGCTTTTGACGTAATAGTAGCAGAAATCTGCAAGGGTAAATGTCTGGACGATTTCTGAAAGCAGTACCATTGAAGACCACAATCCATGTCCCAGTGCTGTCAACAAATATCCTCAACTATCCAATACCTTGTAGATGAGTAATCGAGCTACGAACATAAGCTTCAGAACCTCCCTTTTCCCATAAATGGAACAGGGAATATGAAACCCATAAATTGACCTTTAATATACCAAAGGTGCATGTATCCAACAGCTACTGCAAGGATTCAGACATTGTGTTAACCACCAAATTCTTCACTTTTTGAATTAGCAATTACCAATTTCCACTTTACTTGATTGCCTGTTTTCCATGTATTGTTGTGCTGGGCATACGCTTGTTTCTGAACAACATATACCCAACAGGTAGACCACTTCCAGCATCATCACAATTGCTCCAAACAGGTAACGTGTAGGTTCTGGTAGTTCAACTTCCAGAAGGCATTGGAACAGCATGGCTTCGTCTTCTCCTTTTGCATGTCAATGGCACCTGCGTTCTTCTCCTCATGATCACTTTAGCGAACTCCGATCAGTTTTGAAGAACATTACACTTGGTCTTCATTAACTTCATCTTCTACAGCTTTATTGGCTTATTCTTTTACAGCTCGTCTTCATCTTTAGCTCATTGCAGCGTATTCTTCTCCTCAGTCGTCTCAAACTCGAACACCAAGCTTTCTTCTTTATAACAGATAGATCCTTGTCCAAGATTGAAACAGTTTTCTCATTGATTCTTCATGGAACGTCTTTTTGTTCGCTGTCTTCCCTGTCACCAGCAAAACAGTCTCCACCGTCTTCTCTGTGCTTTGTCACCAGCAAAGTAATCTCCCCTTTTGATAGATCTCCCCGTAGTCCAAAGTACTGGCGAGATTTTTATTTGATTACGCTTCTATAGGAGCTCCAATCTCTTCAGGATGTCCAGAATTCATCTGTGCAGAGGCCTTTGAGCTTTTTGCATCCAGGGTATTTACTGGATCAATATGATTACTGGTACCCCCTTCGATTCAAAAGAGTGGGAAGGAAGTAGTTTTCAATTGTCACAAGGCGCATAATGAGGCCTCCTAAAGAAGGAGTCTCCCTTGACTCATCCTCCCTCAATGTATGCCGTGATCACCTCTTCATCCTCGTCTGCTCCAGCTTTATGTTCTCTGACTGGACATACTGTCCGTTACAGCAATCAGGGAGCTACTCATGCTTTTACCATGCTTTGGATCACGACGACGACTCCTGTTAGGCGGCAGAAAGCTCACTCCCAACCCATTCAGAATGTGCCGTCGAGCAGCCTTCCTTCAAAAACACAAAATTTGTTGCCGCCAGTTTGTAGCAGACAATTGAATGATGGTCAATTCAAATCATACTACAGCATACTTGTACTTCAACGTAACTCGGCTCCAATGCCAGAAAAAAAACTTTTCACTAGTGAATTCCAGATTGAAAAGGCTCCCTCTCCTCATAGATCCAAGAGTGCCCGTCGCCGCTTTTTTTTCCGTCTGTTCCGCCCTCAGGAAAAACCAGAGAGCCCTCTCTTTTCGTGCCCTTTCGACAGGATTAGTGGCCCCTTTCTTTTCTCCTTTCCTTCCCAAATTGGCTTTTCTCCCCGAACCAGTAAAACCCCCTTTTTAGCCACTCTTCCTTTTCATAGCATATCACACGCAGAAAAGCTGCCTCCACCTTTTCAACTTCCCGTGCATACCGTAATGCTCGCAAAGAAGCCGATATGTATGATCTATAAGTTGAAGTGTTGCATCAGCCATTTTGCATAACACTTGTTCTATCCCAACGGTCCGTTGGATTGACAAGAGCATTATACTGAAGTAGCAACTCCATTATTGAGCAATGTCCCTCACTAGCGGCAAGATGTAATGCAGTTATGTTATCATAATCAGCTGCATTTGGTGAAGCCCCATCATCCAACACATCCTTCAATGCATTTGTGTCACCTTTGCTTGTCCAATTTCTAGTAATGTCATCTTCTCTATGACTACTATGCATGCCTGAAGGCTAATGACAAATATTGCCTTCCAAGGAATACAACCTTCATCTTGCATTTGTTTGTAGCACGATAAACTGCTTTCCACTTGACCTTGCTCAACATAGGCTGAAAGCATCTCATCTTGCTTACCACTATGCCTCCAACTCCTCCTCACTATACTCATACGCAGAAAATAAATGTAAACACAACAACTAAGTATGTACAAAGTATCAAATCACACACACAACTTTTGGGTGGTTTTCACACCTCGAATGCGCAGCAATACGACAGCGTGCGCGCTCTAGGATAATTTGAGGGTTAAAAATGGCACTCATGCACCATATGCATGTATTACCATCCTATATTTGCCCCCCTTTTTTAGTATTACTTCTTGGTCATATGATGATTAGAGGAAAGGTAATGGTTAGTAAACTAGGTGAATTAAAGTGTGCATAACTATGGATACCTTGTATCAAAGAGGGCAAATTTGGGATTCAATTTTTTCTTTTTGCAATCCTATCTAATGAGGGGGCATCATTTGATGAGCTTTTGTTTAGATGGCTCATGTAAGGAACATAAACAAAGACTTTTTGCTTAATTCACATAGCCACAAATCACTAAGGTCACAAGTCCTTTCAATTGAAAATTAATGTAGAACACTTATTTCTTGCATACAATACAATGAAAAGTATAATAGATTAACGTAGAGAATAGGTTGCTTAAGTAATATCTAATTAAAGATTAACGTAGAGAATAGGTTGCTTAAGTAATATCTAATTAAAATGCAATCACAACAAGTTAAACACTACCACATAAGATGACAAGTTCTAGTACACATAAGACTCCAAAATCCCTTAACCTTTCTTAAAAGATGTTAGGGCCTAAGGCATGTGCTCTCATGATAGTAAGGGGATTGATATGCTCAATAATATTCTCACATACACAATCTTACCACGAAATTTGGCATTCCATGAATGAGGAAATTTCCTAAGCTATTGGGATGGTATTCACACAATGCTTAACTTTGTGAAGATTTTAGAAATGTTATATACTTTACAAAATGTTTAATATTGAGGGGCTTTTGTGATTACATTTTTAGGAACAAAAACTCTAGTAGATATGAATATTTGAAGTTCATATAATGACGCACATTTCAACACATTGTCCTCAAATTACAACTTTTACCTTAAAATATGAAGTCCCCAGATCATACAAAATGTCATGACTTCTTATAAATAAAGTAGATATTTTTGAATGGTTGTGTCTATTAATAATTCATTTACAACTTCATGGAAACTTCATTGCCTTTGCTTGACATCAAGCATGACAAAACTTCATGATCTAAGGTTTTTAAATAAAAGAAGGCATACCTTTCTTGTGTATACTATGACGACAATAGAAATAGCACAACCTTTGGTGTCTTAAAAATGTGTCACACATGCGGAGTTTACCTTTGAAAGATAAATAGTTGGACTATACATTTGTCTCGTTAATTTGCTACATCAATTAAGTGCCATGATTTTCAAGCACACTTTGAATTAATAGTCAAACAATTCATTATATGGTAACTGTCTATAATCCAACCAATCTTGTAGAATAAATCAACATGGACCCACAATTTCAAAAAGTTGGTAGCTGAGGTTGCTTGAAATGGTAATTCAAAAAAAAAAAAAGGGTTCACACACAAAAATGATCCTATAGCCATCGCAAAGTCAAAAGGGTAGTAAAAGCTTTTGATGTCACGAAGGCCTAAGTGGCCACCATTTGTTGGACATAAAAGGAGACATGAAATGGAGTGATAGCCTCTTTCACACAAGGGTCCTTGGCGATCGTGTTACATTGTCTTAGAATAACTTGAAGGGTTTTTTGAAGCCCTACCATTCTTCACGAAGCACAAACTACTTGCATGGACTAGCAAGTCTAGGATCACTATTATATGACACGCTCAAGGTAGTTGATACTAAGCCTTAACACATCAAAGAGCAAATTCAAAGTGGCTTGAATAGTTTGCCTTTAAGAAAAGAAGATGTAAAACAATATGAACACATGTGGTGTGGTCTTTTAAGGTCATGTGTGCATTGACAACTTTACCACTAAGAAAAGCATGTCCAAGAAAGTCACGAGCTGAAAGCTACTTCTTTTGTACTCAATAGAAGCTTCAAAATGTGAAGTTGAATCAAACTCATAGCATAAGAGAGGTTGAGAAATCCATTAAGATAATAGGTCAAAGAAATTGGGAAAGTGTGTGGCTTTGAGATGGGAGATTTGAGGAGCAAGTATAGAGCCATAAGGGCGTCCATCACCAATAGTGACATTTAGGGTGGTCATGTGGGTGATAAGGATCGAGGAGTGAAGAAGATGATGCTTAATATGAGGACATGTTTCAAAAGAGAGTATGCTCTTAAGACTAATAATAACAAAAACTTGGTAAGGCTAGTGATTATAGTTATGATAAGAGCTTAGTAAGGCTGTAGGAATTGGGGCTAGTAAAATAATAAAGGTTTGTAAGGTGTGCTCTTGGTAATAGAAAGTACTATGCGAGTGATTATAGTTATGATCAATGTTTAGTAAGCTGTAGAAATTGCAGGTAGGAAACTATTAGTTAGTAAGAGTGGGAAGTACTATTATGGGGGCCGCGAGAGATACAGGTGACTTGGGAGTTGTTTGTATGTTGAGCTGTCTGGTTGCGGGGGGAAGGATTCGCCCCACGATTCCTTAATCAGCGTGCCCATTAAGTAACCTCATCATATGTCCTCCCAAAGGCCGATGGGCTGACGTGGAGATAGGAAGTTACGTGTATGGGAGCCAAGATTAGCGGTTATATATACACAACATCTGCCCATGACTTACATATGATAATAGCGCCTCTCTCCCCCTCTCTCTCTCTCTCTCGTATCTGTGCGTGTGTGTCTCTCTCGGTCTGTGTAAGCAGCTATGATGGAGCACAGTCATCGCAGCATAACTGACCTCAGCTGCCTGCCCGACGAGATACTGCAGAATGTGCTGGCCAGGCTGCCCGTCATCCAGATGCAGCGGTCGCGCCTGGTGTGCAAGCGATGGAACAGCCTGGCCACCTCCGATTGGCCCCCGATCCGCCATAATTCCAGGCGCAGCGGCCAATCGCGCCCGGGCTTCGCCCTCTTCCTCACCAACGAGAAGACCTCTCGGATGCTGTATCTGGACCTCAACGACGCCAGCAAGTGGCGGGCGCTGCCCTTGGACTTCCTGCCGGGGCGGGGCTCCAACATGCGCGTGCTGGCCTCGGCCTCGGGGCTGCTGCTGCTCGGGACGCAGGCGCGGGAGCTCCTGGTGGCGAATCCCGTAAGCAAATCCTGGATCAAGCTTCCCCGGCCAGCCCTCGTCCGCGACCCCTTCTATTGCGCCATGGCAGGCCCCGACGAAGAAGAAGAAGAAGAAAATGCAGAGGGCTTCGTGGTGGTTCTTGCCGACAGCGAGATGCGCGACCGGCCCGCCACCGAAATCTACCGGTCGCGAACGGGCACGTGGCAGGCCGCCACATGCCCCTCCAAGGCGGGCCGGTGGAATCGCGTGGCCGCCTCCATCTCTCTGCCCTGGGCGTCCGGTTCGGTGAACGTCTCGTGCAAGCCCGCCTACTCGCAAGGGTCCTTCTACCATCTCACCTGGGATCCTCTCGACACCGTGGCGGCTCTTGCCCTGGCGCCGCCCCCCGCCAAGTGGCGGTGCGCCGCCGGCCCGGGCGCCATCCCCGGCAACGGCGTCCCGTGGGGCGTCATGCGCTGCGGCCACAAGATCCTTCTTGTGGAAATGAGCTACACCAAACTTGAAGACACCCCCATAAGCAGCGGCAGCGCCCCTCCATGTGACACCACCACCACCACCACCACCACCAAACCTATCCCTTCCAAATACGACGCCAGCGCTCACCTCTTCCTCTGGGAGCTAGTCCCCAACACCCTCCAGTGGAAGCTCGTGGCGCGCGTGCCCAACCCACCTGACCCTTGTCTCTGCGTCGACAAGTGGCGCCGTTTCGCCCTGGGCGATGGCTACATCTACACCACCTTCATCCTCCCTAACACCATCGTCTCTTTTGGTAGCCACTCTTGCACTCAACGTGGCATGATCTTCGATGTCCAATCAGGCACCTGGCTCCCCGTGCCCGACCTCCCTGGCACTCCTTGTGGTCACATTTCCTCCTTGTTCAACTTTAGTGCTAGTCTCTACCAACCCGCCAAGCCTATTATTGTGCATACAATTCCATTAAATAGCAACTCCAAATCATAGGGCTCTAGAGACATTTGCTGTGCATAGAAGCTCTCTATATCCTCCCATCCACTTACTAATGTCAATAGAATAGACTATAATAGTAGAACTTACCATTTAAGACAGACAAATGTTGTGCTAAACATACTTTCTTGTAAGATGATAAGAACATAAATTGGATGAAAAACAATTATGAATCAATGACAATGCTTTGCGTTGCCATGCCTCATGTGAAGTGTTTGAAGGACAAAACCTTAAAATTAAAACATCACAAGTGGGTTCTTATGTGTTTTTGTGAGAGCCTATATTACTTCTCAACATACCCATACTCGTTAGTTTCACTACTAAAGAACGGTTGATTCATGTAAACTCCTCGGTGATGTAGTCTTCTCTACAAGTATCTCAAGAAGTTGAAAGCAAAAGAAATAATTGTTCAAACATAAAACAACTTAATGTTTTTTAGAAGCCATATAACCAGGGTACTTTGGCCTTCAAAGGCACACTAATGTGGTTAAAAGCCTCGACACATTGACCAATAAATTGAATTCTACATCAAATTCTAAGAACGTGTAGCACATCAACATTGCATACTAAAGCATGCTTGTTAGGTGGTTGGACTTTTTTGTGGAAAAAAAGGGTTAGTGTTCTAATGCAATTACAAACCCCAATGCATTATTCAACAAAATCAACTTCTAATTCGATGTCCATATCAAAATGAACTTTTAATTTTTAAGTGAGAGAAGCCATTGGCACTATGATGACCAATTATACAAGTGCAAAGATGTTCATGTTTCTAATGAAGAGCCCAAAAGCAATAGATTCTCACGTGAAAATGTGAATATATCACTTAGATTACCTTTTGTAGCAATATATGATATCTATTCGCATAGAATATTTTAGGAAATGGCTTATTTTTGCAAGTTGCTAAAAGGACAACACCCCAAGAAATAGGATCTTGAGTAGGACAAATAAGGAATCTCCTCTAATGTTTATATACAAGCTCCTTGTAGTAGGACAACACCTCGTGTTGGAATAGGATATTTCATAAGACAAATAAGCTTATCATAGCACAAATGTTTGATACTTCTTGGTGGAATAATATCTTTGATTCGTAGGACAAATGAGGGATGGATTCTAATGTTTAGATACAAGTTGCTAGCAAGACAACACCTCATGTTGCAACAGGATCTTTCATAAGGCAAATAAGCTTATCATAGCACAAATGTTTGATACCTCTATTTAAATCAAATATTTGATTAGTGACGAGTTATTTCTTCCAAAATGAAAGCTATGTATGTAATATGTATGTAAACCGGAGATTAGTTAATAGAGTAAAGGCACACACATGGCAACATCTATAGAACTTGTGGTACGTGATACTCTAGTTGATTGATGTGGCTAAAAGCATACAAAGGTGATACAAGAATTGTGCATTTTAAGTACTTAGTGAAATTTAAATATAAAAGTATGAGGTGGAGGTTTTCATATAAAAATTTAGGTCAAGGACATGCAATTTACCTATCAAGCTTGGCTCATAGCCATGCAAGTTCACAAAATTTGGGATATTGGTGTGAGACATCACCTCTCCCCTCTACATATATCTATATGTATATATAAAAATCATATTGCATATGCATGGATGTGTACTAGTGATGGTGACATGCATGCATGCACTTTTTACACATCATGATAGAACATTTCCTCATGCTTATACATTAGTCTTATAAAAGTTGGGCCATGGTTGTAATATTGGTATGATGGGTTGTTTGATGGTTGCTTCATATTTGTGACCAAAACATGTTAATAATTTCTAAGGTGTTTTGACCTTAAGATCTATTCCTCTTCAACCATTGTTTATATTTGATTGGAGCCTTGCCAGTTAAGTTCAATTTCACTTATCTATGACACCTTCTAGCATCCATTTATGGCTTGAGCTGATGATTGTGGGAGATTGACATACAACCTTCTTTTGTATATTCCTCAACAGTGCCTTATGTTGTTGAAAGTAAACCTTTGGTTAGAAAGTATAGCCTATTATATGATGGGAGATTATCATTTCGAGATTCTTGACCTATACTCTAAGTTTAGCCAAGCAATGGAAGGTCTAAAAATTTTATGGGTGGTATGGTTCTAATGTAATGTTTGCATGAAAGCACTATGATTAGATTATAAACTAATAATCAAAAGAATTAGTGTAACCTATTTGCTCAAGATAAATGTTACTAAATCACATTTTAAATATTTGGGACATAGTCTATATTTTACATTCATGGTGGAAAACTTTATTAAATATTATAACTTGTGAAAGATAGTATAAAGAATCCCAAAACTCATGTATAAAGGGTTTCCTCAAACTATAGTCTCCCCAATAATAAACTATATTGGGCTTGTATACTCTTGATGTGAACTATTGAAAAATGATTATACAATTCTAAAATTATGCAATCTTTGTGAGAAATTGAGAATTTGTCTAGATGGGACTCTAATTATGGTTGCTAAATGTTTCTTTAAGTAAAATTTTTAATGGTATGGATTGTTTTTAAAGGTTGAAATCGTGTATGGCTTGGAATGTAATGTCCATGGCATTGCTTTTTTCCACTTAAAAGTAGGCATTTGAAATTGCTTCAAATCTAAAAAATAATCTCAATAATTAAACCTATTAAAAATAAAATTGGTATTGTAAGACATGCAAAAATAGTTATTTCTCCATTTAATGAGATTCATCACTTGTTGTAAGCTACTAGTCTCCATTAGATGGCTCAAACCCATAGATACTCTCTCTCTCTCTCTCTCTCTCTCTCTCTCTCTCTCTCTCTCTCTCTCTCTCTCTCTCTCTCTCTCTCTCTCTCTCTCTCTCTCTCTCTCTCTCTCTCTCTCTCTCTCTCTCTCTCTCTCTCTCTCTCTCTCTCTCTCTCTCTCTCTCTCTCTACACACACACACACACACACAAAGGCTCATGTAGATTTAGAAGTGATCTCCTCCTCTCTCTAAGCATTTTCTATTTGAGTTGCTCGTGATCCCCATCTCTCCCTCTCTTTCTCTCTATCAATCTCACTCACTCTCTCTTTCACAAACTTTTTGTTTAGTATTATGTATAAGTGCAAGCACGACATGTGAGAGAAGCATGTGGAGGAATGACAAGCCAACGCACGCATACCCACACCACCCCAATGTAATATTGGGAAGCACTCTCTACTCCTCTCCTATATTGTCCTTGAGGTATGTCAATTGACTCCTACATGCATAGCTAGTACTATTGGAAATCGATTCAAAGTGTCATGTTTCAATATAAAGTACATCGTCTTTTGTCTAGTATTTCTCGTAGAGTAACCCCTTGAAAGTACCAATTGCAACAATGAAGCATAGCAAAGAACCCTTTATGAGCTCTCCAATCATTGAAGAGAGAGGCTGAAGCTCAATGCAGAAAAACAAAGAGGGAATATTGGGCTTCTCAAAAGTGGAAGCAACAAATAGCAATGGTCTGACTGGGATGGAATGCAATAATGGGGCACTAAATAAACAAAAGAAGCATGGCATATGTGAATATATGGTAGAAATCTTTAAAAACTAAGCATTGAGATGGATGTATGTGCTAAAAAGGAAGTATTTAATGAACTTCTTCAACATGCTTACCTCCATGCTATGCAATGGAAGTCCAAAGAGTTGGAACTAATTATATTGAGAAATATCAACAACACTTTAAATCGTGTGAAGATCCCAAAATCTTCAACAACTGATTTTTTTGTGAAGAAATAGACAATTTTAATGTTTATAAATGGTGAAAGTGAGGGGAAAAGTACCAATGTGAGAATATTGCAAGCTTATGGAAATCCACAAGAGAAACGTAAATATAACGAAACATCAGTTAGTAGTGGCAAGTGAAGTTGATGGTTTGTTCCCTACATTTGCATGCCATAGGAAAAATAGATGGAGGAGCCAAATCCACTTCAACATATAGGCCCAATACGCACGTTTAAAGTGATGAAATTATTCATGCAAAAAATTACCCGTATCATCACTATAAATATCAGTATATGTGTCACTATAGAACTATACTATTTGTATTGATATATGAATTGGTATCAGTGTCACTATATATAGCAATGCTAATACCAACACATATACCGATACAAATACTTATGTAAATAGCGATCATTGTAGGTTTAGTTTTCGATGCAAATAGTGATTATAGAGGGAAAGAAATTTTGGGTGGTAGGGCCGCCTTCTAGCTACATGGACTAAATAATATTTCAAATTTCATTTACAAATGGAATATTATACAACTGTTATCCAAAAACATACATCATGATTCACCAAGAGGAAAGACTATATTGATTGACTTTTGAAACAAGTATAATAACAAGATGTCATTCCATAGTGTGACATTGAATGATAGAGAGGAGGAACCAAAACAAGAAAAATTATCCATAAAAGTTGCTAAATGTGAGCTACATATAATGAAGGAGAAATGTATCTAAAGAAAGCTACATAGAATCAATGAGAAGAGCATGTATGGAGCAAAAGGCCAAAAAAAGGAGGGGTGCTCCATGAATCCAATTGACTACTATAACTTGTTGCTTATCCCGATGCAATGGATCATCGAAAGGAGTCTACAACATAACTAAAAATCAATGCAGAGTACACAATGCATCACAACAACTAAAAATTAAAAGCATAAAGAAGGCATGACTTACCAGACTTTAGCATACATATAACCTGTTGATAAGTGTAATAAGACTATCAACCATTTTGGGGGTTTTATATATATATATATATATATATATATCACATGCATTCACGGCCTATTAATAAATATCCTTATATTTGTAAAATTTTCTTGAATAAAATACACCACTTTTTTATTCAATCTATAAGTAACCTTATTATATTATCCCCTTCTATAAGTTAAAAATGTATTAAAATTGTATTTTTAAAATTCTTATTTTAAACTCATGTGATACATACATATATTCATGAGTGACCTCCTCGAGCAAGACCATATCTTTCAACATATTGGGTCTCCAATCTTATGGGATCGCGATTTGTAATTGAGTGTACAAGCAATGTATAAAATAAGAAAGTAACATAACTAATAAAAAGCTTACAAAGCATTAACCCAAATGCGAGTCGAGAAAAAGAAAATTCAAAAATATGGAATAATGCACAAAAAGATAGCCTGGCAAACAAATAAGAGAGGAAAAACCAAAAGCACAAAAGGTCAAGTTGAAGGCAAAGGTGCATTCTAAAATGTGCTTTTAAAATGCAAAGCGCATTTTAGAATGCAAAGGCTCCATTAAAATTTTGTAAAAGAGCACTAGGCTCCCTCCTCTACAAATTGTAAAATCCAGATGGGCATAGGTGAAGGGATAAGGCAACTAGAATGAATAGGAAAAGAGGACTTTGGCAAGATGCCTGATCATATAAAAAGGGGATGGGTGCCCACCAAGGGATTTAGGGCTTGTATATAAACTCAAAAAGTGAATGAGAAGCTCATTCTTTGGTGTGTGGCTAAAGTGATTTCTTTTGCTTATCTTCTTCTCTCCTTCTTGCTTGTGTGTGCTTGTGTTTGAGAGAGGGAGCATGAGAGTGCGAGGGAGTGAGTGTGTGAGGGTGAGGGACCAGGATGGAGAAGCTCTCCATCTTCTCCTCTCTTGTTCTCTTCTCTTCTCTTCTCTTCTCTTCTCTTCTCTTCTCTTCTCTTCTCTTCTCTCGCACGTAGCTATGGAGGATGGGGCTCGAAGGAGGAGACTTGAGGTTGCTTGAGCTCACATCTAGGATTGTGGAGCTATCAGAGTGCTTGAGGGAGGAGCCTACTCATTTGGGCCCCAAGGTAAGCTCACTACACCCTTAGGATCGGAAGTGCATTGGCTAGGTGAGAGATAGCCATTAGAGCTTGCTTGAAACACTTGAAACAATAAGTGGTCCGTGGGTCTTGGCAGTTAAGTATGAGCTCCCACTACATTTTGATTATGTTTCCGAGACCAACGGATTCAAGCTTGAGCACTTGTGCGCCTCAAATGGAGCATCAAAGTAGGGTTTCATCCCTAAACCAGTGCGTGATATAGGTAGAAGATTGAGGAGTTTAATCCTCAATGCAAGTAAGTATTTTGGGTTTTGATGATTAGGCAAGTAGGATAAATCTTTTTCGTACTTCAGTTTTGATTTTGTTACATTTAGAGTAGGATAGGATTGAGAGATCGAAGCAAATCATTTTAGGGTTGCTACTATAAATAGGCCCAAAACAAGGGAAAAACATGGCTGAAATCCATTAACAAGACATGAGTACTAAATGGGGCAACGCTCGTGCATTGGAACAAAGGTTTAAGACCCAAGGAAGGGGGGTTAAAGGCTCATTTTTAGCTTCACGAGATACCTAGGGCTTGCGATAGATTTATCAGCTTATTGCGGGATTTTTTGACCATTCTAGGTACATACAAACCTTGTCTCTTATCAATTCTTGCATTCTGGGAAGTGTATGTGACCTTACATGCTATAAATTGTCAGCACCACGAATCGAATTTTTGCCTTCACTATTGTTGCACCGTTAGAATTTGACCATGTCAATATATTCTGATTTCCAGAATCGGACTCTGACATGCAATTCTAGATAATCTACAATCACATGCTCACTATTCAAACTGTTCGATTGGATGCAAGACCGAGAATTGGATTCGGACCCCTTGTGATATATTCAATCAGACGCATAGCTCATTCAATTCAGACTATCGACATCAAGCACTCAGACCATCTTGGATCAGACATTCACACACAAGGAAGAATCAGACTCACAAAAATCACATGCTCAAAATCAATAGACCACCTAGAAATCGGACACATCAAAATCGGACAAATGGACCACCCATGCTTGGACATTCGATTCTAAGAATCGGACACTGAGAATCGGAACCTATCAAATTGGATCAAAAGTTGACAGTGAAAATTGACAGATCCACTGCATCCTGGGCAAAGCAGAGCACCTTCTGTAACATGGAAACCTTCCGGTAAGCCCTCTAGACGCGTCGGATGGCTCATGGAGCCTCCTCACTGCGCGCAGTGTGACCTATAGACCTAGAAGCAACGTTGGCTGACTCGCTAGCTATCCACCCTGCTTAGAGCTACAAATCAACCAGCAGACCTCGATTATAATTTGATCGAGCTGAAGGACACAATAGAGGCCCTAGAGACCATTGAGAGTAGCCAACAATTGAGCCTAGAGCCATATTTGGCCAAGAACATAAAAGGGAGTACGAGAGCTGCATCTATCATCCTTTGCATTTGCACCCCACACTATTTTTGACACTTAAAGTGCACTTAAAAAACCGAAAGCTTGATTTCGCATAGTGCACCGAAAGAACACCACACACACTCAGAGTTTACATAAGTTGAGGGTTGTTTGTGATAAATAAAGGAACACACTCATACATAATAAGTAGAATGAACCCACCAATAGGAGACGACCTTAAGAATCCCCATCTATAGGACCATGAGAGAGACCTGACATAGAAAGCCAAATGCATAGAAGAATTGACACCATTGGAGGCACAACAATGCCCGACTTGGTGAAGCTCATCAACAACTTGGTGGAGCAAGAGGCCACAAACATGGCACGAACTAGTGCAAATCACAAAAGTGATGAGCTTGACTTGGGAGATTTCCTAATCGAAATCTAGCAAATGGTAAGTTAATACAATCTACAAACCCGCATGGACCACCATGGTAGGCCATTAGAGGACATCATCCCTCGCAGAGCTTGAGGAGGAGAGGAAATTAGCACATTGTTGTGACGATGTGTGTCCACACTACAAACTTGAGGGTGGAGTTTTGCCAGGAATTTGAATTCATTAGTCAGTGTCATTAGGAATTTGTTTTCTATTGTGTGTGTCTTTTTTTTTGTCGTTCAATTTGAACTATTAGTTTGAAAATTTGATTGCTTGGTTCCATCCCAAAATTTTTGTATATGCTGAATAGTACTCATATGCAAGGATGTTGTGTGGAAGTCCTCATGTGAAAGCTCTGGATGTAGCCTATGTTGGGACAACTTCAAGATGATGTGGACAATGTGACAGTATCATTAGCAGAGAGGGAGCTAATAAATCTAAGCATCAGGAAGTATATATTATCATTTGGGAAGCCATGTCTTCATTTATGAGCTTTCCTACTTCGTGGTCTTGAATACCAACATGCTTGGGATCCTTAGGAAAGGGAATCCATTGACCTTAGACTTGTGTGCAATTGAGAAAGTGGAGGAGAGAGCAAAGCTTCTTATCTTGCCTTGTGGAATATATGGAGGAGACACGGTCTTAACACCTAACTTAAGCTTTACACAGGTATGCTTTTAGTGCATGCCTCCAAGCTTAACAGAAAGAGGAGGCTATTATTAGATGGGAAAAAGGAAGCGTTGATGGATAGTGGGGGAGTTAAAGGTAGCCTTATGAGAAGGCTAATTTTGGGCAACATGACATGCTTTTTGGAGGACAGGAGTTGAGAAGAAGATCGTGATGCTCAAAAGCCAATCAAAGAGAGTAGCTGTTAAACGCTAAATGTGTGGTCGAGAGGAGAGCCCAGGCCAAATCTTGGCAAATAGCCTGATATTGCCATGTCGCCAACTCAAGAGCAAATCACATCACAATTCTCCACCATTATCGTCTGCTCTACAGTGGAAGTGATCGTCATCATCACTAGCTTAGAAAAGCAATGGTTGTTGTCAACATATATTTTACATGTGTACCATTCACATAAGATGAAAATGCAATAGTCATTGTGGCCCCTTGGCGCCATGCTGGCTCTCATCTTATAAGTGCATGGAAGCGCTGATTAATATTGTTGCAACTTCACACCAAAAGGAAGGACCTTTCGCCATCGCTCCCTCAACCGAATATATTGATATTAACACGATGCAATGTCATTGGATCATCTCAATCATTTGAATATTGCATGAGTGGCCAACCGTGATAACATAATATCGCAGGTGCTCCAACGAAGGGATGATTGACTAGTGTAGTTCTCGGTCTTTCATGTGCGCCTTTCTCTATGTCTTGGAAGCCGTAGTGAATATGGTGAAGCCAAGATTGCATGGAAATTTAGCGGACAAGCCTGTGTAGAAATAGAGAGCTCAGAGAGTGTGTGGAAAATATCCTACTCCTCAATAGTCCAGAAGAAAAAGAGAGTAAATGGAATGCACCCTTTGTCCTAAAGCTAAGTCATCTTAGACACAGAACAAGCAAGAAAGGTCGTGGTGAGGTAGTCTATGGGGGTGGTGAAGCCTCAGCAATAAGTGGCCTGCTATCCAAGGATGGTCACACTGAAAATAAGAAAGTGATGGCAGAATCATACCAACAACGTTCTGAGGGTGACATCTCGTTGGTGTCGTGCCTTAGTTTGCAAGTTGCTGAAGATCTATCTATTTGGAGAACTTGGCTTGGGTTCTTAAGGACAAGCACTTGGATTTCAGATTTATTCATGAGTAGAAGCTCTCAAACTTCATTGAATACTCAACTTGGCATTTATGGCTATGGGTTTATCTCTCTTGATTGAGCTTTAGTTTTGTAATCTGGCTTTGGATTTGTACTTGGAATAGAACTACAATATACTAGACCTTTGTCATCAAATCTTTTGTCTTGAATCAATCTTGATCTTGCTTCCATCTCGCTCCCTGTGACGATGACCAACTTTCACGAACTCCTACACGTATTCTATGTGACATCTGGTGAACTCGACATGAAAGTGTCACTTTTGTGCATCGAGATGGGAGACCCTTTGAATAATCCACCTTCATCACATTGATTGTTTCTTCCTTTTTGACCGATGAGATGAAGACTTTGTTACAAACTCTTCCTTCAGCTATTATGATGCAAAATTAGCAGATGCAATTATCTATGTAGCAGCAATAGCAATTGCATTAGCATTAGTTGGATCAATAATGACCGTTGCACCAAGAACAAGAGCATACGCTTGGTGTGACTTACGCAATCGAGGCTGTGGGTTAGTGACCGAAAATTATTTGATGGCCAAAATGTTTGAGCCTACATTAGGCCCTTTGAAAGCCAAATGCACTTCTTTGGAACTCGAGCAACTGTTTCTTATGGTTTGTCATGCCTTCTTTGCGGGTTAGAGTAACAAATCTGTTTGTACAGGACTCTAACTTGAATGTTTTCAAGAAAGCGCTCAAAGATGAATATTTTCTGGAGGATTATGATATTGCTATCTGAAATACATTTAGAGAGTGGTTTTATCAGCCCAACTGAGAGCTGCATTTTAGGAGTCGACTTTAATCTAGAAGCGGTTCGAGCTCATTTTAAAGCGGAAACATGGTCGGGACGAGTCAACGAGTCAATTTTTATGAAAAAAAATAGAGGTGGATGGTCCGCGCTAGAGTTTTTCCAGATGCATTTCGACATCAGGGTTCCAACGCAAGTCTCAGTTCATCAATCGGAGGTCATTTAACCCCCCATTTAATCCCTGCAAGGTTCGGTATTATAAAGCAACTACTGGATTGGGAAGCCGTAAAGTGTATGGCAGAGGCTAGCTTGATGGAGTTCAACGCCACGAAGTCGCCTATCCAATCGGATTGCAAATCGGAGTTTGTTTGGGCCTTCAAAATTGAAAAATCCACTTGCGGGAGAGTGTGAACACAAAAAGATGAACCGGTTATTTTAATGTTTTAAACCTTAGGCTTAATAAAATCCTTGAAACTAATGCAAAAACTATCGAACAAAGGGAAGTGTCAATGCACCTCCTCATTTTTTCTCAATGCCTCTCTGATTCAAACCCGTCTGGAGAGAGAGAGAGGGAGATTCTTGATCAGGGCAGAGAGAGGAACGAGATGGCTGTAAGCTTGCCCATTTTAATGGAGGATTTAAATTTATGATTTTCTATTCTTTCTCTCTCCTCCCTCTTTCTCCCCTCTATGGGCTATTCCTGCACATTATCTTGAAGGAAGAATTGGGAAGGAGATTGAAGCAAATGATAATGGAGATTAATGGAGATGCTGAAGCTTGATGTGTAGCATGGAATTGAGAGCAATGGAGGCTCGGTCCACTGATCACACATTCGTTAAATGTGTTTGGGGTTTTATAAAAACACGGTATTACTATTTTTTATGAAGGAAATGAAGTTTTTTTTATATTTTTTGATGGAAATGATATTCTTATGCGATGAAAATTTATGTGAGTGCTATTTATATTATGTTTAATTACTGTATATCAAAAAATTTTGATTTCATAATGATTTATATGCGCTATTTAAATCTCGCAAACCCGAAATGCCATTTTTTAAGGGTAAAATGATGATTTTGTCATTTCAGGTGGGTGAAATGGGTTCCTATGGGGGAATATGAAATATAAAATTGAATTTCAATATGCTGGAATGGTTAGTATAAGAAAGTCAAAAAATAATAGTGATTATTGTCAAATAAATGCTTTAAAAAATCGAGAAAAAATAGAAATAAGCTTCATAAAAATAAGGAAAAATATAATGAATATTTGTGAATGTATGATAGTGGCAAAGCATGAGGTTTAGTCTCAATTTGCCCTATCTTTTTGTTAAAGTTCGTGATTTCTCACTTTTCCTACATCAAAACATGACAAAATGAACCCCTACACCTATGCAATGGAAGCAATACCTAAATATAGGGAGTGGGGTGTTTGAATGATGCGATTTGGATGCTGATTGTTGCTAATTTTGTTTATGCATATTATGATATAGGGTTCATTGTATTTTAATTAAGATGATAGTAGCATGAGTGTTGTCTCGATGCTATCCTTACATTGCCGCAACGAGTTAGTGAATGAGCATTGGAAAGCCTGGTTGTGCACGACACGTTTCTGATTGCAAATTATGTTTGAGCAGATTAGGATCATCCACTTTTGCATGTGCATATCAACCATGGTATCAAGATATGAAAAACTGGATGCATTGCACCTATTTTCCGTTATGATGACCTACTCTTGAGAGTGTGAGGGACGACCTAATCCGTAGGGTAGTCGATCGAGTTTTTTGGAAATTATTTGGCAAGGACACATGGTATCTCTCATGTGTACTTTATGTTGAAGCAATACATCTTGGGGCCAATCCCCGAGGTGTAGGAGAGTCACAGTGGAGCCGCGACAATCAGCTGAGAAGTGCTTCCTTATGTTTGTGTTACAAGGCACTATGCATATATGTTATGGGATCTCCCTTTGAGGAGAAGAGATGGTGAACGTTGGACTATGACTCAATACAAACGTAGAATCGATTAGTGTAGAGTGAGGCTTAGATGCCCTTGGCCTGCGAGGCCATGTGGTGGGGTTGTCTGTTGTGTGCATGAGGTCTAGCTAGTGCCATAGCCAGTGCCGGCCCATTTTAGGTCCCATCAGTGGTGCATCTGCCGAGAGCCGCCAATAAGTGGTGGTGCTGAATCTAGGGCTTCTAGGGACCAAATAGTTGGTTTATGTCCTCTGACAAGAACCGTCAAGCCGAAATACAAAAAGCAGAACATGCTGAGAGGGCTAGACGGTGGTTGGAGATTTTAAGGCGTTATTCTCCTCAAAGGAGCAGCCCGTTACGCATAAGCAGTAGTGGTTCTAATAACCTAAGTGACATAAGTAGTGCTTTAAGTGCAAGTGGAAGTCTTAGTACTTCCCCACTTCCAATCAATAAACCCACTTCATGCGATTTATTGAATACAACACATTTAATAATATTTGGATTAACCTTAAAAGAGTCCAGATTGCAATGGTCCATATGTATAAATTTAATGTCCAAGAATGTGGTGGTATTTTGAAGTTCGCACTAAAATTGGATGAAGCACAAATTCAAAAGGGACAAAAGATAGAAAGAGTCAACATCTGTATCATGAATAGGGCATTGGATTATAGTATTGGTAGGGGGACAATAACAAAAGTTCAAGATACAATCCAAGATGGAGGTTTGGTGGATTGGTGCGGCCCAAGTCAACTGAAAGTCATGAAATCTTGAAATGGTTATTCTCTCATACAAGTATTTCTGATATTATAAAGTCTCAAAGTGAAGGTGAAATGTTGATAGTCAATGATGTTTGTAGTTTTAATGTTGAATGGCATATGAGTGCTAACTTAAAAAGTATCAAATGTATGCTTGGATTAAGTAATGGGGCCAATGCAAAATATTCTTGTATTTATTGCATGGAGAGTTTGGGATCCAAAGAATGGAGTACTTTGCGGCTAGCAAGAAGAGCCCCGACTCGAAACTCTATAGATTTGAGCAAGTTCAAAAACGTGGATGGCTTGTGGAATCATATTCTCTCAATCACTCTAAGGAACATTCATATTTGTGCATTACATGCAGAGATTAGAATAATTGAGAAGTTGCTTAGATTGCATCTTGACTATGCATATTCAATAAAACCAGTATCTTTGTCAAATGACTGCATTGATAAATGTGAGGCTTTACTGTCAAAAATGGGTTTTCATGGAGGTCAAGTTCACTTGAGAAAGGATCCAATAGCCTCAAGGAAAACAAGAGAGATCTTAGCAAATGTCTCTATGGGGGATGCAAAAGCTAGAGGATTTCTAAAAAATCATACTGGTAAACAAATGAACACATTATGGGAGTGCTGGAGAGAACTGTGTGCAAACACAACAAATGTGGCTAGCACACCACGAATTGCATTCCTATGAATGGGGGTTTTGAGACACCTTGACATATTTTAAAAAATACTCAGGGAACAAAAGATAGCATCTAACTATTCGCAAAAGAGTACAAACATTCAATTGTGAATCTTATTCAAGCAATTAAGGAAGCTTGGGGAGAAAAGTATATTACTTTCTACTTAGTAAGATAGACATAAATTTGAACCTTTCTACTTTGAAAATAAGGTTTAATGATTTAAACTGATTATTGCTTGTTGGGTTGTCACAGCATATTCTTCTTATTCATGGGCCTTATTTTGTGGAAGAGAAAGGGCCCCTAGCAACTTACAGTAGCCAAGGTATGGAGAAATCTCACCATCAGGTTGTCTAGTTGCTCCTCAACATCAACTTCATCTACAATCTCTTTAAGAAGGCAACAGCTAGATAATTTTGAGGTTTCTTTATGCTTTTCAATAGATCTTAGAGGGTATTTCACAAGGGCAAATACAATGAATGCAGTAGAATTAAGCATAAACTTGCATTTTTTTGGGTGTAAATAGCATAACTCAGATGCATAAAATCTATCAAGAGAATGATAACCACATTTCTTGGTAAACAAGGACTTCTCAATGTGCCTAACCTTCCAACAGGGGTGTAAACATACTCCTTAGAATCCAACTGAACAACAGGATATGCCAACTCTTCAAACTCTGCAAAATCTTCCTTGATAAAGTCATTTGAGGCATTAAGAACTTGATCAAGGTCCCACTCTAGATTGAAAATCTCCCTAGCTGTTGGATAGAAAGCAATGTCAATATTGTTTTCTATGAGAAAATCCAAAAGCTTCTCAAAGGTTGTGACATCTGTAATTTGAGACAACCCTCGAATCCTCACAAGAGAATTTGAAGCCTTTCCCTTCTTTGAATCCTTGCTTGAACCTTCACTTGTTAGAGACATATGAGATGCTATTGAAACATCTGAGGCAACTGGCTTCTTTGTCATTGTGGGATCAAGGACTCTTTTCCTCTTCATAGATGTGGAGACAGACATGTGTGACATCTCTGTACTAGACATCTTCTTGAGATTCAATAGCTCTAGAGACTTTAGACTGCTTGCCTATACAATGGGAACATCAAAGAATAAGTCTTTTGAAGTGGTGCACTTGCTCCGTGTTGGATGAGTTAGGAATACGGCGCAAATAGAAGCATTGCAGAATCTCCAATTGCTAGCATCGTGCTATTTCCGCGAGGGTAGAAAAACGACGTGTTGGACGAGTTAGGAATACAATGGGATAGGAAGAAAATCAAAACCTTTCTATTTATCTTCTCACGCTATGTTGGACGAGTTAGGAATAGGATGACGAGCTAGGAATACGATGCAATAGGAATGTGCCTGCAGTGAAGGACGACTTTGACGAAGGGGGTGACAGAGTATGGACGGAGGGGGTGACGAAGTATGGACGAAGGGGGCGATGGAGTATGGACGCAGGGTGTGGCATGGAGATTGAAGACATGATTATGGACGAAGGGGATGTCGGTGATGAAGAATGAGATGAAGCCGAGGGGAGAAGGAGACAAACAGGTCGGAGCACCCCTCGAAAGGAGATGGAGACGGAGACGGAGATGGAGTCCGAGACGTTTGATGTGCGAAGAAATGGGAAAGAAAAGTGTGCGAAAAATTTTGGGTGGCCTTAAGTAGGTGCGAGGGGGGAAGAAGGAATGTTCCAAAAACCCTAATCAAACAATCAATGAGATCATGACACGTGGACATCAACACCTGCGAGTATATAAGAACTTCTCAGTTGGCATGAATGTGAATTCACACCTTACATCACAACTGCGGTTCGTCCGACAATTCTGATGTATCCAATCAACAGAGGTGTCGTACGTCTGACGTTAATGACATCGAAAGCTATTGAGTTGTCCAAAACAATGCAATAGTATACTTCCACCAACTTTAGCAACAACCTTCATCACGTTGTATTGGAGCTATAGAGTTTTTGAGTTGTCTAAAACAGCGCAATAGCATACATCACGAACTTAAGCAACAACCTTCATCGTGTCGTATTGGAGCTATAGAGCTTCTTCTTGTCTTCTCACACAGCACTCCAACCGAGGAAAATACAAAGCGAGGGCCTACAAATAGAAACACAAGGAACTCGTGCATTCAAGTTGTGTTGGAATCCGCCAATACAAAGCAATTAGGGCAAAGGAGGAACTCAAATTCTCTCTATCATGTTGTATTGGGCCAACATTTATTGCAAAGCGAGGAGCAAGAGTTCAAGGCTTCCATTTAGTCTTTGTTTCGGTACAATGGGAGTTAGTTGTCTTCGTATTTAGCTTCCTTATCACACCGTGTGGGTTTCAATGGCTAGGACAAAACAACCTGCAAGGAAGGTCTTAGTGAAGAAATCTTCTAAAGAAGGTCTTGAGCTAACTGTTGAGGAGACAGTTGAAGAAATTGTTGTCCCTGTTACACTAGCTGGAAAAGTTTGTTCAAGTGAATCCTTAGAGAACAAGTCATTTGGTGAGTTTGAGCCCTCAGCTTCTCCTCAATCTCATCTTCCCAAGGAAGCCCATGTGAGGAAAAAGAGAAAGTCGAGATGGTTTTACATGCACAGGTGTTTTGCAGAGATCAGGAAAGCTCAAAAGTCAACTAGCCACCTCATTCCTAAGGCTGCATTTTTTAGACTAGTCAAGGAGATATCTGATAGGTTGTCCTCTGTTGCTTCTGTGCATGATCTCAACAAGAGATGGCAGTTGTCTACCCTACTATGCTTGCAAGAGGCAGCACAAGATTTTTTAATAGATTTTATGAATGATGCTTATATTGCAGCTGCCCGTGCACATCGAATTACATTAATGAATAAAGACTTTAGTATGGTTAGCAGACTTAAATATAGGTTTTAGAAAGTTTTGAAGCCTCTTCCATCAACTGATTAAAAGGCATTTGAAACCCTCAATGTTCCACTCAGGAGAAAGCAGAAAGAGCCACCAGCACCCAAGATTGAAGAGGTTACCCATTTGTATCCTACAAGGGTTGCAAGTGAGTAGGAGGTTGTCTTGGAGGAGAAAAGGAAAGAGGTAATAGAAAATGAGGATCTGATCTAGCAGATAAATATTTTGTCTCTTGGCCCAGTGAACTACGAGAGGATGGCCAAACTGTACAGCCAAATGGTCGTGAATGTTTATGTTAGTCCTGAGAAAGAAGACTACCTCAGCATTTCTCCAAAGAATAAGATCCTATTTAAGAAAAAGGATACTCAACTAACAAATTCAGTAGTTTATTGTTGTTTGAGGTAAGGTCTTTTGCTTCTCTTTATTTATAATGAATTTTTCCAAGGGTCCTTATATTGCACTCATTCTCTTATTCATTATTTACTTTGTATACATGGCATATATTGCTTCTCTTAGCATTGATATTGCTAAGGGTATATTTGTTATTAATCCACTTCTCTCTGTGGATTTGTTTTCAAAATCTGATTCAAACATTGCAAGTTTTTTAAGGACTTCGATAGTGTCACAAACCTTTTTTTTTCCATATATTGAAATGTACTTTCTTCAACATTCTATCTCTTGATGATTTGTCTTTAAGGTCATTTCTCACGTGTTTTGGTTTGCAAAGGACCCTGGAGCCTAATCTATATCGGCATTCCTACAAGAGAGGTCATTTTTATGAATTCTCTTTCAGGAATCCATGGCCAATCAAATATGTATTGTCAATAAACACTCTTTATTTTATCGTTTATCTTTTATTTGATAACATTTATAGTATTCGCTAATAAGTTAATATAAGTAATTCTGCTAGACTTGTTACTACCTACTTGGACACCATCTTTCAAAGCATTGTTGATCCTCAGAGATCTTTCAAGTTTTTGCTTCAAGAGGTCCCATTGCAAAATGACGTACATAGTTGTGGCTGGAGAGTGGTTTCAAATGCTTCGAGGATAATAGATTCAAAGTTACTGAATGTAGAGGGGGCGAATGTAAGTTTCCTATGATTTATCCTTTTTATAGTAAAGATCTCTTGCTACTTCAAATAACTTGTGTGCTTTGTTGTAGCACAGAGACTACCGTGAGTCATACATGTGGTGGTGGATACGGGAGAGGTGTATTGAACTAGTTTTAGATAGGGCAATTACACCGGTGGATCCAGATTCCCCTCTCCCAGCTAAAAATTCCAAAGGACAGGCAACAACGAAGGGCAAAGGCAAGAATATGTCAACCACCAAGAAAAAGAAGTCTCCAAGGTCGAAACAAAAGGGACCCAAAATGAAGGGCATGCCTAAGCTTTCTCCATTGAAATTTAATCCATCCCCTCTAAAGCCCAAGGAGAAAAGAGTACCTGAGGTAATTAAGTTCTTCGAGAAACCAAGAAAAACACTTACTAAGAGGAAACTAGTGATGATGGATGAAAGTATGGAAGATGAAGCAACTTTTCCAAAGAAAGAGAGAAGTCTTAAGGATGGAGAAGCTATAGATCAAGGAGAAGCTAAAGAACAGCCTGAGGATGGAGAAGCCAAAGATCAAAGAGAAGCTAAAGAATAGCCTTATAATTATCAATTTGTCTATTTGTACTGAAGTAACATTCCACTTATGTATACATCTATAGTGCAATATTCTAACCCAAAATGTAATGATATGTCATTTTGATCTTACCCATGAAATACGATTTTTGTTCATAAAATCGTAGAGAATTATAAAGCCTGTACCAAGTCTTTCCTATTAAATTGTATTGCAATTTTGTAACTCATGATATAATGAGATCATTTTGGTCCACAAATGACAATTTGTTATTCATAGAATCACTGCAAAGCTTATACCAAGTTTTTTTAAAATAGTAATTTTCAATGTGTGTAATTCCATGTTTCTAGCATCAATATTTGTGAGCAAAATAAAGATTGAAAATTATTTATACATGCATATTTATGGTATGAAACTCACAATACTAGGAGGCAAACAACTCATACATGATACAGAGCTCTGAGTTCTTTTTCCAATTACAACACCATTTACCTTGAACTTATATCTAGGAGTAACATTCTCTAGAAACTCCAAGGTATCTCTTTACATCCTTAAGATTCCACTTTGAAGTAATATTCACCTCCTTTACTTCTTGTGCGGTAACTTTCACTATAAGTTTCAATGTCTTACAATCAATATCTGAATCTAAAGGAACCCAAGCACCCAAGATATATTATAGGATAAACCCAATGATTGAGGGCACATGTTGCACCTTATAAAGTCACCTTTGTGGTCAGATTCCTTGACTTTCCAACATAGACCTAAAATTTTGTCCAAATCTTTCTCTGAATTTTTTTTGTTTAGCCATGAAACCTTCGTCCGTTGTAAACATGTTGTTTTAAAACAAGCTACAAAAACATGCAATGGTAAAAACCACGATAAGCGTACTCTTCTCAGATCCTTCCAGGAGTCATAGCCTTTTGAAAATCTTGAGCAATCTTGAGTTTAAAACTCTCCATTGTTGCTTCATCAGGCATCTCCCAATCCAAAAATGAGAGGCTTGGTAATTGCAGATCTTCAAGGTATCCATACGCACCTACTCTTGAAGGAACCACATATCATGCATAATACACAAAAATTCCACTTTCATGAAAAAAACTCGTGGTCTAATCAGCATAAATAATGTTTGCAAATTCTTTATGAATGGCATGGAATGTTCCACTGAGGCTCTCCACAAGTTGCCACTTGAAACTTGTTGATGGAAAGATATCTACAACCAACAATCCATTATTTAGCATATGCTTCAAACAAAACCATATACTCATATAAACTTTACAACTCAAACTTATAGTGTGCTTGCTGGGAAAAATATTCCCGTGGAGCCAAGTGCATATCTCTAGCCATGTAAACATGTCGCACCAAAGCAAACCAACCTTGAGGCGTGGTTTTGAGGGCAAAGATACTCCCCTTCCAATGATATTTGATATTCCCTTGTTTTGTTTTTTTCACTCTGTGAAGAGCCCCTACAAGATGGTAGCATTATAACCCAATCATTTATAGTAAATAGTTTGGGCTCCCATTCTCCATTTGCTCTCTTGCTATACATGGTGCAAGAGTTTATGGAATGAGAAGGATGCCTTGTGGACTCCATATAAAAGACAATGAGTATGCAGACAATGTGCAGAGAAAGAAACCTAAAGAGAGAGGTCAAGGTGACAAATTAAAAATACCATGAGCGCTAAGAACTTTGAAAATTCTCTCGATTTTCAAAATGGTCTTAATTAACTTAACTTTGTCATGTCTTCATCAAAGGTTTGGACAGCTTTTATTAGTTAATAGGGGCCGTTGGGACTACCAAAACTTGTCAGCGTTTGAAGATTTCGACTAAATAGGAGGGGAGAACCACAAAATGAACTCTACTATCTCAAAAGCATAGGAGACAAGAATACCATATTTTTTGGCAAAATCTCTTTGGCCCTTTCCTTAATCCACGGATTAAAAAAAGTGTCGTTTTTAACATTTTTCGGTTCTAATGTTTATAGCTTGAGGATAGGTGGTATTTTCTTACTTTGTGCATATGGGATTCTGGATAGCCTGCATATCCTTTACCTAAGCTGCTCCTCAAAGAGGCTATACTAGGTGTGATTGCCTAAATCTCAACATCTTCATCCTAATCTCTTTCAAAGAATACATGCATGAACTGCCCTTAAGAGAAGAGAGAGAGGGAGGAGAGAGAAATAATGATTTTACAACTCCATGCTTAGCTGTCAATTCCGAAGACAAGAGTGGTGATATGGAGTGAAAAAACAAGCATCAAGCTTATAAGATCATATCATAGCCTTCTTTGTAACCTCTATAGTCCCCCCTCTCCCTCTAAGGAGGCTGCGTTTTTTTGTGAGCTTCAAAAATTTGACCCCCCTCATCATATAAAATTTTTGGGGGCCCAAGGCCCCCAAAATGGTATAATTTTTCAATTTGAAAGTCTCATTTACATTCCCTCTTAACCCTCCATGCCCAACCTTTGGCTACTCTCGTGTTTGGCATTCAATTTACAAACCGAAAATTTTTGCATGACTGTCTCACCGTCCCACACTAGCTAGAACTTGTCTTGCTTCATTCTGTCACCTAGAAAATTTATTAAAAATCTAAGACCACTACAAAGTCCATCTTCATAAGTGATTTGAAATTTTGCCTTCTACGGCCGCTTAAAATTGTCAAATCCACATCCACCGCTTCTATCGAGCTTCAAGTTCCACCTCACATTGATAGAATTTGGCCCTTTTCTGGTATTCTCCATGTGGTAAGATCTGCACTCATTGGCAACCATGGAAGAGCCATGGAATAGGGTGACTTAGCCCGTCAAATCCATGAATTGAATTGCATATACAAAAACCATAAAGAGCATTAAGTTGCTACAAAGAAAATACACAAAAGACACAAATACAGCTCTCACCCTACCTCCTGACAAAATCAAGGCATTAAGATCCACAATGGATAGGCCAAGTATAGTCTAAGTTTGAGAGCTAGTTGCTAACCAACTACTCCAACACAAACTAGCTAAAAATAACTATCAAAGGATTCATCCTAAGGGGTGGTCTAACTTGGGTCCCTAACCTAGCACAACTAGACTAGGAGCTGCTACCAGTTCAGGACCCATATATCTTGGTCTTGTATTTTGAGATACTTTTGATTCATCGATTTTTTATACTTCAGTCTTGATACTCAAGCATGTAAAAAGGAGGAACCTGAGCATATTGTGACCCAAGGAGAATAGGGCATTGGTCTTAAGTCCTGTCTCGGTATACCCAAGGAGAATAGGGCATTGGTCTTAAGTCCTGTCTCGGTATACCCAAGAATCTACCAAGCTCTCACAAGGCAACACTAAATCCTTTTTCTTCTACTGCTCACTTTTATTTTCACTCCTACCATCCTCATTTTTTTCTTTCTGGCAAAATTGCCTTGGGTCTTGACTCGTTCCCATAAACCTACCAGGCCTTCACAAGGCAATGATCATCTAATTTTTGAATTTTTCTTTCTTGATTTTCTTCTATTAGTGGTTAGAACCCCTTTTTACACGCCTCCATATTTATATATTAGGGGTTAGAACCCCTTTTTACACACCTCCATATTTATATAGGATTTTTTAGATATATTTATTGTTTCATCTCTTTCTTTTACTTAGAAGGCTTCTCTATTGGTCTCACAACAAACAGAAGCACCCAGAAATAGTTGCCTAGTAGGCTAGTAGAACAAGGTCACTAAGACTACTCTCAAAATAGATCTTAGAGTGCCTAAAAATGTCTTACAGGAGGCAGAGAACTACTCAAACCTCCCTAGAATATATCAAACCAACACCAGGGACCACATACCTTGATTTGCTGGTTCCCAAAAGAAGAAAATTTTCCACAAACACATATACATATATAGCACAAAGGGAAAGAATGCACAAAGGAAGGATATCACCTAGATTTGTTCATAAGAAGCTTCTATGCGACAAGAGGCTCACTCCAAGTACTCCATCAAATCTATTTAGTACAGCACTAAGACAAGAAACCATTAATCGTACCGACACCAAACAAATGCATGGCCCTCTTAGCCTAATAAAATCAAACATTAAATCCAACAAAATGGCCTTCTTGGCCTGATAAAAATATAGTTATAAAGGATAATATTCAGCATCCTATGGCTGAAAACAAATTCTTGACCCTGACATAAATCATACTAAAATATAATGCTAGACCAAGGGATGGACCGCTCAACCTTACACTAAATACATCAAATTATTAGCTAGCTCCCCTGCATAAGTAGCACGGGGCATCTAGCAAATATATCATTTAATGATCCTATGTATCCATGAAAAAATAGGAAGATGGTCAATCACTACCTGACTCATCACCCATACTAACCATTGGCGGTCATAACAAAACATGCCAGCAAACAAGCAGTCCCCACAGTAATCTTGGGCTAATAAGATCAGGCAATTTTAATAACCCCTCAAGATCACAATTGAGAGATACATCCTCAATAAAGGCATAATTCACCAACAAATCTACAAAAAGTGATTCTACTGATGAGGAACCAACTAACAAGTCACCATCTCAAAAATCTCAAGTATATACAAGGTTGTATGATGATGCAGAATGGGATCCCTCACACTATAAGTCCTATTTAATTGGTTGATCACTAACTGTGAGTCTCTTTTTACCAATAAACGGTGGATACCATAACGTTGGGCTATATTCAACCCCATGATTAAGGCCTTGTATTCTGTCATGTTATTAGTAAAAGTGATACTACGTAAATAAACTCCATTTTCATAACAACTCTATGTCAGGGGCCTTTAATAACCATACTGACACTTGCATGCTTAGTGGATCCTCGTGAAGCTCCATCAAAATATAAAGTATAGATCCATGCTTCATTGATAAACCATGCCATACGGATTAGCCTACTCATACTTATGGTAGTAAAATTTGAGCCGAGAGAGAGGATGACAATGGTGGCAGTAGACCTTAATATCCCAAGTAAAAGATCTAGCCACTCAGTAATATGCTAACTCTTGCTCCACGATCACTCGATCTTCATGGTAATGCTGCTCTGAATACTGATGTTCCACATAAGAAATGATTCTGCCCATCCGATTGCCTTGGCACCTAGTGTGAGTTTGAACTGGATCAAACAAGGTGGAAAATCCAAAAAATCTAAAGCTGAAGACAAGGCCAAGGAAAAAGTGGAATGGAAGATGAAAGTGCGCCAACAAAAATCTGGAAACACAAGAAGTGCAAAAAAGTCCTAAATCAAGGAGAAATGCGCACAAGAAAAAGCAGAAGTCAATACTTTTGTAAAAGAGCGCAAGAAGGCGCACCATGATTTATTTTATAAAAGAGTGTCGGGCTCTCACCCATGCAAATTGTAAAGGTAGATGGGTAGTAGGAAGGAAGCTAAGAAGATAGGAGGATAATGGGAAAAAGGGCCTAGTAGGCCACAATCAACCATGTAAAAAAGGGGATAAGGGGATGACTTGGGATTTAGGGTTTTGTATATAAAGTTGAAAAGTGAATCAAAAACTCATTCTTGTGTGTGGCCAAAAGTAGCTCTCCTCCTCTTCTTCCTCTTCTTCTTCTTCTTCTTGCTTGCTTGAGCTTGTGCTTGAGAGAGGGAGTGTGAGAGTGAGGGAGTGAGTGTGTGAGGGTGAGGGACCGTTTCAAATCATTGGGAGGTAAGAAAAGTTCCCCTCATGTAGAATTTTCATGCCCCTTCTGGATCTTTCATAGTGAGAGAGGTTCACCTCTCTTTTGTCCCACTATCTCCCCAAGCATCCATCTTTTTCCCTGGTAGGAATATTCCACATGGCAAGAGCATGGTAATCTAAGAACCAAGGATGATATGTATTTCTAGAAATAAAGCTTTCATCTTCTAATGAAGTGCAAGGATAAATTGGAAATAGAGGATAAGTCTTATCGTTGCAATTCAGTGACTCACATATTGCATTAGCTTACCATTTACAATATACTTTTGGGACCAATAAGAATCCAAGCACAAATTAGGGTTATTCATTCAATGCATAAGAAATTTGAAATGTAATTTCAATTCCAAATGAGATTAATGATGAGAATTGATCAAAAGGACTCTATCAATATAAGAAGAGATATCTCTTTTATTCATGATGAACTATGGATGCTATAATCTCTCATCACAATAAGTGCATTAGGCTACAATAAATGGATTAAGAGAGATTTTAGAAATTAATGAGCGGATACCTCTTTCAGATATTGGTGCATAAATCAGATACCATATGCGTACGTAGCAAGCGCCAGAAGGTCCCCAAGAACAAAGAACTCTACTTTTTGCTCAAAATCCAAGAGAACAGACTTGCACGACATGAAGCAAAAAGACCAATTGGGTACAATCTCCCCCCATGCCTTGTGTGAGCACTCCACAAAGCATGTATTTAATATTTTATTCATCTCCAAGCTCAAAAATAGCACAAATTTATAATTAGCATGCTTTAGCTTTTGTATCTACTTTTTTCCAAATAAAGAATAAAGCAGTTGGGCGCCCCAAGAGTCAGGCTGTGCCCAAATATAGTGACCAATAATGAATATTTAAATCGTGCGCCCATGCGCATACAAAAATAATAAATATATGTCAAGTGTTTCAATTAATAAGTGCATCAAAATAAATATTGGTGTTACGCCTAAGACGCACGCCCATCAAAAATGATAATTTATAACTTGAATACACGTTATCGCCCAGTGCTTCCAAGTGCCACTATCACCTGCTCTACACATCAACTAAAGCATTTACAATTGTTAGAAAATAATAAAATTAAATCGACAAAAGTGAATACCTAGCAGTCTTCACCTATAAAATAAATAAATAGGTTAGAACTTTGTCCTAACCTTAATTTAATATGAGTGCGCACTCTAAACTCATAAATGTCCATTAATTTAAATATGTATTTTGTAGAATTACCCACTATGGAATTAACATGACGCTCGAAAAGGACAGGCGTCCCCAACAACTTTTCGCACAAAGAATCCACGTTGTATACAAGCCCCAGCAAATAAATATAATTTTACGAAATCCACTACAAAACCTCATGGAATCCATCGTGGAATTGCCTCCTGGCATCATACCCCCGAGGTGGGATAGCAATTGTCCTCAATTGCTATTAGCTCAATGTAGAGTGAGCAATGAGGGGTAAGCACTTAGGTCACAAGCGTGCATCCATCGAGCCTCTTCAACAAGATGATTTTTAAATTTCAACAAATATCTAGAATATCTACAGCTAGTTCTAGTGGTCATAAAGTCTGTATCTAAAATAGTCTCATATTCAAGGATTCCAAATTCTTCTTCTAACAAAGGAGGATTTTCATAGACAAGGTGAACATGTAATTGGCCTTTGAAAGGTTGTAACAAACTTATATGAAAAGTATTGTGGATTTTCCAGTGTTGGGGTAGTTCTAATTTGAAAATATTATCATTGATTTTGTGAATGATTTTGAAAGGTCCATAAAATCTAGGAGCTAACTTTACAACAAGGTGTTTCTCAACACTTTGTAGTCTTCGTTTTTCAATGCGTAACCAAACATAATCATCAATTGTGAAATTCATAGCTTGTCTTTTCTTGTTTGCTTGTTTAGTATATGATTGCTGGGCTTTCGCAATCATATCTTTAACTTCATCAAAAATAGTAGCATGCATATTGGCAATATCATCAGCAGCTTTAACTTTGTTTGACAATGAAGTAATAGGTGTAGGCAATCTATATCCATAAATGATTTCAAAATGTGCTTTTCGTATAGTTATATGTGGAGTGTTATTGTATGCAAACTAAAGTAAATGCAAGTGTGTATCCCATGTTTGTGATTTTCAAATTGTGTATGCACGTAAAAGATCCAAGATTGTATTGTTTATAGCTTCTGTTTGCCCATTTGTTTTAGGACGAAATGCAGATGAAAAATCAATCTTTGTTCCTAAGTTAGCAAACAAAGTAGTCCAAAAATTATTACAGAATCTAGAATCACGATCAGAAATAATAACTTTTGGCAAACCATGGTTAGTGAAAACAGTTTTCAGAAACAATTGAGCAGCTTGAGATGCAGTTAATGTTTTCTTACATGGAATGAAATATGCATGTTTGCTAAATCAATATACAATAGTCCAAATCATATCGTGATTAGCTTGAGTATTAGGAAAACCAGTAATAAAATCCATTGAAATATGTTTCCATGGTCTTTCAGGAATTGGTAAAGGCATTAACAAACCATACTGCTTACCATGGTGTCTCTTAACTCTTTGACAAATTAAACACTCAGATACAAAGTTAGAAACATCAAATTCCATCTATGGCCAGTAGAAATCTTCAACCAATGTATGTAAAGTGGAAATAAAAAATATTTGGCCTTGAAATGGGGGACAATGAATTTCATGCAACACAAATGATCTAAATGGAACAGTTACACATAACCTTTTCTCATAAAACATAAATCCATCAGCATAAGACAATGAATCAATTGGAATCCAGTTATTGGCAATTAATTTATTCCAATCAGCTTGAAAACTGGGGTCTTGATCATAGGTATCTTTCATAGGGATAAGGGAATCAAAAGATATCACAGAGATATTATGAATAGTTGGTCTTCTGCTCAAGGCATCAGCAACAACATTTTCTTTTTCGGGTTGATATTGGATAAGTGGATGAAAACTTTGAATAAAAGCAGCCCATTTAATATGTCGGTTAGAGATTTGTGGTTGACTAAGGAGATTTTTGATACTTTGTTAGTCAGTTTTAATCATGAATTCAGATCCCATTCACACACCAAAGAATGAGCTCTCATTCACTTTTTGAACTTTATATATACAGACCCTAAAATCCCATGGGCACCCATCCCTTTTTTACATGACCGGCCCTTGTGGCAAGGTCTTTTTTCCATTTCCCTCTTCTAACCTTATGCCTCTAGCCTACACCCGTCTAATATTTTACAATTGGCACAAGAGGGAGCCTGGCGCTCTTTTACAAGAGTTTTCCAAGTTTTTTTAGGTGCCCTTCATTTAAAATTGCGCTTTTTGCCCCAGCTTAGCTTTTGAGGTCGCCTGCGTGTCTTTGCTCTTTTTCCATGTTTTTTCTACTTTTTTATTTCTTTTTCCGCCTTCTCGACTTGGGGTTAACATTACCCACGGACCGCTTATTGCTTCAAGCATTTCAAGCAAGCTCTAATATCTATCTCTCACCTAGCCGATGCGCTGTCGATCCTATGAGTGTAGTGAGCTTACCTTGATGCCGATACGAGTTGTCTCCTCTCTCGCACACCCCGGTAGCTCCAGGATCCTAGATGGGAGCTCAAGCATCCTCAAGTCTCCTCCATCTCCAAGCTCCATCCTCCATAGCTGCATGCGCGAGAAGAGAAGAGAAGAGAAGAGAAGGAGAGAGGAGAAGATGGAGAGCTTCACCCTCTTGATCCCTCACTCTCACACACTCACTCCCTCACACTCTCACACTCCCTCTCTCAAGAGCACACACAAGCAAGAAGATGAGGAGAAGAGAAGAAGAAGAGAGCTCTTGTTGGCCATACACCAAAGAATGAGCTCTCATTCACTTTTTGAACTTTATATATACAAACCCTAAAATCCCATGGGCACCCATCCCTTTTTTACATGATCGGTCCTTGTGGCAAGGTCTTTTTTCCATTTCCCTCTTCTAGCCTTATGCCTCTAGCCTACACCCGTCTACTATTTTACAATTGGCACAGGAGGGAGCTTGGTGCTCTTTTACAAGAGTTTTACAAGTTTTTTGAGGCGTCCTTCATTTAAAATTGTGATTTTTGCCCCAGCTTAGCTTTGGAGGTCGCCTGCGTGTCTTTGCTCCTTTTCCATGTTTTTTCTACTTTTTCCTTTCTTTTTCCGTCATCTCGACTTGGGGTTAACATTACCCACGGACCGCTTATTGCTTCAAGCGTTTCAAGCGAGCTCTAAACCTAGTCGACGCGCCGTTGATGCTATGAGTGTAGTGAGCTTACCTTGATGCCGATACAAGTTGCCTCCTCTCTCGCACACCCCGGTAGCTCCACAATCCTAGATGCGAGCTCAAGCATCCTCAAGCCTCCTCCATCTCCAAGCTTCATCCTCCATAGCCACGCGCACGAGAAGAGAAGAGAAGAGAAGAGAAGGAGGGAGGAGAAGATGGAGAGATTCACCCTCTTGATCCCTCACTCCCTCACACTCTCACACTCCCTCTCTCAAGAGTACACACAAGCAAGAAGATGAGGAGAAGAGAAGAATAAGAGAGCTCTTGTTGGCCACACACCAAAGAATGAGCTCTCATTCACTTTTTGAACTTTATATATACAAACCCTAAAATCCCATGGGCACCCATCTCTTTTTTACATGACCGGCCCTTGTGGCAAGGTCTTTTTTCCATTTCCCTCTTCTAGCCTTATGCCTCTAGCCTACACTCGTCTAGTATTTTACAATTGGCACGGGAGAGAGTCTGTGGCACTCTTTTATAAGAGTTTTCCAAGTTTTTTAAGGCACCCTTCATTTAAAATTGTGCTTTTTGCCCTAGCTTAGCTTTGGAGGTCGCCTGCGTGTCTTTGCTCTTTTTCCATGTTTTTTCTGCTTTTTCCTTTCTTTTTCCGCCATCTCGACTTGGGGTTAACAAGTAATTTAGTGATATTTTTGACCCCTAAAAAACTAAATTTCTATAACTAGAGAGAGCAACCCATACTACCAAAATAACATCCACATGTCTCTAGTCTATATATTTTTAGTGTGCATTGTGATCAAAGTTCTAAGAGGATAAAAGAGTCAAGTCCTTTATATTTATTCTTACAGAAGGGGAAAGATCTTAAGAGATTGATAAGGATAGGAAAATAAATGGAGCATCATCCCATGGCATGAAGCCATCATTGAGGAGCAAACCAAGGAAGATCTACTTTGCCACCTAAGGAAGAAAGGATATGAGGAGCATGAGCTGAAAGCCACAAGTCTCATATAGCCAGACATATCCATGTCAACCTTTGATCCCCCTCACCCTAGATCCACTTGCTATCAAGGCACCCCTATGGACGTGCTTGAGCTACTAGAATTTAATGGAGGGGACTCATAAGAGCACTCTATTGAACAAGAAGAATATCTTAAGCTAAAGGAGGCCTACATGACCATGATAATAACTTTGATAGATCAACCATAGAAGATAATATACCACCCATTCCCCTTGAGCTTCTACTACATGAAGAGGAAGAGAGCACAAAAGAGATTGTACAAAGATACCAAGAGAGACATGAGACCACCCTTTTGTAGTATTCAATTTCAAAGTTAATAAAGAGAGCATGTTCAAAAGGCTACTTTCCTTGTAAACAATATAGTTACTCATACGAATAGCTGAAAATGTAACAAGCGGGATACACACCGACTAGGGTTTAGACACCCGTCACACTGACCGGGGTATTTAAGGTGTAAGAGCCCCAGATTAGGGCAACTAGTTATTATCAACATCATACTCTTCACCTTCATCTCCAGCTTCCATGGCTTCCTCCTCCCTTCTCTCCTCCTTTCTCTCTTTCTCTCTCCTCTTCTAGTCTTCTTCTTACTCTCTTTCTCTCTCCTCAACTCTTCTTCTCTCTCCTCTCAGCTTATTTCATTACAAGTGGTATCAAAGCTTCAGTTTTTTGTCCTTTTCTTCTTTCCCCTTTCTCCCTTTTCAAATCCCAAAAACCCTAGTTACTCAGCTTACAGGTACAAGTACAGCAAGGACTGCAATTAACTTCAATTTTTTGGAGCAAGCAGGAGTTATGGCTGGAGACTCAAACATATCTGGAGGTAAAACGGTTAAAATAGTAGTTAATCACTTCTTTTCATGCAAATTTTAAGGGTTCCAAGCCAATTTTAGAGTCCCAGGAGTTGGAAGAGGGCAAAACCTCGGTCACTTTTTGCCCCAGCCCTCTCTCTCTCTTCTCCTGTAAGCTGCCATGGCTGCCAGCCCAAAGAAACCCCAAGATCTGACCTGAGGGTGCTCCCGAATATCAACTATCCCCGGAACACCTTCCCTGACCCCCCAAGCTACTGATCAAGTAGTGGACTAGGAGGAGTTGCTGCCCAGAAGGCCTGCAGGACAGCCTTGTAATTTTCGATGCATTTTGCGCTGGCTGCCCTGCCCCTCCCCATCCTTCCTGCCTTCTCCTCCTACTGCTTTGCCACTTCCCAAGAATTAACGGTCTTCCCAAGCATTAAAGAGGTATGCCAATCTGATCTTAATCTCTCAATTCAGTCACTTGCTGAGCTTAATCCATTGTTGGAGAGATTTAAGATTGCATAGGTTTAATAGTTCAACCCTCTTCGTGTGCAAGCATCATACCTCTTCTTGAAATTCATTGTAATGGCTGGCATTAACCCCCTATCGTGTCTTGTGATCTTGGATGAATAATAGCCATTGCAAATTGGGTAAGTAGCAACCAGTGGGTCACTAGACTGCCAAGGTAACCCCTACCCCAAACTTTATCATTCCTTGCATCTCATGAAAAGGCCCAATGTCTTCTTTCCAGTGCATCTCATACTGATTGCTTATTAAAAATTTTTGCCATGTATACTTCGGCTGAGAAAAAAGGCCGATGCCAAGCAAGGTGGTAAGACAAAAGAGAGGTGACCCTCCCTTACCACTGAAGTCCTTGAAGGGATGCACAACCCAGCCCGAGGGGAACTTTGCCCACCTCCTAATGATCCAGAGCCCAATACATGTATGTAGGTGTAGGTACTTCCATGAGCTCCACTCCCCTGCCCCAATAATCCTCCTTGGATACCCCACAATGCTAATGGCACCCATGTATGACACTTGAAGTACATGCAGTCAAAGGAGATGTATGGCAATGAATGTACTTATGCATTAATGGCAAAGCTAATGGGTATACAATGATGCTCAGGATTATCCTCAGTATGCTCAAGATGATATTGATGTGGCTAATCAGGCCCCTTGAACTATGCTCTATCCATGTAACCATGTAAGACCTTGGTACTAAGGGACAGGCAGTGTTTTTGGTCACAGTCCTGCAGGACTATCACAAAGATCCCATTGCAAAAAATTCTTTTCTAAATCTGGGGGTGAACCCATAGCTCACCTCAAAGAGGGCTTTGTCCCCTCCGGTTTGAATCAAAAACCTCCCCAATCGGAGCTACAGTGTGAAAGTTATGCCTATTTTTGTGCAGTACGGTCACTATGGATAGGATGCAAATTGCTCCAAGACAAGCACAATAAACCCATTACAAAAAATTCTAATCATTTTTTTTCACAAAGGTTAATATCTTATCTCGAAGAGGCCGTTGTCCCCTTCAACTTGAGCCCAAAATCTCATCAATCGGAGTATCCTACAAAGAGTTACGCCCCTTTTACTGACAGCAGGTCCTGTGGATTGCATCCAAATGGCTGGCTAGAAAGGCAAAAGCAAGGCCCAAGAGGAACTCCAAAGGGAGATTAGAGACTCTTGGACCTCCACGAATGAGGAACCAAGCTTGGCACAAAATTACCATGGTGGCATATAGGAGAAAATGCCTGAAATGGACCCGTATATCCTTCTCAATCACACCCTTTGCCAACATGAGCTCCGTCATATGGAACAACACAATGATATGGTCACACAATGATATGGCTATCTCAAAATCAAAGACTCAACAGACCTTGGAGTAGCTCACTGCTCTTGTTGCTCAATTAGCGACTGCTTCATCCCAAGAGAAGACCAATGACTCTAGGCATGAGTCTCGACGTCCTCCATATCAGGAACCATTGCATGGTCCATAGGGTATACTTGGCGCTAAGGGAATTTCCCCTTCTACCTATGAGATCAGGGAACCCTCTCATGCGCATGATGAGCCCCTATTGAATTCCCCCGTCCACCATGTCGGCAACATCCATTTGAGGCCTTCTCCCACCTTGGGTTGGATTTCATCTGCTCTACCTAGGAGCCCCCATGCACCCCATGTGAATCAACCCCATCAAGGACAATATGGTACAAATGGCCAGTTGGCAATCATGGACAGCATGGTTATGATGGAAAACATGGGCTTAATGCACCACAAGGGATGTATGGACAGCAAGGCATGTATGGCCACCATGGGCTGCATGGACAGCAAGGATTTCGTGGTCAAGATGTCCCTTATGATCTACGTGACAAGGTCATCCTAACAAAGTACAATGGGCAATCCCCCTCACCATCTGACTTGGAGGAATGGATGTCCAAGTTGGAGTCCTACTTCAATATCTACCCCCGCACTGATGATCAGAAAATACTTTTTGCCTCTCTCCACTTGGAAGGGTTTGCCCACACATGGTGGCGCTATATCAATTAAGAGAATCAACAATTCATTGATTGGGAAGATTTCAAAATGCATATGGTCCAATTTTTTGTGTCCTCTGTGGAAAAAGAATGGTTGGCAAGACGATGGTACACTCTTGACCAACGTAACCTCACTATACATAACTACACAAATCAGTTCATGAACTTGACCATGTCTGTGGAGAGCATTAGTGACAATGTTAAATTGCACAAGTACATCTATGGGTTGGAACCGAGTCTATCGGCCAATGTCATGGCCCAAAAACCTACCACACTATTGTTTGATACAATTGAATTGGCCGAGAGATATGCAAGAAAGTACCGTGAGAATGAGCATTTTCAGCAAGGTGTTGGACCTCCCCGCATTCCTTCACGATCAGGCCCATATGGAGGTGGTTTTCGAGGCACTTCTATACCTAATAACATCCCCAAAGTACCCACTTACCCCACCTTCCATGCTGGAAGAAAAATGGGCACTTTTGGGACAGCATCGGACTCTAATGCTGAAAATAGGTATGCTAAAAATAAACAGTTCATTGCATCACCTTCCCATGGATATAGTAGTCAACTGTTCATCTCCCTAGATGTTGTGAAGGAACGGAAAGAATAGGGCCTATGCTTTAAGTGTGGAGATAAGTACACTGTTGATCATGCCTCCAAATGTCTGTACAAGACAGCTAAGGTTAAAGTTCATAGCATGTATGTCATGGAAGATTGGCACACTGAAGAGGATGACCTGCCCATTGACCAGACTAAGCCCACGGAGGATGTTGATCACGAGTAGTTCTATGACCCCGAGGATGGGTTTCCCTTTGACCCGGGCAGTGCTCCACCACAAATACTTGATTTAACATCCCACCCACCTCCCACTTCCCTTTGCTCGATCTCCTTGGATGCTTGGATGGGTTCCCGCGGCCCCAATACCCTTCGCATTCAAGGTAGTATCAATGGAAAGCATGTCTTTATCCTTGTGGATAGTGGAAGCACTCATAGTTTTGTCAATAAATCAGCCATTGATTAGTTGAAATGTACCCCTATGGCATTACACCACCCCTTGAAGGTCCAAGTACCAAATGGAGAAGAAGAAATCAGCACACATGTATGTCATGCAGTTCCCTTATGCCTGGCTGAAAATTATGTGGCACTAGTTGATCTGATTGCCCTAGATATGGGCCCCATTGATGTTGTCTTAGGCTATGATTGGCTGAAACAATTGGAAAAAATTGCTATGGACTTCTCTCAGCTTTACATGGAGTTTATGATGCATGGACAGCCTATCCACCTAGAGGGAGTTCAAGATCATGCTGATTTTCAGCTCATTACAGCAAAGCAACTCAAACGGGAGTTTAAGAAATGCTCACAAATCTTTGTTTTGCAATTAAATAAGGACAATTCTGATCATCCCTCTGCATTATCTCATGATTCAGCCTTGCAGGCCTTACTTGAGGAATACAATGACTTATTTTTAGATGCCTACATCCCTCCATCCCAAGAGACAAGTGGACCACCCACTTGACCTAGAGCCCCATTCCAAGCCAGTGAATAAACCCCCCTATAGACTCTCCAAATGTGAGCGTGAAGAGGTTGCAAAGCAAATCAAGGAGTTGTTGGATATGGATTTCATTGAACCGAGTTCTTCCCCCTATGCATCCCCTGTCCTCTTAGTCAAAAAGAAAGATGGCTCCTTTCGCATTTGCATTGACTGCAGAGATTTGAACACAATTACAGTGAAGAACCACTATCCCATCCCCCGGATTGATGATTTGCTGGATGAGTTAAAAGGGGCATGCTTTTTCACTAAGATTGATTTGCGCTCTGGCTACCATCAGATTCATATGCGGGCAGGAGATGAGGTCAAAATGGCCTTCAGGACTAATCGTGTACTTTATCATTTTCTTGTGATGCCTTTTGGGTTTACTAACACCCCTGCCACCTTTCAAAGCCTCATGAACAAAATCCTACAGCCCTTTCTGTTCAAGTTCGTGCTTGTTTTCTTTGATGACATCCTCATTTACAGCAAGTCATCTATGGAGCACTTGACACACATTCGGAGGGTGTTTAACATTTTGAGAGAGCATCGACTCTTTGCTAAGGAGAGAAAATGCATATTCATGCAAACATCTATGGAGTACTTGGGACACATTGTGAGCAAAAATGGTATTCGGCTGACTCGAAGAAGGTGCAATGCATTAGAGATTGGCCCACTCCTTCCACCACCACTTCTTTGCGTGGCTTCCTTGGTCTCTCTTCATTCTACAGACGCTTCATTAAGCAATATGCCACCATTGCAGCACCTTTGACTGACTGCTTGAAAAAAGAGTCATTCTTTTGGGATGCCACTGCGGATCATAGCTTCAAATAGTTAAAGGATGCACTTACTTCAGCCCCCATCCTTGTTTGCCCTGACTTCTCCAAGCTATTTACCATTCATTGTGATGCCAGTGGCCGGGGTATTAGTGTAGTATTGTTGCAAGAGCATGGTGTGATTGCATTTGAAATCCACAAGCTTGATGAGAAGGAGATGCAAATGAATGTATATGACCAAGAGATGTTGGCTATCCTCCATGGCATCAAGAAATAGCACCACTGTTTGTATGGCAGTCGCTTCCAAGTAAAAAGCGACCACTGAGTCCTCCAGTACTTCTTGACTCAGTCTACTTTTGACTCCTAAGAAAAGGCGATGGGTGGAAACCTTACAGAACTATGACTTTGATATTTCACACACTCAGGGTAAGGATAATATTGTGGCTGATTCACTCTCTTGAATGTAAGCATGCAAAGTGTCCTCTATCTCAGAATTGCACAATGATTGGGTTGAAGAGCTCCAAGAGGCTTACTTGTTAGATGATCACTTCAGCCACACATTTCAGAAATTACGGCATGGGGTTATGGCTGAAAACTCCCAATATCAGCTCAAGCATGGCCTTATTTGGTCCCATGGCAAGATTGTCATCCTGCACACTTCTCCCTTCATGCAGAAGATCATGGAAGAGATGCATTCTTGCCCCACTACTAGTCACTTGGGTGTTTTCAAAACATATGACAGGATTGCCAAGAGCTTTCATTGGAAAGACTTATGGAGGGACGTCAAGGACTTTGTGATCAAATGTGTTCCATGCCAACAAAACAAGGATAGTACACTCAAGCCCGTTGGCCTCTTGTAGCCTCTCCCTATCCCTGAAGGGAAATGAACTCACATCACAATGGACTTTATCACTGGCCTTCCTGCGACTAAGAAAGGGTGGAACAATATTTATGTGGTAGTTGATCGCCTCATCAAAGCTGTCCACTTTATCCCCACTAAGATCCAATATACTGCCTCTCAGGTGGCCACTCAGTTTATGGAAAATGTCTTCAAGCTACATGGCTTACCACAAGTCATAGTACATGATCAAGATGCAAAGTTTATGAGCAACTTCTGGTAGACAGTTTTCACCCCCATGGGGACCAAGTTTGCTCCATCCATTGCATACCACCCTCAGACTGATGGCCAAACTGAGAGAGTGAACCAATGGCTTGAGACATATTTGAGGCACTTTTGCCATGATGTACAGCACAGTTGGGCAGTTGGTGTCAAGATTGTGGGAGAGAAGGAAGGAGTCTCACTTGTAGCTTTCTTGCTTGCACAATGGGGGAATACACACAGAGATGGAGGCTGAAAACAGTTTTCCTCTTCTTAGTTGTGTAAGCCAAAAAGAACTCACATACAAAGAAATAGAAGAATCCTATATATGGGTCTCAAACCAAACTCAACTAACTAAGGTGGCATACTAACTGAGCCACGAACTAGAGTAGATAAGGATAGCTATCATGTAGCTATTATTCATGGGCGATGTACCAACCGCATCTGCAACTAACAAGTCGGTGACATAAGTACACAACGGTCACCCTGGCGTATCACGAGTGGAGCTCGATATCTCAACACTCCCCCTCGAGCTCAATCCCAATTCCTGCACACCAAGCAGGTCTCTGAACTTGTGCAGCTTCTCTGCGCCCAATGCCTTCGTGAATATATTAGCTACCTGATCCTCTGTGCTGACATAAACTAGATCAATAAGACCTAGTAAAACCCTCTCCCGCACATAGTGATAATGCACCTCAATGTGCTTTGTTCTAGCATGATAGACTGGGTTATTTGCCAAGTGTATACTACTCATGTTGTGACAATAAATGACAACTGGCCCATCTATAGACTGATGCATATCATAAAGTAGCTTATGCAACCAAGCTACCTCACATGCAGCCATTGCTGCACCCCTGTACTCAGCCTCTGTGCTCGACAAGGCAACTGTAGGCTGTTTCTTGCTACTCCAAGTGACTGCAACACTCCCAAAAGAGAACACATATCCACTAGTAGATCGTCTATCAGAAATGCTACCAGCCCAATCAGCATCAGTGTATCCATGCAACTGTATCTGAACCCCAGTCTCATAAAATAGTCCATACTGCAATGTGGACTTCACATACCTGAGTATGCGTCTAGCCACATCCAAATGCGGTTTCCTTGGAGCCTGCATAAACTGACTTACCAATCCAACAGCATAGCTCAAATCTGGCCTGGTAATAGTTATATAAATCAAGCTTCCTACTATGTGTCTGTACATAGTAGGGTCTTCCAGAAGCTCACCTACATCTGCGCTCAGCTTCACATTCTGCTCCAAAGGAACTGAAATAGGCTTACAGCCTGTCATCCCATATTTGGACAGCATGTCCAATCCATACTGCCTCTGCAAGAGCTGTATCCCACTTGGTGATCTAATCACCTCAATGCCCAAGAAATAACGCAGCTCTCCCAAATCCTTCATCTCAAACTTCTGCTTCAATAGCATTTTCACATGAAGGATATCTTCATCACTGTCACCTGTCATAATCAAATCATCAACATAAATGACAAGTAGCATAATACCTTTCTCTGTTTTTCTCACATAAAGTGAGAAATCTGCCTTGGAAATCTGAAAGCCAATAGTGACAAGATAATGTCCTATCTTGTCAGACCATGCTCTAGGTGCTTGCTTCAAGCCATACAATGCTTTCTTCAACCTGCAAACAAACTCAGGATGAACAGCATGCACATAACCTGGTGGCGGCTCCATATATACCTCTTCTTGCAAATCACCATGCAAGAAGGCATTCTTTACATCCATCTGATGTAAAGACCATTCCTTTGATCCAGCCATAGCAATGACTGCTCTTACGGTTGCCATCCTTGCAACTGGACTAAATGTTTCTTCATAGTCAATGCCATGTGTTTGTGCATACCCCTTGACTACTAATCTTGCCTTTTATCTGTTCACAGAACCATCTGCATTGTGCTTTACCTTATAAACCCACTTACAGCCAATTGCATTCTTACCTTTAGGCAAAGGTACCAATTCTCATGTAGCATTTGCTTCCAAGGCATCCATTTCTTCATCCACGGCTTTCTCCCATTTTTCTTTTCCCATGGCTTGCTCAAAAGAAGTGGGTTCTGGTTCATGTATCACTTTGACCATATATGCATAGTGAATGGCTGTAAATCCATCATATTTCAGCCTATCCACAGGATACCTAGTTCTCGTAGACCTGCGCAAAATAGGTTCACTCCCAGGTGCTCTCAAAACATCCCTGGTCTTCCTTATTCCAGGTGTAACAATAGAAGAAATACCCAACTCATCATCAATGCTCTGTTCTGAGCCACTGGATTCACCATCCACATAAGAGTGACATGCATTCACATCAAACATGGGCTGATCAACCTTCTCTTTTCCTTTTCGTGATACCTGCATACCACTATCTGCATTGCTTTGAGAAGATTCTCCTGATCTCAATCTTCCTGTCCATGGTGAAGAATGTGAACCACTGCTAGAGGACGCTCCAGGTCCACTAATATTTTGTGACTGCTGCTGTGAATTCTGTGCAGCATTACCATTTTGTGCATCTACATCATCAATCACATTTACTGGTTTATACCAGCTACTCATCTCATCAAAAACAACATCTCTGCTCATTGTAAACTTACAAGTAGAAGGGTTATAGCATCTATACCCTTTTTGCTGCAGAGAGTAACCAATAAAGATGCACTTCTCAGCTTTTGGATCCAACTTGGATCTCAACTCATCTGGCACATGTACATAGGCAATGCAACCAAAAATTTTCAAATGAGAAATATCTAGTTTCCTACCAGTATACCTCTCCTCTGGAGTCATCCCATGTATTGATGCAGTGGGAGTCCTGTTCATTATGTAGACTGCTGTAGCAATTGCTTCAGCCCAATAAAAATCTGGTAGGTCCTTTTCATTGAGCATAGCACGAGATACCTCTCCAATATGCCTGTTTTTCCTTTTTGCAATTCCATTTTGTTGTGGGGTATGACTGCATGAATATTGCTGCTTTATGCCATGCTCTTGCAAGAACCTTGCAAACTCATTTGAGAGATACTCTCCCTCTCCATCTGACCTTAGGCATTTTATTTGCAGGTCTATTTCTTTTTCAACCATAGCTTTAAGAGTTTTGAAATGCCCAAAAACTTCACTTTTCTTTTTCATAAAATACACCCAAACTTTTCTGCTATGGTCATGAATAAAAGTGACAAAATAATGACAGCTTCCAAGAGATGCAGCTTTAGTAGTCCACACATCAGAGTGGATTAATTCCAATGGCTTCTTACTCTCTTGAACATGTCTACGAAATGGTTTCCTTGCCTGTTTTCCAAACTGACAGGCTTCACATACCTTATGCATTTCTGCAACCTTGAATTTAGGCAATCCTGCAACAATATTTTGGGCCTGCATTGATTTAAGTCGTTGTACATTAACATGACCAATGCGTTTATGCCAGATATCAATATCTGCAACTACATCGGTCCCATGTGCAAACATTGCTACACTCAATTCAGACATGTCTGCATCCAACGTAAACATTCTACCCTTCTTCTTTCCTTTTGCTATCAAGCGACCTTTATTTTTCATATCCTCAACAAAGCATCCATGAGGATTAAATCTGACCTGCAAGCCCTGCTCAACCATTTGACCAACAGAAACCAGATTCTTGGTGATATTCGGGACATGAAATACATCAGACAGGTATTTCTTTTTCCCATCTTGCATAGACAAAGGAATTTTCCAATCTGCACAATAGGATGTGCAGTATCATCACCAGTCTCCACAAATCCTGGTTTTTCCATTTTCCTTGCATCCTCCATCCATTCTGCATGACTTGTCATGTGGTTTGATGCACGTGAGTCAACATACCATACATCATTGCTTTCTTCTACACTTGTCATAGAATTGTTCATGTGCTGCACCATAAACAAATGCTCATTTCTTTCATCACCCTATCTACTAGAAGATGCATAATTTCCTTGTTGTAGTTTTCCATTCATGATGTCATTCTGCTTTTTATAGTAGTCTTTAGCCACATGACCCATTTTACCACAGTAGTAGCATTCAACATTACTGTTTGCATTTTGGCCACTTTGCCATCCACCACGACCTCTTTGGCTCCCCCTGCCTCTAGAGTTACCACGTCCTCCTCCATCAGACTGGTTTTCTTGAGTTTGCTGCATATTCTGATTTCTACCACGGCCTCCAAATCGGCCTCCTCTACCTCTGCCTCTACCTCTTCCAGCATTTGAGTAGAAGACAGCTTCTTTTGAAGTTCCTCCTGAAGAGGATGCACCACCATTTCTCTGCTCCTCAGAAATTAGAAGAGCAATCAACTCCTCAAAATCAGGAAATCTTTCACGGACGGAAATGGATGTTCAAAACTGTGCATAATCCTTTCCTAGACCATTCAAGGTCACGGAAACTAAATCATCATCTTCCACTGGCGACCCAATGGAAGCAAGTGCATCTGCAATCTTCTTCACCTTCATGTGGTAGTCATTGATGCTCATACTTTCTCTTTGCACATTATGCAACTCTTACTTGAGCTGCATTTTCCTGGCTTGCATATTTGTGCTATACATTTTTGACAAAGTATCCCATGCCTCCTGCGTACTTGCATCCTGAATATGCACAATCATAGAGTCTGAAATACTGATAGACAGCCAATACATAACTTTCCTGGCTCTCTCATGCCATGATTTGAATGCCTGCATTTGCTGTTGATTGGGAACATCAGGAAGAACTGGTTCTTCTTCATTTTCTACAACAAATTCCCAATATCCTTTTCCCATAAGGAAATTCGTCATTCTAAACTTCCATGCTTGGAAGTTGTTTTTGTTAAGCTTTTCTATTACAATCTGTGAGAGAGAATCAGACGCCATTACAGAACACTGCAAAAAATTATGTCACTGCAAAAAACACAGCTTTACCCTCACAAGGGCAAATCTGCAAAACTGGCGAAAGTGGTATTTGACCACACAGTCACTTCCTAGTGATGGTTTTGCATATACAGGAACCAAGGATGATTCTGTAACTCCCAATGTCTCTGCGCACAAGCATACGATGCAATTTCTACAGTAACTTTTCACCGACCTATAGAACAATGGTCGCACAGCATAAAATAGGGTCTTTTCCTGAGTGCGTGCAGAAAACTTCCGCCTCCAAAACAGGCCCCGAAATGGCCTCAAATCAAAAAAACAGGGTCACCAAGGGCTAAAGCCCTTGCCCGCAACATATACTGCCCTCTTGCTTCACTGCAAAGGACGTCTCAACTTGAGACAATGCACTCTTGCAATTTCCAGCTGTGCTACCTGCAGAGATCTGCTCCCAAAATAGAAAATGAAAGCAACACTGCTCCTCTTACCAGAACACCGCGAGCTTGGCTTGCTTTCTTGAGCTCCTTACCACGAACAAGGCTCTAATACCATGTCAAGATTGTGGGAGAGAAGGAAGGAGTCTCACTTGTAGCTTTCTTGCTTGCACAATGGGGGAATACACACAGAGATGAAGGCTGAAAACAGTTTTTCTCTTCTTAGTTGTGTAAGCCAAAAAGAACTCACATACAAAGAAATAAAAGAACCCTATATATGGGTCTCAAACCAAACTCAAATAACTAAGGTGGCATATTAACTGAGCCACGAACTAGAGTAGATAAGGATAGCTATCATGTAGCTATTATTCATGGGCGGTGTACCAACCGCATCTGCAACTGACAAGTCGGTGACATAAATACACAACGGTCACCTTGGCGTATCACGAGTGGAGCTCGATATCTCAACAGTTGGGATATGTGTCTTCACTTGGCTGAGTTTGCATATGATAACTCCACACACTCTAGCATTGGAGTTTCCCCCTTTGAGGCCTTACATGGGTATAAGGTTCCCCTTCCCACAATCTTGTTTACTGATAAGATCAACCCTTAGAGTCATGCTGAATTGGATCGCATGCAAGCTTTACTTTAGCAATGCAAAATGAACCTTCAAAAGGCCCAAACACACATGAAACTCTATGCTGATGAAAAACAAAGGCATTTGGAATTCCAAGAGGGGGAATTGGTCCTTTTGAAAGTTCCTAAGTCCCACTACTCAATTTTCAAAGAGGGCAACAGTAACAAGCTAGCCCATCGCTTCTATGGCCCATACCGGATCCTGACGAGAGTTGGTGACTTGGGCTACCGCTTAGAACTCCCCCCTACCACCAAAATCCACAATATGTTTCATGTCAGCCAGCTGAAACCCTTTGTAGGCTCCTTAGTGGACTACGTGGAAGAACTTTCCCCATAGATGAAGAGAGCATCACTCAATATGTCCCTGAAGCAATCATTGGGAAGCGAGATAAGCACTTACAATCTCGATCCATCAAAGAATACCTCATTAAATGGCAAGGCCTACCCTTGGAAGAAGCCTCTTGGCTCCCAGCAACCATCCTCTGAATTTCCCTACCTTCGTGAACCCCAAACGGCTAGAAGACTAGCCGGTCACACCCCAAATTGACCACCCTCTGCCCATAGACTGCACACTGTTTTAGAAGAGTTTTGTACTTACTCAAATCACATGCATGTGCATTCTACATAGGCTGAAAGTACTCATCATAAGCTCTGTTTAGACATATGGTACGCCCTATTCGGAGCAGCCTATCAAAAGTTGTGACCAGTTTACTTCAGAAGACCGATCCCGAAGTGCATGTTGTCTCTAGTCTCTCCACACCTAATTTTCATTGTCAAAGGGCTCTAAGTAGTACTCTACAACCCTCCCTTAGCCCACCAATCACTCCCCTCTATTTCTTCTTGTTTTTTAGGGCAAAAACCTTCCAAGTGGGAATGGATTGTAACAAGCGGGATACACATCGACTAGGGTTTAGATACCCCGTCACACTGACTGGGGTATTTAAGGTGTAAAAACCCCAGATTAGGGCAACCAATTATTATCAAGATCATACTCTTCACCTTCATCTCCAATTTCCATGGCTTCCTCCTCCCTTCTCTCTTTCTCTCTCTTCTTCTTGCTCTCTTTCTCTCTCCTCAACTCTTCTTCTCTTTCCTCTCAGCTTCTTTCATTACAGAAAATATTACAATGAAGTAGTTAAATCCCTTGGATATCATAATATATCGCAAATCATGCAAAGCTCAAGGAAGTAGGGGATTATACCTAAAGATGAAGCTCAAAGAAGTATGGTTGAGCCTATCAAAATGGCATTATTCCACAAAACATTATATGTAGCTATAAATTACTTGAAATAAGTTAGGAAATGTGGAAACACATTAGAATCACTTTTTTTCTTTTTAGAAAAGGAACACCGGATTGAAAAGAGGTTGTTTCCATGCATCACACATGATGAAGTGCTCTAAAAACAATGTTTCTACAATTATAACTATTTATGTTTTTTAGGAATGTCGGAATATGTATCTTATGGTTCTATGCATGTAACAACTAGATGAATTTTGGACTATGGTGGTTTAGGACATTGGGATCCCCAATCCAATGCTCCTTAGCATTCTACAAAAAGCTAGAAAAAAAAAATGGTGGGGATTATAGACTCCAAAAGGGAGGTAGGTGTTTTTGCTTTTTTGATAAGTCAAGGGCCTGAGATACTGTAAGTATCCTTGTTATGTAAGATGGCTCTAGAGGCTCCAAGAAGCTGAACAAGGCTCTAAGCTAGTAAATTCCATGTGTCCACATAAGGAGTGTGATTATGTGAGGATTACATACACCCCAATCCCACATGATTGGAAGGTCCTACGCTAGGATGGATAGTGTCTTCTTTGGGGAGAGAGTTTTTGTATCTCTCTACAGAGTGATGGTCTTGGTTATTTTATTATGAAATGAATTATTGATTTCTAAATTGTTTGTCATATGTTAAATATTAAGTTTAATGAGATAATAAAAGGAAGCTACTTTTGTGTATTAGAACTATGTGATAGTATGTTGTATTATCTAATCAAAAAACTAAAACAACCCAATTGAGGAAAGTGGGAGGCTTTGGTCTTGATGATTGAATACATATGGAGTTTAACACCATTTTAGGGGGCCAAAGTTAAGATTTTATCTTATGGGAAGAGAGAACAAATTAGACTCTCCTCGTCTCTCACTATCTTTGAACCAACTGTAATGATGTTAATCTTTCTCTCACCTCTAATTGTCTACAAAGTGATCTTTCTTAGGTGGGCACTAGGGTGCTCCTAGGAGTGACCTAATCATTCTTTCTCTATGAAGTAAGACTGGGATTACCATGTCCAACTAAGCTCAAGGTTTTCCATAGGGAGACTAGGCGGTGTTGTACATAAACATGGATTTCAATTAGCTCTGCTAGAGGACTCCTACAAGTCTCTCATCAATCACGAGAAGGCACCTCATGTTGATAATTCAAAAGAAGGCATTACACTACTATCCATAAGCAAATGCCACATTAAGTCAACACTACCTCATCAATTTTCTAACTAATATTATTTTAGCCTCTAGGAGGAACTATGATAATTAACTCATGGCAACAATTTTGGCTATCAAATAGCATATAAGAATGCAAGAGGTAAGCTGCCCTTTAGATTTACCTATAGTGTTAATGACATTCTTCCTATTGAGCTTTTAGTGTAAAGTACAAATAGTGGTCCAAGAACTATGGGAAGGTAATGAAGCTTAGACCAAGTATCTTAGAGAACTAAATGGCACTCAAAAATGAGATTATTGGTGGCCATGCATACCTCGATATACAAAAAGTGTTTAGAAAGGTCTGGTTTGACAAACATGTCAAATAGTGGGATTTTGATAAAATTGATCTCATGCTACTTTACTTACAGTGGAAATAAGAAAAAGATGAAGTATTGCAGTCTAGGATCATTACATATGAATTGAATTGGTGCAATTGGTCATGTCAAATTAAAAACTCTAAAAGGTGAGGCAATTATTTGTTTCAATAGTAGTCATATTAGCTACTTTAATAGCAATCATATTATTTGCTTTGATAGCAATTATAACAAGAAATATTACCTACCTAAAGATCCACATCATTAACCACTCACACCACTGACTAATGTTGCACATAAAGCTATAAGAATCATTGATGGCAAAGACCTTGTACCACCATTATATCTAAGAGTCAACACTTTTTCCATAGAGAGCATGTTATAGATCCTCTTATGGATGAAGGCTCCCATTTCAATATTATTAGCTATAACACTTGGATAGAAATCAAATAGTCCAAGCTTACATCAATGCATAAAATAAGAAAACCATATGGTGGAACTCCATAATCTCTACTAAGGAAGTGGAAGGTCCTCATGATAAATTGGAAGTATGTCACTCATGTCTAATGTAATTCCAAAATGTAATTCCAAATAGAGAAGATACTGAGAAAGAAATCATGCTAGGAAGAGCCTTCAAGTGGGTAGCTAAGCATAATATTGACATTGATACATAACACATACACCTTACCTTCCCAATGTCAAGATTGTTACATCTTTAGTAAATAATACCTTGCTTATCCTTAAGGAAAAGGTAAGAAAACTGCATTAATTGACCATGACCTTTGGAGGGGGTAAACTGCTTGAACAAGTCTTGAAATCACAAAAATAAACATGAATCCTTTAAGCTAGATTATTCATCTCAAGGAGAAAGTCAGCATTAAGTGGGTCCTTAAGGGCACCAATGTAAGGCACCTATGTTAGCCTATCTAAAAGAAACAAAAAATGGCCCCACTAAAGAAATATAGAAGGCTAAATCTTTTCACCATATCTATAAAAGGAGAGTCAGTTTAATATTCCACTAAATTCTTATGGTGTGCTCAAGGTTTCTACCCTAGAAATAGATGGATTTGGTAACCTAGACCATAAATGCTGATGCCTTCAATATATGAGACTAGTGCATTTCCACACTCAACAAAACCTATGACTATACTAAAGAGCTAGTAATGGCACAATTGAACCTAGGCCTCCACCACCAATAAAACCTACTGGGAAAACTAAGATGAAACCCACAAAGGCCACTCCTAAGAAACTATCAACTAAAAAGCCGATGGTTTTCTATAGGAATAAGACACCTGAGTCTTGTAGTCAAGCTTGATACATAACCATCCATGGTTGTTGTTAATCACATAGAGAAGGTATCAATAGAATCAATCACCAATCCAAAAATGAGAAAAAGAATAGTAGCACTATTGCTCGATCTAGTGAACTAGATCCTAACAAGATACCACCTAGAATTTCAATGGGAAGTCAAAAGAAGTATCATGTATTTTACACCCCTCCTCAAGTAGACAAACCATTATCTACTACTTTCAACTTAGTTAAGGATCCCATTAGACAAGGTACTACTATTGCCAATTAAAGAGTGAAATAGCCACAACGTTGTTAGAGCGTTTGGGGTCGAAAGTATACCACGGGGGTAAGAGACAGTAGGGTGAAGGGAGATTCAAGGAGAGGAGTAGATGGAAGAGAAGGGGTTTAGAGAAGATATAGAAGAATACTCATAGAGGGGAAGCCTGTCAATTTATTTCTGCATCCTAAGAAGATAAATCTCTTGTAGACAAAAACGTGCATAAAGCAATCACTTCCTCTCTACTACTCAAAACACCAATCTGATGCTTTCGTTGGCTCTGAAAGGGGGTAAAATGTCAGGACACTTGACCAGAATTCTCTTAGATCACTCCTTTTTCTTCTCCCAATTCGGAGTGATGTTCATTGCCTAAAAATTGTGATCATGCGTCACACGATTTTGTCAATCTTTCTTTTTTCATAAAATCCCCCAAAAATGGCTGAAAGCCTTTTGAAAACATTGAAATGGCAGAGGAGGTACTTCTTCTGACATTGCAGATCCATAAGACTTTAGCACATGCCGAAGGATGTGCAGGTTAGGAGGGGATGGATGTCATACCACTATGCAGTCACAGTGTGAAAAACTCTAGAGTGCGGCTTTCTTATTGATCTAGAGAGCCAATGCCATATTAGTCATTAATGTCAATGTCCGTAGTGTGGATGGTCCAAAAATATTAAAATTTTGGACAAGATTAGCCACTTCTTGATATTTTAGATATTATCTCTTGTTGTAAAAATCCAAAAACTATAGATAACTTCTAAAATAGGATGATATGTAAAAGAAAGCATGTAACTTTCATCCATTTTGGGAGGATTTTTTTGTAAAAAGAAGGATTGGCAAAATCGTGTGACGCGCGATCGTTGTTTTCAAGCAATAAACATCACTCCAAACTAGGAGATGAAGAAGGAGTGATCTGGCAGAATTTTGGCCGGGTATCCTAGTATTTTACTCCCCTTTTGAAGCCAATGGAAGCATCAGTTGGCAATATGAGCAGCATAGAGGAAGGCATTGTTTTATGCACATTTTTGTCTACAAGAGATTTGTCTTCTCATAATAAATTGACACGCTTCATCTCTGCAAGTATTCTTTTGCATATTCTATTTCTTCAAATCCCCTTCTCTTCTGTTTACTCCTCTCCCTGAATCTCCCTTCACCCTGCTGTCTCTTACCCTCGTGGTAGATTTTCGACCCCAAACGCTCTGATAACGTACTAGAGCTCCTCTCTTTTTCTTTGCATGCTTCCATAAATATCGATCTTTCAAGAAAAACCCATAAGCTTTTATTTTAATCCTTTTGAATTCAACTTCAAACCACTTAGCCTTCTTTGTCGTGAGGTTGAGATATTGGCCTATTTTTAGCCAATCATTCTCATACAACTCTTCCAAAAATTGTGTTCTCACAGAAGTATAACATTGATTATGCTTTCTCTCTACTGCCCATCTTTTCCCCATGGTTGTAAGTTCTTTTCTTACTATTGAAATCCCTGTTACAACAATTATACATGTAGTAACAGCAGCTGGATACTCATTCCCTGCTATCATAAAGTCGTTTTCAACACCTATCACATCGTCCTCTTCATCTTCCATCAACTCCTCTTCATCTTCAAACCTTGCTTGTGAAAGCATGTCAGCCACCACACGGTTTTCTCTACCTACAATATGCTGAAAATCAGGGTTAAGTGACTTAATATATGCAATCCACCGTAACAAGGCAATATCGAGAGTTGAGAAATTTACTATCATACCCGATAGAGGTAGACAATCGGTCTCTACTACTACATGAGATCCCATGAAATACTACTTCCTATCACACTTAGGGCTATCACTACACCCCAAAGCTCTCTTTTGACTTGAGAATACCGCCATTACTATTCATTGAGGACCTGTGCTCCAAACCGAATGGCATACCTATTCCCATCAACATCATCCTAACCCACTTCCCAATTGGGCTTGTATCCACACAGTGAGAATAATAGGCTGCCCATTCTCATAATTTGTTCTCTTTAGTGTTGGGGATGAAATCAATAAGCTCTTTAAGTTCTGAACTGCCTTTGTATGTTGTTTACCCCACCAAAAATTTTGCCCTTTTCTCAAGAGCTAATATAAACTTTCAGCCACATGAGCAAAATGCGGAATCAATATCAAGTAAAAGACACATGCACCCAAAAATCTTCTTACCTCAGATACATTTGGACATGTCTCCTGCATCCTGCTTATGGCATCAATCTTTACTGGTGAGGGCTTTGTTCCATATGGTCCACACATGTGCCCAACAACTAATACTTCCTCCACTCCAAAAACCAACTTTTCTCCTAACAGAGTCAAATGCACTTCTTCAAGACGGCTCAAAATCCTATCACAATCAACAATATGATCAGCCACAAATCTTCTGCATCCTTGCTCATTCAACTCTTCATTCTTCTCATGGATATCACATCCTTTGATTAGCACATCATCAAGAAAGGGTAAGGTCAACTAAGGAATATACTCCCTCAAAACTTTATGCATAGCATTCATCATATGTGCCATTGAATTGGTTGCTTCCTATGGAAGCATACACATCCTAGCCAATCCAAGTGGTGTCTTCATGGTAGTGATATCCCAGTTTTCTAATGCAAGCTGGAACTAATCATATCCTAAATATAAATATCCCATAGAGTAATTTGCCTTACCTGCAAATGCTTTAGCAAATTCATCCACTATCGGGCATGGTCCAACATTCCTTATGATGACCTTATTAACTGGTTGTAAATCTTGTATAAACCTCAAAGAATCATTCTTCTTTGAAACAATAAACCATCAATTTGAATATGGAGTTGAAGAGGGCTCCAAAATCTGCATCCTGATCTTCTCATTCAAAAGTTCCAGCAGCTTAGGCAAATATGCCCGAGGTACTGGAATAGGCTTTAAATTCCATGGCACATGAGGTACTGTAAAGATCACCATAGGTGCAACTATGGTCGGATCAACGCTTCCAATTTCATCTGGCTGAAATGTAAAGGCTTTCCCATGCCTTGCCAACATCTGTAAGAAACAAGCTCTTTCTGCAAGTAAAAGAAAGCTTATATCACCAACTTTCAGCTTTTGTAAAGTTTCAGCTGTAAATTTATGTCCTCCTCCATGTGGATTACGCAAACTAGGTTGTTGAGTCACTTTTTCAGTCAACCCGTCACTTTTAGGTGGTAAAGGCAAAGCCACATGCTTAATATTCTTTGCAACTATTTTGTACTTTGTATCCACCCTTGCTCCAACCCTATTTTGCAACCCATATTGCAACCCATAACATTCATGCTCAGCAAACTCTTGAATGACTTCATACATCTCTAAAGTATCAACATAAATAACCTCATTTTTTGCCTTGTTTTCAGCATTAATTACTATAGAAATTTCAGCCACTATATCAACATCAACCAGCCCTAAAATACCTTCATTTGCAACCATCAAACCATGTCTTCAACTCTTTTTCAGCCCATCCTACATATTTCTTTTTAGCCCTACACATGGTTGAAATTGCATCGATCAAGTAAGAAATTAATAAGAAATTGGGGAGTCTCTTGTTAGAAAGAGATAGATATAAGAGGTAAAGAAGCATATCCTAAAGGGAGATTACTTACCACTAACCAAAAATAGAAAGGGGATTGGGATTTCCCAATCTCCAAGAGAAATCACAAATGCTCAGAATTGCTTATCTAAAGAAGATGTAACTCTAAGGGAGTTCTTAGTAACTTGGAACATGTGAATATATTCATATTAGAGAAAAGGATCAAAAATATCAAGTCACAAACAACAACCAAAGTGCTAGCTAACTCATGGAACAATGTAATTGAGGAGGTTGTATGGTTAAGAAGCCATAATAATAAAGGTGACTCATCACTTTGGCGAGTAATTTGTACATCTAAACACACATATGACCCATCATTCCCACTGATTGAGAAGAGTTTAAGATTGTTCCATAGAATGAACACTAAATGGATTTTGAGATGGGCTGAGCTCTAGGGGGTGGATGCATGAATAGGTAGACTTGATACCTATGTGTCAAACATCATTAACAAGCTAGTAGCTTCCTCCTTAATTTAATGGAAACCTTCGTCTAAAAAGGTAAATCATTCTTAATCTAAAATGACTTGAACATGTTAATCTAATATACTAGACCAATTCATGACCCACATCATTGTGGTAGTGACATGGTTGGTGCTTAGCTCTCTTAGACCTATCTCTGTGTGTGTGTGTGTGTGTGTGTGTGTGTGTGTGTGTGTGTGTGTGTGTGCGTGTGTGCGTGCGCGCGTGCGCGTGCGCGCGTGCGCATGCACGTGCACGTGTGTGTGTGTGTGTGTGTGTGTGTGTGTGTGTGTGTGTGTGTGTGTGTGTGTGTGTGTGTGTGTGTGTGTGTGTGTGTGTGTGTGTGTGTGTGTGTGTGTGTGTGTGTGTGTGTGTGTGTGTGTGTGTGTGTGTGTGTGTGTGTGTGTGTGTGCGTGCGCGTGTGTGTGTACGACGATGGATTGAAGTTCTCGAAGAATATGATTTTGAAATCAAATACTGGCCTGGGTAAATATCCATTTGAGACTTTTATGATCTGTCACTAGGGTAAACTTGCTACCCAGCAAATAGTGTCTCCAAAGCTTGAGAGCATGGATGACAGCTAATAGCTCCAAATCGTGGGTAGCATAATTCCTCTCATGGCTCTTCAGTTTCCTTGCCAATACCTATCGATTGTATCCTTGAATAGTGCATAAAGTATTTTGCTATTCTATTGTGCCCCCTAAGCTCCCACGAGATAAAGATGTCAATTGCAAATGAGAGTAATTACATTACAACATGCTTATGTAGTAGGTCAATTGAGTGCAGCTCATGCAAGAAAGCTCTAAACAAGGAGTATGAAGCAAATAGGAAGCATGAATATCATGCAAAATCATGGCCAATAATGCTAATATTACAAGTTATATAGAATGGGACTAAATGTTGCAAAATGTATTATGACATACTACAGTGTTTCATGCATTGCACAAAGGGTCTTGGCAAGTGGAAGAGGTGGAGAATCGAGATCCTTAGAAGGTTCCTTGAACATTGAGAATTGAGAGGCTTAGAAAATTCAAATTCAATATAACTAGCTAAGGTCTCTAGTGTTGAAAAATATCTTTTGTAAGTGGATTGCACAGCACTATCAAGGCAATGAAGAAATCAAAAAGCTCAAAAGAGTTGTTTTTGAAATGGGTAAACATCACGATGCTAATGAATTCCACAAGCAAGATGAGGAAACCAAATATAGTTGCATCAAGGTTTCTTGGTATGCATTGAAGAGACCTCTATGCAGCTATATTTTGATTGCAACACAATGAGACAATGCTACCATTGCATTCATGTGAGCAACAAACACACACAAAAAGAGTAATTATAGAGGAAGTCAAAGATATAGTGGTGCCCTTTTGGACAAATTGTACACATGTCTTTCCAATAAAAAGGATGTTTTCGGAAGCATAATGGGAGAGAAATGTACACACAACATACAATGCATCTTCTTGAGCAACCTCAAGTTTGTTTTCTTCATTCTAGCATTGGTTCTATCATTGGTTTGATTGTTCTTCAATTGGCTATGGTCACACATTAAGCCTAACATGTAGTTGCATTGTTTATCATAAATGCTTTACTTATTTCTCCCACTCCCACAAAATTCTTTGATGTTAGCCTACTACAAGATTCTTACAAGATTTTTTATCATAAATTCTTGCCTTCTTTCTCCCACTCCCACAAAATTCTTTGATATTAGCCTACTACAAGATTCCTACAAGATTGATTCACATCTTCTAGTCTGCTACTATCTATCCCTCAACTACCAAACCAGTCTACTAGTAGTATTCTATTAGCAACCAATCTCCTACCAAACTATAGCCAAAACCCTATCAATCTACATAAGGGGTAGAATTCTAATAACATCTAGCACTTGTACATGTTGGAAGCTACCATCCTAGTACCACATTGATAGATTGTTAGCTGTCACACTACTACCATGCTCAAGGTCCAAGAGATTACAAACTATGAGCTACTAGTGTGCTTCTAGCATGGGAGATTTATGATGGAAGATACTAGACTTTTATCAACTAGCACTCCACTATCAACTCACATTCCACTTTAGCTTTAGTAGATTGGTAGCTATTATCTTTGAAGTCTGCTACTAGCGTGCTATTTTTAGTGTACTACTAGGATGCTACTAGTTAGCAATTAGGTAGTCCCAATATGCTACCATGGCACTATCAATGTGCTACAACATTGGTAGGGAGCTACCATTTTGTTTTCAACTTGATATTAGTGTGCTACCAAGTTGGTAGGTTGGGAGCTACCCTTTTGTTTTTTATTTCATACCAATCTATTACTTTTATTGTACTAGTAGCGTGATATCAATGTGTTGCTTTTAGTGTGCTACTAGATTAGCAAATGAGGAGCTACCATTTTATTTACAAATTGATACTAATCAACTACTTCCAATCTGCCAATTCCATGCTGCTACCAATCTAGTACCTAATAGAGCTAATGTTTTGTCATTAGCTTGATATTAGTCTGCTACTTCTAGGTTGCTACTAGTTTGCTACTTCCAAGCTGCTACCAGTCAACTACCTAAGAGAGCTACTAGTTTTTTCAACAAATAATGTGTTAGGAAATTTTCAACACATCTATAAGTGCAACTCTCATACAAAAACTTTCTTTAACATTAAACTTTAGAAATCTATTTTATGCCCCAAGGATAGTGGTTCTAGTTTGAACAAGTGTTTGATTGGGAATTGCCAATCATGTAGACCTTCAAAAAAGCTACTTGTCCTTTTCTAATAGAGCAATCATATAATACATGCATGGTAACAATGAACTTATTTGAGGATGTTCAAGTTGGCTACATAGATATTGGGAAGAAATAAAAAAAGAAAAGTTTTGTCAATGAAAGAGATGCATTGCAGGGAACTTTTGGTACTATTTAGGGGTCAGTTTGAAGAAGCTTATAAAATATCATTTTGTTTACAGATGGTGGTAGAGAAATTCAAAGAGTGTTTGTTTTAGTTCCTTGAATATGCGTTTTTTTTCTGTAGCAGATTTTGCAAAAAACTACATGTTCAAAGAACAAAATGAGGTGCAATCCATACATTGGTCTTCTAGCTGATTTACAATCTTTCTCCGCATCACATATGTATGCATTGCAAGTAATATCAAAAGGACTATCATTTCTATATATTTTATGATAAAACCCATTATACCCTTTTTTTTAATAGTTTTTTATTCTCCATTATGGATAGTTGAAAGAGCTAGGAATGTCACTCAAAGAACATTGGGTGTGGTTAGATGGTGCAACATCATAGTTCAATGCAAAGAGGCATTTCTACTCCATTGCTCAATATGATAACAGGTATAAAAATGCCACATCATGTTCATGGTTAAGGTCAAGGAAAGTACAATTACAATTGTGAAAGTGCTACTATCAAGAGGCATTTGACTTGGAATCAGCTAAAGTAAAACTCCATGGAGCTACAATGTGCAGCTAATGTGTTCCATTTTTTAGACTAACCATGCCTGAAGGGGCTAAAACCACATATCCTTCTAAAGAACACCTAGTTTTTAAGAGTTTTGGGATGTTAAGGAAGGTGATCTAGATGGAAGCACAAATTTGGATTGCAAACATGTGTCCAGTACACACATATTACATTGTGCCATTAGTAACTCCTTGAAAAATGGAAAGGCTCTAAGGTAAAGGCAACTTCAATCTTTTGTAGTACCTACATGCAAAGCCTTTAGAGAAGGTGTTTAAAGAAAAACACATGTTCTATCATGGGAAAATGTTATCCTTGAACCTTAAGATGATGTAAACAATGATTATGATATGGAAGATCTAGCATATGAAGGACAACATGATGTTTTGACCAATGCACTTTGTGTAGGTGATAATTTTGTAGTTATAGCTCCACATAAGAATGAAGAGCTTATGGATTTCTACATCTCAATATGCAAAAAGGAAAAGACAAGGACCTATATAATTTTTCTTAAAGATGCAAGGGGGTTGTCAAGGGATTTTGGTACCAACAAGCACAAGGAAATCCCTATGAATTCAAGCTCTTATAATCAAATCTTGAAGTTACCATACAATCCCACCTTGTCAAAGAAACTATCAAGTTTCAAGTGCCAAAAATAGAATGTGGTAGAAATTGCCTACTATTCCTAAAAGTATATATGGATATTTACAATAGCACTCTTTTTTATGTAAAGCATTACTCTATCTAGTTGGTGTTGGTTTCTCCATTCATCCTAAGTATCCATGTTATCATCTTAAATGAAATTACTAACAGCTTATTTATGTAAGGCTTTTATCTATGTTGCTTCTATACTAAACATAATATCATTTTTTTTTAAACTATCTTTAAAAATATTATTCAAAAATTCAATTTAGAAACATGACTAGTAAATACTATTCTAGCTATGGTAGCTACAAAGGACTAATAGCTACGAAACTAGCTACAAGTCTAGAACTAGTAGACTAGTAGCTATGAGGCCAAGGATCCCCCCGCCCTTGGATTGGTAGCTACTAGTTCATGACTATTAACTACCACTTCAAGACCCCTCATCATCATGAATAAAATTTTCTTACAATTATTGCAATAAGCAAGTTAGAAACCATACATGACTTGATGCATTTTTCAACATCATAGTTGTTGAAGGGCATTGAAGATAGTCTTGTTTGTGATGCTCCTTTGCAAGAGGCATCACTACTCTCTAGGAATAAATGATGATTGCATTGCATGTGATATTCCTTGTTAACCTCTTGAACCCATGCATGTCTCATCATGCATGGAAACAATATGTGCAAAATAATAAATATGATAGCTATGATAACAAGGCAATGTGATTATGACAACCATATTCTTTTCATACACCAATGGGCCACAAGCCCTACAATTCTTATTAGAATTCATATACTCCTACTTGTACGTGGCAATTTTTGTGTCAAAATACATATTAATAAAATATTACTTCTTTTCACTTGCATATTCCAAGCAATATCAAAATGTGCATGTACAAGCCTCTTTTGTTATTTGACTAGATCGTGCTCCTCCAGAGCCCTATAAATAGCTTCTATCCATTCTTTGTCAATTACTGATCCTCCTACAATGTCTATATCTTAGTGATTGCTTTGTGCAATGTATTTTTCCAAACTTTCACTTTAATGCATTCTATGCATCTTATTTGCCTTATGCCTACTACAAAGATGCTTGTGTCAATGGAACATTACATGGCTACTTTCCAAGAGACTTTGTGTTCTTTCCAAGTTGGAAAAGGACTATGGACTAAATGACAAGGTCTTCTTCACCTCATGCATGTAAAAAAATAAGAGTGTTGACCTCTAGATTAACTTTAGGGGGCATTCTACAAGTTACCTAAGATGTTTCTCTCTACAATTCTCTTGCTATCCTTGCTATTTCACTATGTACACCTTTTTTTACTTTCCCTACATGTAATCGTGACTTCATGACCCTAGCCCACATTTGTTTCCTAGTAGCTGTAAGAAATTGGGAAGACATGTGTTAGTGAGGGAGAGTTATTAATATTACCTTATCACACTGACATAGGTATAAAAAGTGTAAGAGATGTAATTTTTGACATCTTTGATCATAATACAATTACTATCTCTCATCCCCTACTTGCACTCAGCTTTCATGGCTTCTCTCTCTCTTTTTTTCTATCTTTCTAGTCTTTCTCTCTCCTCATCACTCATTCACTCTCCTATTTTCTCTCTCTTTTTCTCTTCTTTCTCTCATCTCTCAGTCCTCTCCTTGGCAAGTGGTATCAGAGCATTGGTCTTTGATCCATTTGGTACAATCTCTTCTTGGATTTCTTCCACAATCTTATTACGTCCTCTGGTTACTCAAGGATAGGGTGTGAGTTGTGAAAATGAACAAGTGTAGTGACCAAGGAGACCAAGGACAGCTAGTCAGAGCTAATTGGAGTACTTGAAGACAAAGTTGGAGGCATCTAGGACAAAATAGAAGGTCGTGCATCCATAACAGCCTAAAATGGTTAAAGATAGGGAGAATAGAGTTAGTTTTGGTAAGAAGTCTAGTTGCTTTTTAGGACAGGCTTTCTCTTTCCTCTCTCTTTCAAGTTTTGGCTAAATCTTTCATGGAGTTTAGCAAGAAATCTTCCTGGATGATCAGTGTGGACATGATCTTTCATTGTGTGATCAAGGGGCAAATGATCTTTGCATTTCACTTAGCTTGTAGAGTATACTTACCAAGGGTTTTGATTAGGCATGGGATCACATTTTTTGGCACATTTTGCACTGATCTCTGTAGGCTTCTTCTTTATCTCCAGCTGGTCATGATTCACTTCCTATCAAGCATCATGCATCACTTGGCCACTTCTAAAGGGCAGGGGGTTTTGCTATTTCAACCTTTGAAGCTTCACTTTCAACTCTTTCAAACCCTAGCCATGGCAAAATAGGGCAGCAACTTCAATGGTCAAAAATCTTGACAAATTTCACAAGATTATGCATCTTCTTCCTCCTAAGGCTTTCTAATTGGCTATGGAGCATAAATGGCAACAAGATTAACGTGTTTCTTTGTCTCTTCAAGCTTTCTTCTCCTTCCAGTGGCCATAGGTAGCAAGCTATTGCTCAAACTCTTTTAATCCTTTAAGATTACTCGATAAAGTTTGTATTCAAGGCCAAAGGACATTACTCCAGCAAGCATTGAGGTAGAGGATTGAAGAATTGGAGAAGTTTGAACATATTGAGCCTCTTGAAGCTCATATTGGAGTTATATTTTGGGGCTTTTGTTCAAGGAGCTTGAATCATCAACATTCAAGTGGTCAAGCAAGCTTAGGGCATTGATTCTTCATGAATTTAATCTTCTTCAAGTATGTATGGATTGATCTTATGGATTATTGGAGCTTCAAGCTTGATCAAGGTATTTTACTTGCTTAATCTCTAAAATCCCTCAATATCCACTTGTTTTTAAGCTTGTCCACTTGTTGATAGGAGATTATTAATCAATTAATTCTTTGAATTGATCAATAGATTGGAGATTAGTGGTCTTGTCATTGATTAGAAAGATTTCATTGAAATTTTGCATTCATTTCAATCCTATTTCATCATGGATGCTATTTACATTGTCTTGATGCATAACCCTAATTTGGTTGTATTATTTTATTTGCCCAAGAAAGAAATATTGTAAAGGGTAAGTACTTGAATCAATGAGTCACTAAATTGCATTGGTAAGACCCCTAGCCAACCTCTATTTCTTCATTCCAATCTTTCATTGATTAATCATGCATATCATTGAAGGCTAAAAGCAATATTTAGTTATGCATTTCATTCCTGATTGCTTAATTAGAATGCTTCTGCCATGTTGATATTTCCATAGAGGAAAAAGGTGGATGCCAAGGAAGATAGTGGGACAATAGAGAGGTGACTCTCCCCACTATCAAAGATCCCAAAGAGGTGCAACCAAATGACCCAGGGGAAAAATTTGCCTACCTCCCGGTGATTCGAAGCCCGTATAGGGAGCTTGTCATGCCATTATATCCCTCACCATAGATAGTATGAGTGGAGTCATTGAAGATTTAAAGACTTTGGCTGGATATCATTGATTGGAAATCCACTGATCAATTACAAGGATGATACATGTTATTACACATTTACTACAGGAGAAATTTCAACCATTATACTCCTTAGAGCAAGGGATAGATGTATTTAATGGTAATAGGGAATTTAGGTCTCCATTTGGATGAATTCTTAGTCATCTATAGGTGTTACACATTATCCCAGATTGGTTACAGGTCTTACACGGGGTATTTTACTCAAAAAGTGAATTGGGACCACTTTTGGGAGGCTTCTTGCTTGATTATAGGTGTGACAAAGTAATTCAAAGAATTTTCAAGACCTATATAGGGTATTGTAGGTTGTATTCAGCTCCTATAGGTCATCTACAAGGTATCATAGGGTTGGGAGAACTTATCTTGGACTCAAGGGAGATGGATACACTAAATCAATGATTTTATAGGGTGCAAGACTGTTCTGGACAATAGTGGAATGTTTCCATAATATTCTATTTTGATTCTGAAATTGATTGTTATAGCTCATCTTGAAGAGCTATTTATTGGCTTCATTTTCCACCAAAAGTTCTTGATTTTGATATCGGAGTCAAAAGTTGTATGAGGGGTTCCACTAGGAGGACTGCAATGTACTAGTGACCAAAAATGGCTAGAAATAAGGGAAGGAACAAGCCTAATGATTATGTTTAGCAACAAATTAGGAAAGCACATGAGGCAATACCTAAGACACATTATGACGATGAAGATTTGCAAGAATATGATGCATATAGTACTCTTAATGCCACTCTTTGTAACCATGAGACTAGGCATTCCATCAAACACATGGAATTTGTTTCTAAATTGGATCAGCTAGTTGAACAGTTAGTTAAATCCAATATGCAAACCAAGAAAGTCATGGAGCACACATCCCGATCTACTAAGGATTCCTTGGAGAAGTTTGCTTCTTCCACTAGAGATTCTTTGGACAAATGGTAGATAAAGAGAGTAGAGATAAACACTCCTTCCAACCGTCAAATAATAATCCTCAACCAGATATTACCACACAGCATTTATGAGATTGGGGAGACTTCTTTTAGAGCTAATGAGCCTATTTTGAGCATTTATGGATCGAATCCTCCTCAAATCACTAGAATCCAACCACCTATTCCTCCATGAAAATTTCAAACCAACTATCATAGGAGTGTCTCTAATCTTTCAAACCCCAATGAAAGTTACACGGACATGTAACCCCAAGTAACTAATGAACAGAAAGGATTTGTTGAGAGGAAACTCCATGATAAGATTGTGCTAACCAAATATAGTGGTTATCCTTCATCACACTGGCTGATTTTTCCTACTTTGACATTTTCCCAAAAAATGACTAAAAGATTCACTTTGCTACACTTCACCTTGAGGTCTTTACTCATATGGTGGAGGTACATCAAGAAGGAAAATCAGTAGGTAGATAGTTGGGAGAAATTCAAATCTAAGATGACTCAGGTGTTTGTATCTCCCATTTGAGAAAGATAAGTTGGCAAGATGATGGTGTCAAGCAATTTTGTGTGAACTAAAAACCCCTAAAGAAACATTAGATAGGTAGGATTTTTGTTATCTTAGTCATTTGTATGATTATTTGTTTTGTTGTTTTGCAACTGAATTTTTGGGTTTGTCTAGATCAGGAATTGTTTTTGTCATTTTACTTGGATTTTTTAACATGAAAACTTGATAGCCTTGGTTGAGATCGAAGTTTTCTGGACAGGTTGGAGTAGGACTTTGATGATAGCTATCGAACATCTTAAAACAAGTATATTTTCTTACTCATACTCTTGCACATCACAAGGATTATGGGTTCACGAGCACCTCATGTTGCACTTGTCCAATACACTGCACTTGGGGTTCATCTCCTGATTTTATCAATTACTTCCATGCCATGGGTTGGGTTGATGCATGTTTTACACTATCATTGAGCATTACACGACATGATGATCACTACAGCTATATATGCAGTAAATCTTAGATGCATGTGCACTTGAGAGAGCACCTTTCATTGTCCATGCACAGTTCTTTACACACACGAGAGTTGGGATATTCATCACCAAAATAGGAATCACTAATTGAGTGGGAAAGGTCCTTGGCTGAGTTTTGAGGGTCGTGAAGGACACCTATAGTTGTGAGATAGGTTATTTTACATGGTCAATATCATGAGGACCACTATTTTTTTGAGAGAATGTGAGATTATGGATGATGGAGCAGGGTACAACATTTTTTTCCTTGCTCGGCAATGAGAGGTGAGGTTAAAGATCATAAAGTAATCAAGGAATTGTCTTTGCATCTTACATGATGCACGGGCACATGTAGATAGGCTAGGGACTATGTTTTTCAATGCATTCATATTTTCCTGTGTAGCATTGCTTGTATGATTGCATAGCATGGATCCAATTTTGCATTTCTTCTCAAAGTCATGCATGATTGAGCACAGAGTTCATTTTCAAAAGCATATTTTTACTAGGACACGTTGCATGAAAGCAAGAAAAAAAACAAGGCTATCATTCAAAGAGCAATTGCACGTGCTATGATGAGAACAATAATTGGAGGATATAGCAATGACAAGTTTGGAAGTATAGAGGGGCATTAGGAAGCATCAAAGTGCTTATTTTTACTTGAGGTCAATCCTTCATCGGCACCAATATTCTTGGAAAAGAAAGAGGACTTGTCAAAGTTTAAAGTATCATTTGTGATAGGTGTTTTTTGAAGTCCTCATTGGGCTTATAGATACAAAAACTCATGCATGGATTTAGTCATAATGTGAGACAAAGGAGATGGTTTTGTGCCTTTGGGCAAGGGGAGAGTAAGTGGTCCTTGCACACAAATTTTATATGCTTCCTAGGGAAATGTTCTAATGTTTTCTATCCATGAGCAGCATGGTTTTTCTTTGGATCTATGGATAACTATTTTCAATTTCAAGATTGTATGACAACAAAGGATTTTGAGCTTGAGTATCTTGGGTTCAAGCACAATGATGTTATCATGAAGACAAATTGGATAGCAAAAGGGCATGATCTGCAAACATGTGAGGTCATGTGGGCATTAGTGATACAAGGCTATGTCTACACATCATGAAAAGTAGGTATACAATAAGGTAGTTGCTTAGAGTGATCATGTGAATGCCCATGATTGATAGAATGTAGGACTATCGAGCATGGACTCTTATGGAGGACAATATCAATGTGGGGCAGTACCAGTAGCATGTGACATAGGTCTGGTGGCTAAGTTTAAAATCTTAGCATAGCTCTTTTGGTAAAGAATGATGTTTTTCTTACTATGCTAATGGTGATGCCAATTATGAAGACCACCACCCCAATGGCGATGATATGGCACTAATTTTTAAAGATGCCTTAATGGCAATTGAGATGATAACACCATACATGAATGCATGAAAAAGGAGAGCAACCTCAACTATTACCTCTGGTGGTGATTCTCTTGGTGGAGCACGCTTAGAAGGTGAGTCCAGCAATGATGAAAGTGATAGTGAAAAGAAAATCCTTTCAGTTTGGTTGTGTAGAGGTTTTGGAGACTGCATAGAGGGTTTTTGGAGATGCTACTAATGAGTTTTCACAATTGGCTTTAGTGAAGGAAAGGATTGAAAGCTAGAAGACTTTGTATCCTGTAGCCTATAGGGATGCTTATGTCTCATTGAGTGCACCATCCCTTTTTTCCTCTTATGTTCGCCTTGAACTTCTTAAATGGGATCCTCTTTACAGTGATGTAGACTTCACAAATATGAAGTGGCACTCTCTTTTATTTGACTATGGAATGCCAGAGAATGGTGAAGAAGTGAGTCTTGATGATCCAGACAAGGACTTAGTGCCAAAGTTAGTGGAAAAAAGTTGCTTTCAACAATCCGGGCACACTTAACTGGGGTAGTTGAGGATCTCTAGCTACCTACTTAGCATCAACAAATTGATGAGAATTGTGCCTCAAGCAGCATGGACTACAACATACAAACCTTGTGCACTTTCCTTATGATGTTATTAGTAGAATGGAGCGAGTCATTGCAACACCTTCTGGTGTCTACATTGGCCCCAATTTTACCACTAGTCAAAAATTGGAGCCTTTGGTGGATTTCCTAATGAGTATTAGGAGGGTGGTCAAAAAACATAAATGAGCTAGTGCTAAGACTATTGTGGGTTTTACACGGCAAATTAAGCGTATGTTGGTGGAGCTGAATGAGTATGGCAAAGCATGGTCACTATCTAAGGTTTTCCAGCTTAAAGAGGCCTTATAATTTTGCTTAAGGGCACATGAAACACATGGCTGGGAAAAAGTCAGCAAGGCTTCACAGAGTTGAGGATAATCTGTCTACCAAATTGCCTGAAATCTCAATGCTTGAAAAGTCTCTTTCTGCCTTGCTAGGTAAAAATATGTTTACATGAAAAAGCTATGTAACTATATCGAGGAGCTCTGTGATTTCTTAAAGAGTAAGGGTCATTTGACTGAAGAGCTAGAAGAGCATATGCAAAGGCTTCATTAAGAACATGAAATTGTGGTTAATGAGAGAAGGTCAACAAATAATGAGGATGAAAATATGGAAGTTGAAGTAGCCTTAAATGCTGTTAGATCTTCGTCACACAAAGGAGCAAATACTGCATCAACAGTTGCTACTAATGCACAATCTATGTGAGAGGAATCAAACTTAGCAAGAGAGATTGATGAGTTTGGTCACAATCTAAATCTTCAAAAGTAGATGGAGGCCAAATAACGTGCACAGGTCCGAGAACATAGGAGGGCATGTGCTACTAGAAGGAGAGTAGCGGTCTACGTTACAAGAAAGGAACTAAAAGCATTCAAAGAAGAAAAGCATTATTGCTTTTCAATACAGCTTAAAACATTAAAGGAAAATATTTAAGCTTTTCAAAAAAACACTCGTGTCGCGTATGAAAGGAGAAAACCTATAAAAGGGGGAAGAGTGAGGAACTAAGGGCCCTTCTCATGAGTTTGGTTTTTCTTACTTCTTATATGAGGAGAGAGCAGGGTCACATATAAGCTTTCGATGTTTAGTGTGTGTTCGTCAAGCTTCCACAAGCTTGATGTTTAAGGTTCAATGCTCTACCACAACCCCTATGAGACATGAAGATTGTATACAATTAATTATTCAAGCTCATATTTTTAATTTTATTCAAGGTTTTAGATGCTCTACATTGTGCGTGTCTTTGTTGTAATTGAGGCTACAAGAGACATAGTTATTGTATATTTTGGATTGGTTTTGCTAGTGTTTTGATTGCCAATTTTGGAAATTTCTCATTTGGTGTAGTATTGTAGCGTGTCCACTAGTATCATCCAGGACACGTCTTAGCAGTCCATCGGAAAGAATGTCTAGAAATCTCTGCCCGGCACTCCCATGGAATGTTACGGGATTTGCGATCTAGGTCTTTCCGCGTCTGCCACGTTGCAGAAGTATCTTGGCCGTTCCCACTTAGGATCGACCGGAATTAGGGTTTTCTTGATTGGTCATTACCTAACAGCAACTAGCGTCGGACCCAAGCGAACTACTTTAGGCAGAAATGCCAGGTCCGAAGCAGATTCACACTGCACTTGGTTCAAGGAGAATGGGAAACGAGAGGGATGCAAAGCTCAACCTTTCTACCATAAGGCATAGTCCCATTCCGTTCCCCTAAAACAACGTAAATCGATTAGGATATAACTCTAGGTCATCGCTTTCGTTATTCATTTCCTTTGACGATCATCCCGCTGTTCTCCGAGATTTTGAGAAAAGTTCCCGGCTAACCGGGACCACCCAACCGTAGGACGGACCCATGGCCCATCGTCCGCACTTTCCTCGGTTTGTTTTAGTTATGTAATTATCTAACACATTAATTTGACAGGTAACAATCAGCTTCTTTAATTAAACCGTTAAGCACTGGTTCCTTCACGTAATCTTATCACGTGACATAGAAAAACAATATCAAACAAGTTCTTTATTAACATATCATCATTTTTATCTTTGAAATACAAGGAGTTCCGCCCGTAGGCTTGTCCATAATCTGCCAGAAGGCTATCCAATAATCCACAGGGATCACTATTCCAAGCTTCTGCCTGTAAACTAGTATGTGGGCCTCGAGATCCAATCCCGAGTCACGTTAGCCTCTTGTGCAGGACCCGGAAGGCGAGGGATTTACGACCAGAGCCCCCCCTGGCACCCAAGCGTCCTCCTACTCCAAGTAGAACTCAACGGAGAGACCTCTTGCAGCGGGTTCGGTCCATGTTCCTGGCACGGTCAACAACCCCCTTGGTTAGGGTCAGGCAGGCAATCGGGGGTAACTAAAACTGCCTCTCCCTTCAGGCCTTCAACCTGAAGCGTAGATATTCATTTAATTTGTAATTCATAAATCAAACAGTGCTCTAAATTCTCTAGCAAGCACAAACACTTTCATTAATCGATCTTGTTGTTGGCAAACTGCTAAGGAATGATTCTTTCCTTTCGAATGCATCAGCACTCGTTCCAAGGTGTCTTGCAACTTGGCAAGATCCTTTATATTCCGGGTTAGGGCATACCTTATTAACCCAACTTGGTCAACCCTAAAGTTCATTGGATACTTTAGTTTCCAGTTTTTAACTTTCCTTATTTAGAAGGATATCCAAGAATACATCCTTTTGCAAGATAACTTGTGTAAGGATCCGCCATCCCTGTTGAGGATATTTACCCTTTCTTCTTGTGAATCAACCCCAAGACTATATGACTTCGTACTTGCTGCGCAAGTCCTGTGATGAAATAATCTGTTTTAGTTTCTTTAAGCTGACGTTTGTCGGACCTAGGGTCTCTTTTTAAGAACCTCAGGGACAAACCCTAGTTCTTTTACATTTACGAATTTATTGACCCTACAATCAGGGAGGATAGTCAAGTGTTTAAGGTATAAACGTTTCTTGGCCTTTAAATTATTCCCAAGGCATACTTCATAGCATAGGTATTTCTAAGTTTACCTTAATTCGGTTATCTTTTAGAAGGTAATATTGAGATCACCTCGGCACGATTTGTTATCCTTGTGACGATTGATTTTTCAATCCTAAACTTTAATGCTTTGAGGTTAGGTAAATTCAATTAATCCTCCTTTTTCCTTGCAAACGAAACTCATGCCAAATAACAATCTTTTCCTTGCTAAGATATGCAATTAGCAATGATAACTTCCTAGAATTCGAGCAACGTAAGAAACCTTTCATGAATTTCATCTTCTATGATGATTCGTTGCAAAAAGGAATAGGGGCTAATGGTGCAAGATGCAGCTTTTATACCTTCAAGATTTAGCCGAAATATACTACTACAGTAGCCAGATAATCTTGCTCGTAATTCGTTTCAAAGCATGATGCTATTTGAAAGAAACTATGTTTATTATATTATCATTTTTGCATGTTTAATTAAACTAAACTCCTTCATCGTAAATAACTAGGACAAAAATATATCTTATCCCAAACAATTCATCTTGCATGATTAAATTAAAACCGATATAAAACCAAGAAGGAAAAACTTGGTTTTGAGGTGAGATATCCACATGGATACCGGGAGATGACCCTCCCGCAGCTACTCCTTGGACTTTCTTAGGCGGCATCGCAGTTCGAACGTGAAGGCAGTTTTTACTCTTTCTTTCGGATTTCCACCGTCTCTCTTTCGAGGCAAGAAGTCGTTCAAAAAGTTGACCACGAGAAGGAATAATAAGACCTTTAGGTTCTTAGCTTCTTCGGAGAGGGGAAGGTTTATAAAGTCTAAAAAGGTCCTATAGGGTATATACACGGCAAAAAAAAGTTGTGCGTGAGTGTGGCTTCGCAACATACGCACCTTGAGAGATTTTTGGGCATGGGAGTGAAAGGACTTAGGGGTTTTCAAACCTAGGGGGAAAATTTGAAGGGTAACACAAGGGATTATAGCACGGGGAGAAGGTGTGAAGGAAAAAGGGTACACGGGGGTAAGGGCTTAGGGGGTGTGTTAAAAGGAGTATGGGGGGTGGAAGGGAAAAAAAGATTATGAGGGGGGTGAAGGGTAAAAGGAATATGAGTATAGGAGGGGGGGGGGGGGGGTTTGAGGGTTTTAAAAACCCGGGGAAAAATGATGGAGTAGAAGGGTTATGGGTATAGGAAGGGGGGCTTAGAGGAGCCCCCCCTTAGAAGCTTCAAGAAGCTCCTTGAAGCTTCTGTGGGGGTTTTAGGGGCCACGTGGGGGTTGGTGGCAGTCGTCAAAAGGCCACCTTGGCGGTGTGTAGGCGAACGGATGGTGGCAGGGTGTCTCCTTATCTTGATCTCCTCGGCGGCGACCGGCCAGCTCTCACTTGCCCACTGTATCGGCTCCTTCTCTCCCTCATGGCTACTGTCAGCAGCACGGCGAATCAAACCTCTCTCTCTCTCTTATGACAGGCGGGGCAGCACTCTGTCCTTCCTTCCCCTCCGAAACCCTGCGGCCCTCCCTCTTTAAATAGGGGAGGGGAGGGAATCCTCCCCCCCTTGATGTGTCCGCCTGCACTTGCTGGCTCCTCCATCCCCCCTCTCATGCTCCAGCTCGATGCGCCGCCGCTAAGGCGATAATTGTTTTTGTAGGTGATGTCCAAGCTAGTATGAGAGAGAGAGAGAGAGAGAGAGAGAGAGAGAGAGAGAGAGAGAGAGAGAGTGTGTGTGTGTGTGTGTGTGTGTGTGTGTGGAGAGCACTATAGATGAGGCTTTTTGAATTTGTGGGTAAAGGAAAAGAGAAGTCAATGGTGATCAATATTTGGGATATTGATACTTAGATAGTCTAGATGTTAAGCATCATGACCCATATTGGTCATTAGACGAATGTGTTGGAGATTTTTGGCCCCCAACATATGCAAGAGCATGCCCATCTAGGAGCAAATGGCAGCCATGTGTACTTTGTCCATGATGGCCATGGCATCAATTCCTACTAGCATGAACACCCACAATGTAGCGTATTGTGTTGAACCTTTCCTTCCCTAAGGTCACGTGTTTGGGGGCCTTCAACATTGCTCTCCAAGAAGACTAGTGTTTGTCATTCAAGGTGTCCTCAACCCCCATTGCACTGGTTGCCATGTTGGCCATGGTGCTTGCCAGGAAGACATTTCCATGTATATTAACAATAATAATCAACCTCTCTTTTCTTCTTCTTTCTCTCCAAAAGTAGTGGAACATTGCCTTGATAAGCTTTTTAGTTGAATGCATGATGGTGATTGGACATAATTTTGGAAAATATTTTGGTGGTCGTGTTCATTTCCAAGATTAGAGCATTTTGTCAGCTTTTGGGGGGGAGGAGGGGGGCGAGAGAGAGGGATCGCATTCTTTCAGGAACAGTCATGGGCAACTTCTGTCAGATACCTTCAAGCTCGTGCTGTTTCAACCAGAATCCCGTTAAACGCAGAAAAAAGGAACCACAAAATAGCAGGAGCTTCCTAATATCGGGCAGGATGTATTTTTGCGACATGATCATGAGGTTTTGTGCACCCCCACAGCGGCTGCCTGCATTCCATCCGCGCACTCTAAGATGCCAGAAGGGCAGACTTTGAGTATGTCTTACTGCAAAATGTGGCATACCTCCCAAAAGCCACATCGTATGTCCCAGGACTGCGATTGTTGTAGCTATGCAAACCGATACGATATGATGTCATTGTCTCTGTGAGCCACCAGAGTAGTTTTGCCAGTGACTTGATGGGTCACCTGGGCTCCAATGTCTCTAATAAAACCAGTTATCGGGAGGACAACAAATGCAGTGACAGGTAAAGAAGCGTTTGCATCTATTAGGACTTCTGCATCTGATTTGAGTACTTCTGTTGCAAGCCAAGCTTCTGTCAATGTTCGTTCACTCAATGCTGCGCAAAGTGCTACATTGGGTCAGGAAGAGCAGGCTTCTCAGCCGTACTATCATGCTCTGCAAAATGTCAAACATGTTGAAGATTACTTTATTGGTGCATTGAAAGCATGTACTGGCCTAAAAGAAGGGAGACTTTTTCATTCCAACGTGATGACATTTGGCTGTAATTCAAGTGTTTTCATATCAAATGCCCTTATCAGCCTTTATGTTAAATGTGGAAGTATTATTGATGCACAAAGTGTGTTTGATCAAACATCAAACCCAGACGTGGCAACATGGAATGCACTCCTTGTCGGTTATGCTCAAGTCATGCAAAGCCAGATAGTTTTCCAGTTGTTCCAACAGATGCAGATAGAAGGCCTGCAACCAGACAAGTACACCTATGTTAGCATTCTCAAAGCCTGCTGTAGAATAGATTTTTTGGAAAAGGGCAAGTTTATGCATGCTTCAGTTATTGCAAATGGGTTTGATAGTGATGTATTTATTGGGAGCAGTCTTATCTGTTTGTATATTAGAGGGGGTAGACTCTTGGAGGCATGCAGGGTGTTTGGCAATCTGCCAAATCGCAATATTGTTATATGGAACACAATGATATCAGGATATGCTGAGCATGGACAGAGTTACAGTGCGTTTCACACTTTTCAGATAATGATCCAAAACAATGTACAGCCAACTGAGGCAACATTTATCCCTATTGTGAAAGCATGTACAAAAGTTGATGCCTTACATCTAGGGAATGTGGTCCATGCTTGTATCATTGAAGATGAGTATGACTCACATGCAATGATTGTAACCATTCTCATTGGGATGTATACCAAGTGCAGCAGCCTTCCAGATGCGCAATGGGTGTTTGAGAAATTTCCCAAACGTAACATAGTAACATGGAGTTCTATGATTGCTGGATATGCTGATCATGGACAGGGTGTAGAGGCTCTTTCACTCTTTACCCAGATGCTACATGAGGGAATAAGCCTAAATACTGTTACTTATGTCAGCTTGTTGAAAGCATGTGCTGGCATAGCTGCAACAGTCCAAGGCATGCTGATTCATTCCTTTGCAATCATAGATGGTGATCATCTAGATGAGGTTCTAACAAACATGATTATTGACATGTATGCGAAATGTGGGAGCATGAAAGATGCATGGTCAATTTTCAGCAAATTGTCCAAGAGAACTGTAATCACATGGAGCTCCATGATTGATGGGTGTGCTTCACTAGGTAATGGGCTTCTTGCCCTCCAATTGTTTCAACAAATGCAGCAGGAGGGCGAGCAACCAAACAGTGTTATGTTTCTTAGTATGCTTAAAACATGTTCGAGCCTAGGATCTTTATATCAAGGCAGAATCCTACAAGTATATATTCTTTGGACTGGTTGTGATCTGGATGTACTGGTGGCGAGTGCACTCATTGACATGTATGCAAAGTGTGGCAGCATCACAGAATCTTGCGGGGTGTTTGATGGATTGTCAGATAAAAATGTCACAATCTACAATGGAATGATTGCAGCTTATGTTTATGCAGGCTTTAGCGATGATGCCATCTGCATTTTCCGGCAGATGCTGCAGGGGGGATTTCAGCCAAACAATGTCACATATGCGAGCACTTTGAAAGCTTGCTGCAGTGTAGAGGCATTGGCATTTGGCAAGCTAATTCACAGCAGCATTATTGAATCAGGTATTATAACAGATTCTCATGTACGAAGTATCCTCATTTATTTGTATGGAAAATGTGGATGCCTTAAGGATGCTCACATACTGTTTGACATGTTGCAAAAGCCAGATGTGGTGGCATGGAATGCAATCATTACAAGCTATGCTCAGCAAGAACATGGTGAAGAGGCACTTCGATTGTTTTGTAAGATGCATAAAGCAGCAATGGAGCCTGACAGTGTCACGTTTGTTAGTGTTTTACAAGGATGCATCAGTCTAACACTAGAGGAAGGCCAATTAATTCACTCTGAAATAATCAAATGTATTGGTGGAGTGGACCTCTTGACTGGGAATGCTCTCATTTTCATGTATGTGAAATTGGGCAGTGTTGATGATGCTAGCAGGGTGTTTGTCGCATTACCAAAGCGTGATGTTGTCTCTTGGAGCATAATGATTACTGGATATGCTCAGCAGGGGAATTACGACGTGGTCCTACAGTGTCTAAAATGCATGCAACAGGAAGAAGTGATGCCAACTGACATTACATATGTTAGTCTTCTTTCTGCATGCAGTCATTTGGGCCTCGTTGTTGATGCATTTCAACACTTAGACTCTATGAAACATTTACATGGCATTGTTCCAGCTACTGACCATTATAACAGCTTAGTTGACATTCTTGGTCGTTCTGGGCGTTTACTCGAAGCAGAAGACACATTACAAACTTTACCATATAAAGGTAATCTTGTAGGGTGGACATCTTTGCTTGGTCATTGTAAGACACATGGCAATGTGGAGCTAGGGTTAGACTGTTTTGAGCAGTTTGTTAACTTAGATTGCAGACATGCATCTGGATACATGCTCATGGCTCATTTACACTCAGATTCTGGGATGTGGAAAGATGTAGCTGCAGTGCATGATTTAAGAGAAAGAGCAGGAGCTTGGAAGAAACCTGGAAAGGCTTCTATTCTTATAAATGATAATATGTATGGATTTGTAGGAGGAAACGCACTCTGCCCTCTTGGTGATGCAATCTGCCCGAAGTTAACAGGCTTAAAATTTCAAATGAAGCTGAAAGGGTATGTACCTCATTTGGAGTATGGATAAGGCTGCACAAAACACTTGCATGATTCACTTCAAAATTTAGGGTCGACATGCCCCGTGCATGCTGATTCAAGGGATGCGAAGACCTGAAGTTTCTCTTGAAAACCATGGACATTGAGATTACAAGATGGTGTAAACCGAGGTTTGAACATTTGCAGTAAATGTTTTGCTGGACTACTGCTGGACTCCTCACCTCTGCCTTACACAGCCCATCAAATTTACAATCATACCAATCGCATTTGATCTTAAGTGTTCATGTACACCTCCTTTACTGCTTGCATGTCTTCTATAGCACCCTACTAAGACACTTCTTTACTTTTCCTCGAGGAAAGAGCTGCGTGGGTGCTAAGCTGCCGTGTTTTTGGAGAGGAAAAGTTACATAACCACAAAGGAGAGTTACAGCTTGTGACATATATCACACACCTGACCATTGAAATGAATCAACTCTCTTCTTAGCCACTGGAAGTGCAAGTCTAATGGTCCAGTATATGGAGGGCAAATGCTTACAACGCTGGCATTACTGTGGCTTCTGGCATGTTGTACAATGGTCTGTATGGGAGCTTTTGAGAGTCACTTACATGATACATTGGCTGTCCCAACAAAGACACCAGCTGTACTTTTTCATGGTCATGGTAGTTTGAGTTACAGACTAAATCAGAAGTACATGCTGATGCTCTGAAAGGGGTACCCTTCTAATTATGGGGTTGATATTGTTACTAAAGAGAACCAACTGTATATACCAAACTGCCACAGGAAGAAAAAAGATTAATTCTGAACAGAATGAGACACCCTGCTGTTTTTACAGCAATGCTAGTAACTTTTGTCACTACAGCCAATCTTTTAATACAGTTAACTGAGCATGCTTACAAACATGGGCATAGACTTGAAGACAACTTTGTACAGGGAATTTGCCTCTTTGGTTGGTGATTAAGGTTGCTTTTAATGATATGGACTGATTTTGTATCAGTATGATACTTCTTGGCCCAATGCATGGATTTTGTGGATGTCCATGGAGTCGAGGAATCAGATATAAGGACTATGAATGATGGGAAATACATTTCAAACGACTGTTGAGAGCCGCGAAGATGCATCCATGAAGTTTGGGTAGGAAAAATATGACGGGGCTGGACAATGCACTTGGAGTGTAGCTGCAAATCTTGACCGAAGCAAGGTTTTAAGGATTTCCCCTCCTTGGACCGGTCAGAGACCTGGTATGACCTGGCTAGCCTAATATATGTCGAAACAATCATGAACTTGAATTTTCATTGGGACATACTGAGGCAATCCTTTATTCCCATTATGTGCTCTCAAGTTATATTGTAGCTGCTAAATGCCATGCTGTTTGGCTCTAGCAGGATTCTGAGAGATGAAGGTGTGGCTGATTCTCATCACGCATATGTAGTGTGCATAGTAACCAGGAGTTGTGGAAAGGGCTAGGTAGGGAACAGGTTTCAAACAAGTTTCCTACAGTGCTAATTTTTAAGGAAAACATTTCTTACCTATATAGTAAAAATATGGGTTATAGAATCCATATACATGAAATACTCAAAGAAACAATTCTACCTATCCATTATCTACATGACCAATGATCAAATTGTACACTATAAGCATGCAAACAATGTCAAACCGTAAAGAAAATAGGCGTCATTAACCATTTCTAAATCACATTTCAATTTATAACTATTAATATCATTATCAATGATTGTCGACATAATATTTAAAAGAAAACATGAAATATTGGTTTAAAGCAAGAATAAAAGTAGCAAACATGAATAGAATCATAGAAGCAACAAAGTGTCAAAGAAGTCTCAAGCTTCATGAACCTAGTCAAACATTCAATACATAAATGGATTATGGAAACCACTTAGAGTCAATTTGAAGTCTTAGCGAATGTATTGTGTTGAATGCCCTACTCATTCATTGTCCTCAATCTCCTCCTCTGACTCCTATTCACACTGGTTGCTAGAGTTGTAGTTCTCAAGTAGATTCTCATTAGTATGTGAGCTATTGTATCTTGTAGGTTGAATAGGCATCATAAGGTCACGAGTTTGTAGAGTGTAGATTTTGTTATGGATTGATTGGAAGGTTTATAGCCTATCACAATTCATGAGTCCCAAGGTTTTAGGTAGAAGCCACGATTGCAAGGTGGAAATGGCAAGGTGGGAAACATTACTTTTAGATGCTTCCACTAGGGAAAAAGTGCTTTTTTGGTAGGGCACACTTTTTTGGGCGAGACTCCATATTTTTTATTAGTAAATCCAAGTAGATGCTGCCTTGGTTCTCCCTGAAGTTGTGTTGAATTTTTCTAGTTTCAACACAAAAATTCCTTAAGGTTCTTAAAAGTATACACTAAGGTTAGACAAAACTCTTCTTGTGTATAAAGCATCTTACAAACATCTAAACTTAGGGATGAGCCACGCGAACTTGTCAAGTAACATAAAGAAGACTCAACTTCTCATGTAGACAACCCAACAAGTGTTAGTAGGCATATAAGTGAACTCCCTATAAAGGTGGACTTTTTCATTGTTTCACCTATTAGATATGATACCACACGACATCCAACCTCTCTAAACTTGCGCATCCTCCAGCATGCACCACACTGCTCGGATCAGTGCTTTTCAGTCGGTGCTTTTCACCCACCATGATTAGTCACTTCCTACTCTAAAAAACTTATTAATTAGGATAACTCTGTATAAAACTACTTGTAACTTGGATCGCCAAGCTTTCTAAAATAAAATTATAGTTCTGGTTCCAAACTATAATCCTCTTGAAAACATTAGGATCTGCTATCCCAAAAAAACTTTGTATAGCTTGTTGTCTTGCTTTTTTGTGCGTAGTCTACTATAGACATCAAACTTCCAAAGCATGTATCTCCCACATACTTACTCGGTTGGCTACCAAATTGGTAGGGATCTTCTTTAGGTGTAAAAGTATATCTTGGATGTGTTGCACATCATTTGAGGCTTCCTAATCAATACCAAATTTGAGAAAATTAAAGTCGTCCAAAATTGTGAATTGCAACAACCTACTTTGCAAATTTTATTTTTTTAATTTTTATGATGCAAAAAGTCTAATTTTGTTTCCCTTGATGGTTGCAGACCCCCATGTTTTGTGAAAAGTCATGTATTTTCCTTCGTAAGCTTAAACTTAAAAAAAAATTGGTTTAACTTTTTGTATTCACACTTCCCACCAAGTGGTTTTTTCACTTTTAAGGGGCAAAAGCGCCCTCGGATTTGAGATCCATCTAGAAGGCTGACTTTGTGATGTCGAAATTTATAAAGTTGGCCATTGTCAACACTTTCCGGCTTTCGGATCATATAGTTGCTTCATGACACGAAACCTTACAGGGATTAAATGGGGGGTTAAACACACTCCGATCGATGAACCGAGACTTGCGTTGGCTTCCTGGCATTGAACTCCATCTAGGAAAACTCCAGCTCATCAATCCACAACCATTTCATTTTGCATGAAAATTTGGTCTTTGACGGCCTCTCGACCTCTTTGCTGCTTGAAAAATTATCTCTAAAATCTACTATCATTGCCGACCACGGGATAGGGTGACAGCCTATTGAATCCCATGAGCTGATGCACAAATAATAACCATAGAAAGCATCAAGCTGCCATAAAAAATATATTCAACAAAGCACAAGAATAGCTCTCACCCTATTCCCTTGACAAAATCAAGGCATGAAGATCTGCAAGGGATAGGCCCAACATAATTTGACAGAAATCCAGAGCGAGTCGCTGACCAACTGCTTCAACACGGGCTGGCTAAAAGAACCATCCAAGAGGTCATCCTAGTGGTGGTCTGAACTACCTACCTAACTTAAGACAACTGGACCAAGAACTCCTACTAGGTGAGGACTCCTATAGCTTGGTCATCATCATATATTTCCTTTTAACACACCTGTCTTTCAAAGTTTCCATACTCAGACGTGTAAAAAGGAGGGAGATGAACTTTAAGTGACCATAGAGACAGGGCATTGGCCTTAGATCTGACTCGATACCCAAGAACCCACTATGCTCTCGCAAAGAGACACATAATCCATTTCTTTTTCACTCACTTTTATTTTCGCTCCAAACTTCCTTATTGCTTTATTTTGGCTAGCTGCTACTCCAAGGAAGACAAGGCATTCGGGTTTGACTTGTCTCCAGGAACCTACTAGGCCTCCGCAAGGCGATAAGGCTTTTTAGGATTATTCCTCTTTTCTTTTCTATTTTGGATTAAGGGGTTAAAACCCCTTTTAACACACCTTTGTAATTTTATCTTTAGATATATTCAAAACTTTCTCTTCTCTTTTATTTTGGCAGGCTTCTCTAACTACCTCACACTTGCAGGGACTCCTAGAACAACTGCCTAGCAGGCTAGTAAAACAGGGTCACTAGGACTGCCTTTTAAATAAAGTCTTTCAATGCCTAACAATGTCTTTACAGGAGGTAGACAACTACTCAAATATCCCCTAGATATACCTAACAAAACCCTAGGATTTCATGCCTTGATTGATGGTCCCCATAAACAAAAAGAGAATAACCCCCACATACACATATAACATTATCAACTTAAGAGAAAAACTCAAAAAGGTGACGACACCACTTGGAATGGCCACAAGAAGCTCTCATGTAGCAAAGGCTCCCCCCAGGCACTCTGTCAAACATGTCTGATGCAATCACTAAAATAGAAAACCATTAAACGCACCCACACCAAATAGACACATGGCCCTCTTGGCCTTATGAAATAAAACATTAGAACCCTATAGAAACGACCCTCTTGGCCTTATCGAATAAAACACTTTACTACCATTCAATAGTGTACTGTTGAAACAAACCCTTGGTCTTGACATAACTCTATTGTGGCACAAAATTGACAAAGGATAAGGGCTCCTTAAGCCCTATACTAAGTGAATTAGGTTATTGGCTAACCTCCCTGCATAAACAGCAATGTGTGTCCGATGAATATGATGATTCACAATCCTATGCGTCCATGACAAAGTAGGAAGGTTCTCACTTGCTACTTGATTCATAACCCAAACTAACAATCGACGGCCAAAATATACATGCCAGCAAGAAGATCCCAAGGTAGTCTAGGGCTAATGTTAGGAGGTATTGTAAGGGTTCCCCTGGGTGACAATGGAAAAAGATATCTTCAATGAAAGAATAGTTAGCCAAGGAATCCGCAAAGTGATTCCACTATTGAGGAAGTAGCTGAGAAGTCATTGTCTCAAAAATATGCAACATATCCAAGGTTGCACGATGGTACATCCGTAAAATGGAATCTCGCATATTGTAGGTCCCATTCAGGTGATTGATTACTAATTGCGAGTCACCTTTTACCAATAATCGGCAGATACCACCGCATCGGGCCATATTCAGCCCCATGATCAAGGCCTTGTATTCTACCATATTATTAGTAAAAGAGGATCCTAAGTAGACTCCCATCTTCATAACCTTATGTCAGGGATCTTTAATGACCACACCAATGCTCGCATGTTTAGCAGGTCCTCTAGAAGCTCTGTTAAAATCTAAGGTATAGACTTAGTCTTCAGTGATAGGCAATGCCATACTAATTAAGAGTAAAATGCATAATGGGCACTTCCGTTTCCAATGGCAAAACACATTCCTCCCCATACACTAACTTGAACGAGGTGTGGCATGTAGCTCTCTTAAATGTCATGATGTAAGCCCACACTAACACATATAATTTCTTATCCCAATCGCGCTTACTTTCTGATACTATCTTGGATAAGATTCCCACCAACTACTTATTTGTACTCTCAATCTGTCCGTTCGCTTGAGGATGTTACATGGTAGTCTTGTTGTGCTTAATCTTCAAAGCTTTAGTCAAAGCTACTATAACTTTGTTCAAGAAATGTGTACCTCGATCAGACACTATCCCCTTTGGTGGACCAAAATGGCAAACTATTTGCTCCATAATGAAATTGGCCATTTCCTTAGCATTATCCTTCACCATGGCTCGAGCTTCTGACTGCTAAGAATGTGGATCTAGAGCATGGCAGGAGTTATAGAGGATGGAAGATGAAGGCTAGATTCATGTTAACATAAACAATGTAGAGCAACTGTTACACAAGTGAATTAGGTTCCAAGATAGATTAGCTTGGACTCATAAACACAATCTTGTGTACGACACTAACAATGACAAAGATATTAAGTGAAAGTACCAAGCATCATGATATTGTATTCACCATTGTGAAAGTGATAGTAAATTACAATGCTTTATAGAAGTTGAGTTGTTCCACTCTCTTCACTATGCACATGTAATTGTTGATCAGTAACAAGACATCTCTTGTTGTATGACTAGGGCCTACTTCTTTAGTCTGTACTTCTTGATCGCTCAAATACCCTAAATCTAGGATATCCACGTGATTGCCACTGCTGGACCTCTATTGTTCTTTCTTCTTTTGTTTCTCTTCGTGTTCTAATTTTGCATGTAGCCTGGTATAATAGGTTCCAAAATCTTCACCCCTGTATTTTTCAACAGGCATACATCATACACTTGTTCTGCATCAAATTATTCTACTATTGAGATCTAGATGCACAATGTTCACAGTGATGACTTGCACAGCCACATTGATTTTTCCATCATTCCCTGACTAATTTAGATGTATAACTCAACCCATAAGGTTGACAAAATTGCCAAAGATCTTGATTATGCCAAATTTGTCTGAACACATTGCCTGTATTCTTCAAACCAAAAGGATCAACCTATTTTGTATGTTCTTTCCACACTACTTCCGTGATCTTTCCAATAATGTCCAAAGGTAAATCAAGAAACTATGTGTTCAGAAATACCTGACTATATGCCTCAAACTCCTCATGTTCTATTGTCCAATTTTGAAACTCCTATAACAAAGCTTGTGCAAAGGATTCGCGTTCCTCCTCTTCAGTAGTCCAATAGTGAAATTCCTCAAGCCATGAATCCATTTTTGACTGTATCCTTTGATTCATGAATCTTCTGCACCTTTTCCATTTTGAAACATCCCACTTGATGCCCAAAGACTAATTCATAGGATCGCCAAGTGTTAGGGGTCGAAAAGCTTTCCCATTAAAGATTACTTCAACTTACAGACCAACTTTGCACTGAACAGAAGTCATTTTGCAATTCAAACAATCGATTATTCAAAACAATTAACAATTTTGAATACATATAGAAATACAGGCAAAGAAATCTGTTCTATTCCTTCAAAAATCACAACATCGGTCATCACAGGCTCATCTGTTTTACTGACGTGAACAAATAGGGACACAAAATCTCACGACTCCTCCTTCTAACTTCCCAAAAAGATTCATAATCTACTCATGACTTTTCACATCTGATCAATTACAAAGTTCTAAAACTACTTAATAGACCCCTAAGTTATGCCCTTACCCTGCCTTTAACAATTAGGGTCTAACGTATCCATGTAAAGAACCAAATCAACTAAGGGTCTAGATGCCTCACCATCCTCTTCACTAGAAACAATCAATGCACACTTTAGAGTCGCATCCTTTGTTCTTGATGGAGTCAACTTAAGTGGACTATCACTCCACTCCTCCTCTTCAAGCTACACATCCTTGTGATGTTGTCGCCTTCTCTTGATAGGAAGGGAGTTTTGGGGCCTTTTTTTCCTTGTCTTCGCCATTGTCTCAGGTACAATAGGCAGCTAGACTAGTAATGAAGAAGCAACACGAGCATGTGCGGATAGGTGAGAACAATGATGAGAAAGAATATGCTGATTATTACTGGTGGGGCTGTTAGCACCAATGATAGAGAATGAGGGTGTTTTTTAGCCATTGCACCTTGTCTTTTCCCCTTTCCACTAAAACAATGAGTAACACTCCTCAAAAAGTGAGAGCTCTCTCTACACTGATTTACTAGTGGTACTCCTAGTTTGTATAACACATTATTTTTGGCCCCTCAATTATACTAGATACAACTGCCAATGCAACACTTCATACAATTCAAGTAAACAACTCCTTCTAGTTACTTAAAGTCCATTGCATGTCCCATCTACCATACATTTTTTGTTAAACATTACAAGATCTTTAAAATACCATGTGGCCCAAGGCATCATGAGTTGTAGCAAAGCTTTAAAAACATATTGGCCATAAAGTGTCCATGTGGATAGTACTTCTTTATTTTGCTATCATTAAAATGGCCAATGGGCTATCCATCTAGGGTTTCTAGGTCAGTATTTTCTATCTTGCTGATTACAAAAATGTGGAAAGATTCAAGGCCTCAGAGTTTCAACATTTGCTTGGGCCCTTTAATCAAGTAAAGAAACATGTGGTCTACTTTGTCGAAGGATCATTGCTTGACATGCTTGTCAAACCAAGCCTTTTATCATGCTTTTTTAGTAGCAAAGTAGGGCATGAGTGGCTAGCAAGTGTGTTTTGGTCAAGCACTCTAGATCTTCTAGGCAATGTTGCAATGCTTTAGTACCTTTATACCATTCTTGGTTAGCAATGTGTAGGCTAGAGGCTAGGAGTTTAACAAACATAATGACATCTATGCCATAGATAAGTTGGAATGGATTTTTTCCTAAGGCAGTCTTGTAAGTTATCCAATAGGCCCACAATGCTGCCATGAGTTTATGATCCGAGTTTAAATGCAATGCCCATGCCATTTTGATCAAGTTACTAATGAGAACTTTATTCATGGCTTGTACCTAACCATTCGCTTGAGGATAGTAAGGACTATACTTCAAATGGATGATCAAAAATGTAGATAGTAAAGTGATGAATCACTTCATTAAGGAAGTGTGTCTCTTGGTCATTGATGATTTCAATAGACCAACCAAAAGATGAGATGACTTGCTCCTAGAGAAAGTGTGTAGTGGTTTGTGCATAGTTTTTACATGTTGCCTTGGCCTCAACCCATTTAGTCATATAATCCATAGCTATGATGATGTATCAATCCTATGAGTGTTGTGTAGCTACATTGATGGGTCCTATGAAGTCTTTACTCCACTTTTCAAAAGGTTCATGAGCAATCATCTGTGTGCGTTCCATCTTATCCTTCTAAATGGGTAACTTTGTTATTTGACACTTGTCACAATGCTTGACAAATATGGCCACATTCTTAAAGAGAATAAGCAACTAGAATTGGAATTGAAGCACTTTCATTGCTATGGAATTAGCATCAAAGTGTCCTCCAATAAGCTACCATGTGCCTTTTGTAATAGATTCTCAATTTCATGCTTATAAACACACCGCTAAAGGAGACCATCTTGCCCTAGGTGATATCGTTAACTAGTGATCAATTAGTAAGGCCGAGACTTGATCAAGAGGCATGCTAATTGAGCTTTCTCAATTGTTGTTCAGGTAGGCCTTTCTCGAGAATATGGACAATATCATCAGTCCAATGAGATGTGAGATCAGCCTTAAAGAGCTAAGCTTCTTGATTAAATGGAATAGATGAGGATCAAGGAGTTGATTGTAAATTCATATGGTGTAGCATGAGCCGTCTAGTGTTGTGTCTCATGGCACAAGGCTTGTTTACATAGTACAACAATGATTGATAGTCAACAAAGAATGTGAAAGGCATAGTGAGGAGATAACATTGAAACTTTTTCATAGCATGAACAATCATTAAGCCCTCTCTCTCAATGATAGAATAGTTCATTTTGGTAGTAGTGAGCTATTGACTAGCAAAGCTAACCAGGGAAATCCATATTATGCTCACCAAACTAGCATAACATTGCTCCAATTGCAATTTTGGAGACGTTGATATGTACAGGAAATGTTATCATCCAATTTAGGGCTCCTAAGATAGTAACAGTCAAGAGAGCCTTTTCCAACACTTGTAATAAGCTTTTGGCATTCCTTTGTCTAGGCCCAGGTAGTTAGTACCTTACAGAGTGGTCATGCAATAGTAGCATAATTTAGCACAAAGCAATGGTGATACCTAGTATGGCTAATGAAGCACTGCACCCCCTTTGGTTTTGGTGCATGCAAAGAGACCCATTAAGACTTTAATTTTCATAGTGTCTATTTGCAATTCCATTTTTGGACACAAATGGACCAAGTTTATGCCACCCTTGACCTACAACTAACACTTGAGAGGATTCAAGGAGAGGTTATATTGCTTGCATCTCTCAAAGACTAAGTGAAGCTTGTCAAGATGTTCTTCATAGTTAGAATGGACACACAAGTCATTGATAAACACCTTGAGCCACTTCTTTATCATGTGCTTAATGATTGTGCATATGAGCTTCTAGAAGGTTGCTATTGCATTGGTTAGCCCAAATGGCATGACAATAAGGGAACACCCCCCATTCGATGGCAAAGGTAGTTTTTGATCTATTATCAAGATGGAATTGTGCTTGATTGTATCTTGAAAACCTATCTAAGAAGTTGTAGTCTCCCTTCCCTACTACCCATCCTATCATATGATCATTGTATGGTAGGGGATGGTGATCTCTCTTGGTTGTAGCATTCAACTTCTTGGAATTGATGCATGTGTGAAATTTCTCATTATTTTTTAGTACCACAATGATCAATGACACTTGATTGGTATGCTTGATTTTGTAGATGAATCTCACTTTTTGTAACCTATCAATTTCTTCTCTAACATGATGAGCATATTGAGGATTCATAGGGTAGGGTTGCTACTTAATAGGCTTGGCATCATCCTTAAGGGGAATTGTGTGGGAGAGAAATTGCAATGGTATACCCTTAAGGTTAGAGTAGTTCTAGGAAAAAACATCCCAATCTCCTTTCAGTAAGTTAATCAATCTCTTTCTTCATCCTCTGCACTAAGGTCCCTAGCAATGTATGTTTGCTTAGGGAATTCCCAAAGCACTCTAATATTCACTTCCTTGACCTTTGTCGGTCCCTCAATGGGTTTGTTAAATGTGCATTCATGCTTTGTACCAAGCAACACAACCACCCAATCACTCTTTTTGAACTTTATGAATCATGGGAACAAGTATTGTGGTTCTTTCCAACTTTAAGTTTCTAACTCACTATTGTAAGTGTTTTGTCTTAAGTGTTTACACCTTAAATAGATTGGAAGTTTGGTCATAAACTTAGCATATTGGGTTGGTTGGTGAATTTTTAGGTTAGAATCACTACTTCCATCCATATCAAAGTCAGAACTTGTCATGATGTTCTCTAGACTCTCACTATGTCATCTTTGATTGTGAATACCTCGAGGTCTAGGTTAGTGATTGTTGAGCTAATGTCCCATTTGTTTGTAGTCAAGCACCTTGGGGCATTTGAGCCATTCCAATTCTAAGTTTGGGGCCCATATAAATCTTCTCAAGGTGTGGCCATCAATGTCATAATCTAGTGTGTCAATATCAAAATCATCATTGTCCTAAAGTGATTATACTTCTTGAAGTCACTCACTTCCTTAGCATCTATGTCTTGTTGAGGTGAAGAGACTATTGTGGAAATCAAATCGAACTTTATGTAGGTTTTTCCATTGCCATGTGGGGTTGTTTAACAATTATTCAAAGATGGTTAGATTAGTGTCTACTTGATTATTGAAACATGGCCACTATAGACAGAGGATCTTGTGTAACATAAGCCTATTTGTTGGGCTAGGGTAGCCTTGGAAAGTTACAACTTCCGAGTTAGGAGCCATCATAAAGAGCAAAACTGAAATTGGTTCCAAGTGAGATTCAAACACGAGGGCTGAAGTATCTTGTGTGTCTTTTTGACTCATGCATTCATAGGCCCATCGGTATTCTAGCTCTTCCATCCCAAGGTGGCAATAATGTGCATTCAATCTTGCTCACCCTCGAGTGAGTATTAAGGAAACTCCAACTCATTATCATGTCTATATTTTCACTAATTATCAAGAAGCTCCAGCTAATTATCAAGTCTATATTGAGGATCCCTCTTATAGTTATCAAGTCTATATTGTCATCATTACACATCCCTCAAATGCTTCATAATATAATAGGGATATTATGTTAGAAGTGTAGCATAGGAACCCTGAGTAAGCAAGGATGTATGAGGGAAGGGAAGGTGTGAACGAGCTTTAGGGCAAGGGAAATCCTAACCTTAGCCCAAAGTGAGGCTATATAGACAGCCTAAAGGTCACTCTCAAAGGTAGAGAGAGTGTACGAGTTCTACTTGTGAACAGCTCATTAAGGAAGATCTTCTTCTTGTACTTGAGCTCTCTCTCCCTCTTGTGCACACCTTCTCATGCTTCAATTTGATATTCCAAAATGGTATTAGAGCCATCTCTAATCCGTTGAGCTTCCTACAATCAGATCTTGGCTTAAGTGCACAAAAGACTTCCATTTTTTCAACCTATCATTCTTTCCATCATAGCCACTTCAAACCTACCTCCATTGGAGGAGCTGGTGTGCACAAAGAAGGCCATAACTACTCTTGATTTATTTTGGAGACTTCTTCATTAGGTTTAGGCATAGGATCTTACCGCATCACATATCAACATTGGGGTTGCACTAGCTCGGCATTGCGTTTTTCCCCAAAATTGGTGTAGTCTGAATAGTGACACACTTTGAGTTGCAGTACGGGCATCACAAGGTGCAATACCTTAAGCCTTCATGGGGCATTTGTAGTCCCCCAAGTGGGCTATCTTACCCTAAAAGGGTTTGGTCTAATTCTATCCCTACTGCTCACACAAAGCAAAACCCTAACTATCACCGGTCTAGTAGCCATAGCCAGAAAGCCTCAAGCTTTTCCACTTCAACCTAAATCACCCTAGAAGCCACTAATAATGATTCTAATCACTGATTAACCTTATCTAGAGTTCTTTGTAGACCTGTAAGCTCCCTCCATAGGTTAGACACACTTAATGGGCATTAGTAAGTCGACATATCACATCTCAAGTAAGGTATGAACTTGAGAACAATGCTTGTAAGCAATAATGCTCCACTTCTAATTCATAATCTTGGTTTAACTCAATTGTGGAAGGCGTTTTATATCTTCAGAAGATTAAGTGGATCATCTTAAAAAGCTTAACTCTCATTGTTGATCATTGTAAGGCTATGTGTCAAGTATAAACACCACATAGACCATTTTCTTCTATTCATCTAATCTATTTATTCGAGTTCACATCAGCTGTTTTTCAACTTGATTACTTCTACTTGTAGTACCAAACTTGTAAAGGAATAGGCACTGCCATTGCCATTGCGCAATCGGTAAGACCTTCCTAAATGGCATATGTTGATGTGAAACCTCAAATCTGCAAGTTTGATGGGAGAGACTTCCACCCATGGCAGGTGTTAGTAAAATATAAAATGATGGAGAGAGACTATCGGCCATTCATCAAAGGGACAAAATCCATTGGTCCATCCAAACCTATGGATGTTGAAAATGATGAAAGAGCCCAAACCATAATAATGTTGCACCTAGATGAATTTTTAATTCACCATATTGACCAGCTTACAACTATAAAAGAGAAATGGGATGAGATCGAGAAATTGTATGGTGCGTGAGAGGGAAGAATTCCAAAATCTTTTCCAAAATTGAGTTCTTCATCTTGGAATACAAGTAAGGAGAAGACCTGGGAAAGTTCATTTCCCACATGAAGGGTCTAATGATCCATTAGCTTCAGTCCAAGATCTAATTGTTGAAGAAGATGCCATTGCAATACTTTTGAAAGCCATAAGGAAAGTCACACCAATAGTAATGAGACACCTCTTTTTACTATCGTAGAAATCATGAGACCAATTGTAGAGTTCAATGAAAAATGTCATGCGATACATCTTTTTCTTGGTCCTTGTTATTACTAGCAATTGTATACAATCATCAAGTGTTTAATTGAAACCCCTACTGACCAACAAAAAAATGAATCTAAGAGAGTGCTAAGAATGCTATTGAGGCTATATCACAAACTTTCATATATCTAAAGCAAGGGAGTACATAGAGACAAAAAGCATGTAGAATATAGCATGTAGAATATGAGACACACATGCACACATGCACATGCAATGTCATCTTCATCCTCTTCAGAATCTGTTTCTACCTCAATGGGGGCTTTGTAAGAGAAAAATAGACTCTATTGTGTCCTCGGCCTCTACTTCTACGTCTATCTTTGCTTCTATTTCTGTCTCTGCTAGGGTCTATGTCTCTGTCTCTATCTTTGTCATTGTCTCTACTACAATGATGTAGCAGGGAAAACAATACATCCATGCTTTTATCTCACTGTTAGAGGTGACTTTAGAAGTCAATACAGGTTCATGCATGAGTTATTCACCCATTGACAAAGACTTTGCTTCTTTCAGAAATTAGCTAACATTGCCCATTGTTAGGGACTGTGCCTCTGTTTTCTTAGGAAAAATTTGTTTGATAGCTTCTTCGTCTCATGATATGCCATTTGTTACAACAGCATCTACCTAGACAAACCAACTCTTAGTCCATACTATGACTACTAAATGTTCTTTTTGCAATAAAAAGTGACATGTTGTAAGCAACTGCTGGAAAAATATCCCAATAAGATGGTGTAACAAATGTAAACAAATAGGGCATATCACAAGAAAATGTCCAAACTCTCTTGAAGTTCCCAAAGAATTGGAGGCCAACTATGTCTCCAAAGCACCTCATGATTGACTTTTCTAATCCCCATTGTACCATCTTTTCATAAAACATCCTTGTAGCCTATTTTATAAGGGCATCCCACTACTTCATTGAGGGGGGGAACCCTTTTCATGCTATGTAATCTAATGCCACCCTAGCATTAAGAGGGGGTGTTAGAAGTGTAGCATAGGAACCCCGTGTAAGCAAAGGTGTATAAGGGAAGGTAAGATATGAATGAGCTATTGGACAAGGAAACCCTAGCCCTAGCCTAGAGTGAGGCTATATAAATAGCCTAGAGGTCACTTTCAAAGGTAGAGAGAGTGTACCAGTTGTACTTGTGAACAACTCATTAAGCAAGATCTTCTTCTTGTACTTGAGCTCTCTCTCCCTCTTGTGCACACCTTCTCATGCTATCACTTTTATATTCCAACATATTATACATGATAAAAACTAATTTTTAAAGCATATTGAACCAATCCCTCAAGAAGTGCAAATATTAGAATCAACTAACCATTTCTAGGGGGCTATAAAATAACCCTTAAAGTACTTCTAAGCCAAATCTCATGTTTTACCTTTAAGGTTGAATCAAGGCATAGATTGGGTAAAATCTAATGCTTGCAAGTTGTAAACTCTTTGAACATATTAGATTATTTAATATGATGGAATCCATGGGTTCTAAAAGCTTGTGTTGCACCTCACATATTTGTGATGCAATGCAATATGTGTAAAAATTACATGGTGCAACAGACAAAATCTAAGCAAGTAGAGAGCATATAGCAAATATGAGAAGAACAGTAACCTCTTTAATTCCAAAAAAATTAATACAAAGATGGCATTGTCCACTCATGCACTTCCACTATGAAGCTTAGATGGTGATCCAGCAGATGATATAAGTGAAGAGCTTAAGGCTAGCTAGAAGAATTTTGACTAGATGAAAGATAGATCACAATGTCTTTAGAGGGGTCTTCCTTTTATAGCTTGGGAGGGAGACCTGTGAGCCAAGGCCCGCTTCCATGGCCCTCGGACCCAAAATAAGGGTCCCTCTAATAACTGCCACATCTTGCAACTTGATGCATTGTGCCTTGAGTTACTACTAGCATAACTACTCTATCTAACCCAAAAATTAGATCCATAAAGGTCACCTTTTGGCCATCTAGTCACATAGACCTCATCTATCATACAAGTTAGGACCCAACCAATGTCTAGGCTTACACATGGCTTCTCCTCATAATGGGGGCCTTACAATTTAAAGCACCATGAATCAAAGTGGCACCTTGGAAGGGTAGGTCATTGAGCATATCTAACACAAAAGCTATGATGAGTTTTCTCTCGTATAACTATAGCTATTGTGTTTACAATGCATTGACTCTTGAACTAAAGTGGCCCTTTGACCATATCACAATCTAGCTAGGTTGTCTAGCCAATACTACTGACACCTTGCTTAATCAAGTGAGTGCAATAACTAGTGAGAAAAACTTCTCAAACTCCTACATGCATCCTATAAGATATAAGCCACCACTGCCCACACCTTGCCTAATGAGGCCTAAAGTCGATGTAATAATTAGTGAGACTAACTCTCCCAATTACTATAGACCCCTTATATGATGTTAGCCACCTACTTCCATCACCCTTCAAATGCAAGCTATGGTACAAATTGATAAAAATCAATCCCAATCCCAATCTCGGAAGGTGCACTTTGGGTTATTCCTACGGTTTAATAGTCCCTCATGAGCATGCAACAATCCACATACCAAATGCAAAAGAATGGAGTGTCTATGCACCATAGATAGATAAGTTGATGTTCTTCAAGTGTGCATTTAATTTTCAAACCGTAATTCTAAGTTCAATTTAAGAAACATATTGATAGTAGACGAGGACTTCAAGAAGCCTTTCCATAACCTATGATCGTTCCCAAGATGGCTAGCTATCCAATGTCATAACAAGATATAGTATTTGGTTGATAAGATTCTCAACAAACAATGGAAGTACATGATGTTAGAATGTTGTGAGTGGAGTTTTGAAAATAGGACACACATCTTGCTTCAGCCACCACAGGGCATTGACAGCCACAACTTGGTTAAAAAGTGAGTATGAAGTGCTTTCACAAACAAGGTCTATGTTCCTTTTTTAATGAAGCCCCTAATCTTAGTAACTTTATGTGTCATATCCCCTTAGTGGTCCACAAGGGGATATCCCTTTGGTAGATTGCTAAGCTCAAGGTTCTAACCAACACTTTTTGTAATACCTTGCTGATGCCAGGAGGCATATTACATGGTGGATTCCGTGCCACAGTGGATTCCATAAACTTTTATTACCGGGGATCATACACAAAGTGGATTCTTTGTGTGAGAAGTTGATGGGGACGCCTATCCTTTTCGGGCGTTTTGTTAATTTAGTGTGTACATGGGTGATTCCATAGCGGGTGATTCCACAAAATACATATTTAAATTAATAAACATTTATGAGTTTAGAGTGTGCACTCGTGATAAATTAAGGTTAGGATTGATTTCTAACCAATTTACTTATGTAGCTGAAGACTGCTAAGTATTCACTTTTGTTGGTTTAATTGTACTATTTTACTAACGATTGTGAATGCTTCAGTTGATGTATAGAGATAGCAACGGTGGCAGTGGAAAGCATTGGAGGATAGCGTGTATTCAAATTTATCGTTGATGGGCGCATGTCTTAGGCATGGCGCCTATATTTTGTCACATTTATTTATCAAGGCGCTTGATATTTATTTATTATTTTTGTATGCACATGGGCGCACGATCTAGATATTTGTATTGGACATTGTATTTGGGTACGCCTGACTTCTTGGGCGCCCATTAGCTTTTATTCTTTTTTGGCACAAAAGCAAACTCAAAAGCTAAAGTGTGCTATTTTGTAATTTGGGCTATTATTTGAGCTTGAAGATGATTAATATATGAAAATACATGCTTTATGGAGCGCTTACACAAGGCATGGGGAGAGATTGCACCCAATTGGTCTCTTGTTCATGTCATGCAAGCTTTCTACATTGATTTGTGTGCAAAAAGTAGAGTTCTTTTGTTCTTGGGGACCTTCTGACGCTCACTACACGCGCTTACGGCATCCGATCTGTGCACCACTTGCATGGGAAATAGGGCCCAATCCCAGTGCCATCTAACACTTGGCTAAGCAAGCTACCTCGAAATTGTGAGAGATCTTAGGGTGAATTGAATTCCACACTTCATATCTGTCAGATTGTGCCAAGTATTGAGGCGTAAATGGACTACCCTATTAACATTAGTCTAACCATTGTAGATATAAGGTTGTCTTTCAATAGACGCGGCATATAACTCAAAAGATGTATCTCTTGGTAACATAACATGACATTTTTGGGGCTGATTATATGGAATTCTATAGAGAATTGATATTACTCGTGTTCTTTTGTATGCTAGATTAGGGGATTACACTTATCAATCCTATGCAATTACAAATTTTTGGATTCACCTTAGGTATGGAAAGCTATCTATCTTATCGGATCCACCATCCTTAGAAGTAAGATTGTTCGAATCTAGGTTAAGTCATCCACTTTCCACCTAACACACATTGTTAGTTTTCGTGAGTTAAACAATTTCTATTACCATGTAGTGGGAACATGTAAAACTAAGCTTGTTTTACTGATCCGTTAGGCTAGATTTATTCATACGATTCCTTATTGAATAACACTTAATTAGAAATAAGTTTACATTCATCTTTTGAAGCTTCTATCCTTATCCCTTTGTCTTAAACCACTAACTGTGGCTAAACACATGAGCACTCCATAAGCAAAAGTAAACTTTCATGTTGGCTATAGATGTGTCTATCCATTGATAGCCTCAGTAAGCTCCTCTAGGCATCAAGTGATTAATGAACTCAGGTTGGGGCTATTATAGTACTTTGGCCTATCTTGTAAGAAGTAGTTTACATTGTACAAAGCCTCACCTCTTAGGTGATAAACCCTCACCTCACCAATGAATAAACCTTGGGGATTGGGGCGGTGGGGGTGGGGGGGGGGGGGGGGGGGGGGGGGGGGGGGGGTGGCGGGGGGCGGGCGGGGGGGGAGGGGGAGGTCACATAGATATGTAGGTATATCACATGGATTCAAAAGAGAGTTTTTTTTTCAATATTATTTTTACACATTTTTTAAATGCAAAAGGGTGCCATATAAAGGGGTTATTTACATATTAAATAAAAAGGTAGTGTGTTTTATTTAGGAAAGATAATGGTATTTAGGCCTTGAATGCACTTGATATAGAAGATTTACATATAGTGAACCCCCCCCCCCCCCCCCCAACAAGGAGTAAACCCTCATCAAGTGAGTAAATGAACCCTCATCTAACCAAAGAGTAGCCTTACCTGAACAAGTTATTATTGCCATGGGGTAGCCAAAGTTCATCCTTGCTTTAGGACCCTTCATATCCAACTACACACACAAGGATTAAGATATTAGGTTGGTTTTAAGAGTGTAATCATAAGCATAAAGTCTGTGAAACCCATCATAAATTTCAACTTTTTGAATATATATCCTCTTCTTTTCCACTATCTTGGTTGCAAAATACTTTTCTTAACATGGAACCCTACTTCAAGGAGAAAGTACCTGAGCTTGAAAGTTTGGAAATTAGATAAGCTACTAATAACAATAAGCTATAATTCAAAATAACCTAGAATAGTTGACTAAATTTGGGGGCGTAAATGATTGTATCATGTATGGATTTTTTGGCCAATAAGCTCATTGACTAGTTCAACTTCCATTTAGGCTCCCTAGTGAGGTCATTGGTTCATTTTAATGCCATGTTAGTTGAGATAGCAAGATAAATAGTTGCTACTTCCAAACACCATTGATATATTTTCATCCTTGCTTGATAAGATGGACATGTGGCAACTTAAACATGGTGGCTAGAATGATTGGACCAGGCTATAATGTGCATGTTGAAAGATAAGCTATAGGGGAATGAGGTAATTGAAAATATATGAAGGGCATGCATGGTACAAAGATTTTGATAATATGATTGTCTAAATGATGTTGGAAAAAAGAGAGTATTAATTGCAAAATGGGAAAAGTGGAAGAATTAGCAAAGGTGGATACTACAAGGTGGAAAAAAGTAAATAAAAGTGCAAATCCAACAAAAGTGTGAGACATCATTAGTATTTTGGAAATTAATCCTTCTAGGACATTCTTGCCACATATATAATAGTTTTTCATTAATATCCATAGTCACATAATTATTTGTCATAATATTTTGAGAGTTGAGCTCAACACCTTTCTAAGTTGTAATGTTTCCTAGGAAGACCTACAACTTGGCAACGCTGTGGGCACTAGCTTCCATTTGCTTTTAGAGTGGTCATTGTGAACCAAATATGTATGCATAAAGTAGGAAAGACTACCCAAGGACTTAAAAAGGAGGGATGGATGCCCAACTTGAGTGGCAGTCCAACTCAAAGCCCTATGTATAAAAGGCCAAAAAATGAATGGATAAGTTCATTCTTATGATGTGAAATCTTAAGGGAGCTCTCTTCTTGCTCGTTGATTCTATCTTCTTGCTTGTGTGGAGAGAGTATGTGAGAGAGGAGGGGGAGTGTGAGGGAGAGTGAAGGATCAATGTGTGAAGCTCTTCATCACTTCTTTCTTCTTCTTCATCTTCATCTTCTTCTTAAAGCAAACTTGGAGCAATTGTAGCTATATAGATGGGGTTGCTTGAGGAGAATCACTTGAATCATGGAGCCACCATAGCGAGAAGGTAAATCAATGGCTTTGCTATGATAATCATGAGAGTATGAAATGGTTATGTGAGAGGTAGCCATAATCACATTGCTCAAAGGGCTTAAACCAATAAGTGTTTCATTAGATCCGAACATTGAGCTTGAAAAAGCTCTGACATTTTGATTTCATTGTCAAGACTAAACAGAATCAACCAACAAGGCATATACTCTCTATTGCACTCTAAAATGCTGCACGGATTAGCTTAGGCAAGGTGGATCTAAAGGAGATTGATTTATTCATGATGTGTATTGATTTTTTATTTTGTGTAGTTTAGCATAGACTAGGGTTTAGAAGTGGAGAGAATTCCAAAGTTGTTAAATATATTGAACCCCCCCCCCCCCCAAAAAAATATATATATATATTTGTTTCTCCAAGAAAAAAGAGGGGGCGAGGAGGGGACTTAGCTTAGATTGAATTGGTCTCTAGATATCTCATGGGTTTTTTCTTTTGGAGATTTGGAAGAAAAGGTAAAAGGTAGGGAAGAGTTGCAACAAGAGAATAGATGAAAAAGTGAAGAAGGTGAAGCCAACAACAATTCCAAACTACAAGTCTTTCTCCACCTTAACCAACAACTTGATCTATTATTCCCCCTTAACACCATCTCATGGCTTGAGGACAAGTGCCTTTCATGGCCGATCTGCAGGCTCAAATGCCATGTAGTCTTGATCTTATAGAGATTGGCCTTAGAAGTGGCCTTTCAACTGTTGTATTCTAGCCCAGCATCCTAAACCTCTTGCCCATACTTCTAGTTCATGGACAGCCATGCTAAGCTCGGCCTTCTTTTGCACTCTCTCACTTGGCCCATTGGTCAACCCCCCTCAGGACAGGCCTCAGCCCTACAACTTGACCTAAGGGTCTCACCCTAATGAGGCCAAGTGTACCTTCTTCTCGACCATTTGTCTATTATTCATCCATCGCCATTGGCCTTTATTTGTGCTTTGGTTTGTGGCATCCACATCACCCTTGAATGAGGGCCACCACTTTCGCCTAAGTACCCTCCCCATTAGCCCTTTGGATGGGACCATCACTCACATGGTAGTCTGCTCCCACCCCAAAATCTCTCACCCCTCAAACACCACTACTCTCCTTGGCCACTCGGTCCATTGATCTGTTTGCAAGGTTGTCTCATGGTAATAACGGCCAACATGTCCATTAATCAACTCCTTCATGCCATTTGCACCCCTCAACCCACAACCTAAGTCAACTAGCTCTCTACTTCACCTTGGTCACAAAGGATACCTTCACATCCTCAGCCTCTCGACCCTTTCCTGGGTACTTGGCCACCCATAGCCCACCCTTGGCCAACTCCAAGTGGATGAGTCCACTTGGCCCATAGTCACTAGACGTTCAAACATGTTGACTCAGCCCATTGGTGACTACTTTGATGGGCTAACTCAATTGATAGTTAGATGCTCAAACTTTGACAAACAATAGTCTTGCTTAAACTCAACCAAGAAAATCCTACTCGGACTCACTCTACTCCTACATGCCCCTCAGCCTCCCATCTCTAGCCCACGTTTGCTACTTGGGGCCTCAAATGTCATACCACTGTCACACACGTTGTCAAGGTTGACCCCCATTAACTTGGATAGCCCATGCTACTCTACATCTCCATCTTGACCAGTTTGGTAATCCACGCCATCAAACAACTATAGCCAGCTCGGATGCCATGATCTATGCCTCAAATTAATGCACCATTGGATGAGCCCTTACTAACATAAAAGCAAATGCACAAGTGTGTAGTGCCCTTAAGGTGTCTCATGATACCCTTCATAGCGTCCCAATGTTGTTGCCATGTATCTCCATATAATGAGCCACAACTCCCACTGTGAATACTATGTTAGGTCTACTAGCTATCATGGCATACATCAAGCTATCCACTACAGATGCACATGGGAACTTAACCATCTTAGCCCTCTCATCATCTGACTAGGGACAATCTACTTGACCGACCTTCACATGGGAAGGTAAAGGTGTACCAATGAGCTTGCCACCTTGCATACGGAATTGCTCAAGTAACTTGTGGATGTACTCCTTCTACAATAAGTAGAGGAGTCCCTTAGAGAAGTTGCACATAATGCACATACCAAGTATGTGAGAAGCATGCCCCGTGTCCTTCATCTCAAAGCTCCTCTTGAGTTGAGTCTTCAAAGCATCCAACTCATCATGAGCACTCTGAGAAATTAGCATATCATCAACATATAATACCAAAATGATAAGGCTACCATCACCAAACCTTCTTTGTGTAAAGACATGAATCTATAGCACTACGAGTTTAGGATTGTAAATGCATAAAGGCATCAAACTTATGATACCATTCCCTAGATGCTTACTTAAGTGCATAGAAACTGATTCAGAACTTGCACACTAGGTGTTCCCTAGCCTTCTCCACAAAGGCCTCAAGTTGTTGCATATAGATGTCCTCATGCAAGTCCCCATGTAGAAAATTTGTCTTAACATCCATTTGGTACATGTCTAGATCCACTTGTGCAACCAAGGCCAAAACCAGGTGAAGGAGGGTAATCATCTTGACCAAGGAGAGAGGATCTCATCAAAGTCAACTCCATTCTCCTATTAAAATCCCTTTGCAACCAATCATGCCTTATATACTAGCTTATGGCAACTAGGGGTGCTCCAACTTATACACCCACTTGCATGGCAATGCATGTTTTCCATTTAGCAAGGAAACCAAAACCCGAGTACGATTCTTCTACAATGAGTCAAACTCAAATTGCATAGCCCTTTCCATTTGGCAAGGTATATCATGCTTTCGAGACAAGAACTAAATTTTTTAAAGGTGGTTAGAGCTCTAGAATTTATTGAGGTCGATGGCACAATTTATGAAAAAGTTTATTCCAACTATGAAAGAGATCATTATTACCTAGAAGAACATCATTTTGCCATATGTTTACAATGCAATTAAAAAATGACATTAAGCTTACATATGAAATTGAATGGAATTGTCAAGAATGAAAATAATGATACCAACATTACATGGAGCACTTGTGGATGAGCTACTAGGTTTGAGTGTTGTTGAATTAGTCAAATCAAATATTCTTGAAATAAGAGAAAAACTATATAGGTTCTATATATGTGGCATGTTTGAAATCGCACATGAAAAATAAGTAGCATTTTCCAAAGAAGAATGGTGTTTTAGGCCGCAGGGGGGGGGGGGGGGGTCTCCTTATTGGAACGTTATAGTACTCAAGGTTTTGTATGCAAATAAAACAAAAATTTGTGTATCAAAAGTTTTGATTTTCAAACAAACGTGAAACAAAAAACACTTTGTATAAACATATAGAATCGAAATATACTTTGTAGTTTGGTCATGACTTTCAATTTCTTTTAAAACATACTTATTATAGTTTGCTTATCAAATTACCTAAATTTGATTTATTTTTTCTAATACAATATTTTGTGTGTGTTGGATTCTATATCATATGCATCATTAGAAAATAATCTAACACCATTATGTTTGTGAAATCTCTTGTGACACATTTTTAATATAATTTAGAGCAAAATAATGAAATTATGACTATGTATGCTTAAAAGAACAATGAATCTTTGTTAAAATGACCAAGAAAAAAATTCAAATGTCTAAATATATATTAATAGAGTAGAGATAATTTTAAATATAAAGTATTTATTAGATCGTTTTATATTATAGTATTTGGTAAAATTTTAAACATATATATATACATACATCTATATTACTAAAGTTATAAAGATTATACAATTATAATTAATACTACTAGTTTATGATAAAAATCCAAAATAAAAATTAAAAAAAATATTTTTACAATAAATCTCAAAATCATGATTTATAAAATATTATTAGAACATCAAACATGCGTATACAAATATATATACACACTTATATTATGGTTACATTTTTAATATATACATATATATATTAAGTTAAATAAAATGAATGATAGCATCATATAAAAAGAAACTAAACATAAATAAAATAGAATGCATAAATAAATGTGAATAATCAAAATGACTTATAAAAATTTATGAATGATAATTTTAATGTAAACAATACAATAAAATTATATATCAAAAAATGATCTTCTAAACTTGCAATGCATGACTTGTGACACTATAAAGTTTAGAGCAAATATGGTTAAAACTACCAAATATATTGAAAATTTATTGATATATTATAATTAAAAATACTAAATACATGATAATAAATATATAAATGAAGTAATTATGTAATTTGAAAAAAAGAATGTCAATTTTTTTTCGTATAACATAAGATTCAATTTAAAAATAAACACAATGAAAAGTTTAAATGAAATTGAATAAAGATTGATTGCAGTACGAATGTGACTTATGTAAATCCATGAACTTGGTTATCAACAATAATATCTTAATCATGGTTTGGTAATTAATGTATCAACAAATATAAATATAATATAATATATATTACCAAGTTTCTTAGATGATGAATTGAGCTTGCTAATATAAATAAAACAAAAATGAAATAGTAAAGTACTTACGTACTGGATAAAGTTTGACCTAAACAAATAAGTTATGTTTTTAAATATATTTTATTTAGTACTTTATATAAAGAAAATAAAATAAGCAATAATAATAGTTTGTTAAAATAATTTTTAGAAATGGAAAATTTTGGGAATACAACAAATAATATTGAAATAAATAGTTTGTTATGTAATATTTTAACATTTGAGGAGATTATAAATTATAAAATGAAATGTCAATTTGTAGCACCATGCAAGGATAATAACCCTTTAAGTATATTAAACAATTTAGATTGTGAAGAATTCAAGTTTTCAACTCTTTTATATGATGAAGATATATTTAAATATGAAATTATATGTGTGTGTGTGTGTGTGTGTGTGTGTGTGTATGTATGTATGTATCATGAATAAGCTAAATGGAAATTTTCACATTATAATCAATAATTTGGACAACATATGCCAATATTTTTTAAAAGCATTAAAAAAGATTAAACAAAAAAGTTATTAACTCAGTACTAACTTAGTATGCATAAGAATACCTAAAAGCACACTTTAATGGTAAACAACTCACAGTTAAAGATGTTCAAAACAATACGAATATTTAATAAAAAAGTTAAAGTCAAATATAGCATTCAAAGATTTGAAGAACTTTGAATATCATTTGATTATGGAATATCACTAAAGAAATAAGTTTTCTCCATGATCAGATAACTAGAACAACAAACTTCTTTTGTTACTTTTTCATGTGCTGAACAACTTTTGGGAACCTTTAATGCATTGTTTAATTGAACAAAACCAAAACTCTTCAAATTAGAGCACAAATCAAAATATTAATTATCTTGTACAATTAGATTATTTAATAATGGTAAAGTATTATAATCATAAGTTGTTTTGTAATTTTGATTAAAAAAGATAAACCAATCATCTGACAAATACAATATAATTTTTTAATAATAGAATTTCAAAACATAGGTAGTCAACACAACATGGATTATTATGGAGAAGCACCAAAATATAATGAAAACAATGATAAAGAAAAATGTGTTTTTATTGGTCAAAATATTAGTTGCAATTCAAAATTATTACATTCTAATATTAAATTGATACAAACTCACAACCATAGTTATCATTGTAACTTCAAAGAAACAAATGTGGTTTTCAATTTCCACGTCTATATATGGAAAAACATTAAGTACAAATATTGAAATAAGTTTTATTGTATCAAAAAATAGTGTTCAATTTTTTGTATGGTCCACCTAGGCATCCCTTTTCAACGCATGCAAGGTAATGCTTCAAGCTATGTATGGGTCCTTTAACTTGGAAATTTTATTAACTTCAAGTCTACGTATCCAATCATACTAGCTCATTGACTCAGCTATTGACCTTGTCATTAACCTCCCCAATGATATCTTTAGTGCATGCTTACTGGATATGAAGAAATGTTATGAATCCATTCCTCACAATGGATTTGAAGGCCTAAAGACCATCCTAGGCACCATAATCTATTGGTCTTTTGAATTTGCTAACTCCTTATACATAAAATTCCCAACAAATTCCACCTATGGTTCATGGGGCAACAAAAGAAAATCTTTCTCCCTGAATCTCCAATAAGTTATCTCAATCAATAGTTGGCTTATCAATCATACTTATATCTAATTAAAAAGGAAAAATTTTAAGTAGACCCAAGGCATTCCTATGGGTTTCTCCTATTCACCTTTATGGTGCAATTTATATTTTTTCTACTTTGAATATAAATTTTGCTTAAGACTAGTAAAGCAACAAAGATGGGACATCCTAAAATGGTTCTCTCATTGTTTTTGGTTTTAAGATGATCTTCTTCTTCTCAATGTCCCAAACCCCTTAATCTTCTTCAACACAACAATAAGCAACACAAAATTCTATTTCTCCAATAACGAGTTCATACTCCTAGAAGATGGTCATTACATTTTAGTCTATACCACTTTTCTCAATATAGAATTGATTATCTCCAAGAATGGAGATTTGCTAAAAAGATTCAATAAGAAAAATCATCTCCCTTTTGAACTTATAAGGTTCATTCATAGAGATAGTAATAGACCCTCTAATTGGGCACATAAAATCATTATTTCACAAATCCATTCATTTTATATACTACCAACTCAATGTAGGAAGTTGCATTAGCCATCAAGATGACAAGAAAACACTTTTGCAATGATGGGTTCAAAAAGGCAAAAACATGGAGATTGGTGATCTCTTATTTAGCAAAAGACTTCCTTGGTCTTTTGTTTATCTTTAACCTAGGGACTCTCCTCCATGGTGCACATAGGGGGAACCCAACTTGTGGGTAGGTCCCCCTATGTGGCACCTACCCACTCATAGGTCTCCCTTAGTTTGTGGGTTAGGGTGGGTACCTTCATGCCTCTCTCTCTCTCTTTTTTTCGTAAAAGGTAATTGTATTAATTACGGAAAAAAGGTACAAGATTACATGATTACATGATTGCCTCTCTCTCTCTCTCTCTCTCTTTGTGGGTCTCCATTTGCATTTTTTTGATTCACTTCATAAAATGATACATTGGCAACGTACAAAAATGCAAGATAAGGATAAGTGATGATCTTCCATTATACACACAAATATGAGATCGCACGCACACACACACACACACACACACACACATCTCTTTTCCTTAAACTTTTCTCTTTTCTCTTTTCCCCCATCTCTCTTCCTCTTTTCCTCTTTCTTGTTCTCGTTCTTGTTCCTCTCTCTCTCTCTCCTCTCTTTTCCTTCTCTCCCTTTCCTCTTTTTTCCTTTTTTTTCTTCTATCTCTTTAAATTTTTTATTTTCTTTTTCTTTTAAATTTTATATTTACTCTCTCTCCTTTTATTCTCTCCCCACTTTTCTTCTTTTGGTATCTCTCCCCTTTTCTTCTCCCCACTCTCTCCTCTCTTTTTCTTTTTCTTTTCCTCTCTCTCTCTCTCTCTCTCTCTCTTAAATTTTATATTTTCTCTCTATAATTTTCTCTCTCTCTCTCTCCTTATTTTTATTTTCCTCTCTCTTTCAAGTTTTTTTTCTCTCACTCTCTTTTCTTTCTCTATATTTTTTCTTCTCTCTATTTTTCTCTTTCCTCTCTTTCTCTTTCTCTCCCCCTATTTTCTCTTTCAAATGATATATTTTCTCTTTGTCTCTATCTCTGTCTCTCTCTCTAAGTCAAAAACTATATAAAAAAAGGTTTAAGTTAAAAAAAACTATTCTCTTTTCTCTTTCTTTTCCCTCTCTTTGTTTTTTCCTCTTTCTTCTTCTTCTTTTTTCAATCCTTCTCTTTCTTCTTCTATCTCCCTCTCAAACTGTGTGAAAAACTATGTCAAAAGAAATTTAAATTAAAAAAAACTTTTAAAATGTTTAATTAAAAGAAAAGTTAAAATTAAAAAGTTTAAAGAGAGAGAGAGACTCATTCTTCTTCTTCTATCTTCCTCTCAAAGTGTGTGACAAATTATGTTTAAAAAACTTTAAATTAAAAAGAAGCTTTTAAAAATGTTTAATTAAAAAGAAAGATTAAATTAAAAAAATTAATCTAAATGTGAGAGAGAGAGAGTGTGTGTGTGTGGTGTGTGGGAGGGGGGGGCGGGGGGTGGAGCGAGTGAAAAGAGTCACTCGAGTGGGGCGGGGTGGGGGTGCGTTATCCTTTTGGGGCATTTGTGGGATTTGAGCTAAGTGAGAATGCGACCTTAGTCATGGCCTTTTCTTGAAGTTCGAATTTAGGCAGATCTTCGAGCATGAAGTGAGAGAGAGAGACACAGAGCGAGCGCAGTATGGAGCAGATCGCCTCTCTCGTGGAAGAGCTCTCTGCCGAGATCCGCAGGCAATGGTACCAGAAGAATCCACAGCAGCAGCAGCCAAAAGGAAGTTTCAAGGAATCCGTTCTCGGTTTCATCCACGCTGTCGATTGGACGGTATGCTTCGTTTCATCTCCCCTGATTTTCCGTTGTAGAATAACAAAGTTATCACAACGCATCATTGAACAGCTACAAAGAAGCTATGCCAGAAGCTCTTCACAAAGACGCTGGCGGCTGTCATTGGGAAATTAGCATTAACCTAGGATCGTGAGTTTTCACTGTTTATATCTGGTGACAGCTTAAATCAAACGGCATGAGGCACTTCTGTTTTGCTGCTGTATGCTCGAAGGTTTCAAGGAAGAAACTTTCAAGCATGATCTTGACATTTAAAAATCAGCTGGTTTCTTTGTATGATTTTGAAATTGAGATATTAGCATCAACCTAATATTGTTTGGCATTTTTAAGCTCATTAATGGTTTAAGTACAATGGCACAAGACACACATATGGAACAATATTGTATAGCTGCACGTGAAGATCTCAACAAAGACATTGCCAAATATGGTTTGATATGGAGAAATTGTCACAATAGTGGGCAACAATGGAAGCAAAGAGACATTGCTATAATGGATTGCATGAGCACAAAGAACAAAGAAGAACAATGTAGAGAATACAAGAACTCTCTCGGAGAATGGAATCCATATACTAAGGTTCAAGAATAGTTCAAGGGCTTAGGCATCCAATAGTGTGCATAGTCTCCCTCTCTCCACGAGGATGTAGTCGTGCTGAAGGATGAGTATCTAATGATGACAGATAGTGGGAGAGTGCTTGCCTATAATAGGCAACAAGTAGTGCCAAATAGACTAGTTGGTGAGCCCCAAGATGGGTGCTTGAATACTAGTCAGCTAGGAATAACACTCTTTGGTATAAAATACAAAGTGCACACTAAAGCAAACTCTAGCCCAAGAGATTTCATAGCTCTCACCATGGAGGGTCACAACTTGCATGGCTGATGGATCCTCATATATAAGGTGTAACTTCTCCCACACTTTTGAAGCTGTCTTGCAAACGGTAATTGCCAAAAAGACTTCTTAAGAGATGCATGTGAGAAGAGTAGAGTAGGCACGAGCATTATTTGTCTCCTAAGTAAACATCACCTCCTCATAGTTGTCTTGGCCCTAATGTTTTGGAATAGAATATGGCATGCGAGGATGCAAGATGGCTCCTAGAACAACATGCCATAGATGCTTTTGCACAAACCAAGCTTTCATCACTCTAGGTGAGATAATTAGGCCCCTTAAGCTTATCATTAGTAGAGAAATGTGGAGGTGCCATTTGAGAAGAGATGTAGAGAAGAGGAATTAGAAAGGGTCTAGAGAGAGAAGTACGTGCCCAGACTCGGCCAAAAACCACCAATTCAGCACAAGCACTATAATTCAAAATGCAAAATGAGGTTGTAAATGCAAACGGGGAGTAATGTGCAGGCTGAGGATGACAGAATCAGAGCATGGTTGCAAGAAAAAGGTTGAAAGCAGTGAAATCATCAGCCGATCAGTCAAAATGCAACTTGTTTTGGATGAATTGGCAGCTGTCCAGCAGAAAACTGCAGCAGATGAGGCCCGACTGGCAGTTGAAGAGCAAAATACAGAGACGGAAGTGAAAATACAGCCAGGCAGCATCAAAATACAGGCACATTTAGAGTCATTTGGGGCTCAAAACTGCTGGCTAGCACCATGGCAATTGTTGGGAGCAGTGAGATCAAGAGCAGAAGGAAACACAGGCTGGGTAGAGCAAATTCTACATGATCAGACTGAAACACAGCAGTAGATAGCACAATAGAGAATAGGCTGTGATACCATGTTAGAATAGTGGGAAGCAATGCAAGCAAAGAGAAACTATTGTGGTAGACTGCATGAGCATGAAGAAGAAAGAAGAATGCTGCAAAGAACATAGTAACTTTAAGAGAGAATGCTCGGGAAATGGAATCCATACACCAAGGCACAAGAACAGTAAATACCAGGGCTTCCTCTCTACACCAAGATGTAGCTGTGTTGAAGGATGTGTGTTTGATGATGATTGATAATGGGAGAGAGTGCTTGTCTAAACAAACAAGTAGTGCCAAATAGATGACAATCGGCCAGCCCCAAAAATAGGTGTGAGATAACCAATCGGCTAGCAATAACACTCTTTCATATAAAATGCAAAATGCACACTAAAACAAACTCTTAACCCATGAAACAGACTCTTAACCCATGAGGTGTATACTTTGCTAACAAAAATAAGCCTTAATCTAAGGATCTAGTGTTTCTCATTGTTAGCTTCTAGCTCATTGATAGCTTAAATATAATGGCAAGAGATACTAATGTTGAACATTAGTTTACAGCAATATGTCAAACTTTCAACAAACAAACTGCCTGATTTTGTAATTGAGTAATCAACATTAGCTAGGATAAGTGTTTTTACTATCATGTCTAGTGGTAGCTGCTGGCATAGTGATAGCTTAAATACAATGCCACAAGGCACTCACATTCAGCACTATTTCAAGGCTATACTCAAAGCTCTTCTCAAAGAGACTAGCAAGCATGATTTTGACATTGAGGATTCTATTAGCATGCTTAATTTTTAAAAAATTGAGATCTCAAGGTTTCTATTGTAACCTTTTGCGAGGTACTCAATTTTACTCAAGGTAGAGCTGACCAACAATGTTGAACCTCCTTGCTAAGGCTGAAAAATACTCCTGTCATTGACAAGAAGGTTGCTAGTACATTTGTCAAAATAAAAGCCAAGATTAGGAACTTCAATAAGCCAAAGGAGTTTGAATTGGTATCTAGAGCACATTTTGGAGCGATATGAATGTGCATCAAGTCAAAATTTAGAACACTAATCTGGGAAAGATGCAATTGAAGAGAGATGAAATTATAAAGGTCATTTTCACTTTTGAATTGGATACATTAGTTCCCAAAAGGTAGAAATGATCCTTTTACTCATATGGTACAACAACAATTACAATGTATGTAGGGCTTGCATGCAACAAATCCTTATAGAATTGCAACTAGTATATAGTCCTATGCACTCCTACACTTCTCTGGCATGGAATACACTTTTTTCCTAGTCCATGATAGATTGTTGCTTAGTAGTTTGAATGGCAAGCCTTTGAAGTCTCCACTTAGTGTGAGGATACACGAGTTTGCAAAGAAAACACAAAGCCTAGAGCACGATAACAAATGAACTAAAAAACCATAAATGGAGAAATGAGAAAATAAATGTTGAAAAGAATCAAATGAACAAACGAAGTGTGCTCAATGTGATACAAAGGATGATCAAGGAGTGGAGGGTTGTCCAAGAATCCTTATTTCTCATGGGAGTGAGATAAAGCGTATGTTGATCTTAAACAACGCATACGATATAAGCATAGAAAGAAACATAATTAGATGGATTGTTTATAGAGCCAAATGAGCTAATTCTTGAGCTTGGGAGCTATTAGTAAATGGGCCAAGGTTTTATCACATGAGGCGATGTCTAAGTGGAAGCAAAGGAAGAAAAATAAAGAGTTAAATGGATATAAGTGTGTGTATAAGAGTGGAATGCTCCAACAAAGAAAAAAGGGGCTAAGGAAAGACTTCGCTTATGGTAGTCTAAAGAGGCTTGAGTGTAGATATTCTATGTAGACTAAGAGTCCAAATGAAGTAACCTAAAGATCTAGCTAGATTGGCCTAAGAAAAGACAAACCTGTGAGAGTGCGCAACGGAAGAAGAACACGAACACAGAGGAGGAGAGAGAGACAACAGAAAAATGAAGGAAGAAAATCTGCACTGATTGTAATGAATGCTGAATACAAAACTGTGGATTGATCAGTCCCTGCACGCAGCCCACAGCGTCAGTGAGGGCACCAGATCAGGCTGATGATGACGGCAGCACCGAAGACGGAGGAAGATGATGGAGTCGGAGTGTGCACCTGCCAAAGGAGGGAAGATGATAATACAACTGACTGCCAAGTGGGAAATGGCTATAAATAGCCAAAAAACCCAAAAACTGGCCGACCTGAAATTTGAGGCCATAAATATGTCCGACCAGCATTTAATGCTGATCCGACCAGCATTTAATGCTGATCCGACCAGCATTTAATGCTGATCCGACCAGCATTTAATGCTGGTAAAAATGCCAGGAATGCTCAGAAAAATCCCGGAAAGGGTGGACAATGTCCGGCAGGTGAGGCAAGTTGAAGAATGCAAAAACTGCCCCGGGAAATGCACATAAAATCCCGACTAGAGGAGAAAATGCACTGAAATGCAATAAATTGAGTGCTCTAGAATGAGCTACCTCCTCCATCAAAACAAGTGATAGACAAGTCAGAGCTCCTAAAGTCCTCGTCTGACTCAGACTGAGGCTCACAGGCAGGAGATGACAAGGCATGACAAACATGATTGCTAATACCCCCTCTCAGATCCTGGATGTGTCTGAAGGCCAAGGGAGAAATGGATCCTGGGGTGGCAAGAGGAATGCCAAGGTCGACGAAGTCCGTCGATGGAGACTGCTGCTGAAGGAGCTCCTCATGATCCTGGGAATCCCCCCCTAAAACACTAGGGGCCAGGGAATCCACAGCCGCATCACCGAGATCGTCCCCCTCTGAAAGGGATGGGAGGTACAAGGGAACCACCGGAGGAGAGGGTGGGGGATGGGAAGGAACTTGTGGAATAGAAGGTGCACAAGCGGGAACGGGTGTAGCAATAGACTGCCTCGGAGGACCCTGCATCAAAGAAGGGGAATGGAGCCTGTAAAGCCCGCTCTCCTGCCAACCTGTAGATAAGACAACTCCTGTAAGAGAATCCTCAATAACAACGGCATGCTCGGTGAAGATCACTCGTGTGCCAAGCCTCGTAAGGCCAAAAACTAAGAGGAGGGGAAGGCCCAAATCCGGAACATGTAGGGCCTGTGAAAAGGAGCTCAAAGGTCGGTCGGTAAACAAAGGCAATGTGCCAACACCACTAATAGGCACCGATAAAATGTCACCAACAGTGACTGAACCCTCTGATGGACGGAGATTCTGTAACAAATCACCTCGGGGAGTCATATGACTCGAAGCACCACTGTCCACTAACCAAGGCTGTGTAGAAGACACTGCAGCCACGGAAGAAGGATCCTCCTCCAAAGCATGGATATGAAGGAACACTGACTCATGGGTAACAGCTAGTGTAGAGGTAGAAGAAGGCTCCAAAGTAGATCCACCCTTCGCTCCTGGACAAAGGTGAGGGTACTTCTTCCAGCATTTCTCCTCGGGATGTGTCCCTTTCCCACAGTGTGGGCACTTCGGTCTCTCTGAATCTGAGTCAGAGCCTGAAGAACTGTCCTTCTTCTTAACCTTTGACTTCTTCTTCTTCTTCTGTCCTCCCGAACCTGCAACAAAGGCTCTAGTGGAGTCGGATCCACTAACACTGACCTCTCTGAGTCGCTCGTCATGCTCCAAGACAAGCGGGGATAGCTCCTCCCATAGAAGCTTCTCACGGGTCCTCGATGTAAGAAGGCTGGTGTAGAAGACATCAAACCGAGGCGATGGCAGCTGAGTCAAAAGAATCATAGCCATGTCTTCAGAAGATATCGTCCGACCGAGGGATGCAAGCTCATCCCTCATATCCTGTAATGTGTTGATGTGGTCCTTCATGGAAGGACTACCATCAATAGCGAGTATCCGCAACTTCTTTTCGAGAGATATCCGGTGGGCAAACGTCTTCTGTTGATAGAGAGACGCAAGCTTTCTCCACACGTCTGTTGCAATCTTCAACCTGTGAACATTAACAAGGACAGAATCCTGCAAACTTACAAAGAGGAAAGATCTGGCTCTAGAATTAAGCCGATCCCACAAGGCTGCACGATCCATAGATGTTCCATCTGCGGGATCCACCTTAGGCCGGGGAATAGGAACAGAAACAAGCTCCCAAAGATCGAAGGAGTCCAAGATACACTCCACCTTGCAGGACCATAGAGAAAAGTTGGAGCGGGCAGCTGAGGAAGTACGGGTACTTGTACAGGGGGTACCAAAGGCTGCATCTTCGGCCCACTAAAAGGGGCTCGCCGAGATACATGAATAGAAGGGGGACGGGAAAGAGGAATAGACTCCGGACGACGGTCCTCATGATAGAAATCACACCTCCGTTTAGATGAGTGTCGAGACAAAAGCTCGTCATCTGAGTCATCAAAGCCCATAAACTGATGAGAAGACATCTTCCAATCTGCAAAACACCAAACACCAAAGAAAACTTTGCTGATGCCGAATAATGATCAGCAGTATGGTCACCAATCACCAAAACGTAGGCGGGGGAGGCCTACAAACACCTGGAGTTGCAAAACGCAAGGGTATCTGATGAAGATCACCAGAATAGAAGCCGCCAACACCAAAACGCAGCCTGGGAGTGGGTCACCAGCAGGAGATGAGCCACCAGGAGTGGAAATGACCACCAGATTTGCAAAACGCAGCCTGATGATGTGTCGCCCAGCTGAAGAAGGGGCCGCCTGATGGTAAACGCAAGCAGGAGGGGTCGTTTGATGACGTGGCAGCCTCTGGAGGAGTCGTCTGCAGCAAACGCAAGAAGAATGGCCACCTGGAGGGGCCACCTGGGCAATTGGAGATGAGGCGATAGCAGCAGAAGAGGGGTGAGGTATCTCTCCACAAGGTTAGGTCCTCCGTGCTCTCAGTTAGGCGATGATACCATGTGAGAGTGCGCAACAGAAGAAGGAACACGAACACAGAGGAGGAGAGAGAGACATCAGAAAATGAAGGAAGAAAATCTGCACTGACTGTAATGAATGCTGAATACAAAACTGTGGACTGATCAGTCCCTGCACGCAGCCCACAGCGTCAGTGAGGGCACCAGATCAGGCTGATGATGACGGCAGCACCGAAAACGGAGGAAGATGACGGAGTCGGAGTGTGCACCTGCTAAAGAAGGAGGGAAGATGATAATACAACTGACTGCCAAGTGGGAAATGGCTATAAATAGCCAAAAAACCCAAAAACTGGCCGACTTGAAATTTGAGGCCATAAATATGTCCGACCAGCATTTATTACTGGTAAAAATGCAAGGAATGCTCAAAAAAATCCCGGAAAGGGTGGACAATGTCCAGTAGGTGAGGCAAGCTGAAGAATGCAGAAACTGCCCCGGGAAATGCACATAAAATCCCGACTAGAGGAGAAAATGCATTGAAATGCAATAAACTGAGTGCTCTAGAATGAGCTACCTCCTCCGTCAAAACAAGTGATAAGACAAGTCAGAGCTCCTAAAGTCCTCGTCTGACTCAGACTGAGGCTCACAAGCAGGAGATGACAAGGCATGACAAACATGCTGCTAACAAAACCTAACTTAATTTACATGATTATAGCATGACTAGCCTAAGGATCTTAAGGAAGAACTAGGAATCGTAAGAATCCAGCCTAAACTAGAATGATTACCGAACCAGCCAAATAAGCTACAAGGCATTGATTGAGGGGGGATTTTGAATCTATAGCACCAATGGTAATCCATTGATGAATGTGAATATCAAGGGTGGAGAATGTGCGCTATTGCCTTGGGAAAATTTTCTCTTGTCCATTATGGAGTGGCTTCACCATTGCCAAATGGGATTGAGGTTGGTTTTGGTGTTACTAGAATACCCTTGGTTGGTGAAGGTTTAATTCTAGGTGCTGGTTTGATACCTTGGGCCTTTGAATGACAATTGTCATCTATGTGGTTGGGTTTTCGGGAAAAAGTATACTATTGAATCCTATAAGACTGTGTTGCTAGATAACTCTTTGTTTAGGTAGATTCTGATCAATTTAGGAGCCTTCTCTAGGATATGAGCAGAGTGGGAAGTAAAGAGTTGATGGCTGAATAATCAAAGATGAAATAGGATGTCCACAAAATACTCTTTTATGGATGATTTTTGGGTGTTCTATGTTGTTGTTAAAAATAAAACATTTTATTTTTAGAAATGCTTTTAAGTACTATTTGGGGCTGTTTTAAGGAGCTTAAATTAGGCATCGATGTCTGTAAATCTGAGATTGATGCATGTTGTAATTTTGTTCAATGCGGGATTGATAAACTATGAAGTTGTCGACAGATGTAGATTTGTCATTAAGTTATAGGAGACTATCCACAGCAAGACACAAGGTTGAGGATGATGATGATGATGTTGGACAGTAGGGTGGCTACTGTAACAGCTCCAATGTAGGGTAGATGATGTTGGATAGTAGGTTGGTTGTTGTAGGATGATGATGATGATGATGTTGGACAGTAGGATGGTTGTTATAACAACTCCAAATGTAGGGTAGTTGGTGTTGAGCTAAAAGTGCATCACATGCTAATTACCCCCCAAAACAAGCTTTAGTAATTAAATTACCAAACTTTCATTTTAAATTATTATTTTTTATAGAGAGAGTGTGTTCCATAAGCCAAATCCTAATTTGGGAGGAGCCATCTATAGATAGATGGGCTGTCCACCACTCAACCTTAATTTTGTTTTTGCAGTTTGCAAATACCTTGTCTCTATGTCCATATCCCATTCGCAAAGGACATCTTAGTTGAGCTGTTGCCTACTATTATTCATCATTAGATGCTTGCTTTCCAGCCCCCTACTATTGTTGGCGATTGTTTCCAATCTGCTGTCATCATGGAGACTGTTGCGTTTACTACTAGTCATTCTAGCTTGCATTTGCCCCTACAAAGCTATCACCAGCGATCGAGATCAACAAGAGCCCTACATTTACCTGTTTTTGTTGCTGTCTTACATTGCCATGTGGCATACGTTTTGCAATTTGTAGGTTTCGTTGAGTTGCCACATCATCAAAATTGCTTGTATTTGCTTATTTTTCATTGTATGTCAGTGTTTGTCATTGATCTAGCCGAGCTATATTTGCTACTAGTAGACATGTTTAGAGGCTGTTTGCTATGTTTTGGGATTTGTTGGAGTATGACACTCTCTTTTACTCATACTCTTTGCCCCGGTCCTAGAGACACGAGATTTTGGGGTCAATATTTCACATAGCATAGTGTGTTTGCTGCATTGAGCATTGTATTTATTCATTATTCAGATTTTTTTCATATTTCGCATTCATTGTCTTTGTGTTACCCTAACTCTAATCATGTTTGTTTATCAGTCTATGCGTTTGTCGTATGATTGTGTTTGTATTTTGTAGTCAATCATTTCTTTACGTGGTGTCAAAGCCAGGTACTCCATGCTTTTTGAAAAAACCTAGGTCCTTGATTGGAAAGCTCCATCTTTAGAATTAGAAATAACAAAGGGAAGATGACATCGCATACTTTCACACCAACTCAGTCTCTAGAGGAGTGTATGTCGAGAATTGAGCAGGAGTGGCTTCCACAGTCAACTTCGCAAGGTTTTGATATGGTCAAAGATACTTTTAACTATCTTGGAGAGACACATTCTTATGCTATCGCAAACGAGGAGCTGAAGCTGATTATGGCTCACAGAGCCAAGAAAATTAAAGAGCTTGAGAAAAGAATAGGACTTTGACAATAGCTACTCAATGAAGGTATATATGCTTTCTTTCTTGCTAGATGTTGTATATAAATCTAATGATGTAGGGCCATTGAGACCTCTATCAGGGATGGATGGGCCTCCCTTTTGAAGAAAGAGATCCAAAGTATGTACCTTTCTTTTAGACTTTTCCATCTACTTCATTGCAAGGTACACAAGTTTCTACTTTTGTTCCTTTTGCCTCTTTTAGATATACTTCTTTGTAGCATTGCGGTAAAGATATGAGGAAAAATACCATATATTGATCATGGAAACGATTCTCTTGAAGATAAATTCTTGTACATTTATACACGAAGATGTCTAGCAACTCTTCTTTCACATTTTTGCTCCTTTGAATTATGTTTCTCAAAGTTGAAATGAGTGTGGTGTTTTCTCTTTTACGCATTCTGTATCATCATCATTTCAATTTTCATCATTAAACCAACAGAATCAATTTTATGCATTCACATCCACATCATTTACATCTCAATTTCAAAACCCATCCATTCGACCCATTTCTTTTGCTACATCTCCATTACCATTTAGACCATTTACCTTTCCATTTCAGACACCATACACCATACCAATGTCATGCAATTTTATATCCATACTATGAAAGCAGATGAGAACTTGTAGCTTCATGCATTTAAAGGTTTGGAAGCATGATATGACAAGTGAGGTTGTTGGAGATCTTGAGTCGTTGTAGAGTCTTGATTCAATGGTTTAGTCACAATTATTGAATTTGGACTTAAGGGCAAAAGGAAAGTCAAGTAAATTTGTGAGCAAGAATTAGAAAGCATGTGACCTTGGGTAGGGGAGTAAGTGGAGACTTGTGAGACGGCTGGGAAATGCTTTATATGTGAATAGAAAGGCCATATTGCTTCTAAGTGTCCACATCAATCTTCTAAAGATGCGGAGGATAAAGATGCGCCAAGTAAAAAGAAGCCCAGCATTGGCTTAGTGCTTGATATGGTGGGAGATCAATTAGCTGATGATGCTACAGAATTGTGCAAAGCTTGGGGAAAGATTAGAGATTCCACAAGTGCTTATTTTCTTTGATCCTAGAGCTCGTGCAAACTTTATTTCACTGGCATTGGCAGCTAAGGTGGGTATACGTCTCAAGGAAATGGGACTAGTTGGACAGGCTGATTTGGCATGCCCATGACAAACTGAACCTGTCACTCCCATTCTTGGAAAACTCCGTATGGACATCTAGAGCTATGTGGATATAGAGGAGTTTTATATTAGGCCTTTAGAGGGCTGTGATGTTCTGTTGGGTATTCCACGGTGCGACAGGAAGCATGTTATCTTGGATACTTACAATAAAACGATTACTCTTGTACATAGGAGCAAGACTCACATGTTAGATGTGAAGCTTAAAGGAGAGTCTGTCCCAGTTGTTTCTGCTTCTACAATTACTTCTATAATGAAAAATCATATTTCTGCGTACTTGGTTTTGCAAAGCAAGTTAATGAAGTTGACAGTAATGTGTCTGTACTAGATGAAAGTAGAAGGGCTTTCTTGGATAAATTCAGTGATTGTTTCTCAGATTCATTACCAGGAGAGTTACCCCGTGAGAGGCTTGACGATCATACCATAGATCTTATTCCAGGGACTAGTCCGTCTAATAGGCCACCGTACAGGGTCAATGCAACATAGTAGAAAGAGATTATGACACAGGTTAATGAGCTTTTAGAGAAGGGACTAATTCAGCCCAGTAGTTCTCCGTTTTGTTCACTTGTGTTGCTAGTTCAGAAAAAGGACGGCTCTTGGCGAATGTGTATTGACTATAGAGCCTTGAATAAGAACACGATCAAGAATAGGTTTTCGATTCCAAGGATAGATGACATTCTTAATCGATTACAGGGAGCATGAATGTTTAGCAGGATAGATTTGAAAAGTGGGTACCATTAGATCAGAATCAAGCCAGAGGATATCCATAAGATTGCTTTTAGAATGACATTTTGTCTCTATGAATTTTTAGTCATACCGTTTGGATTAACCAATGCTCTTGCCACGTTTAACATGATGATAGATAGAAATTTTCGCCCTTATCAAAGTTTCGTTGGCACATTCTTTGATGATATGATTATCTTTTCAAAGAATAAAGAGGAGCATAGAAAACACTTAGTTATAGTCTTTAATGAGCTTAAGCGTAACAAATTGCTCCTTAATGGCAAGAAGAGTGAATTCTTTTTTAAAGAGATTCACTTCCTTGGACACATAGTTTTTAAAGATTGTGTGAAGATGGATCCTACAAAGATAGAAGCAAATGTCTCTTAGCTAGACTTGAAAACCGTTCATGATGTCTACAGTTTCCTTGGCCTATGCTCTTACTACAGAAGATTTGTAAGACACTTTGCAGAGATTGCTTCTCCTTTACATGTGCTTGAAAAGAAGGATGTCAAATGGCAATGGATTGACAAAGAGAAATCGGCATTTAGATGTTTGAAGGGGAAAATGACTACAAATCTTGTACTGATTTTGCCAGATTTGTCTAAGCCATTCGTAGTGCAATGTGATGCATGTGGAAATAACATTGGTGCTATATTAATACAGAATGGCCGAGTTGTGGCATACGAGAGTAGAGTACTCTTTGTCGTTGAAAGGACTTACCAAATTTATAAGAAAGAGTTATTGGTTGTGATCCATGCACTTTCTAGTTGGAAGCACCATTTGCTTAGTGCCGATTTTGTAGTGCAAACGGATCATCAAACACTTAGATACTTTTTCACACAGGCTAAATTGTCAAAGAAACACATGCGTTGGGCAAATTTCCTATCTATGTTTCATTTTCAGATAGTGCATGTGGAAGGCAAGAAGATTGTAGTTGCAGATGCTTTATTTCGCAAACCACAGGTATCACCTGTTTCAATTTCTTATCACCATGAATTGGATGATATGAAAGGGCAGTATGCTGATGACGAAGATTTCTTTGAAATCTATGAACTGATCAATGGCCAACATCATGATCATTATGTGTTCAAAGAAGGCTTTATCATGATGCATGGAAGACTATGCGTTACAAAACAGCTAAGGCCAAAAGTTTTATTAGAAAGTCATGCTCCCCCGTATGCAGGACATTGTAGTATAGATACTACAGTCAAAGCAATAGAGACTTTCTTCTATTGGCTTGCCTTGAGATCTAATGTTGATGCATATGCCAGATCTTGCCTTGTATGCCAAAAGGTCAAATTTGATAAACTGAAGGTACTAGGGTTATTGCAATCACTGCCTATTCTAGAAAGGCTATGGAAAAGTATTGCCATGGATTTCATTTTTGATAGGGAATGATGGAATTTGGACTATCATTTGCAGATTCAGCAAACATGCACATTTCATTCCTGTTAGGAAAAATGTTAAGTTAGAACACATGGTAAAGATATTTATGCATAATATTTTCAAGTACCATGGAATGCCACGGTCAATTGTCAATGATAGAGACCCGAGAATGACTAGCTTGTTTTGGAAAGCATTGTTTGAAAACATGGACACTACGCTGAAATTTTCATATCCTTTCCATCCACAAATTGATGGACAGTCTGAAGAAGCAAACTCGACTGTTTTAGATCTATTGAAGTGTTATGTTTCAGATCATAAGACTTCTTGGGAAGGAAGAAAGTGCCTCCCATTTTGCAGACAAAAGATAACATTTTGGAAGCAGATCGTTATGGAAAAGATTGGAAAGAAGCATATAAAAAGGTCAGGTATGCCTTAGAAAAGTCACAAGCTAAACAAAAAAGAGCTACTGATAGTCATCGTCAAGAACTCTTGTTCAAAAAGGATGATTGGGTCTTATTGCGTTTTGAAAAGGCACATTTGAGAAAACAGAAGGGCAAGGAATGTTTGTTTTCAAAGCTGAGTATGCATTATTATGGCCCTTTTCAAGTCTCAAAGAAGATCAATGACGTGGCATATAGGCTGAAATTGCCAAAGAATTGAAAAATTCATAATGCATTTCATGTGAGGTCTTTTATTGGTGAAGTGCCAGAAGATACGGTTCAAGAGGAACAACTTGAAGTAGAGGAATTAGATGAGATTCTAGTTCTTGAGCAAATCTTGACACATAAGGATAGGAAAGTGAAAGGTAGAGTTATAAGAAGATTTTTAGTGAAGTTCAAGAACTATTCACCAATGGATGCCAAATGGACGGAAGAGGTTGAATTGGCAGATTCGTCTCAGTTATTGCAACTTTACCGAGAAGCTTTCTTGCTGGAACCTACAGTGACTTAGAATGCTTTTTGAAACAATTCACATTCTCTACTGTACAGTTGAATACTGCATCTTATCGGATAATACACAATGTATGGTTTATACTTAGCATTAACATATGTATCATTGAATGAAATCTGAGTGCTTTGAAGTTGTATTTGTTGCACTTCAGTTGAATGATTATACATGTTGTGACACTAATAGTTTGGGGATATGTGCTGTCGCCCTTTGTTGCATCTGGAAACATGTATATTAGAAAGGCTCTTAGTAACCATAGTTGGATACAGGATGTGATTCTCCACCTATGTGAGACTTGAACTTGCAATGGCACAAATGGTAGTGGGGAAACTCCTACCATCGCCTTGTGTCATCTGTTAGCAAGTGATATATGCGATGGCACTAATAACATGGAGAATCTTGTTATCATTATGTGTCATCCATTAGCATGTGTGGCATGCACTCCAGATCGCTTGCTTCTTTCAAGAGGGGGGTATGCTACCAGGTGGTGATACTTTTTGCAGTTGCTTTCCTTATTTACTTATATAAATATTTTATTATTCTTTTCTTTAGTTGATGTTGCTCTTTACGCCAAAATTTCTCTTGGATTAAGTCAGGATCTTTGCATGGCCAGAAGAGGTAGCCATTGGGACAAATTGGACCAATGGTTTGTTTGAGCCTTGGGACCGGTTCCATATTGAATGGGCACTAAAGAATAGAATGCCAGTGGTTTGGGACTGTGTGCTTAGCCACTGGAGATGGTGTAGGACAATGAGCCTGGCCAAGACAAAAGATGCACATGTGAGAATGCTCACGGAATAAAAGTCACCGTATCTGAGCCACATTATACTTTTTGATGTGGTTGCAATGATAAAAGTTGCTCAAAACAACTTGAGGAATGCAGGGGTCACTATCCCTAAAATTTAGGGAGTTACTATTTTTGGACCCCAAAATTTGTTCGCGTCATTATTTTCGTTTTTGCACGAGGATTAATTCTTTGGTTTGTCTCGAGGTCAAATTTTGCACCGATCACGGAGAATTTTAGATCGGAAGGTTTAAACGGGAAAATTATTACATGTATGCCATGTGTCACAATGTGGGCACAAGTTCCCAAAAGAAGGAGAGAGAGCATTAAAAAAAACGTTATAAGCAAGAGGTGCGATCTGATTGTGAAGTTTTCAAGGGCTGAGGGCAGATTACTGCAAGTATATCAGCTATGGAGAATACTTGTTCATCTCTGACTCATGTACGGAGGTAGAGCTTGCTGCCTTTGGTCAATTCTCTCTCTATTCTTAGAGGAAAAGCTCTGCATGATGGCGTGATTCCATCGAATGTATAGTTCTGTGTTTTTTTTGCATTTCTGCTGAGGCAAGAGCCTCACTGTCAAGGTTCAGAAGCAGCTGATGGCTTCTCCAATGTAGGAACTAAAGAAAGTGATGACCACGCCACACGGGAATATAGGGTTTTCAGCTCTCATTCAGTGCTGTTTGTGAGACTGTTTTACTACTGGAATGATGCCAGGGTCAAAGGGTTTGTAGTCCATCTGGTATGGAACAGATCTGGAATGGAATAAGGCTGAGAACAGGACAAGAAACAGTAAATATAGAGTTCGGCAGATTGCAATTCTACACTTGAATCATTGAGTTATGCTCACAAAAAGTGTTTTCCTACTTTCGATGTTGTTTTGGATATGTTGTACTATCCTTATGCAGGTGAAATTTACTCAGAAAAGATGAAAGCCAACTGTTCACAGGTTTTGTACTTTGGAACACACACACACACACACATATATCTATATATAAATTGTAACCTTCCATCTTTTTATTGATAAAGAAATACCGAGAGGGGCACCGGTCTTCGGGGCCAATCTGGTACTAAGCGAGGGAGTGAGGTCTCTATTTGTGTGTGTATGTGAAAAGACTAGGTATTAATTGAAGGGACTACCGCTTTATGTGAGTCATAGACCGGTTACATGGACAGCTGTTCTTCTGTACAATACTTAGTAGAAAGAAGTCAGTTGTGTAAATACTTGGTCTTTATCAAAATTTGCATATTTCACTTCATTTCCGACTTTTGAAAAGCTCCTAGGAAGGTAACAATGTGCAAACCACCACTTGGCTCATTTTCACAATATGCATATTTACATTTGAGTGCTTCATTGTTGTTTGTAGAACTAGTTTTCTTTGCAAAAAACACAGAACAGCAGCATCAGCAAGAAGCCTGAAATAAAACCTGTTTTTTGAACCACAGATCATTTGACAGCTATAGGTAAAAAACATCTCACACTAATGAAAGTTTTCGTTTCGTGTGGTTGCTTGCAGGCTTGTATGTTGCTAATATATTGCTATTGTCATCAATGTGGTTCACGTGTACATTCTAAAGTAAAGAATTGTGAAGTTTGTGGGTTTCCAATTTGAGAGTGTTTGGGGATGTGTGTTTATATCATTTCAGCTGTCCTTTATCTGATTACAGGAACCATGGTTGATCTCACTACTTGTATGTCATGTGGTTCTGTTCTTCATCGCCATTAGAACAAGGAAAAACAACAATCTACAAATGGCACTTTTCTTCTCTGCGTGTAAGCATAAATGAAAATTGCTTATTACTTTCTTAATCTGTGAATATGTTTGTTGTAGAGTTGCACTATTTTCAAGTCTTTTGATCTGTGACAATGTACTTTTGCTTGCAGTATTTGGTGTGTACATGGCAGAGAGATTGAACAGGCTTCTGGCCCATAAATGGACTTCTTTTGCTCACCAGCCGTACTTCGATCATCATGGCATCTTCATGTCAACAGTCTGGTCAGGTCCACTACTTTGTGTATCATGCCTGATTTTGGTAAGCATTAAGGTTTATGAAAGTATGTTTCAAGCAAGTTAAACGAATGTGTTCAGTTCAGGTTTATGTGCGTTGAACTTGATTGGTTTGCAGGTAAATGGTTTGGTGTCTTTGTCAACTCTAATGATAAAATGGAAAAGAGCAGAACTCAGGCATCGAGCCCGACTAGCAAGTGCTAAAGAAAACAAAGTGGAGTGATATTGATCTGAGTTTATGATGTGCTTTCACTGGTGCAACCGATGCAGTCACAACACAGTGCTTCTAATGGCAGCAGTCTTGTGGACTTGTAAGGTTCGGTGGTAATTCTCCTAAGTTACTGATAGTAGAAGACCCAGGGCAATATGGCCGAAAATTGTGTGGAAGGTGAAATGGGTTGCTGGTCTACACTTGGGTACAGTAGACATTAAGGAAGAACTTCCGGAGAGCATCCTCATAGGTTTTCCCTTGATAAGCAAGGAACAGGTTGGACACATTGCTGGTTATCTTTTTTGTAGACCATTAACAAAGCTCTATAGTTGAAGGGCGTGGATCATGCTCATGGCTTAATGTCTCTCTCTGTCTATGTGCTGATCTATATATAGGTGAGGCTTAATGTCTCTCTCTGTCTATGATCCACGGCTTAATGTCTCTCTCTGTCTATGTGCTGATCTATATATAGGTGAGGCTTAACCTCCCGAGTGGTCATATGAGGGAGATAGAGATTTAAATGTTATAGCTAATCTTAGAAGTTTCTATAGGATATCTTTGCTCTTCTATTCCACGGATGGTGTGGTGCTTATTAGATTACAAAGGCTTAGTAGCTCCTTTTTCTTTTCTCCTCCCTTCATCTCGACAACATTGATAATACATAGTGGCAATGCACCTTCATGTAAACGAAAGATGCTGACATTAGTTGTGTAAACTATTTTCTCTTCCAGGGTAAACTATAGATTGCCTAGTGAAAAAGATATATTTGTGGGGTGGATTTCACATTTTGTATTTTTTCCGAAATTAGAACGTTTTACTATTTAGGGGAAATCAAGAGGAGTTAAATGAGTTTGATATTGGATTTTTTTAAATTTTAGAATCTCTTACATAATTACAAAAAATACAATTTTGGGGGATTTCTCAAAGTAGTGGTACACTCGTGAGTTAGTAATGACACTTTTTAGCAAATCAACAAGCTTTCTAAGCATATTCCCTTTTCTTGTTGCACAACTACCCCCAAGGTTTTTCCTTTTTGGCACTTGTTTTACCATTGGTCTTCTTACTGCACTAGATGAACTTGCACTTCAAAACCTTTGCATCCTTGAGATTTATGGAGGTTCTATCAAAACCCTTGAAGAACCTCGACAACATGAATGCAAGACTAACTCTTCAAAATAAGCACCCTTACTAAACAAGCCTTAAAAGTTTTGAGACATTACAAGCTATTCTACATGCAAGGGACTTGGATGGAGGTTTAGTCTTATGTAAGTATTTGGATTATTTTATGGGGATGCCTTATAAAAATTTTCCCTTTTAAATAGGGGATGCTCTATTATGACTCAATAATTTACACCACCAAACTTTAGCTTAAAATTAAAAGGTGAGATAGGTATCTATTTGCCTCACCTTAATAGACGAGCATAGCTATCTTTTTCTTATGGAAGCCAATAGGCTTTATATTACCACTTCCAATCTTCTTTTGTTTGTAGAAAAAAGATAATAATGAGAGATGAAGTAATCTACATAACCACTACCATGTCTTACTTACCTAATTGCCATGTGGGTTTCTCTCTTTACTTGCATCTTCATCAATGATAGCAATGAAATGTGGCAAGGAAATCCAAGCTAATGACATTTTTACATTTTCTTATCGACAAGCATTCATGGTGGAAAGCTAAAACAAAGTAAAAACTATGACTTATCAACCATATTAGACCCTTGTGTATTCTTTGCAAAGAGTTTAAATTCACATGTAAATTGGGTTTTTAGAGCTACATCATCAAGAGATTGAATCTCTTAAGCCATATATATGCGCACTTTATAGGACCAAATGATATTCCTCTAGAACTCAAAATTAAGGATTACTTACATTATAATCTTCCAATTAGATGGAGCCCTTTTAAACCCTTTGATAGGTTGAAATTATTATTTCTCTACTTATCTTATTCGTTTAGATTAGAAATTGCCTTTGTAGTTATATCAAGCCCTTTGAAGACATGGTTGATATAACTTTAATTCGGTTATTTGACTTGTATGTTAGATAAGGTCTATACGATTAAATGGCAAAAGGTGATCTCTGTGGGTCTAGGCTTTGGATTAGATAAAGTAGTTTCTATTTTGGGATTGAAGGGTTACAGAGACAGCCCTTGATGTTGGTGTCCTTAATGCGGGTCTTTGGGCAGCACCCTTGATTTGATGGTAAAGGAAATATTTTCGAACCAACTAGGGAAGCATCCTCGGTTTGTTGGTAAAGGAAATATTCTGTGATCGATTAGGAAATACACATAATATGGAAGGTTAGACAAGCTAACTTGATTTCCTTCTCGGGCTATAAAAGAGAAACCCTTTAAAGCCATCACTATTCTATCTTTTACATAGTGGGAGCTCTTTTAGTTGGCCTTAAGCTCTTCATCTATCATTTATCTAAATTATTGTCCAAGCTTCACAATGGAAGCATATGAGTGGATAGAGCCATCTTTGCATTAGCTTGTTTGGAATCAAAGAAGTTTCCATTCTTCTCATATCTCTTATGCACTCTTTATTCCGTGTTTAAATTCTCTATATTTTGCCATGTAATTTTGACATGCATTAGAGCCTAGGGAGCTCTAAAGAGTAAAGAGTACGTAAGAGGCAAGAGCTTCAACAGTAAAGAGGAGTGATGTTGGCATTTGTAAGCCAGCTTTGATACATTAGCTAGCAGTGCTATTATACCAACGATTCAAACATTGAGAATTTGATCACCAATCTATGAAATCAAACAAGAATAAAAAACCTAGAGAATTAGCTATAGCACTCGAGAAGTTTACCAAAGAAGAGATGACAAAAGTATTCGTTACTCAAATTAAGAATCTACGTGACCAAATGCTTGGCGCTAGGATACAAAAAACTAGCTTTGAGGTATCTTTGGATTTATCCATCAAAGTTCGATGGATTGGTAATTGCCCTTAACACTTAGATGAGACCTCAAGCTTTGATATTTTGGGAATTTTGTCACTATCAGTAGAGGAGTTGCAACCTAAGTCTTGAGAAGGAAAAAGCAGTGGAGATGTTACATTCTTTGCCAATGCAAAAGGCAAAGATGATTTCTCCACCAAAAGTGACGGTGACAAAAAAAGAATGATTGTAAGAGAAGTTTTAAGGAGAGTGCTTTTATTATAAGAAGAAAGAATAGACATTTGCAATTTGTCATGTTAAGAAACCAAATGAAAAGAATAATACCCTAAAAAGTAAAGTGAAGGATAGTACAGTTGTAGTTATTCATGATAACCATTGAAGAAATATGTTCCTTGGTACAATATCTACCACTGACTCATAGGCATTGGATAGTGATACCTCACCAAGAAATCTCTTTATAGTTCTATGTAGCTTCTATAAGGACCCATTATTGTGACAATTGGGAACGATGTAAAATGGCATGCCAAGGGCTCAAGTACTATTTTCTTTGCTGCTACAAATAGTGAAGTGAAAAATATTTCAAATGTATTGTATGTTTGAGAGATGCAAATAAATATGTCATGAGTTGCTTCCATAGTTGATCTTAGCCATGAAGCAAGATTCATCAGATCAAGTGGAGAAATTCTTGAGAGTGATGGCAAAGTTGTTGGTAAAAGAGAAAGAAGAAGCAACGTGTATGAGCTAAGTGCTCTTATAGCCACCGCTAGTATATGTGGAAATGGAAAGGTGCATGCTTAAGGGCAAGGGATTGTCTAACCAATTTTGGGCCGAAGCTATAAATACTAAAATCTACATTCTCAATCAAAGCTACATAAAGGCTCTTAAGGGAAAAACTCTTTATGAGGCCTACATTGGTAAGAAGCCATTTGTCTCACACTTCAAAACTTTTGGATGTGAATGTTATACATATGTTTCAAAGGATAAAAGGATCAAGTTAAAACCAAAAAGCACAAAATCTGTCTTTTTGGATAGTGATGAGTAAAATATTGCACACCAAGAGGCAAAAAAAAAACCATGGTGTACCGTGATGTGATGTTCAAGGAGTAGTGACATATAGTGAACGAGAAAGAATAAGTTCTTCCACTTTATCATCAAGCAAAGAAGTGGTCCACAATGAACTTGTTCAAAGAACTATCCATACCCTTAAGGAGTAGGAAGCATCGTCTTTAGACGATGAGAAGAAAGTTCAACTTGCATCACGCCACTGAAAAATCCATTGTTGTGATGGATGAAGCAGCTCAATGATTGAAATAATTCTATGCATACATCTATTGAAAAAATGGAGGATGGATCAAGGAGGTTTTAGGAATATTGGAGCAAAGAAAGGCTTCTCCTCACATAGTCAATATGGCCTCAATGGCTAATATGATGCCAGGAGGCATATTCCACGGTGGATTCCGTAAGATTTTATTACTGGGGCTCATACACAAAGTGGATTCTTTGTGCGAGAAGTCGATGGGGACGTCTATCCTTTTTGGGCGTTTTGTTAATTTTATGTGAACATGGGTGATTCCATAGCGGGTGATTTCGCAAAATACATATTTAATTAATAAACGTTTATGAGTTTAGAGTGCGTACTCGTGATAAATTAAGGTTGGGATTGATTTCTAACCAATTTATTTATGTAGCTGAAGACTGCTAGGTATTCACTTTTGTCGATTTAATTGTATTATTTTACTAACGATTGTGAATGCTTCAGTTGATATGTAGAGCGAGCAGTTGATGTGTAGAGCGAGCAGCGGTGGCAGTGGAAAGCATTGGAGGATAGCGTGTATTCAAATTTATCATCAATATTTTAATGGGCGCGTGTCTTAGGCATGGCACATATATTTTGTCGCGCTTATTTATCAAGGCGCTTGATATTTATTTATTATTTTTGTATGCGCATGGACACACGATTTAGATATTTGTATTTGGGTATACCTGATTTTCTGGGTGCCCATTAGCTTTATTTCTATTTGGCACAAAAGCAAACTCAAAAGCTAAAGTATGCTATTTTGTAATTTGGGCTATTATTTGAGCTTGAAGATGATTAATATATAAAATACATGCTTCGTGGAGCGCTCACACAAGGCATGGGGGGAGATTGCACCCAATTGGTCTCTTGTTCATGTCGTACAAGCTTTCTACATTGATTTGTGTGCAAAAAGTAGAATTCTTTTGTTCTTGGGGACCTTCTGACGCTCACTACGTGCGCTTACGGCATTCGATATGTGCACCAGTGGTATCAGAGCGAAGCTGAGATCGAGAGCTTCCAATCCCTTACCATCTTGTGCGAAGGCGACACTCCTGGAATGATTGAGCTTTACAGTCAGTTTCGTTGCGAACGGTCAATACTGGTGTGTTTCTGGCAGTCAAGAACCCCCTTCTGCACTCTCTGATCGCGAAGAATCGGCCTAAGGAGGCGGAGGACCACGTGGAAAGCTCATTTTTCAAGTCGTTTTTCAACTAGACAAACATATAAGCTCCATAGCCAAAAGTCTAAAAGTTTTATCTTAAAGCTTAATAAGCTTATTAAAAAGCTTAAGGGCCCCCAAATTTTTCGATTTGTGAACGCAGCATCCTGACGCCAGAATTGGCGGCGAAAAACGGCCCCCCCTCCTAAAATCGAAATCGTCATAGTCAGATTCTTCAAGCTTAATCACATAAGCTTTAAACTCTTAAGTTTCCCAAGTCCACCAAGCTTACTTACTTCTCCAAGTTCTGCAAGTCACAGAAGTCACTACAGACTTACTCAATAACTCCCATAAAGGCTGTTCATATGCAGAAGTATAGAATCATGGTATTGCTCTCTAGTAGACTCAGTTCCTATTTGCAGACTTGCTGAACCAGTTTCAGCAAACACAAAAGTTCATATGCAAGTCATACGAAGATTATACGCAATTTCTACGAAGATAATGAATACCGCAATTGCAAAAGAGAAAGACTATAAAAGCCAAACAAAATATATAAGCCTTGTATACCCGCCTTTGAGCTACGCTCATTCCGCTAATCAAATTTCGAGTGTGAGGTCTTTTGGATTTTACAGGATGACTAAACAACACATGGACGATCTTATGACTGAAGGTGATTTACCCGAACCAACGATGGAACAAAAGTTGGATTTGATTATGATGCAGCTCGATGAAGAACGAAGAGCCTAACAAGCTTTGCAAGCTCAATTGGCCAATTTGCAACAAACTACCACCGACAAAGATGGACCGCAACCTGAAGATCTTATACGACGTACCATTGATGCGACACTTGAAGCCCAATCTACAATATCAACCAGGAAAAGAGAATGTTGTAGTCAACGCTTTAAGTAAAAGACCAACAATTCATAATATTTCTGTGATACCATTTGATTCCCTTATCCCTATGAAAGATACTTATCATCGGGATCTTACTTTTCAAGCTGATTGGAATAAATTAGTTGTAAATAATTGGATTCCTATTGATTCACTATCTTACAATAATGGATTCATGTTTTATGAAAAGAGATTATGTGTGACAGTTCCATTTAGATCATTTGTTTTAAATGAGATTCATTGTCCTCCATATCAAGGTCATAGAGGAATTATATCTACTTTGCGTATATTGACTGAAGATTTTTATTGGCCACATATGGACACTGATGTATCTAACTTTGTATCTGAATGTTTAGTTTATCAACGAGTTAAAAGACACCATGGTAAACAATATGGTTTACTGATGCCATTATCTATTCCATCACGACCATGGGAATAGATTTCTATGGATTTTATCACTGGTTTACCTAACACTAAAGCTAACCATGATATGATTTGGACTGTTGTAGACATGTTTAGTAAACAAGCATATTTTATTCCATGCAAGAAAACTTTAATTGCATCTCAAGCTCAATTATTTTTGAAAACTGTTTTTACTAATTATGGTTTACCAAAGTTATTATTTCTAATCGTGATTCTAGATTCTGTAATAATTTTTGGATTACTTTGTTTGCTAACTTAGGAATAAAGATTGATTATAGAAAGGTCATTGATACCAAGTAGGTCTCGAAGATAAAGTACAAGACTAATGGCAACTTAAAAAGGTACAAAGTCAAATTGGTTACACAAAGATCTTATAGGTTGAAGGGTTTGATTTTCAACAATCATTTGCTACATAACTGTCAAAATGACCACTATTTGCATACTACTTGCAACAGGTGCTTATAAGAAGTAGCCAGTTTATCAGATGATGTTAAACCAACATTCTTAAATGGGGATCTGAAGGAGGAGTATATGTGGCGCAACCATTGGGGTTTGAGGCCCCCATTCTAGAAACAAAATTTGTAAGCTAAAAAAAGCATTATATAAGCTGAACAAAACCCTTAGAGCATGGTACAAACAGATAAGTCTTTTTAAAGCTTAAACTTAAAAAGGTGTGTGTAGGATGCTAACTTGTATGTTTACATGTGATGGAGAAAAGTCTCTATGTGTGACAATCAGATTTACATCATGATTGCGAAAAATTCAGCATTTCATACATGCACCAACCATATTGAAATCTAGTAGCACTATGTGTTGGGGTAAAGGTCAATGTGATTGATCACCCATCTTACTTACTCATCCTAACTACACGTGTACGCACTCATTCATTATTCTTTGAGAGATAAGTTAATACAAGAGAGCTATTGAGGCACTAAGAAAGAAGCACATTCTCTCTCTCTCTCTCTCTCTCTCTCTCTCTCTCTCTCTCTCTCTCTCTCTCTCTCTCTCTCTCTCTCTCTCTCTCTCTCTCTCTCTCTCTCTCTCTCTCTGTGCATTGTCCATGCTCCATACAGCTTCATCAACTAGTATCAGAGTCACTAAGAGTTTCTAGCCAATGCATCTAGTAGAAATCTTCACGATCTCCCTTTTGGACAAGATTTGATATGCACGAAGAGGTTGACCAAAATGAAGTAAAAAACTTCAAGATCTCATTTAAAATAGAGAAAAAATCTTTATCTCCAATTTGGAAGAGCTCCATTTTTTATTTATAAGTGTTGCATAGGCTATTTTATACACATACTGTTTGAAACCTATAAATCAAGTCACATGTTACAACATCCACTATATAAGCATTGCATACGGGTTATTGAGTTAAGTTACATGTTGCTAGATATAAGCTGCGTTTGATTGGAAATTATTTTACAAAGGTTTCCAATTGCAATATTTACAGTTTTGGGCTTTGTTGTTAGTTAGTATTGTATGCAATAACTATTATTGAAAGAGAGATTGTGATATATGTACTGTTGTAGTATATGACTTGTATATACACTCTATGATTTTCACAACTTTTGGATAGTATTATATACCTCATTGCTCATCATGGTTCATTTGGCTTATTCTCAATTTTGGTTATATTAAGCAATTGTTGTAGAAACTCCACTAGTTTTTTATTTGCAGTTTATTGATTTGTTGGTTACTTCTCCTTGACAATTAGTTGCAATTTTAAAAATGGCTTCATCATCCTCTATGGGAAGGAGAATCTATAACATTACAAAATTTGATTGCACAAACTTTAATTTTTGGAAAAAACAAATCCAAGATGTCCTAATACAAAAGAAGCAATTGAGGCTGATAAGAGGTATAGATGCAAACCATATAGATATGTCTAAAGATGACTAGATAGAGTTGGGTGGATTGGCTAAGTTTATTATGAGATTGCACCTAGCATAACCAATTTATCTTACTATTGTAAATGAAACCAATGTGCATGATGTATGGAAAAAGTTATGTGAAATGTTTGAGAAGGAGACTACCTCAAACAAAGTGTATTTGATGAAGCATATGTTTGAGTTGTTGACGAAGGAGAGTACCAATATTGCCTCTCATCTCAATGAGTTTAATATAATATTCAACTAAATGTAGGCGTATAAATTGAAGTTTGATGAGGTCAAGGAAATCTTTCTATTCCTTGCATATGCCATGGGATACCTTTAGGATAGCCATGAGTAATTTAGCTCCAAATGGTGAGTGGTTCTGTCCATGTGATAGCAATAGACATAGATCTATTCACCTTGTAAATGACTATGTGTGTGACATGGTATAGAAAATGTGCCATTTTCATTTCATAATGGCTCTACCTTCACTCTTGAGAATGTACTACATGTGTTGAAGCTCACAAAGAGCTTGATTTCTATTGTTCATCTTGATGACTTGAAGTATTTTACTATCTTTGGCAATCAGTCCAAGAAAGTTCATAAGGACTCGCTTGTTATAGCTAGAGGAGCCAAATGTGGAATCTTGTATTCTCTTCGTGTATCCAGTGTAGAAGATCATGTAATTGCAATAACCAAGCAAACAAGTGTATCTTTATGGCATTCATGATTAGGTCTTATGTCTAAGAAAGGAATGGAAATGCTTTCAAAGAGAATTTTCTCTTTCTTCACATAGAAGATACATTATGCCCCACATAGACGATGAGAATATAGATCTAAGGCCCTTAGAGGGTTGAAGAACCATCAAAGGACACAATACTAGCTTAAAAATGAAATTAAATTCTTATGCTACATGGTTCCTTTGGTGGTTATTGTAAAGCCTTACAAATGTTAAGAAAAGGAAGTACAATGATTGGTCTATGGACCATTTTCAAGGTCTTTATCAAGCTTAAGGCACCCATCCCTCATCAAGGTCTTCTCCCTATCCACCATTAGGCATCACTCAATTGACTATGGGGTAGAGCTGCTACAAAGAGGATCTCAATTTCAAGTATGGAAATGTCTCTTTCACCCTTCCCAAGGTGAAATAGACTTTCACAAAGGTCATTTTCTTCAATTCTCCTTCTCTCTCAAACATGCTTTAATCTCCATATCACCTTGAAGTGGTTTTTCTCTTCCATAGTGGTTTTTGAGAGAGAGAGAGAGAGAGAGAGAGAGAGAGAGAGAGAGAGAGAGAGAGAGAGAGAGAGAGAGAGAGAGAGAGAGAGAGAGAGAGAGAGAGAGAGAGAGAGAGAGAGAGAGGGAGGTATAATTGGCATGTCTGTTGTACTCCTATTGCTCCAAAGGCTCCGAAACCATCTGAGATTTTTCTTGCCACTCCAATAGTCAACACGCAATGATGACATCATAATTCTGATAGTAGGCACAAACTAGCCTGATAATCTCATTGCCATAAATGGTAAAAAATGATGCATTATAATCTACAATGGCATACCCAAAATCAACAAGCTTTAAGAAAAAGCTTATATAAGCTTAATATTAGAAAGCTTATTTAAGCTTCTTTGAACCCTTGGCGGCCATACACAACATTTTGGGGGGGCGGTGGGGGGGGGGGGGGGGGGGGGTGCGGGGAGCAATTACATAATACCCCTCTTCCATTAAGGCTATTATTTCATTAAGCCTTTACAAACATTTTCCCTTCCAAGCACTATTCTTGTGCCAAATGGGGGGGGGGGGGGGGGGGGCGGGGGCGGGGGGGGGGGGGGGGGGGGGGGGGGGGGTGGACACTGAAGTATTGTTTCCATACGTAGTGAGATGTCTTTAGCCACTATTTTTGCTCAAACAAGGGTTGAAAATAACCAATGATCACTTCATACACAGAGAATTTTGTGCTACAAGCTATCTTAAAGATTATTTTTGCATGGATGTGGTGTTCTTCATTCCAGTATACATATCAAGAGTTATTTGTTAAGAACTTGAGGAGCCAATTGTCATAAAACTCATGTTCCTTTGTTATGATTTGTCTAAAGGATATTTCAAATATTATTATTTCTTGCGAAGCCTATTTATACGCTATATTCCTTTTCGGATTTATTCATCCATATATTCTTTCAACAAGCATATTATTCCTTGAAGATGCTAGAGCCTTCGAATATACTAAAGACATGAATGTTGAATCTCCTCTCTCGAAGATTTTACCCTTTAATAGCAAAAATTGATCTCTTGGATCACAACTTGGCCAAAGTTACTCACATCCTTCATGAGTAGGAAGCATAACAAAGTGTGCTATCTATTCAAGAGACGAAGATGACTACATTGCGTGTATTCTTTGTGGTGTCTTCACCGATATGCAACAAATTTAGAAGTAATGCATTGGTTGTAAGTTTTTCCAATTTACAAAATTTGATGGTAAGAAAGATAGTAAGATTGTTTTAATATATTTAAGCTAGTTTAATGATTGATTTGATCAAGAATCCTTTTCTTAGAAGGATAATCTCAAGTGTATCATAAATTATTTTTCTGATAAGGCATCCCTATGGTGGAATCTACTCTACCAAGGAGCTGATCATCCTCTTATATGGGAGGCATCCCAAAAGCATTTCAAGGATTTTTTCTTACCTTCTTAATTCCATTTTAATGCTTGAAGAAATTGGGCAAAATTTTCATGCATGAAGGTGACAATGTAGTTACCTATACTTAGTGCTTTTGGCAACAACTTTTGTTGTTGTGAATGTTAGAAGAAGTTCCAAAAGACATGCTCCAACAAAAATATAAAGACTTAGGTATACAAGCTAAACTTCCTTGTCTTAAGCCTTCCTCTCTACAATCTGCCATATTCCATGCACACAATGCTAAAAAAGAATTCCAAGCTATTGCACATATCCTTTTCATACAACATTTTTCTTTAAATCATTTTATAACACCAACCGCAATCCATGAAAGTCTTTCATTCCTTTCCATTCAATTGCTGCTCCACCTCCTCATCCACCCAATTTTGTACCTAGAGACCCTATGGACAACAAGTTGAAGCACCCAAGGTAAATTTTCAAAATGCAAATCTCAATGTATAATGTAAGAAGGTGAAACTAACCTATTTCTATTTTCGGTTGCCCTGGCCATCGTCACATAAACTACCAAGTTAAATTGCCCAAAAACACCAACAACAAGAGCACCAATAACAACATTATTGCTTAATCACACAACATAGAAGAAGTGCCAGAATATGCTCCTAACTGGACAATTGACTCTCTTCAACAAGAGACAACAATTGAAGGTAAACAAGGTACACACATTTCTCCTCATGATTTATTAAAGATGCATGGCACTGTTCAAGGTTTTGATGTAGTTATCTTGCATAATGACGATAGCTAACATATTTTTGAGAAATTGATTTGAAGATTGCATTTGGAAACCACTCCATCACTATATAAGGTAAAATCTACTTTTCAAGGACTACTACAATGCAACTCGTGAAGTTGAATGTCTCCAAATAACTATGGGTTCTTATATAAAGAAAAACATTATTTTCTTGTGGCTCATTTACAATCATTTGATAACCTTTGAATTTCAAGGCAAGCATATCACTTTGCATGGCAATATTGATTTAGAGTTATTTCCCTTGATTTCACATACCGAGGCCAAGCGCACTCTTAAAAAACAAAGCAAAGTTTGCATGATTTATGTCACCAAGGTTGAGATTTTTGAGAGTGCACTTCTTACATAATCACAAAAGCATTTCTTAGCTACCTATAAGGATAGTTTTACCAATGACTATCCACCTTAGCTGCCATCTTGTTGAGGAGAGTTGGATCACAAGCAATTATTTCTTAGAGTTTCTCCTCCACATAAGGCACCTTATAGAGGTATAGTCCACTTCACCAAAAGGAAATTCAATAGAAAGTCACTAAACTTCTAGATAGATGCCTCATTCATCCTAGCTTGTTGCCCTTTGGCTTATCTATACTTCTAGTAGAAAAGAAAAATAAAATATACTGCATGTGTATTAACTATAGGCCACTTAACAAAGTCACTGTTAAACATTGGTATTCTATACCTTATGTTGATGATTTGCTGAATAAATTAAAGGGAGCTTCAATCTTTAGCAAAATTGATTTAAAGTCTAGATACCATCAAATTAGAATGGATATTGTTGACATGATTAAAACTGTTTTTTTTGCACAATTTTCAACATATGAATTTGTGGTTATGCCTTTCAGTTCAATGAATGCACTTGCAACTTTTGCTAGGCTTATGAATAAAGTTTTTATTGATTATCAGCATTATGTTATTGTATTTTTCAATGATATTTTAGTTTTTAGTAAATCAAAAAGCAACTATAAAGAACATTTAAAAGTATTTTTCAATTTGTTAAAGGTTGATCACTCATATGCTTACCTTGTAAAAAGCGTATACTTTCAAGATCGAATTGAATATTTAGGTCATATTGTTTTCATCCAAGGCATTAGTGTTGATCCAAAGAAAGTATGTACTATTAATGAATGGTATGTCCCTCAAAATGTGCATGAAGCTTATCTTTTCTTTGCTTAGGTTGTTTTGTAAGAAATTTGTGAGTTTTTTTTTTAAAATGCTTTGCTAGTAATGCTTTTAGTTCATAAAATATTGTTTCCTATTAGAAGTCAAATCAACGAAAATCTTTTAACTCTTCAAAATATTCCTTGACTTATGCTCTTGTCTTGCAATTACATGATTTTAATCACCCTTTCTTTTTGGTTCTTACTAATGCCAATGTATCAAGAATAGGTAGTGTACTCATGTAGAATGACCATCCCATTGCCTACGAGAGCTGCAATCTAAAACTATATGGGCAAAATTATAGCACATATGATAAAGAACTATTAGTTGTCGCACATGCTCTAGATATTTGGAAACATTACCTTATGGGTTCATAAGTTTTAATAAAAACTGATCAGAAAGCAATAAAGAATCATATATCCAAATCCTTAATTTTTGATAGGCATACTAAATGGGATTCCTTTAATTAGAATTTTCATCTTATGTATCAACCAAGATGTGCTAACGTTGTAGCTAATGCTCCTAGTCGTCATCCCCATGATCATGTTTCTATTCATCATATTCTTTGTTTTGACAATATAAAAATTGTTTCTTTAAATCTTGTGTTTTTAGTAGCAATTCAATCTTTTGATTCCATGACTTCTACTTACTATTCTGATCTTGATTTTCGTGATGTATGGCATTGTATGTATGACTCTAGTATTTCTGTTTTCAGTAAATATACTTTTGTTAATGGATTTTTGTATTTTTAAAAGAAGTTGTGTGTGTTTGCATCATTTAGGGTTATGACTATGAATGAAATGCATGCACCACCCTATATGGACCATAGAGATATTCAATCAACTTTAACTATTTGCAAATAATTTTCTATTGGCCTAATTTAAAACATGATGTAGCTCAATTCATACCTCGATGTCTTATCTATCAAAGAGGTAAATGCTATCATGGTAAAACATTTGGTTTACTCATGCCTTTATTCATTCCTATTGGCCTTGCAAAAACAAAATTCAATGGATTTAATCACTAGATTGCCAACTACTTCAGCTCTCATGATGATATGATTTGAACCATTGTTGATAACTTTAGTAAACAAACCTATTTTAATCCATGAAAAAAGGCTTTAACTCCCTCAAGCTACCAAGCTTTTCATTAGTAGTATCTTTTTGCACCATGATTTTTTCCAAATTCTTCTATCCAACATGATCGTTGCTTCTGTAATCATTTTTGGGTTGCTTGATTCAAGAAGTTAGGTTCTAAAATAGACTTCACTTTTTCTTTTCATCTTGAAAGCAATGGTTAGGACTAAGGCTAACAATAATACTATCCTAGATCTCCTTAAATATTACATGATTTCTCAACCTAATAATTGGGATTGAGGCTATTACGGCCCATTTTGAATTGTAGACAAGATTAATGTTAATGTTTTTCAACTAGGTATACCTCCATATTGGTAAATTCATAACTTCTTTCACATTAGTTTATTAAAATCTTTTCAAGGTATACCTCCTCTTACTTCTGTATTTGTTGTGGATCCATCTTTATTAGATGAGGATATTCAAATTTTAGTTCCTAAAAAGTAAATAGACCATGACTTGACCACTACAAGAACTAGTAATTAGCACCATCAATATTTAGTTAAATATAAAAACCACTCTTGAGAAATCCCATGGATTCAAAAATAGTTCTTATTCCCTAATTATGATTCTTTAATTGTTGCTTATCATTCGCAATCACATTAATAGTCCCAAGGTCACATATTCATCATAGTGAGGCAGCGATCAATGAAAATCCATGGTTATCTTATTTTCCTTTGGGAATATGTACAAATTTGTTGCATTGAAACAAGATATAAATCTTTTTGTTATTCTTATTATTTTAGTGCAAATGCACTACATGAAGAAGCATTAGCATGCGCTTGGTCACCCTATATTTATTTATAAACTATTTTATTCAACTAAGGATAGTTGCCTCTTAGCCCTCAACATGTTATCAAAAATTTAGGAGTAATTATGAAAGAATAAGATGATAATTAAATTTATTTTTTAGTTTTTTGATATTATTCAATTGCCGCATGATCATAGCTTGTCGTGCATAGGCCTACATATGACGGTAGTTGCTCATGCTTGGTAGTTAAATGACAGGAACTCATGTGACTTGTCTTTGGTGCAGTAGAGTATTAAAAGAAGATATTATTTGTTAAACAATGCATGTGGTATGTAAGGAATATTTATTGGGCCCTTGAGTAGCACAGAATTATTTTCTTCTAGATGCATGCTCCTCTGTGTGATAGTTGTATATGCACAAGCACTAGTGATTATTTGTAGGCTAATGTATAAAAGCCTAGAATTATTATTGGATAACTAGATTAGGATTAATATTTTAGATCTTATGTTTAGAAAAGGAAATCTACTTTGGAGAAAAGAATTGGGAAAGATGAGTTGTGCAAGGAAGAGTGTATTTTGTATTTTGAGTACCAAGAGAATAAAATTAAATAAATACATGCATGGGAGATGTGCTTACCCATGTATGGGGGTACGATTGTACCCAATTGGTCTCATGTGCATTCTTCTATCTTAACTCTACTCTTTGGTAATTAGTTATTTATGCATTTTCTTCAATTTATGGCAAAGCTATGGTGATTTCTTCCAACACCTCAATATGCCTTTCACTACTTCCCAATGCTTCTTGCAAGGATTTGATATATACATGCTCACTACTCTCACTTCAAAAGCAATGTCCAAGTAAGCAACAATCATAGTATCATGAGGCTCCCTACACACGATGAATACAAAACCTTGGCCATTTCCGCCCTCTCCTCATTAGATTTGGGACAATCATCAACACTTAGTTTCACACATGGAGGGTATATAAATTGCATTTCTCCCTTCCATATTGAAATGTTGTAACACTTCGCTAACATAATTCTTTTGGGACATATAAAGCAATCTCTTTGTTCTATCCCTGATTATGTACACACCAAGAACGTGATTGGCATGTCCCAAATCTTTCATTTCAAAAGTTTCCATAAACCTTTCCTTTAGAGCATCAATCTCATACATGTTTTTCCTAGCTATCAACAAATCATCCAAATAAAAGGATGAACACTATCAAGCTACCATTCTTAGCCTTTCTAGTGTGTCTCACTTCTCTTGTATTCGTGAGAATTCATAAAGGAATCAAACTTATTATACCTTTCCCATGTGGCTACTTCAAGCCATAAATACTCTTTTTTAGACAAGCTTCTTGATATCCAACTATATAAGGTCCATATTTTCTTTAGCCACTAAGGCAAGCATAGTGCAAAGAGTAGTCATTTTCACCACAGGTAAAAAGATCTCATTAAAGTCCATACCTTTCTCCTACTTGAAGCCTTTGGCTACTACACATGCCTTATATTTTGGCTTAGCATTATCAGTTGTTGTAACCTTCAATTTGTAAACCCACTTACATGGCAAAGCATTCTTGCCCTTTAACAAAGGAACTAACTCCCAAGTTTGATTCTTTATTATAGAATCCGTTTCTAATTGCATAGCTAGCTTGCACTTAAGCTTGTCATTAAGAGTCATGGCCTCTTTATAGCAAGATGGCTCCCCATAATTTGTTAGCATCACCATAGTCAACCACATGCTAAAATCTCTCGAGGGGATGAGAGATATAAGTAGAATTTTGTAACACAATGGGCTGATTTTGAGTGGGAATTTTGACCTCAAACTTTTCTCTCATGAGACACCACAGGGTATTCAACTTGTTACTCAACAAATCTACATGCTTCTTGCTCACTGGAAAAAGTACTACTTGAGCCCTCTCTCCACACACTTGGTGCACTATTATTTGCCCTTTTTGGCAATACAAGTGATAATGCATCTTGAAATGTAACCCTTCTTATTTCCCCTTCCTTGAGGGGTTGTTTATGCATCTTTTTCTCATTAAAGATCACATGATTACTATGTGTGATCTTTCTAGCTTCTGGATCCCAAAGATAATAACCCATATTGCCACTCTATCCTCAGGCTATAAAGATGTATTTTCTTGACTTAGATTTCAACTTACTATGCTTCTCCTTTGTCACATGCACACAAGCTTCATAGCCAAATAGTCTTAAATGATCATATGAATGTTTCTTGCTTGTCCAAGCCTCCTTAGAAATACCACCAAAACGGTTGTAGTATTTGGTGAATTATTTATCAAATGCATAACCACATCACCATAGCTTCAGCCCAAAAACCTCAAGTAAGACAAGGACTTGAAAGCATACTCAACACCCTTTTATTAATTGTCCTATTCATGCATTCCACCACACCATTTTATACTAGATTACTAGGTGCAGTGAGTTCTTTCTTGATGCCATGTGCTTCATAAAAGTTTATGAATTCATATGAGAGATCATTTCCACCATTATCAATACTAAGACACTTTAATCTCTTTTCGAAAACTGATTTTTTGCGAAGTGCCAAATTTTTTTGGAAGCAAGATAGTGCATAATCTTTCCTAGCCATAGAAAAATTCCACACTTTTTTGGTCACATGATCAATAAACATGATCCACATATATCATTATGTACTAAGTCAAGTGGCTTACTCTTTTTCTTGTTTGAGTACTTTTTATGGGCTGAATAAGCATGTTTACCATATATGCAATGCTCATATATAGAAAAATCAGCAAGATCAAAAGGCAACAAGTAACCCAAATGCGTAAGTTTATGTACCTTTTGAACTTGCTTTTTTGTGAGGAAAGATACCTAATTCAAGCTCCTAGTATTACTCATTTTGTACCTCTAATTGCTAGTTCGTTGAATTCATTAAAGTTGGAGCCATTAATTTTTTTGTGGTCTTTACTTCAATGGGGATACCTTCCCTGGTGGACTCCTCTTTGCTTGTGCATGGCTATTGCCTTCTCTCTTACTAATCTTGGTTAGTGTAGAATGAGAGGTCTCTTTGGCTTAAGTAGGATTTTGAGATGTAGCTACAATACTTCACATCTCCCTACCTTGGATAAAGTTGAGATAAAGTCAAAGAAAGCAAGAAAAAGGTTTTTATTCTTGTTGAATTCTAACACTCTAAGACCTGATACTACATTAGCTTCTAACTAATTTTGTCTTATCCAAGCAAAAAACTTGGACATTCAAACCCTTAGAAACCATAAAAATAGACAATATAACTATTTGGATTTGCATAATTACATTAGATAACATTTTCACATTACTTTGGTGAATTAGTTGTCAATATCTTTTCTTGCAAGGCATGCATAAGACTTTCTATTAAACATATAAGAAACACCACCCATGTCAAGGAGAGGACTAGAGAGAGAGAAAGAGGAGAGAGAAGAGAGAAGAGAGAAGGGGTGCAAAAGAGAGAGAAAGAGAGTGATGAGGAGAGAGAAAGATAGGGAAGAAGAGAGATGGTTGGAGGCCATGAAAGGACAGAAGGAGCTAGAGAGAGAAGAAGGACAGAGTTGTATTCTTGTGTAAAAAATTTTGATATCATGTACATGTGTCCTTTGCCCTTTTATATGCCCCTAATCCACTCTTTATATTCCATCCCCACTCAGATGTTTTTTTCCTCAAAAATAAAAATATGACTTATTACAAATTGCCAAGGGTGGTGAAAAGGAGCAAAGTACTCTACATGGACTGAAAATAAATTGGCCTAATCTTTAAGGATTTGCAAAAGTATAGCTAGAGGGCTAAGAATCAAGTACAAAGCATTGACAACCATTTGGAAATATTAAAATGAAATATTGGACCAAAATGTTGCCATTAAGAGCTCCTCCCAGATGAAGACTTTCTGATGTCCACATTGCAAACCTTACTGTACTAAATCTATAATAAATTTGGATTGGCTAATCTAAATTAGACATCCTATAGCTCCAAACGAAGCTCTTTTTAAGTATTTTCAGCCCATATGACTTACACATCTCTGACATTAATTTGGCATTAAATATGACCCAAAACAGAGATCTGTTCTACATTGAAATAAAGCCCACTAGCTAGCATGATATTGTCTCAAACTTCTTGAAGGTAAGGACATCATTCCCAAAGTAATGTTGGTCCACGTAGAGAGTTGAGTCCAACCTTAGCCTCCCAGGTCAAAAGGAAGTGACATCCCGTCCATGCATTAAAATCATGGCCACCAAATCATAGATATCATCACTCATGAGATAATATGCATGTACTTGTGAATCCACAAAATCGTAAGCAACTGAGTCAAATAGAAGCCCATGTCATGGTCTTCCTCATCATCAGAAGCTTCATAGGCAGTAACTTTAAACCCTTTATCTTCCACTTGATCGACATTGAAATTTTCTTCAGCATGACGGTCTTCATCCTCTTCATCTGAATGTGCAAGTACCACAAATATCCTTGCATTCTTTGCTCTACACATATCTTTGTGATTAGAATACATTGCCTCATCACATCTATAACATAACCCTTGAGCATGCAATTCTTTCATCTAATCACTATTAAATTGTCTAGTTGTATAGTTTTTAAACACAATGTTGCCCACATCATCACTATATAGATCAATAATAGAATAACCATACTATTGTCCATTGTACTCATGAGAAGCATTTGGCTGAGAAGCAAATGAATGTTGCTCATAGTCATATTGTTGCCCATATAGATATGGTGTCCATGAGTGAGTGATTGGCTATACTCATTGTTGTACATATTTAGCAATGATTGCATTAAGTCTTATTGAATTGTTGCATTAGCCATAGCAATCGATGCAACCAACATATGCTTATCATGTACATGTGCTAAACCCTCTTGCAAAACAACATTACCATAAAGATTGATGAGAGCTTCCAAGACGCATGGCTGTACCAACAACTGATCCATATGAGATGTTAAGTGTTTGGCAAGTGCTTGTTCTATCCGGATGGCATCTATCACTTCAACTGCTATCATGATTGCATCAAAATCCATATCTGCATATGCCAATTCATCAATCATGTCAAGCATGTGAATAACTGACTTGCTAAATTCCATTTCTTGAATGATACTCATAATATTGCTATTGGATGTCACTTGCCTCCTATAAGACACTTCAAAGTCAATATTGCCTTGTGGCACATGATAAGGATCAAAAACCATGTGAGCAATACTCTTGCTGAGACATCTCTTGCATCATAGACCACAATTGTTGATGAAGTTTTCCTACCATTATTGCTTGCAATTCTAACCAGTAGTAACTGTTGCTACTGTTGTTGCCACAACTAGTACCACTGCTAAAGCACAAATGGCATCAAGGGAGTTGAAGTAGAAATAAGCTTCTTTGATGAGAGTTTAATCCCAAGGATGTGGATACACCAACTCAAGTCCAAATAGCATGGTCTACATTCTCTTTTATGAATGCACCATCAATAATTGGTCCCACTGAAACTTGAACGTTGTATCTTTCCAAGCCTTGTTGCTACTACTACCTGGTTCAAGCTCTTTAGCTTGCACTTCTACTGCATCTTCAATAGTCCAGGCATCTTTCTCATGGATACAGTTGCCATTTCCACAAATACACATAGTCTAAAAGCAACAGCACAAGGGATGTTGATGGAAGGAATTCCAATTCATGTACCGTGCACAACTCTGAATCCCAGTACAAATCAATAGTCTGCTTTTCTTATACCTCCTCTACTGAGTTAGACATGTTTTGTGCTCCAAAGTTCTTCAAGAATTGCCTTTGTGATGATTATCACTTGTGACCTTACACTTCTGATTGCAAATGATCCAAATGGCATAGCCTTTATTCAAACAATCAATGTGTTGATGGCGAGTCTGCTGCTTTGAAAAGCAAGTATGCACCTCAAGAGACAACTACCTATCTCAAGGCATCAGTTTATGTGTCAAACTGTCCTTGATAGAGCAGGAAGTAAACGTGAACATAACATCCTTCTTTCCATAATCTATTTCATCATCAAGTTTCTCTCAAAGTAGCCTAATGAACCTTATATCCTTATCACTCTAGTTGTAGAGATTGCTATTGATGCAAATCGAGCACAATCCAGTAGTGTTGAACCAATCTAGTAGTGGCAAACTTGTCATAAGAACAACAAATCAGCTATCAATAGTTTCACTGAATCCTTGCTCAAGCCGTTAAGCTTGTTGAAAAGGTCAAACCTATTCAAGCCTACAAACTATTGCTACCCTACTTCCTATTAGCAAGAACTATAGTAAGACTGCCCCCACTGGCAAATCCTTGTTAAGCCACATTGAAGAAAGTAGTGTGACCTTCCTCTTAAATAACATCAGCAATGATTTCAATATGTGCCACTTGTATTCCAGCCACGATTTTAGTATATATGCCACCTTGTAGACAAGTCCTTGATACCATGACTAGGCCCAACATACGCAAATCTTTTTTTTTTCTTAGGAAGAGGTTGTTGTACTATCACTATGAATGCTAGTGTATTTTAGCATATTTTCAAATTATTTTCAAAGATCTCAAGGTATGCCTTTCCAATCCCGAAAGAGTATGTGGAAACCAACATCACCAAGCTCAAACAAGGCACTATAGTTTCTCTAGTGTTGTTATGGATTTTCTAGAAAACTCTGAGTATCTTTATGGGAGTCTTGTCTCTTTGAATGTAGCTGTAGTTTTTACATTACATGAAGAATAATCATTTATTTCCATCTCATATCCTTCATTTCACCTTTACATGCAAGCATCCCTCAATTGGTTCCCCTTATGGATGAATATGTTTCTCATTACCACCATCAATAATTGTAGAACTTTGAGGTCGAACTTTCTATCTAAGCTCTATTCCGATTAGAAACCAGGTCTGGGTCCAAACAAAGGCTTTTGGGGAATGCCAAAATCATGCTCTTAGTGATGTCCTTAGAAATCGAGTTGTAACATGCTATCCTGAGAAGTGTTTCCCTCCATATGCACTTTCAAGAGGTGCTACCGATGGTTCCAAGAAGCATGGAAAGGGTCTAGGCTAGACTTTGGCTTGCTAATGCCACTCTTAATGCTACCAATACCACTAGTGATTCTGTTTCATATTGCTTAACCAATTTGAGTTTGATGCAGTGGGTTTGAGAAGGACATCTTGTTGTGAAGAGACCCTGAACTTGAATTGGCATGCTTTCCAAACATTCTTCTTCCATTCCATATTTTTGAAATCAAATATCCTCAATCCTGGAAGACAACCGATTTTGGTCCCTTTTCTATGATCAAAACCTTCCTTCAGCATGCGACCTAATCTAGAATAGCCACAATACCTATTTTAATCATGGAGAAATACAAGATTGCATCTGTGAAAGTGAGAGATGTGTGTATTTGAGCAACTTCAAAGAGCTATAGGCACTTGCTTCGAAATTTGAGCAAGAGGAGGAAGTTCTAAAAGAAGCTTCAAAAGGGCATTCAATGCATGATTCTTTTCTGGTGGAAGCCTAGCCCCTTGAATAAACCACAAAAATTAGACTAGTGGATCCTATGGATAATGTTGCTTCTTCCTCAGGGTCTATGCTTAGTGGAGCTAGGGAATTACAGCAACAAGAGAGGTTGTTAACAACCCAAGAGGAAGTTTTTGGTGTTGAATGTAAAAACTATAGATCAGAAAGACCAAATTGCCCCAATGTATGCAGTACTATTCAATCAAAGGCTTCAACCATACTAGTGTCTTCCTTAGGAAACAAATGGAGCCCTAAATACTAGCAACAAGAGAGGTTGTTAACAACCCAAGAGGAAGTTTTTGGTGTTGAATGTAAAAACTATAGATCAGAAAGACCAAATTGCCCCAATGTATGCAGTACTATTCAATCAAAGGCTTCAACCATACTAGTGTCTTCCTTAGGAAACAAATGGAGCCCTAAATACTATCACTACTAATGCAAGAGAAGGACTTGGGAGGCTTGATACCCCTACAAGCTATTTAGGTGTTGATCATGTTTCTAAGGATTATTTAACCGTACACGAAAGCATCTGATGAGAGCAGTAAAGTCATCAAGCAGAAGAATGCGGACCTGGAGGAGAAAGTCTCCACTCTACAACGGGAGAACTCGATATTTACCAATATGGAAGAGGTCAATTAGAACTCTCCTTTAAAATAGCCATCTCTGCCTTGCTATCATGGCTTATTCAGCTTCCATATTGAAGCAATAGATAATAGCAAGAAATATGTAACATCTCAAAGTTTCGAATAGAGAATAATGAAGTTGTGATGGAGAAGTCAAGCTTGAAGGTCTAACCTATTGTGTGCTAGCTCTCCACCAGTAGCTCACATGGCCATTCTTCCTTCCAATATGGTGTTCATATTCAAGATCTTGATACATAAGCTGCCATGGTAGAACCTTAGATGTAAGATCTTCATAGGAAAAAGAGGAATGAAGGGATTTTTAGAAAGCACTCCATGAAAACTTGAAGAGAAGCTTGAGAAGAAAAGAGAAAACACTACTGTTTGAAAAAATAACAAGGCATGTAGTCTTCACTAAAGCCTACAACCCTACTTTACCAAGTACCTCCAAAAATTGTAGGAAAATTTGATGACAACCTGCTATTTTGTCCATCCACTGCCATATATATCACTTCCATCTTCAAAGATCTCTAGATTTGTCTACTTCCAATTGTAGATGTTCTACAAGTCACTTCTAGCCACTGTCCATGTCTTGTACCTGTAGTACTTGTCTAAAATTGGTTTTTATTATGAAAATTAGGACTGAATATGAAGAAAAAGAGGAGATAAATGGATCAAAGACCAATGCTCTAATACCACTTGTCAAGGAGAGGACTAGAGAGAGAGAAAGAGGAGAGAGAAGACTATAGAAGAGAGAAGATTGCAAAAGAGAGAGAAAGAGAGTGATGAGGAGAGAGAAATACTAGAAAAGGAGAGAGAAAGGTAGGGAAGAAGAAGAGAGATATGGTTAAAAGCCATGAAAGGACAAGAGGAGCTAGAAAGAGAAGAAGGACAAAGTTGTATTCTTTTTTAACCTTTGATCAACATGAGATGTTCTATGATGATATAACTAAGAGATGTAAAGCTAGAAGCCTTCTATTAGTGAAGAACTTTCTCATAGGAGTTGAGGGCATGTGCACACTTTTTCCATTGATGTCCCCTAACATTTTTGCAAAGAGAGCATTCTTCTAGAAAATCTAACTTTTCTTTCTATTAGGGGATTAGAATATGACTATTCAAAGATAGTGATAAGTTTCATGGTTCTTCATATATAATTCATGAAGAAAATCACATGTGGGAGTCCTTTGCTTGATGTCAACAATTGCAAGACTTGCCTCTCTTTATGTTTAATGATGAGATTCCCTTTAGTTGTCAATACTAGAACCTCGACTATACAGTAGCTCACCTAGATAGGACATATGCTATATGTTGGGATTGGTGGCCATGTAATGATGGAAGATTTTATGTGCTTTCTAAGGTTCTAGTTTCAAACCATTTTGTATGTACTACTATATCTAGTAATGACCTTCCCCTTTTAAATTTAACCTCTTATTTTTATAAAATTGAGGTTCATGTAGAGCTTGAAAGATTATAGGAAGTCGGTGGCTCGAGGTATTACAAATCCTTTGATTCATTGGCAAGTATGCATTAAAGTAATCACAGATGTTTCCAAGCACCATGCTCGTGCTATAGCTACATGCTAGAGGAGGGAATGTTTTGTTGCTTCAATATTTCATAATGATGTTATGCATTATCTTAGTTTGGATCCTATTGATAAGATTTCCTTAAAAAATAAATAATGTATTCATGCTCAAAGTGCAAAAGAACAACTAAAGGCCCATTGGGATATTATGACAGATGCATCTAATCATTTTCATTTTGATGTAAAGGTAAAACACCAAAAGAAATTTATCATAATAATGTAGGAGGGAAAATATGGAACTATAGTCATGGAGGATTGGGACATGGCTGGTGTCTTTTAGAAACATCTTTATTGACTAGTCACAACAAAACCCATATGCTTAGAGGAATGGCTAGCAAGTCGCGATTCTTAGATATTCTAGTCATATTGGAAGTGATATTGCTATTGGATTGCACCTTTTCAATTGATGAGGCCCTTTTTGGGCTATAGTCCAAAAAGGGCCATGACAAAGGGGAAATTCTTGAGGATGGACAGCTTTGGGTTGATCTTTTTCTAGCTCTCTAGGAATTGTGTTGGTGATCTCTATGATCTTCTAAACTTTTTTAGGTAGACAAGGGAGTTTGCCAAGTTGGTTAATAAAGGCTTAAGAATATTAATCCCTAAGTCACATGATAGGTCGAGTCCTTCCCACTAGAGACTAATCACAATGTTGAATCTTTCTTACAAGGTATTCTCGAAAGCATTAGCTTTACGAATCAAATTTGTAATGCCAAAAATCATGCACCCTAGAAATTCTGGTCTTGTGAAAGATATAGGTGTTGTATTGAATCTAAGATTCCTCATGGACTAATTGTTGTGTTGTAGTTAGGAGTCCTTGTTGACTAATATGGAACTTGGCAAGGCCTATGACCATGGTAGGATTTTGTCTTGGAAATCATGGAGTAGTTCAAGTTCAATGCTGCCATTTGCAAGTTGATTGCATTATTTACAAATACCTCTACTAAAGGTGTCAGTGAATGGGGTGCTTTAGGAGGCATTTTAGCTACAAAAATCAATCTGTTAATATTATCCTATAGCTCCGCTCCTTTTCGTCTTGATTATTTATCCTCTTATTGGAAACTTAAATAAGCTTGTGAGGGAGAGAGTTATTAAAGTAGTAAGGCTACCTCACAAGTCTTTGTTCATGCTACAAATCTATCCATTTTCCGAATTTCTTAATCTTTCAAAGAAGCTAGTCAAAGCATTATTTTAGGGTGACTAGCAATTCGGAGAGGGAAGCCCAAATAGTCAAACACTTGGTCAGGTTGTATAGAGTTGAAGCCAAGGTTAAGCATTCACTAAGATGGGACTTCATCCAACCAATGAAGTCCACTTTAATTTTGGTGATACTTACCACCAAGCCAAAAACAAGGGCAAAATAGCACACAAGGAGAAGAGAACAACTATAGAATCTTTGTCTACTTGCCTAAGTCTTTGTTGTTGATGATAATTCTAATTTAATGTAGGTGGATAGAGATTTTATAGACGCCTTCTTCTCATTGTATGCTCAGTTTAACCTTGCTTTTGGTATGATGGTTAGTATCACCAAAACTAAAGTGGTCTTCATTGGCTAGAGGGACCCCCTCCTCCTCAATGTTAGGCCAAAGGCTATCATGGCTTTCACAAGCCATGCGTGCTGGACTTAAGGGAATGCTTATTGTTTCAAGCACTTCAAGCATCACGCGTATGACTAGCTCTAACATAACCATTACAAGATCTCCAAACAAATGTAGTGAACTCGGCAATTTACCTTCTTGTTGTAATCTATTCCCAAGAGAGTCGTCAATGGCACAATCCAAGCAATGCACCCCAAGCAAGCTCCACCTCCAAGCTTCAATTGCCATGCAAGCTCACGTTGTCGAAGGGTTTCCAAAGCAATGTCGCAACTTCAGAAGTCCTTGATAAATTTCAGGATAGAAAATCAAGCAAGAGAACGAAGTCAAATCTGTTATGACAACAAATACTTCATGTGATGTTGATCAGTTGGGAAGATAAAAAATGTACATGATCATATAGAATTCTTTGTATTGAATGAACCATCTTCAAAAACATAGAAGAGTTCTGATAATATATATCATGTGTGTCTCTCTTTTTCTGCATTGCTGTCAGAATAATCAATGTGCTTTGGTGATGAAGTAGATGGAATGAAAAAGTGGCATATGGAGAGCCCTTGTAGAGTTGAGATACTTGTACCAAAAATAGGAGATGTAGAGCTTCGACCAGTAGAGCTTAAGAACATTGCTTGTTTACAGTTCTAATAAGAACAGTTTCAGGTTTCCTTTCGTAAGCAGTTTCAGCTCCTTCATTACATCAAGTGTCATGTTTTCTGTTTCAGCAAGTCGATTCTGGTTCAAGTTATCAGCTGAAAAATATGCATCTTCTTTTGGGTGGACTGGATTCGTGGTAAATAGAGCTTGTAAAATCAAATTTGAATCAAAGGCCCTTAAGAAGATTTTTCCATACGATACATAAACAGACTCAAGTGGTCTCGGTTTGTGGATGAAGAACAATTTGGAAGCCCAACAAATAAATAACAGATTCTCTCGTGAAGAGAATCGATTTGATAGATAAAAGTTCTATGTGATCACCTCCCAATCTTCTGCAGAAAGATTAGAAAAGAGCACCAGAGTTCGTTCTGATCCATCCATAACCACCTCATGACATTCAGTTCATTCCTCCACAATCGATCTTTTTCCATTGTTCGATTCATGTACAAGACCCTGTTCAGAAGGTAGTCATCACTACTGCAATATGATGAGTTATGTTTACAAAGTGCAGGTATCGAGAATTTGGGAAGTCCAAGATAGCAAAGGAAGATCGAGCTCTGGTACAATCAAGTTTCTGTGTCCTCCTTCAACATTTATCTTCCTTAGATAAATTTCCGGACTGGATCCTTCTTTGCAGAAACCAAATGTATTGGAAAATCTCCATGTTGAAAGCTTGTGTCGGCCGAAAGGGCATGAACGCGCAAGCAAGCAAAGAAGCCACCAAATACGGACGAAAGACGAGTCAAAGGGAACCTAAGAAACGAGCTTTCTGCTCCTTTTCTGATTACATGGTCATCGCCATCATCCAGAGAACGTGCTCCATCCTTAACCTCGCTTCCCTTCCTTTTTGTCTCACACCTCTGTTCTGAACGCAGAATTCACCCCAGCTAATCGTCTTCATTTCCCCAGAAGCGTTTGGTTCTTAATTTAACTGCATAATTTATCTCTTTATTCATAAGTTTGATCTGCATCCAATTCGTTGTGAACGTCACACCTTCTCTGTGACTCAATTAAAAGAAGAAAATTGTAGGCTTTATTGCTATTCGTTCCACCGTCTTCAGTCTCCGTCCTCTGAAATTCCTCCTCCATAGACTGGACCTCGGTGCCTCTCTCCTCTCTCTCGTGTCTGTGCGCGCCACTCCTGTCTCCTGGAATTCATATGAGACTGTTCCGTCCCATCAGCTGCTGCTTCTAATTTTTCCTGTCGTGTGCTGTGTGTGTAGCTGGTTGTTGGTGGGAACCAAGGTCAACTGCTTGTCACAGCAAACGGGCTACAGCGGGATCCAGCACTAAATTTATAGGTCCACCTGACTTCTTTTCATTGCGTGCTTGATTGAATATGACTGTAAACCTTTCGGCAAAGCTGGATCCTGTTCTTCCCATGCACCAAACTGTAGCAGTGCATGACTTCTATCTGGTGTCATCCTTTGATGAGGGCTCGTCACTTCGTCTCCTGAAGGGGAATCAAAATACTAAGTAGGAACTTCTTGGAACCTAGGCCAAGATCCCAGTTGCACGCGCGCGCTCCCTGAAGAAGACAGCGATGCCCTTTGTTTGAGATCCGTCTCCTTCATTTCAGAAAAATCCTGTGTTTTCGAACATATCTTTTTTCCTCGTGGAGCAGCAGAGTACAGTATATCTCTACCATTGAAAAAGCTCCCTCCTTTTTCTTCCTCGTAGATCCCCCCAAATGCCCTGTTTCTCCTGTGTTTTCTCCTCTTCTCTCCAATTAGCATCGCCCTCCATGCTTTCTTCCTTCCTTTTCGTCATCTGTCGAATCTTCCCTGTTCTTTTTTAAATCTGCTTTTTCCCTCCCTTGTTTTTAGCCACCCTTTTTTTTCCCTTTTTACAAGATTAGTGGCCCTTTCTTTAGCTCCTATGCTAGCACAAGCTTTCAAGATGCTAACAAAGGTGACACCGTCCGGAGACCTCCAGTTGCATTCGCTCAAAACATTTAAGTGCTTGGCTACCATGTCCATATTGGCTATAGCTTGCAATTAATACACTCCACAACACTACATTATGAAGTGGAAACTTGTCAAACACATCTTGTGCTCTTACAAGCAAGCCACATTTGCCATACATATCCACCAATGTACTTCGACTTGCATCTCTTGGAATTCGTTTAGTACTTCCTCACAAAGTCCATAATCAACATATCTTGAAATAAGTGTAGCCCATGAGATTGCATCTCGAGTTACCAGTCTACCAAAACTCCTTGTTCTTCTCCGTCTTCAGCATAGAATGAAAGAGCAAACATAACAACTAAGTATGTACAAAGTATCTAATCACACGCACAACTTTTGGGTGGTTTTCACACCTCGAATGCGCAGCAATTCGACATCCACCCCCTCTAATCCTACGCATCCTCCGAATGGGCCAACTACCCATGATCGTTATCATCGAGATCCATAAACAGATCAATCTCTTCATTATGCATTTCCGGTAAATCAACAAGATTATTTGCCATATCATCTGTCTCTTCCATTGGAGTTTCTTCTCGTTGTTCTCTTGCAAATTCTTCTAATGCATAATCCTCATCATCTCTTTTCTTGAAAATCTTGATTCTTTTTCCAGCAATAGGCACTCTAAGCACTGTCCCATCCAATTCTGTCAACTCATATGTTGCATTATCAAAGACATGTCTAACTATGTACGGCCCAAACCATCTTTTCACCATCTTCTGAAGTGCAGTATGCTGATTTTCAAGGCTGCTATGAAAGACAATACCCAATCTCTCTCTTCTATTGCTCTAGGCCGCAAGCGATGCCTGCTGTCAAACCTGTCCTTATTCCTTAGTCTAGCAACCTTCAACCTATCAATAGCTAGCTGAATATCCTCTGGTCTCCTCTCCAACTGTCGAATCCGAAGAGCTAAGAGCTCCTCTCTCGTCAAATCCTCTTGCCAAGGTAAAATTGACCAAGTCAAAGCACAAGTCTCAATCGGCATAACAGGTTTATGACCATACATCAACTCTGTAGGCATATATCATGTGGTAACACTATGAGTTGTACGATCAGCCCACAAAGCAAATGGTAGAAGTCTCGGCCATTCTCCAATCCGTCCTCTACATACTTTGGCTAATGCTTTCACTATCGGCGGATGCCCTCTTTCACTCTTCCCATTTCCCTCTGGATTATATGCTGTGGTTAGAGCCAACTTGATTGCTAGCTGAGAGAAAAACTCCCTAGCTTCATCTGCATCCAATTCACCACGATCCGCAGTGATCTTACCCACACAACCATACCTGTAGAAAATTTCCTCCAATAAGAACTTACACACTGCACTAGTGGTCTTCGTTCTCAAAGATCTGCCCTCAACATGATTGGTAAGATCCTCTCTAGCCAAAACAATGTACCTCATCTGCCATAGACCCATAGGCATGGTAACCAAATCAACTACCCACTTATAATGAATGCATAGCGGATAGGTCGGATGAAGCTCATCTCGATGACGCACTACTGAATACATCTGGCAGTCACTGCAAGTCTCAACAAAGTGAGTAACATCTCTGTACATGCCTTTCCACTAATATTTCTCCTTAATTTTCTCATAAGTAGCCCACACTCCTCTATGACCAGTCCAAGGACTCTCATGAAACTCCCTCATCACCTGTAACTGTGTCTCTCTATCGCAGACAACCCGCAAAGGTAATCCGCCTCTTTTCTTCGGATGCTTCCAAAGAAATCCATCCTTGAGAAAATAACCATAGGCTTTCCTTCTGATCTTCTTGAACTCTTCATCTATCCATTCATCTCTTTTGCTTAGTGTACTAAGGTACCTGTCAATCTGCAACCAATCTCCCACATAGAGTTCTTCTATGAAAGCCACAATATCATAGACATGACAAACATGATCAACCATAGTGGCTGAAATTTCTGCATCATCCTCTTCTGCAAGTAGAGTCTCCTCATCATCATATCTGGCTCTAGACAGCATATCTGCCACTGGATTATCCTTCCCTGCTATGTGTTTAAATTCTGGATTTAATGACTTGATGTATGCAATCCATCTCAACATGGCTATATCCGGAGTAGAGCAACTCGTGATCATACCAATCAATGGCAAGCAATCTGTCTCTACCACAACTGAAGCTCCAATAAAGTACTCCTTGTCACATTTGAGAGCCGTGACAATCCCCAATAGCTCCCTCTTGATTTGCGGATATCTCCTCTGTCTTTCGTTTAGGACTTTCGCCCCAAACCGAATAGCATACCTATTTCCATCTGCATCATCTTGACCCACAGCCCAACCTATGCCAATTGGACTAGTGTCAACTGTCAATACAATAGGCTTTCCACAATTATAATCCGCTTTCCTGAGAGTAGGAGCATTCTGCAATAACTTCTTCAATTTCCGCATGGCTCTAGTGTGGCTCTCATCCTAATAGAATTCCTGCCCCTTTCGAAGCAACTGATACAAACAATCTGCTATGTGTGCAAAATGAGATATCCAAATCATATAAAACACACAAGCACCAATGAATCTCCGTACCTCTGAAGTGGTAGAATAATACTCCGCAATCTTGCCTATAGCATTCACCTTATCAGGTGAAGGTTTCATGCCATAATATCCACACATATGCCCAACAATGACAACCTCATTCACCCCAAAAACAGATTTTTGCCCTGAAAGTGTCAAGTTCACTTCTTCTAACCTGGCCAAAATCTTCTCACATGCTGAAATATGATCAGCCACAAAGTATCTACATCCCTGCTCATTTAGGCCCTCATTCTTCTCTTCTTATGCACACCCCTTAATGGGCACATCATCCAAGAAAGGCATAGTAAGCTGAGGTATGTAATCACGAAGAACCTTATGCATGGCATTCATCATATGCGCAACAGAATTAGTGGCACCTTGAGGCAAGGTACACATCCTGACAGGCCCAATAGGAGTTCTCATGGTGGTTATGTCCCTGCTTTCCAAAGCCAGCTGAAACTGATCATATCCTGAATACAAATCACCTAAAGAATAGATGGTACGTCCAACAAATGCCTCTGCAAACTCATCCACAACTAGACCTATACCAACATTCCTGATAGTAACTTTGTTCACTGGCTGCATGTCCTGAATAAATTGAAGAGTGCCATTCTTCTTTGGAACTGTAAACCACCTGTTTGAGTATGGTGCAGATGAAGGCTTAAGGATTCCCATCCTGATTTTCTCATTCAATAAACCAATCAGCTTTGGCAAGTGTGCTTTAGGCACTGGAATAGGTCGAAGATTCCATGGGATATGAGGAATGGTAAAAATGACCATAGGAGCAACAATATCAGGATTCACACATCCAATCTCATGTGGGAAAAAAGCAAATCCCCTTCCATGACGCTCAAGCATCTCCTGAAAGCATTGCTTCTCTATGGGTAGCAAGAAATCACCATTTCCAATTTTCAATTCAGCAAGAGTCTCTGCTGAAAATTTATGACCAATATGCTCCGGATTCCTCAAAATTTACTGTTTAGCAGCCCTCTCTATTTGCTGATCACTGTCAGGTGGAAGCGGTACAGCAACCGGCTTCACCTTCTTATCCACAGTTTTGTATTTCGTGTCAACCCTGGCTTCATTATGCTCTTCTACATTGCATAAATCTTGCTGTAAATCAGCAATTCTGCACTCCAATGGCTGAATATCCTCAGCCCTCTGCTCTATGGACTGCATAGGAACAGCCCCAAACTCTGAATGCTGAAATATTTCAGCAGTAAACTCTGTTGGCTGAAAGTTTTCAGCCCTTTGTCTCTCTGAAAGCTGATCATAACCAGCTGGAAATTCTGATTGCTGAATTTCTTTAGCACTCAACACTCTTTCCTGAGTTACCTCAGCCTCTGACTCAATCTGTGACACAAAATCTGCAATTTCATGAAACATGTCCAGGGACTGCACTAATACATTACTGTGACAATTCTGCATATCAGTTTTCAGCATATCTCCCATCTCTATCATCGTATCTGCACAAATCACACTGTCATACATCCCATCTATGTGCTCATCATCCTCCAAAATTCCTGCATTTTTCAAATTTTTCTCCTTCCTGCATATATACTGCCTGGCAGCTCTAGGCAACCTAGAAGTCTTCTGATAGCTCATCGAACTGTTTGTTGAAATCCCAACAAAACCTGAGGAGAAAACACTACTGCCAGGAGGCGAGAACTCCAATCTCCTCTCCTTTTTACCACCGTCGTCTCGCGAAACGGCGGTACCTAATGAAAACCCGAATCCCTCACAGTGGGCAAAGGTGCATCTCTGAGAGTATCTCTGTTTCTAACATGGTTCACGCATACAATCATAAACTAAACTGCTCTCATACCATCTTTACTGCGAATCCGTGCATAAGCAGATCCATCATCCATGACCTTTGTTTCCATGCGCATCTCTGTAATGAATGGCTGACCAAGAATTATGGGATAAGAGCATGAATCCTGTACAAAGAAATGAAAATCCTCCTCTACATCACCAATAGAAACCCTGACACTAGGACAGGCAGCATACAAATCACCTGCAGTGTTATTGGCGGCTCTCATACGCCACCCATGCTCTACATCCATAGGCCATCTGTTATTCTCATAAACTCCACGAACTATGAGATTAATCTTTGAACCATGATCCACCAATGCAACATAAGGCACCTGTTTCTCTCCAATCTTTACCATCGTCTCTGTAGTTGCCCTAGCCCAATGGCTCCGCGAAAAGTGACTACGTGGTATCATGACAGGCTCATCAATTTCAGCATAATGCATAGGCTGAACCCTCTTCTCTACCTGCGGAAAAATAGAAGCATTTTCAACCATAACCTCATCCTCATCCTCATCCAACTTCCCAATCAAAACTCCCTGTGTATCAGTGGTAGACAATGCATGTCTTTTCCTCTTCAAAACCTCCTGAAACTCTCTTTTTGAGATGCCCAAAATCTCAGAAATAATGAAAGTCACCTCACTGCCAAGTATCTTATCATTAAAGATTTTCTTCATGTCTGTAGATGTCTCAATATCGGACATCAATCTGAACCCTGGCTGCTTTCTCTCTCTAGGCTCTTGCCTCTTTTCTCTCTTTTGAGCATCTTCCATCTGTCGATCTGGCCCTGATCGTGAAGATGGTCTTGCAGTAGGTGGAGTAACAAACTCACCCCCTCTAGTCTTCTTAGCTGCACTTGGATTTTCTTCATCCCTCTTACGCTTCTCCTCAACAAGTACATCTGCACCATGAGACTTAGCCAAATAAGCATAAATAGAGTACCTGTCAACAGGCGAGTCCCAACCTGTCTCTGATCTAATGCTAGAGCCTGCACTAGTCAAAACAGTTTGTTGAATTTTTCCCTTGTTTGCAGTCTCCATAGCATAAGTCCATATCGCTGACTGAGTCTCTGAACCCTTCTCAATCTGGACTCCATATGCAAAAGCATCACCTCTAGCTGTCACATAAGAAGTACGCGCAGCCATGTCCTCCACTAACTTCTTCATTCCACCTTTACCAAAGTTGGTAGCAAGTGGAGCTCCTGTCTCAGTCAACCAAATCTTACCATCTTGCCCCCAATATACCACATTCTTCCTCCTTGCATCATGAAAAGATTCACAATCCCTGCAATGCTGATGGTCCGTACTATCGCACCAAATACATCTCCGATCTCTCCTAGGTGCACTGAGAGCACTCCTAGGTGCAGTAGGAGCACTAGAAGAAGTAGTAGGCGCAATCGAAGCAAACTGCTCCTTCAACTTTCCCACCAACTCCGCTTTGACTGACTCCAGTGTCAAATCTGTTATACCTTTGATTATGTCATCAAGAGAGGTAGGCACTGATGGAGCGGATGGTTTTGGAGCAGAAGGTGTAGGCATCGGTCGTGGAACAGGAGGAATAGGTGGAGTGGAAACAATAGGCACTGGCATAGGCCAAGAAACTGGCTGAGGAGGAGAAGAAATAATAGGGATAGAAGTAGGCATAGGAGCTGATGATGGTGTAGGTGTCATGGAACCATTCTGTAAGCGAGTCTTCCATATCCTCCTCTTGGTCAAAGTCGAGACTACATCCTGAGCATCCTGCCAATCAGTTTTAAGACCCATAGGCTTCGTGCGATCCTCAAGAAGCTCACCCAATTCTTCTTGAAGAGCAGGATCTGCAGCTTGCAAGAAAAGCTCAACTTTTTCAACATCCAATGCTCTTTGTTCAATGGCATCAAGCTGACTATACCTCTCCTCAAATTCTCGAATCAACTCCGAAGCAGCTAGACCTTTGTTTGGCATGTAGACCCACTCTCAGAATGACCACCGAGTAGCCATACCAAAGTCCTCAAGGAAGGATTCTTCTTTTAGGGCCTTCTTAAAATCTTGCCAATGTGTATTTTGAATAAAAAGATCAGTCACTTTTGTCCTCAAAGCGGGTGTGACAAGACGAAGGAAGTACTTACTCATAAGTCCAGCTGGAACTCCAAAAAACCCCATCTTGATCTCATATGTCTTCAAATATGCTAAAACATTACAGCCGTCGAATAGCTTCTTCTCATTCTCAACTGCTTCAATAGCCTTAGCCGCGCTGTTTGCATTCTCCTGCTCCGAATAGAGTTGCCTTTGCTGAGACAACTACTGTTGATGCAATTGTTGCTGCTGCTGCATATACAATTGTGTTTGCTGATTTTGGAGCTGCATATACATGGACATATTCTGCAAAAATCTGCTTTAGATCCTCTGTTGAAGTACTTGACGCAGCAGTCATTGATGGAGCTGAAGTAGACGCAGCTGGAGTTGTAGAAGAAGTTGAAATAGAGGCTGAAGTATCTCCCATCCTGAAATTTCTGCGACGCTTTCACGTCGGGTTCACCAAAGTTGTCGAAGGGTTTCGAAAGCAATGTCGCAACTTCAGAAGTCCTTGATAAATTTCAGGATAGAAAATCAAGCAAGAGAACGAAGTCAAATCTGTTATGACAACAAATACTTCCTGTGATGTTGATCAGTTGGGAAGATAAAAAATGTACATGATCATATAGAATTCTTTGTATTGAATGAACCATCTTCAAAAACATAGAAGAGTTCTGATAATATATATCATGTGTGTCTCTCTTTTTCTGCATTGCTGTCAGAATAATCAATGTGCTTTGGTGATGAAGTAGATGGAATGAAAAAGTGGCATATGGAGAGCCCTTGTAGAGTTGAGATACTTGTACCAAAAATAGGAGATGTAGAGCTTCGACCAGTAGAGCTTAAGAACATTGCTTGTTTACAGTTCTAATAAGAACAGTTTCAGGTTTCCTTTCGTAAGCAGTTTCAGCTCCTTCATTACATCAAGTGTCATGTTTTCTGTTTAAACAAGTCGATTCTGGTTCAAGTTATCAACTGAAAAATATGCATCTTCTTTTGGGTGGACTGGATTCGTGGTAAATAGAGCTTGTAAAATCAAATTTGAATCAAAGGCCCTTAAGAAGATTTTTCCATACGATATATAAATAGACTCAAGTGGTCTCGGTTTGTGGATGAAGAACAATTTGGAAGCCCAACAAATAAATAACAGATTCTCTCGTGAAGAGAATCGATTTGATAGATAAAAGTTGTATGTGATCACCTCCCAATCTTCTGCAGAAAGATTAGAAAAGAGCACCAGAGTTCGTTCTGATCCATCCATAACCACCTCATGACATTCAGTTCATTCCTCCACAATCGATCTTTTTCCATTGTTCGATTCCTGTACAAGACCCTGTTCAGAAGGTAGTCATCACTACTGCAATATGATGAGTTATGTTTACAAAGTGCAGGTATCGAGAATTTGGGAAGTCCAAGATAGCAAAGGAAGATCGAGCTCTGGTACAATCAAGTTTCTGTGTCCTCCTTCAACATTTATCTTCCTCAGATAAATTTCTGGACTGGATCCTTCTTTGCAGAAACCAAATGTATTGGAAAATCTCCATGTTGAAAGCTTGTGTCGGCCGAAAGGGCATGAACGCGCAAGCAAGCAAAGAAGCCACCAAATACGGACGAAAGACGAGTCAAAGGGAACCTAAGAAACGAGCTTTCTGCTCCTTTTCTGATTACATGGTCATCGCCATCATCCAGAGAACGTGCTCCATCCTTAACCTCGCTTCCCTTCCTTTTTGTCTCACACCTCTGTTCTGAACGCAGAATTCACCCTAGCTAATCGTCTTCATTTCCCCAGAAGCGTTTGGTTCTTAATTTAACTGCATAATTTATCTCTTTATTCATAAGTTTGATCTGCATCCAATTCGTTGTGAACGTCACACCTTCTCTGTGACTCAATTAAAAGAAGAAAATTGTAGGCTTTATTGCTATTCGTTCCACCGTCTTCAGTCTCCGTCCTCTGAAATTCCTCCTCCATAGACTGGACCTCGATGCCTCTCTCCTCTCTCTCGTGTCTGTGCGCGCCACTCTTGTCTCCTGGAATTCATATGAGACTGTTCCGTCCCATCAGCTGCTGCTTCTAATTTTTCATGTCGTGTGCTGTGTGTGTAGCTGGTTGTTGGTGGGAACCAAGGTCAACTGCTTGTCACAGCAAACGGGCTACAGCGGGATCCAGCACTAAATTTATAGGTCCACCTGACTTCTTTTCGTTGCGTGCTTGATTGAATATGACTGTAAACCTTTTGGCGAAGCTGGATCCTGTTCTTCCCATGCACCAAACTGTAGCAGTGCATGACTTCTATCTGGTGTCATCCTTTGATGAGGGCTCGTCACTTCGTCTCCTGAAGGGGAATCAAAATACTAAGTAGGAACTTGCTGGAACCTAGGCCAAGATCCCAGTTGCACGCGCGCGCTCCCTGAAGAAGACAGCGATGCCCTTTGTTTGAGATCCGTCTCCTTCATTTCAGAAAAATTCTGTGTTTTCGAACATATCTTTTTTCCTCGTGGAGCAGCAGAGTACAGTATATCTCTACCATTGAAAAAGCTCCCTCCTTTTTCTTCCTCGTAGATCCCCCCAAATGCCCTGTTTCTCCTACGTTTTCTCCTCTTCTCTCCAATTAGCATCGCCCTCCATGCTTTCTTCCTTCCTTTTCGTCATCTGTCGAATCTTCCCTGTTCTTTTTTAAATCTGCTTTTTCCCTCCCTTGTTTTTAGCCACCCTTTTTTTTCCCTTTTTACAAGATTAGTGGCCCTTTCTTTAGCTCCTATGCTAGCACAAGCTTTCAAGATGCTAACAAAGGTGACACCGTCCGGAGACCTCCAGTTGCATTCGCTCAAAACATTTAAGTGCTTGGCTACCATGTCCATATTGGCTATAGCCTGCAATTAATACACTCCACAACACTACATTACGAAGTGGAAACTTGTCAAACACATCTTGTGCTCTTACAAGCAAGCCACATTTGCCATACATATCCACCAATGTACTTTGACTTGCATCTCTTGGAATTCGTTTAGTACTTCCTCACAAAGCCCATAATCAACATATCTTGAAATAAGTGTAGCCCATGAGATTGCATCTCTATTTACCAGTCTACCAAAACTCCTTGTTCTTCTCTGTCTTCAGCATAAAATGAAAGAGCAAACATAACAACTAAATATGTACAAAGTATCTAATCACACGCACAACTTTTGGGCGGTTTTCACACCTCGAATGCGCAGCAATTCGACAACGTAGCAAAAGAATAAGATGAAGCAAGAGCCTCTCTTGCACCAATCCCTCTACCTCTCACAAATACACACACACACACACACACTCTCTCTCTCTCTCTCTCTCTCTCTCTCTCTCTCTCTCTCTCTCTCTCTCTCTCTCTCTCTCTCTCTCTCTCTCTCTCTCTCTCTCTCTCTCTCTCTCTCTCTCTCTCTCTCTCTCTCTCTCTCTCTCTCTCTCTCTCTCTCTATATATATATATATATATATATATATATAGAGCAATAGCAAGAAGCAAGAAGAGAGCTCACAAGATTTTACACCACAAGAAGGAGCTTATCCATTCACTTTTTGGCTTTTATAAATGGCCTTATTTTTCTCAGGCACCCTCCAATTTCATTCGCTTAAACCGATTTTCTCTTACCTTGCACACATTCTATTATTTTTTATAACTATGTTTCAACTTGTTAGACCAAGATCTCTTGCACTCATATCTTACTTGGGATTTATAATTTGCACAAGAGTAAGCCTAGCTCTCTTTTACAAAAGAATGTACTAGATAGGTGCTCTAGTTTTTGCTTCTCTTGTTATTCTAACTTTTTACCATTTTATATTCTCTTTTGTGTACTTCCATTTTCATGCCTTTCTAGAAGAGGTTAGCATTGTCTCCCTCCTAGACATGGCAGTCCCATAACACTCTATAGTCTGGTTGATATTACTACATGGTTGATGCTAGTTCATCATGTAGAGCGCAACCACTAAGAATACTGCAATTTTAGACTATTGTTGGTGCAAATGGGATTACCTCTTGCTTGGCTCTTCAAGGGTTGGTGCTCTTGCTTGGCTCCTCAAGGGTTGGCACTCTTGCTTGGTTATTCAAGGGTTTGCACTCTTGCTTGGTTCTTTAGCGGTTGGCTTGCCATCAGAGTAAAGGAGAGAGAGAGTAGGATGATGTAGGCCACCGATATGATTGTTGTAATCAAGCTTATCTTCAAGCTAAGTTCTCATTACAGAAGAATTTGTGCACTTTCTAAGGGTGTGTGTCTACCTTGTCATGTTGTAACTGTTGCACAAGTGCTAGTGCTAGTGCAACTACTGGGAGATGGGTCAAAACCCAAACAATCTTGGAGTGTCACCCCAAACTTGAGGACCTAGTTGGTGCTAGAGGAGGTGTGGTGCAAAACTTAGGGTGATATATATCACTCCTCTCTAGATGTCCTACCCTTTAGGTGCTTTGAGTCTATGAGGTGGGGAAGGGCTAGGGGATTGAAGCCCCCTAGGTGTTGTGATTGTGAGTAAGACTTTTGTTTACTTCTATATTTCTTTTTTGAAAAAATAAACAATGAGAAATTCATTGTGGCTTCATTTGGTTCCTCGATGTTGGTCAAGAGAGTGGCCACACAGTAATCTTTCCAAGCATTCTCTGCTCATCATGTAGGTCGTTAGTACTACCCTTATAGCTAGGGGTATAGATGAGAGAAAGGGATGGCTGCAATTGTGGTGAATTGACTAACATTCATATCCTTTAACAATTCAAAGCAGTATACTAGTAGTAGTGTAACTCAAAGAATTAACATTACCATGGTATACCTATCTATTCCTACATGGCACTAAAAGCAAGGTCTTGAGAAGCTAAGAAATGTTCCATGAACCATTTGAAAAAGGGAATCAAGTCCTTGTCTTAAAACTTGAGGCTATGTTCTGGATTATCTACATTGACACTAAAAGTTAGAGGAAGATCATACCTACCACGCTTTTGGGAGTCATAGTCAACGTGTTGCATCCTAAGATAAGGCATCTAGTTGGGATTCCCTTATTCAAAGGGTAATGCACTACAAAAGGCTACCCATGCTTCCATATCATCGTCAAGGCTCTCCATGCGAGTTGGATTTGTAGACCTCCATGGTCTTTAGTATTCGAAATACTTTATTCTACCAATGATCGACTAGTTCTCGCTACCACATTCCAAGATCTTGAGTTTTTTGCTCTAGCCATTTTTTTCCCACTAGTGAGGATGTCTAATTTATCTTTTGCATTATGATGAGTGGAAACACCCTTTTAAGTCTAAGGGAAAAGTTGAAAGAGAATTGCATGGGAATTCTTGAGCCGCCCACTACACCCACATGTTGAGTTTTCTATCCAAACTAACTGAGATGTACTCTTCTCTCCATAGAAAGGGCATGTTGGCTAGTTGAAGCATGGTGGTGAGGCTTATTCTACTTCTCTCCACCCTCTTTCTTCTTCTTTGCATGCCCTCTATGATTCATTCCAAAGGAGCAAGTGCCCTTTCATCTTTTGTGGTGGTTTTTGACTGTGGAGATAACTATTCCTTGGGTTCTTCTTGTTTCAAGTCTAAGTTAGGTGCAAGGAGTGATAGACTCTTCATCAATGTCCCAACCTATATCACCCATGTTGTTATTTAGCTCCATAAGATATGGATCCTTACATTGTATTGGAATACAATCATCACTTCTATGATTGGTTGTTATGCAAGTAACCGAGAATCTTTTTGTATATAAATAAGGGATCATATGCACCAATGTCATAGTTGGAAACCATCCTACACCCCCTTTTCCCATCACCTCCTTTATGCAATCGTAGGAAGGATTGCAAACAATTAGGAGGGGGAGGGATTTTGCAAGTTTTTTTTCTTAGGACTCAAAGTTGTTTCTCTTAGGACTTTGCAAAGTTGTTTCCCTTAGATGCAAAATTTTGAGTTTATTATAGTAGGTTTTCATAAAGATGTGTAAATGCATTTTTCTTATAGTCATTTTCATTAATTCATTCTTCTTAAATTCTCGTGACAAGGTGTTGCTAAATTTTGGACATAGCAGGACAAGGAGAAAAGGCTGTGCAAAAGAGAAAGCAATAAAATCACTTATGCCATTTATCAAGAAAGAGCAGGTGGAGTACAAGTTGAGAACGGACATCAATGGATATCATCACTTGTAATATGTGTATATTCATAACCTAAAAGAAGTATTAATCAAGAATCAAGACATGAAAAGCTAGTGGATCAGTGTGCATTCAATCTTTACATGGAAAATTTTGATGGAGAAGTAAATTCTAAAAAGTGTACGAAATTCCTCACAAGCTACGACCTTGATAGGCTTAATGCATTAATCACGGAGAGCGATGACAATGGGAAACAATAGATGGAGATCCCTCTCATTCTAAAAGTGGTCCATAAAGCCCTAGCCCTACTAGAAAAAAAACAAGAAGAGGCCAAAAAGAGTTGTATATGTAATTCTTGGGATGGACAAATAGAAAGTGTTTACGAATGATGATGTAAGCTTGGTGGACATTCTAGACCGTGTTGTGAGAATTCAATCTAAGTTAATATACACTCTATTCTTTGGTAATCAATACAATTCCATGATGAGCAAGACCCAAATGGTGATGCTAAAAAGCATGGATGCATGCATGATGGATAATAAAAACCTCAATGCTTCTATCATAAAAAGTATCCATGATGCAACAAAGGCACCTGGATCTGGTGCACAAGACTCTGAAAGATTAGGGCCCATATTGCAATCAAGGCTTAGCATTTGTGAATGTAGAATCTAGTCAAAAAGCACCAAAGTCACCAAGAGTAGAAGATCATCAACTTTACTACCCATAATTTCATTAAGTCTCATACAAGGCTTTAAAGAGATGGTAAAAGAACTAGAAGAGGAGAGGGACTAGTTAGATGAGGAGCGAAAGGCAACCTTGACAACATCGATAAGAGAAAAGAAAACTCGTGCAGCATATTGAGAATAGAAGACAATATAAATTTTTGGTCTAAAGAGAGAATTGGCTATGCTAAAAGAGAGCAATGACAAAGGGAAAGGGTATGAAGAGTTTCAAGAATAGTGTGAAGTCAAAAGTGAAAACCGTATGCAACTCAAAAGCTAGAATGCCCAAGTAATGAAGGAGAAAACTAAGGTAGAAGGGGAGCTAGAGGAGCTAAAGTAATTAAAGGGCAATCAATGAAAGAGTTGGAGGAAGCAAAGCAAATACTAGAGGAAGTACAATTGAAAACCAGATAGCTTGTGCAGTTAGAGAATATAATAGAAAATCTATTGCACAACTACACTCAACTCTAGAATCAACTAGACTATAAAATTTAGCAAAGGAAAATCTGAGCCAAACCTAGAAGGAATAATAGACCACACTAGAAGTTCTCATGAAGTGGCAAAAGAAATGGCTAGAGCAAGCAAATAAGAAGATGAATCAATGGGAGGAAAGAAATATCAATGCCTTTTGAAATATTGCCATTGGCTTAGCTCGTACTAAGTGTGGAAATAACTTAGTGAGTGAGAGTGCTAGAGCAATAGAGGAAGTGATATGGGCTCAATAGCAAAGATTCACCAATACACTACATGAAGTATGGGCCATGTAAGGAGGAAAAAATGGATGATCTTAAGAAAAAATTGTAACTCACTAGGCAAGCACTCGAGCACAATCTAGAAATAGGAGCTTCCTAGTTGGAATACATTATGATAAAAGAAGAGCAAGTGCTATGACTTAGGGAGACTAGATACTCAACAAAAGATCGAAGGTTGATTGGGGGGCTTATATATGGAATGCTAGGATTTTTGGATTGATTAAGCATTACTAAACTTAAGTAAATGTTTTCTTTAGCTCAAAAGGAAGGTGACTAGTTATCTTAGATCTTTTGAAGACTCAAAAGAGAGTTGGTCTACCTCCTTTATATGTATAATGCCCTCCATATTGACACACATTAGTGTGAAAATGATTCATCTTAAAAAATGCTAAATGTTTTGGGGCACTTTGACAATATCAATAGTTTGCAAACATTAAAGCATGTTTGAACCCTTAGAAATGACTTGCATTAAACAAAATCTTGTGGAGAGTGGTTATGTTGAAGCTACCAAATAAACGTAAACTATCTAGATGTGGAGACTTGGTATGATGACACTACTAGCTAGAGATAATCTATCTAGATGAAAACCAATATCTAGGTAGTGCCTTACATGCAATTTGTAAGATTATTTTTTGTGGTCATGCAAATGTGTTAGAGGCATTCAAAGTAAGGCACATAAATGAGAGCTAATTTACGAGGTGTCATGGAGGTAAGAAAAGATGTTAATGAGCTTGACTCTCTATGATGTTGAAAAATGTGTCAAAATTTATGGGGTAATGTGTCATAAAAAAGGAAAAAAAGATAGGTCAATGTGCGTGCACAAAAATGGCAATTAATAAGGTGCCATCAAATAGGCATGAGTTACATCCTTTCTAGCTCCCAAATGGTAGCCCACAACCTGATTCCACCTCCCTAAGCATGAGGATGCAACTGTAAATTTACTCCACCTCCTTTAGCACAAAGTCTTAGTGCAATTAAAACTCTTGCATAACATTAGTGATTGCATAATAGATCAATTTTTTCTACTCGTCTTTGAGATTAGGTCTTAAAAGAACCCACAAAGATATATCAATCTAATGGTCACTTGCATTCTCAACACCTCTTTAAGGGTAGGTTTTTCTTCTTTTACATATCATATTTTGAGATAAAGTCCCCTTAACATAGTAGAACAAAATTTGAAGTCATGGGTCATTGGCTTCTTTAGAGTTTTCTTTAGTAGTAGATTGTTACTCCTTTTTTTTGTAAGGGATAAAAGAGCCAAGTGTCAATGTAGAGTATTGCTCTACCACATTAGCCTACTTACTTTAGCATTCTTGAGTATTGTGCCCTCTCTTTTTACATTTCAAGCACTTTGGTTTGTTTTTATGTTAGTAACTTGGCATATCATCATGACCAAGCCCTCTACAATGAGGCAAGTAACTTTGGCTCCTTTGAATGGTAGCTTCTTTGCATAAAAATTGCATCTTTGCTTAGTGCTTAGTCGTGTTGATATAGATATTTCCTTGAGTAATAAAGTGCTCTAATGTGACAACCTCTATGTTTCTTAGGGTATCTTTGGTGGAGTCATACTCATGGGAAAGATTAACAATTAACGTGCTAGAACATCCTTTTTGGGGATTTTTACATCTATACCATCCAACAATGTCATAGCATTCCTGGTTTTGCTAATGTGATCCACTAAGGAGTCATTGAACATATTTTTTATCTCAAAGAATTTAGTTTCAACTAGGATTCTTGGTTTCTTACTTTAGAGTCAAAAAGCTTGTTCAATTCAAGCCATGCTCTTCTAGCAGTATCTTGAACATTAATGTGGTGTATTAACCCTAGTGCCAATTATAAGACTATTAAAGGTAAGGTTTGTTCATCTCTTTCCTACCAAGTGGATAAGCTTGTGTTAGGTGCATCCTTTGTGATATCTACATTATATCCCAATGCATTAGGAATGTTATGGGATACACATTAGGAATATTAATTGGGTAGACCGACTGTGAGAAATATGTCCTTTGAACTTCTCCAGTTAAATATTGAGGTTTGATCGAGGTCTTATATTGAGCTTCTAACTTCAAAGGCAATGTATAACTCCTTACAAAGAACTAGCCAAATGCTTTGATTAAAGATGAAATGGATAAAACTTGCTAAATACACTGGTCTAACTTTATCTTTTAATGCTCGTACTTGTAATAAATTGATGGATAACTAGAAGTCTAGCTTATCAAATGACTATCCATCCAAATATAATGTACATAATATCTTCTAGTTTCTTCGTGTTCTTTAAAATGGTCCTTTTTCCCACATTAAGCTTTGAAGCCACTTCATCTTGTTTTGCATGCTTGGCATTTGTTGATTCTTCAATTGTTATGGGGACATGTCAATGATTTCAAGACTCACTAAAAAATTAGATGATCAAAAAGAGATGATGACACTTCCCCTTAAGCAAGCATAATCTTCACAATTATCAATCAATTTGACAACATTTGCAAACCCTAATAATTTTAGTGAATTTCTAATGTCTAATGAGTGGATATGGAGTTTTTTCTTCTTCTTATAGAAGCCTTTAGTGGAGACCTTAATGTTGCCTTTGTAAAGGTGTTTAACTACTCAAAATCTACAAGAAATTTATATGGTCATGATGTAGCTATGAGTATTTTTTCAAATTTTGTGCACATTGACTATGTATATTGTACACCAACCAAAAGGAACTGATAATTGCCTTATGAAGGAGCCTTTGTAAAGGCCTTTAACTACTCAAAATCTACAAGAAACTTATACGATCATGATGTAGCTATAGTAGGAGTATTTTTACAAATTTCTTGCACATTGTACAACAACCAAAAAGCATTGATAGCCACCTTAAGAAGAAGCTTGTAGAAATAGCTTATCAAAGCAATAATGTCATAAGATAATATGGACTTTAGGGCAACTTGAATTGCTCTTCCATGTAAGTTATGGAGCTTTGAGAATAACGTTGTGTAGAGAAAGTAATGGGTAATTTAGCAAGGTATAAAAGCTAGCTATAACTACCTCAAAAGAGTGTGTGACTGTTGGTTTTTCATTGAATACACTTAGGATTTGAATAGTCCGAAGAAATCCTTACTGTCTAATTCCATCTAAACCTAGTTGGTTTTCAAATGATGGTGCAAGGAGAGAGAACAAGATTGAAGAATGCAAGTGCATATGGTTATCTAGTGACTATTTTGGATACCTAAATTGAGGTATGGTGGAAGTAGGGTTTGAGGAGGCTAAAATGGAGACATGGCTCTGGCATAATCATGATCTATGAAGCAGAGTGCCATGGGAAAAAATGAAAGACATTGATCAATGTAGACACACATAAACAAATTTTAATAGAGGAAAAGATAAAACATATTATTATTTTCATATAATCAACAATGCAATTCATTTGTAGCTTGAAGTGTTTGCTAAGTAAAACTTAATTCCCCACATCCTCACACTTCGGAAATTCTTAGAAGCATTGGAACATTTTCTATTTTAAATGACATTAGTATTTTGCACTTTCTTAACAACAAACACGATTTTCCCTCATGTGTACTTGCCATTTAATATGTGTGAGTTACATTCTTTTTGGCTTCCAAAGGGCAGCCCATAATCCAATTCCATCTCTCTACATAAGTTGACACAACCCTATATCCACTTTGCCTCCTTTAGCACAAAGATTCCCAGTGTGATTGAAATTATTGTATACATGAATGACTACACAATAGATCGATTATTGCTAACATCCCTTGAAACCAAGGTTCTCAATGAACCCACACAAACATATTGGCCTAATCTATCCTTTTTTTCTTTAATATTAAATAATGTGAAATGTATATTGATAAGAGATATACACATTGGCCAAAATGGCAAAGTTGCTTAATCTAGGACTAGTGCTTTCTCAAAGCCTTAACAAATTATTTTTTCTCAATCTCTTTTCAAGCAATCAAAATCTCCTCCTTAGAGGTGTTTTTGGCAAAACCCCTAATCCATCCTTGCATTCTCAATTTATCAAGTATGGCATGTAATAAAAAAAGCTTTCATCCAAATTAATGAGGAGGCTAGACATTTATTTACCTTTAGTTTTTATTTTTTGGCTCACTCAATTGATTAGTTTGAGAGAGTGAGTAAATGGATCCTCAAAGTTATGGATAAGAAGAAAGATTTATGAGGGCATCAAGATATGAGTCCATAGACTTGTTGATTCACTTAAAGGTTCCAAAGTTTTATCCTTGTTCAAAACCTTATGGCTCTCTATGTAGTGGCTAATACTATTTTAAAACTTCAACTAAGAGTTTTAAGTTTCACATAATGACAAATACATTTTTTAAAGCTTGTGTATGAAAACCATAAATTGGTTAGATTGATCTTTCCCCTCCATCCAATGCCCTATGTAATTAAGGATTTTCCATGTGTTTGCCATATGGAGGAATGGAATGAGGTCCACATTTACTATTGCACTTCTACTAATGAGAAGTTAATATGCAAAAAGATATTTAAAGAGCATGGAACTAATTTTCTATTAATTGATACTAAAGATTTGGAAGGTAATACAATAATACATTTCATTGGGGATTGTAGCACGTCATTATTTGCCTAGTACTTCTAGATCAAGTTGTGGTGGTAGAACTGGAGCATATGTTATTGTTGGCCACTACAAAGGAGAGTGTCTCATAAGTAAATTCATATAGAGTTGCTATGACCAAGGTTTGGTATTGTTCTTGAGGGGACATGTCTTCTAATGAAGGCAAGCACACATATATGTCACCCTTTCTTAATCATGCACGATTATATGAAGACATGTGGCAAACTATTGGTTCTAATTTGTGGATGAGTGGTGTAACAATGTAATACAACAACAACAGGGGTTGCCTAGTTTTTCCTTTGCTAAAGTATAGTATAATTAAGATATGATAGTGAATGGAATATCATGATTCATGTGTAGTGTTGAAGGTGACCATGCAAAATATACTTCCTTAGACTTGCGATTTAGTCTTAAGTGAAGGACATCGCACTAAATGACATGATGTGGCTTTTTTCAAAATAACAAAAATTAATAGGTATGTTGTTAATGTAAATGCATCTAACTCAAACCCCCCCCCCCCCCCCCCCTCGCCCCACCGCCCCACACACACAATTCTGTTAACATCTTTGAAAGGTACATTGTTTGATCCCAACATACACCTTTTTATGTTAGTCGAATAATTGACAAATTAATGTTGTGCTATATGGTGGTAACTCAACTCAAATTATGGATAGTCCCTAAAGAGAGTAAGCTAAGAATCTTGCATGGGATTCCACAAGTAAACAACATGAAAGTTGAGGTTTGGATTAAAACAACAATGATTGTATTGGAAGGAAAAAATGAAGTGTTGTTGATAAAATATGTTTATGTTTCACTTCACCACTTTAGAGGCACATGCAATAACTGGTGTTACCTTTCTTGAAAAAAGAAATCTTGTTATTCTCATCCAAAAATGAGCACTACATGAGCAAAAAGTGCAAATATTTGCACCTTAAAAGGTGTGTTGGTCTTGCTACCTAACCTATTGTCATTGTCAATAGACTCGCTACAATCTTTTTCATCCTTTTACATACATGCCAATGAACATTTGATTCCATATACTCTATCTACGGAGAAAATAGGGATTGAGTTATTCCACAGCAAGACTTTCAATCATTGTTCTACCTCTCTACTCAATAGTGCAATAGTTTTGCTACAACTAGATTCGGAATTTCTTCAACATTCAAGCATTCATGGACTTACTCAAGTCTGGGTTCAACATGTGTCTTCTCTTTCCAAATGCATCCACCTTATTGGCTTAGCTAATGCTGGTTGGATCACTCCAACCTCACAACAGATGCATGTTACTTTTTCTTTGGTTCAAACACACATGCTTTCCATGTCCTTTTTTTAGTACACACTTTTCCACCCCTTCTCATAAATTCATACTCAAAACTCTCTCTCTCTCTCTCTCTCTCTCTCTCTCTCTCTCTCTCTCTCTCTCTCTCTCTCTCTCTCTCTCTCTCTCTCTCTCTCTCTCTCTCTCTCTCTCTCTCTCTCTCTCTCTCTCTCTCTCTCTCTCTCTCTCTACATCTTTGTCTCTCCCCCATCTCTTTCTCAATTCTACAAACTACATGTATAGATCAATCCACTTTAGGGGGTCAAAACAATGCCCATAACATTTATGTGTTCTCTTTGAAACATGGGGATTTTGAATACATGATCTTGATGATTCTTGATTGTGAGCTCTTGACCTCACTCAATTATGCCATGTGGTTAACTAAACTAGAAAGATTGCTAGGATAATGTCATTTTCAAGTCAAATCATACTTTTTAAGATACAAAGAAATGCTTGCAAAATGTTAAGCTGCACTTCCACACAAACATTGGGATTCTTCTCTTGCTTTTATTAAAGTTACAACAAGGGCACAACTTACCAAGGTGATTATATGTTTCATTTGCACAAGAAATGGCATCCTAATGTCAATAGAGGTGGGATTACAATGTCGATTTTATGAGTGAATGAAGGTACCTCTTTTTAATGCTTTGCACATTCCATTCCACTTAATGTGTGAAGATATGTACTTTTCTCTCTTTAAGAAAAGTCTTCTTAGTCATTTCGAAAAATGATGCGGTTGAAAAGTTTGTGCTTTTATGACCAAGAAGCTACAAGATAATGTTTAAATGTGATGCGAACTTTTTGAATGTTGTATTATTCATATGCAAGCTAAAAAATAACCAAATCCTAGATGTTGTATGCAATGCTCGAAGCATGTGAGCCCAACGATCCATGAAATTGATGTTCACATTATTTATTGACTGGGACATTGGCAGTTTTTCTCGGAATTGCATGTTTAAATCTTTTTGTGAAGCTTTGTCCAACAATTTAGCTCTCACCAATCATAAAGTAAGTTTGACAGTAGATGCATGTACACATGAAGAAGTAGAGTGCACTTTTTCATGGTAAACTTTTCTAATAAGAAATTTACACCGTCTTTATAGAAAATCTAGCTTTTAGGGCTTTGACAAAGCAACATGACATAAATTTTCTCCAAAATCTTTGCATCAATTTATCGCAAGAAGTAGTCCAACATGCCACTTTTAAAGGATATTATCATGCCATTTTGTTCCTGGGGGTGACTCAATAGGAAAGTGCAATGTGAAGACTTGATGTAAGGATTTGGTAGCTTTAAGAGTAGTCTTATGTGTTGGTTTTATGTTGGTTCCATTTTTTGCCCAAATGAGATGTCTACTTTGTTGTGTGAAATTGCTTGGATGGATAATATTTCCTATAAAGTTGTTGGTTTTTCCATGTTTCTCACATTGTTGCCCCCAACATGTGTACATGAACCTTAAATGGTATTGCCATGGTAGTAGGACATAAAATTTTAGGTATAACATGTACCTATATATGTTGATTGTGTCTTGGACACATGCCAATCTTTAAACCATTTCTTCATTTTTAGCCTTTTTTTTTTTGCCACATCCTCACACAAACTCCAATTTGTTCTTTCTTGTTGCCAATATTGTAAATTTTTATTGGTTCGCTCCATTCTTCCTCATGACTCATTTTTTCCAAGGAGAATTAAGAAGACAATTTACAATAGAAATTTACATAAAAATGTTTTCCTCTTTACTTCAACCAAGTTTGACCACTCTAACTTAAAACAAAACATTTGTCTTTCTCTTCTACTTCTCCTTCTTCTGTGCCGTATTGAACTCAATGACAACAAATTTAGCATCTAGAGACAAAATACCATGATCAAAATTAATGTTTACGATTATCCATAATTGCCCCTTTGTCTATGTATTGATATGATGCATTCCTTTATGCATGGTTTTTGAAAACTCTCTAACCATGGGATTATTTAATAAGTATAGTGTACTAGTATTTGATAAGCGTGCATGATTAAAAGCACAAGCATTTATGTCTATCAATCAAGGGTCATTTTTACCACAGCAACAACACACGTTGTAGTTAGCTAGTCAACCATTTCAATGTTGTGCTTTTGTACAATTAGTCTTAATCTTTTTTCGCACCTTTTAAAGGGGATGTCACCACAACTATACATGTTTTTGTTAGTTATTCAACAAAGCATATGCATAGATAAGAGATAGATAAGCTATTCGAGGAGGCACATATATTGGTTAGCTACTCAATAAAGCGCTTTTCAAGAGATGTGTGTGTGTGTGTGTGTGTGTGTGTGTGTGTGTGTGTGTGTGTGTGTGTGTGTGTGTGTGTGTGTGTGTGTGTGTGTGTGTGTGTGTGTGTGTGTGTGTGTGTGTGTGTGTGTGTGTGTGTGTGTGTGTGTGTGTGTGTGATGCAATTTCATCTAAAATTGGAGGTTTGAACTCGTATATGCAATTTATATAACTAGAGCTTTGAAAGTCTATTCTAAGAAATTTTGACTAAGAATTAACCTTCAAGATTCATGGGAATATGTGCTATAACATTTCCTTCCTATTGATATAAAGAACATCATAATGTCATTGTACTAGAGAATTATATGGAGGTTGAATATTCCACTCCCTTGGGGCTAGTGGCATTCTATAGAGCAACCAAATCTATACTTGGTTTAAGGAGAATGATGCCTTTTTCTTATCAAGCAAGAACGACCACCATTTTGGTCCCTAAAATGGAATGAGTTAGGGCCTTGGTCAACTACGACTCTTAATTTAATGAAATTATGTATCATTGAATAGCCATCTAACTAATCGTGTCCATCCATCCATAGGATAGGACCATTGGAATCTCTATCCACTCACTTTCCACCCACATAGGATGAAGCCATTAGGATATCTATCCACTCACTTTCCACCCATTCATCACATGGGGCCTTTGGAATCTCTATCCATTCACTTTCCACCCCACATACTCTGATAGCTTTAGTCTTCTAAGCAGGATTATGCTACCATACTATTTTGACATATACAACCGGCTTCATTAAAGGTTTGTTGCATGATCCTTTAGGCATAACACATCAATTAAATAATCAAACATCAAGAAAGCAACTCTTTTATTTGGGTTTAACTCCTTTATTACAATCTCTTACATAGGGATTCCTAACTCCCATTGAGTCACATCACCTCTTGTCTAGAATTTGAGGTGTTCCATCCCAAATCTAGAGATGGAAATCATGAAGTAGTCCATATCTTATGTTCTCTGAAGCATTGATTGGCTCTCAACATCTCTAGGCTCCTTAAGCCTAATGTGATGGAGCAATATCATGCTTGGCATATCTCACTGCTTAGTTATTGATCTTGGATACTAAGCATCTTTATCCTTTTTTATTTAGATGTATTGTTGGACTTTTGGATGAGTTCGATTGTTGCTAATGGATGTGTTATTGGTCTTGAGTGGATGCAATTATCACTTGGCTACAACATTGGTCCTTAGTGGATCAAATTGCCCATCATCTCTTCACAATATTGTTGGTTCTTAGGGTCTCTAATTGCCAATATCTTGTCAATAATCTTCTTATTATAATGACACTCACAATCACTAGCAACAATCAAGCAATCATACATAAAACAATGAATCTAATTCTTTTAAAGTGACAAGCAGTTCAACCATAACTTTAAAAATCCTTTCAATTTGCACTTTTTAATTAGAAGCAACCAACGTACAATATTTTATTATTAGGGGCTTCCCTTTATCTATGAATTAAATAATTCAAAATATAATTATCAATATTGGTAATGTTTGTATCCTCCATGATATCTTTAGGATTTGTCATTAACATGTTGTCCTCAAGCTCTCTATGTAGAAAAAAAATGGAAGATCTAGGATGATTTCAAAATAGCTTCCACAGGATCATGGAAACGAGAGAAAGATCTAGAATGAATGTAGTAGAGCTTTCTTGAAATAATTAGAGAGAGAAAAAAAACTAAGAAGGATTCAAGTTATCTTTTGTAATCCAAACAAAAAGAGAAGTTGAGATGGATTTGATAGAGCTTCCATGCACCATGACTAATATATCTAGCTAGAGTTGATCATTATGACCGTGAGCATAGATATAACAATGAAAGCTTTGTGCCACCCATGCTTTATGCATGAAAAGTTCATTTCGACCCATGATGGGTATTGAATTGGCCTACATTTTGGATATTTATTTACTTTTTCTACTCAAGGTTCTTATGATACTACTTTTGAACATTAATATCTCTCATTTTCACATAGTTTCTATGTATTCTAAGTTGCATTCTTATGTTTTCACAAGTAAATGAGACAAATAATGTTTAGACTAGAAAAACGAGTGCATCACACTTATTTTGGGCTAGTACTTTCCCTAAATAGGTAAATTTTGAAAAAATGTCATCTAGCTCCACTTTTGAGAGAAGACTTAGACCATCTCTAGCTCCCTTATTTGTAGTAACAACTATTATTGTTTGCACACTCAACCACCATTGTGTTGTAGCATAGATGGTTCCATTGCACAATCCAAAACATTTTATTCTCCTTCCATTGAGAAATGGCCCAAAATGGTAAGGATTGTGGAAACTTTGTTTTTCCAAGATTGAGCATATGTTGGTTACTCAAAAGATTCCTTAGTTTAGAAAAGTCCAAGCTCACTCACCAATTATGTAAACTTGTGACACATCTAGATATTTGGTCCATGAGTCATGGAAAGCACTTCTTTTTCTAGAATGAAGCACCTCACTCTCGAACCTTAGGTTTTTTCATGGAGGGGCTTTTTTCATGGAGTGAAGACATGTACTTACCAATCCAATATTATATTGCTTCAAAGGACATAGGCTACATAGAATAGGGCTTCACGAGTTTGAAAGGCGACCCATGGGTGTGAAGATAAGAGCTCGTTATATTTTCAAAATTGAACTAACATGCATTATTTAGCAATGAACTAGTTTGCTCAAAGTTGCAATGCATCTTCCATCCATCATCATAAGAAAACTTTGGTGTTTTATAAGAAGGAATTCAAGGGATACATTTACTTTTAGCCTCGAAAAAGTTTATGCGATTGGGTTATGAGGATCTTGCTTTTGAACTCTCTCAGAAATGTTATTTGTTGTTAATTAATGATTGGATTAAGGACCATGAGAATAAGTCAGGGGCTAGATATGTTTAAGATGTGATGGAAAAATGTTGTAACATGTTCACTTGTCCACTTGTGGGACACGTCTTAGCAGCCCATCGAGAGGGGAGTCTAGAAAGCGCCACTTGGCACTCGCAATGAATGTCACAAGGTTTGCGATCTAGGTCTTCCCGAGTCTGCCCCGAAGCAGAAGTATTCGGCTGTTTCCACTTAGGACCGACTTAAAGTCAGAGTTTTTTTCCTATCAGCCAAGTCTCTAGGAAGTAGCTAGCGTTGAGCTCCAGATGAACCACTTTGCGTAGGAACAGCAGAGTCGAAGCGGATTTATGCTGCACTTGGTTCATGGAGAATGGAAAATGAGAGGGATGCGAAGCTCAACCTCTCTGCCCATAAGACATAGTCCCATTCCGCTCCCCTAAAACAGCATAAATCAGGATTCTAACTCTACTGACTCTAGGTCTTCACAGTTTTGTTATTACGTCTTTTGAGAAAAGTTCCCAGCTAACCGGGACCACCCTTTCGTAAGACGGACCCAAGTCACGTCCACCGCACTTTCCTCGATAGCTTTAGTTGTCTAATTAGGTTCTACCACATTTATGTGCGACATTTAAAATCAACTTCATTAATTAAGCCTTTTAGGACACATAGTTGGTTCACGTAATTTACAACACATACACAAAAACAAAACAAGCAGTCCTTTTATTAAACAAGTTCCTTAACTTATCTTTAAGTTAATCTTTGTCTCCTGCCCATACAAGAGAATTATGTATCCCTTCTGTCCAACAGAAGTACCCCGTCCAAATCTCATGGCACCAAAATTTTCATCCTTTATCTAGAATAGGATTGTTCAACATCCCAGACGTTGGGCTCACGAGGATCTCCAACTCCATTCTGGATAGGCAAGGGGTGTCCAGAGCTCCACCTGACCCACAAGCGGTCTAGGAGTGAGATGCCATTTTTGTGGTTGGCCTTTTCACCACTCAACCATCGACCTGTGAATCGAGCAGTGCCCTCTTGGAATAATCCGCAATGTGATCTTGGACATGATCCACACGTGCAAAATATCATTCCTTAATTAATCTAATTAAATTTCAAGCACAATCGAAGCAATCATCCCTAATATCATATTTTAGAAAAACATTCCTTTATTCCCATGGCAACTTGTCATTACAGACCCCTGCCATGCATTTGCCATCAACACGAGCCTTGGAATATTTATCTAAATCACAATGCGCCAATCCCTTGATTGAAAGAGAAAAACATTTAGTACAATAATAGACATGACAATAATTCCATCGCATATTCACTCTCCCCCTTGGGGCCAAAGAGTAGAATTTACTTAATATTCTCTCATTTAGCCTAAGGCATATGCTAAAGGTTCCAATACTATACATGACGTAAGTCCTATCATTCCAATGCAAATTAATCAATCTAGCAAGAGCATTTATGCCTCTTCTCTAAGTGACAATTATCTTTTAGCATTTTCCTACTATGCAACTTTTTTTTTTTTGGCTTTATCTTCCTTTCTCCTATAGCAAGGAGTCGCATATCATCGATGTAAAGTTTACATAATCTCTCCCATGTATGTACCGTGTATATGCATTTGTGAACTTTAAACAATATTATCCTCGGTAAAGATGAATTAAAGACTCATAGATGCTCAATACTTTAGTGTCCCATATGTTGCTTATGCTATGCATGGATTCATCACATAGCAACTAGGTGCAATTTAACTCCCTTTGATACAAGCACTTCACAAGCTTCATCTTTGAATATTTGAGATGCGATTTATCATTTTCAATGACCTATTCTAGCACCACAAGGTACGGAGCCTAATGTATCTCTTGTGAGCATTAAAACAAGCATCTATCAATTTGAAAATACATTACTTACAATCGGTACCGCAATTGGATTGATAGTGATGCCTTCGCTCGAAGCTCTGTTGATGGTTGTAGGATTGTCATCTGCATGCGACATTCTTCGCTTAGAGGCTATCGTTTGCAAGTAGACTCGAGAGATTAAGAAGGTAGAATAGATTCAAGATGGGAGAGCGTAAGAGAAGATGGTTAAATCGAGAATCGAGATAGAGGGAAATTGTGCAGCCTCTCGGGGTAACTCTTCTCTCTCTCTCAAGCTCTCTCTCAAAATCTCTTAGAGGGGTATACTCTCTCTCTCCCTTTCTCTTGCAGCCTTTCGGGGTCTCCTTATGCTCCCTTGTGCCTCCCCATGCCTCATATTTATAATGAATTAGAGAGGAGGGAATAAGTCTGAGAACAAGAGTGGAGGGGCTCTTAGAAGACTCAGTGATCTAATGCTCAAGTCATTAAATTGATGGTTGCATTGGCTCCAAAAGGGGGGTAAAACCCCAAGAAACTTGATTAGAAAGCTCTTAGTTTACTCCTCTTCTTTTCTCTGTTCGAAGTGCTGTCTACTGCCTGTAGACTGCGATCGCGGTGCGCACAATTTTGCTAATCACTTTTCTTTATTTCTCTTTTTATAAAATCTCCAAAACTAACTAAAACATCACTTGTTCATTTAAATGACTTTTAGTTCTATCTTTTTAGGATAATATCTAAAATATAATAGTTATCCCCTCCCACCAAGAATCTAATATTTTTGGACCATTCAAACTATACACATTAATACTAGTGATTAATATGGCTCATAAGTCCCGTTCACATTGTACTTTTCGTGAAGGGTGGCTACGGTCCTTATCAATTCGAGAAAAATGTCAGATTTATGACTCTCATTTTTTTAAATATATTTTTAATTGAATAAAAATTATTAGCTATTAATGCTAGTCAGTATTTTACCTTAGTTAGTAATCTTACTAACTTATTAATTGACTAACTAACTTTCGAACTAACCAACTAACTTTTAATGCGTGTAAATATTACAAATGTTGAGAATTCAAATTGCTAGCTAAAGTGAATTTTTTGAGAAAGTCATGATCACTAGTGTTTTTATTAGAGTTGCTTTGGCTAAGAGGAAGTTGCAATGATATGTGCCCAATATGTTACATGGTGTTCAAATTTTTATCTCATATATTTAGGATGCAGATGTTTGAGGCATGCTTGCAAGAAGGTTATGAAATTTCCCTAAGGGCATGTTGGTATATTCGCTAGTGGTTTGGCTTTGAGAAAGTTACTTCACCTTAATTGTAGTTTATTTGCTCTTGAGCTCTAGCCTTTTGTTTTTGCTTCACTTCCCTCCTTCCCACCGTCCCTTCATTGCTTCTCTCCTCTTTAGAAGCCTTTTGTTTTCGCTCCACTTCCCTCTTTCCCTCCATCCCTTCCTCGACTCTTTCTTAAGTGCATCTATATGTTACGATGCCTAGAAACGTCATAATATGTTATTTTCATGTGGATTAACATTCCTCATACTTTGATTATGGTTAGGTCTCAAATGCTTTTCACAAATAATACACAAATATATACTTAAATATTGGAAAATACATCATCCCAACAAGGGATAAAACTACTTTCTTCTAGCAACTTAGAGACCGCTCTTTAACTAGGTTCACCTAGCCATAACAATATCAACTGCTACTAGACCACTAGAGGCAAATTCAGAGGGTACCACATACACCCTATGTCTTTTAGGAAACAATACATCATTCCATAGTAGCCAATTTCTCAAATCCCTTGCCAAGTCCCATGCTCTTTTTAACTTCACATTCATATTCCCTCCACACCTTAAACGAACTTGATTCTAGTTTACATAGTCATGCAATCTTCTTTGCTTCAAAAACTCCATGATCTTGTACCAAAAATATTTGACCTCCTTGCCAAAACTATCCACAACAAAACATTAATTTTGAAAGATGGGGTTGCTTCCAGTGCTAAATGTGCTCTAGGTTCACTTCCAACTCTCCATTGTCTTCAAAAATCCATCTCTTGTTAGGTTCTTGAAGATCATCTCTTCTTTTTGAAGAGCAGAGTTGCTTCCCTTTGCCATTGATCCACTCCTTCAGGAAATCCTTGTCACAAATAATGTATAATGATGTAGATCAATATCTTTGGCCATCATAATGACAAGGTCTCAAATGGTTCATGGCTTGATTATGTTAACTGGTGAGAAGAAATGTACATCTAAGGGCCTAGGCACACATGGGGGAGTGGGAGCCCACTTCTCCACTCCCCCTTGGGCATGGCACAAAAGTTGACAGGGTTAGTGGGGGGCCCCTGCTAAAACTAATGAAATATTGCAGTTGAAAGCAATGCTCATGGGGATAATTGGTTTTGTTGGCAATCACCGCCACCTGACCCATGGGAGAATCATTGCTAGTGGTGTAGTAAGGGCTTCTTCTTAGACTTTTGCCTCTGCACCTGATTGTTGCACCCTTTGCAAATGGGAAGAAGCAGGTAAAACCATTTTAAATTTGTTCTTTAAAAGTGGGCCCTGCTTGTTACACACCTTGGTGCGACGCCAAAATTAGGAGGGGCAAGCTAATTTTTCCCTACGGGGTGGGTGCTTCCTCTTGCATACCCTACTGAGGTAGGGCCCTAAGTACCTTAAGGAACTTGTCTAACAAATTTATCGAGATTAAAATGATTATTATAGATGTGAAACCTCGGGTTATTTTTTTCTCTTCCCGTGAATATCGAATAAGCCTTTTGAAGAATTTGAGAAAAACTTACTTGGGGATTAATGAAATAATAGCATTTGAAAAACCGATAAGGATTAGGGCGGGTGGGTATCTATCCTTTTGTTTGTCTAGTAAACTGCAACGGCATATTGGAAACCAAAAAATAAATAAATAAAGAAAAAGTGCGTCAGCTTTATCGGACGTACGCCACGTGGCGGTGGAGCCGGTGCACGTGAGAAGATGGTTGCGGCGTAAACGGCCCTATTCACACCGGGGGCCACAAGCACAAAAACAGATACTTATCGAGTGAAAAAATTTGCCCTTTTTTTTTCTGGTAGAATATCATTTTCCCTTTTTTTAATTTCCCCCCGTCTCACACTCCCGGAGACAAACATCGAGAGAGAGCAAGCATCGCTCTCTCTCTCTCTCTCTGTCTGTGAGTCCGTGTCTGCTGCGTCTATGCTTGTGCCTGCACTTCTTCACATTTCTTGCTTAGATCTTTGACCCAGCCCGCGAGCCACACAATTTCCCAATCGCCATGTTAATCCCTGCGCCGGAGGAGCTTTCTCCCACCGTAGCTCCTCCTTGCCCTTAGATCTCCCCCTCCCCTCCTCCCTTAGGGCCTACATTGCCCCGCCGGACCTCACCCCGTGCTGCATTTGATCATCCCTGCCAGAAAACCACCGCACACGCACCATTATGACGCCCCGGCCTCCAACCTCTCCCCCCACACCCCCGCCAGTAGCTGTCGCCCTGTCGCAGCCTTCACCAACAGACGTTTCCTGCTCGTCCGGAGGTCGTTAATGCTTGCCAACATTGAACCATGGGAAATTGCTGCGGATCAGAAGGGATCAAACTCAGAAAAGAGGCCCCTCCGATTCCCAGGACTGGCGACGACGATGACTCTGCGGGCGTTCCCCGTGTCATTGTACATACTAAGCTCTCTTCTCGTGGTGAACAGAGCATTACAGAGAAGTACCATCTAGGAAAAGAGCTCGGCAGGGGTGAATTTGGCATCACGTATCTCTGCACAGAAAGGGAAACAGAAGATGTGTTAGCGTGCAAGTCCATATCCAAAGGTAAACTCCGTACTCCTGTGGATGTGGAGGATGTGCGCCGTGAGGTTGACATCATGCGGCATCTTCCTAAGCATCCGAACATTGTTACCTTGGAAGGTGTGTATGAAGATGACAATGCAGTACATCTGGTGATGGAGCTGTGTGAGGGAGGAGAGCTTTTTGATCGAATTGTAGCTCGAGGACATTATAGTGAGCGTGCTGCGGCCACAGTCACCAGGACCATCGTGGAAGTTGTTCAGGTTAATATCTCCCTTGCATTTCACTTAATGATTAGTCCTGGAAGCTCCTCAGGCTAACATGTCAGAGCTACATCATTGCTCATGTCTTTTGTGCACAGTAGATTGAAGTCTGTATCATGTGTGGGATTAACCAAAGACCCGTGTAGATCTGAAGTAGATGCTTGCATTGATAACCTGTGACGGACCAGTTGTTTGCTTATGAGTTGTAGCACTCTGAAAATTTTATGCCCTTTATTGTGCAGCTCTGCCACAAGCATGGTGTGATGCACAGGGACCTCAAACCGGAAAATTTTTTGTTTGCAAACAAGAAGGAGAATTCACCTCTAAAAGCTATAGATTTTGGGCTTTCTGTCTTTTTCAAACCTGGTAAGGGTGCCATAGTTTGTGAGAGTGCAAAAGCAATACTGGTTTTTGACTTTAGGATATGATGATCCCTCTTGTGTTTGCAGGAGAAAAATTTACTGAAATTGTAGGGAGTCCATACTACATGGCTCCTGAGGTGCTGAAACGAAACTACGGTCCAGAAGTGGACGTATGGAGTGCAGGTGTTATCCTCTATATTCTTCTATGTGGGGTACCACCTTTCTGGGCAGGTAATTTGTTGCCCAATGCCTTACACGGTGGGGTTTTGTAGGTTTTGCAAACAAGAAACATTCACTAGGTGAAGGAGGCACATTTGTCTGTTTTCTGATTCTGGAATATGGCTGTTGTGATTCAATTTTTCTGCAGAGACAGAACAACTAGTTGCCCAAGCTATCTTACGCGGTAATGTGGATTTTAAGAGGGATCCCTGGCCAAAGGTTTCAGAGAATGCAAAAGCATTAGTCAGGCAAATGCTGGAGCCAGATCCAAAAGTTCGATTGACTGCTCAGCAAGTTCTTGGTAAGCTTAATGTTTCTTATTACATACAGTCTTTGTGAACTCATGACTGTTTGCTGCTTCTGATTGCTGCTGTCAATGGATCATATGATAGATCATCCATGGCTCCAGAACAGCAGAAAAGCCCCCGATGTTCCCCTGGGTGATGCAGTTCGTTCAAGGTTGAAGCAATTTTCAGCGATGAACAAGCTAAAGAAGAAAGCACTGCGGGTATTGTTTTGCAAAACCAATGCACGTCAAACTGGCTGACTAACTACATCCTTAAAGGATGCTGACTGTTGTTCCTCTTTCAAGCACTGATTCGATGCATTGCAGAAAACAAAAACACAGTGTTTCTTGTGACTTTCCTGAGCTTCTATATTACTTGGGCTAAAGTGCCTTAGACAGGCTAGCTATGATATTCAAGTGAGATAACAATTATCTTGCATGATAGAGGTGCTTGACGCACTGATCTTTTGTGGTGACTGAAACATGTCTCTTACTAGGCAGGGTCCATGTCAAAAGGGGTTTTTTACCTTCTGATCTTCTAACAACATTTGGAAGGTTGCAAGCTAAGTCAATTTGAAAAATGTTTTGAGTTCATAGTGAAGAAACTCTACATTCAGGGCAGTTCATTATGGTGATAGTGAGAGTATGATGAGCAGGGCTCAAAGAGATTTCTCTAGATTCTCTACTTTATATCATGTCTACATACTACGGATTTAGTTCAGGGAATTATGTGAAGGAGTTGCAGGAGCAAGGTTGAGTCCTTCAGTCTTGAGCATTCTGTCAAAAGCTCTACGGAAGAAAACTTTTATACAACTGATTTGAGTACTCTCTGTAGGATTCAAGATTTAGGGGCTTTTAAATCTCAGATTCCAGTTGAAATTGGACCGATTTCACCAGGGCTTTTATGCCATTACAAGCATAAGTGAAAGGCTCAGGGTCTGTTGAGGATTTTGGCTTCTCCTAAGGGCTTACTATAGTTAAAGGCTATTGGTTCTTGCAGCAATACTTTTTCCTGTAGCACCTACACTTGTCCATTTTTTTGTGCGGTTACTCTGAATCATATTCCATTCAGTAGGTTTTGTTCCGCATATTTTATTCAGTAGATTCTGAAATATCAGTCATATGGACAGTCTGCTTGCTTGTAACAGGTCATTGCTGAGTGTCTAACTGGTGAAGAAGTAGAGGGCATCAAAAAGATTTTCAATATGATGGATACTGATAAGACTGGATCTCTCAATTTTGAGCAATTAAAAGCAGGCCTCCATCAAATTGGCTCTCAACTTGCAGAGTCTGAAATTCAACAGCTTATGGAAGCGGTATTGTTTTGCACACAAATCTGGTCAACCATATTTATTATTTTCTTCGTCTGGAGTAAAGATAATAAGACAAATTTACTCTGCAAAACAGTATGTTGTTTGATTTACTATCTTTCTTTGATAAATGTGTTTGTGTCACCCATTTGGAGCAATACTCAATTCAGCTATAAAAGAACCAAATAATAAAGATATCACTGCCCTTCATCCGGTGTTTTAAATAGTTTCTGGTGGTCTATGTGCCTAAAGTTCTGTTTCAGCATTCTGGTGCATTAACATGCCATTGTTGTCATTTTGCAGGCAGATGTTAATGGAAATGGAACCCTTGATTATGGTGAATTTGTTGCTGTTACTGTCCATCTACAGAGAATGGACAATGATGAGCACTTGCGAAAAGCTTTTTCTTATTTTGACATAAATGGTGATGGGTTCATAGATTTGGATGATCTCAAACAGACTTTAGGAGGTGAATTAGGAACCGATGATCTGGAGATGGTCAATGACATAATTCAAGAAGTGGACACAGATAAGGTGAATTGTTAATTTCTCATAAATCTTGCAAATACACAGTGACTGTCTGATCTCCTTGTGTTTGTGTGTATGAAACTTCATTGCTGCCAGTTGCATCTGTTCCAAAGCTTTTTGTCCCTTTTGGGTTGTCAAAGTATCAAATGCTGTCAAACCCTAGAATGGGTGAACAGTATCATGAAGTTGCTACTATTTTGACAAGCAACTGCTTGTATGTGCAAATGGATTTCTAGTCATGATTATTGAGATAAAAAGTCTTGTGTGTGAGTCTCTTATCAGCATAAATTATTGTCTTGTTGTTGAAAAGAAGATGACAGGAGAGAGAGAAGCGAGGAGAGAGAAGAGAGAAGAGGGGGGAGAAAGCCTAGAGAAGGAGAGAGAAAGGTAAAAAGAGAGAACGAAGAGGAGGAAATTGTAATGGGAGCACTAGACTGTGCTTGAGAGACTAGACTAGATGCAAGATTTGTTACAAGAATTTTGATTACAAGATAATCTCATGTAGGGGCACAAGGTACAATGATAACAAGCTACGGAAAATCCCATAACCCAGGATTGTAGGTATAGACAACAGGACTCTATAGGATATGAAGGATCCAACAATCTGGGACCATAGGTATTGATATAAGATATCAGAATTACAAGATCTCCCTCAATGGGGATATGTACAAGACACAAGACAGTACTAGACAAGATCTTGTACTATGAGATTACAAGGTGAGAAGACAACAGGAGCATAATGGAAGACAAGACAAGACTAGATACCATGACTAGACAAAAACTAGAACTAGAACTCAAAGTTACTTACTTGGAGGTCTCGGCTCCTTGAGCTCCCAAGACTGGAATTGGCAAGATTGAGAAGCTCTATGATGAGCTTCTCCTTTCATATGTGTTGGAGGGCAACTAAAGATATTCTAGAATGTTTCATGATGACCTCATTGATGATGCAGGTGATGACATGGAATATCTTCTAGAAGGTTCTATGATGACATGGCAAGGGACAAAAGACAAGGACCAACATGATGGGAAAAATAATGTTTGTTTGTCAATGTGGTAGTTATTGCTACTGTTAATGATCATGCTCTTTGGATAGTTCCTTATACTACTTCTCTTGGGTGCATGCTTGATGTTGAGATACTTTGGTGCTTACTTGGTATCAAAATCTATAGTGGATATTGTAGGTATTTTTTTGATACAAGTGGTGCCATGTGGTAAAAGAAAGGTTTGAAGAAGTTATGGTTGCATGTTAGCGTGATGCTTATTTGTCTAGTGATTTATGATAAGTTTGTTTGGGTGGTTGATTGTGGTTTGGAGATGGATTTTGTAGTTGCCTTGTCTTTAAGATGGTTTGAAGATCCTTAAAGATTATTGTGGTCAGAAAACCAACCTAGCTTAAGGCTAGCACCAAGACACAAAACCCTATTGGTGCTCCTTTTTTCTCATATTTGGGTTGTATCTTCATAATCTTGTTTATCAAGGCCTAGTTTACACTAAGTGGACAAACATGCTACTATTGTCATTGCAAACGATGGATCCTCTGTGATTTGCAAGGGTCATCCTAATTGGTCTTTGGAAACAAATAGACCCTAGACTCGTGCGTGGGGGTTTGAAGCCATTTGCGGACTTGAAAGTTTGAATGTCGTGAAATTTGTGGCTCCTCCTAGGTACCTAAATTCTATATATCTAACTCACTCTCCTCAACATCCTGTCAGAAGTGGAGCAGCGGTGGAAGCATAAACATGTGCTGAAATAATCTGCTGAAACACAAGACAAAAAGAGAAAAGAAAAGAACACGATACAGATGAGAACTCAGATGTATGCACGGAAATGGAATCCATATATCTGAACACGAGACAGTCGCATACAACAGTGAGTCACTGGCTGCGTGGGCACTGGGACTGGCTCCTCTCTCCACAGAGTCTGCAGATGGTGAAGATGAAGTGACCGACTGAGGAGGAGCCACTAAGTATAAATAGGCTGAAAAAGTGGGGAGCAATAATGCTGGTCGGACAACATTTAATGCTGGCCAACTGGTGCATAAAATGCCCCAATGGCATAAAATGCCACACCAGAAAAATACCTAAAATACCTAATAAAAATGCCCAGCCCAGATCAAGCTCAGACTCACACATGAGCTGACAAATACTCTGCTAACACCCTCTCTCAGATCATGAGGGATCTGATACAAGACAATAGTACAATGAAAAGGGATCATAAACTATACAACAGAGAACCACCAAGTAGAACCATGGATACCCAAGTAGTGGGTGATCAAGCCACCACCAAGGTGCCTCGGAGAGAACCTGATGTTGATGTCGATCGTACCAAACACCTGAAAATAGAGAAGATCATAGCATGTCACTGTGTCCATCACCAATGTCTCGCAGTAGCATACAAGACCATCCTGTCAAACATGCCGCTGAACATATGTGACCATGGATTCTCCGCCTTTGGCTAGACCGCCAAAGTGTCCCCTCATGTGAGCTCCAGACGAAAGCCTCCCGCTCTCTGTCAGATAACCAGCTCAGCATGAACCTGGATGTCAATCCCAGCTCTAGGATTTGATTCCGCCAGACTGAAGTCGATGCGTCAGGGACGTCCCTCTCTGGAACCTGTGCACCTGTATAAAAGTATAGATGAGGCGCGGCTGCCCCATCTGAACACCCGCTCACACTCCCTCTCTGGCACAAGAGAGTCGTGAGAGATGACCTCATCACCACCACTAGAAAGCAGTCGAGGAAGGGGCCACCAAGCCCTTCCCGCGATCCGAAGAAGAGGATCCCTTCCGCGCCTTGGACTTCACCTTGGTCGGAGGATCGGAGTCGGAGTCTGATGAAGGAGAGGACTCATCGGTAGAGTCAACATCCCGCTTCGTCTTCTGCTCCTGCTTCCTGGAAGCCACTAACTTCTTGCAATCCTTCCGCAAATGTCCCTTCTTGCCACAGTGGTAACACTGGGCCTTCGACTTCTTCTTCCCATCACCCCTCTCTGAAGCTACATAAGCCTCACCTTCATAATGTGCTGGAAGCCGCTCCTGTAATCCCAAGGATGCAAGAGGAAAAGGACGGAGAGGTCGAGCAATAGCTCCACAGACCATGTACCATAACCGCTTCTGCACAAACCAAGCTTTCATGACAGCACTTCATGTGAGATAATTAGGTCCATGTAACTTATCATTAGTGGAAGTGCACGGAGGAGCCATATGGAGAGGATAAGAAGAGAAGTAGAGAAGAGATGGAATTTAGAGAGGAAACACAGCCAAAACACAAGCACAGACTGCAGAAAATGAAAGTTCACATGCAATATAACCCAAATTCTGATCAATAGAAGACAAAATCTGCTGCAGAAAGTCAAAAAATCAGTCAAAAACTGCCAAAAACAGAGAAAACGGCCTGAAGGAACAGCCACCCAGCCACGAGAGATGCTGAATCAGCAAAATGCAGGCTGTAAACTGGAGAAAAACAGGTAGAAAATTGTCGCCAGCAGTTGCAGATGAAAAACGCAGGCAGCAGAGGGTGCGGAGGCAGCAGGCGATGGCAAAACTGCAAAAAACGCAGGCTGAAAACAGCCGCAAAACAGGTTGCCTGGCTGCAACAGCAATCGTTTGATCAGCAGGGGTACAAAACAGTCCTGAAATCAGCAAGAAAACACAGTAGAAACACAAATCCTGAAAACTGATACCACGTCAGAAGTGGAGCAGCGGTGGAAGCATAAACATGTGCTGAAATAATCTGCTGAAACACAAGACAAAAAGAGAAAAGAAAAGAACACGATACAGATGAGAACTCAAATGTATGCACGGGAAATGGAATCCATATATCTGAACACGAGACAGTCGCATACAACAGTGAGTCACTGGCTGCGTGGGCACTGGCACTGGCTCCTCTCTCCACAGAGTCTGCAGATGGTGAAGATGAAGTGACCGACTGAGGAGGAGCCACTAAGTATAAATAGGCTGAAAAAGTGGGGAGCAATAATGCTGGTCGGACAACATTTAATGCTGGCCGACTGGTGCATAAAATGCCCCAATGGCATAAAATGCCACACCAGAAAAATACCTAAAATACCTAATAAAAATGCCCAGCCCAGATCAAGCTCAGACTCACACATGAGCTGACAAATACTCTGCTAACACATCCTTCATTGGCATTGACAAATCTTTAACTGGGGCAACTAAGTCTTAGATCTCTATGGAGAGGGAGGTGAAACTTGGGGGGGAGGGGGGGGGGGGGGTCCCTCTGCTGATTGGTGTTTGGAAACAAATAGACCCTAGACTTCAGCATGAGAGCTCAAAACCATTGATGTTTGACTATTGTGAAGTTTGTGGCTGGTCATAGGCTCCTAAATTCTATATCTTTGATTCACTGTCCTTAACATCCTTATTTGCACCAACAAATCTTTAATTGGCAACTAAGGCTTAGACCTTGATGGAGAGCGAGGTAAAACTTGGGTGGTTCCTTGTTGGCTAACTTGAGGGGAAGCTTGGGGGGAACTTGGGGTATAGGTTGGAGTAGGGCAGGGGCCCTTTGCCGAGTAGGAAGCACGGGTAGAAGCTGAGGTTGAAGGGGTGGCTCTTGGATAGTGAGAGAGTATACCTTTGTACTAGTAGAACTAGAAGTAGAAGGATCACCTAATAGATGGACGTCATCCTCAAGGAAGATTAACATCGCAATCGTGTGTGAGCTTATTATAGATAAGATCATAAAGGCGATAGTCTTGGGCAGTTTGGCTGCTGTAGACAATGAAGATGTTAAGCTTGGACATAGAGTCCAACTTCTCCCTCTTCTACCTAAGTGCATGGCAAATAGGAAAATGAAGATGAAGGGCTTTTGCCCATGAAAAGTATCATAGGGAGTCATGCGAGAAACGGCTATGGTCAGTGAATGGTTATGTATGTAAACAATAATGGACGCAACATTGCCCCAAGGAGTAGACAATCCACAATGCTCAAGCATGATGCAGGTCATCTCCAGTGATCTGCTCTCACAGTTCCAATTCTGTGAGTCGAATGCCTCTCTACCATGATCCTCCAGTCACAAAAGTGCTCAAAAGCCTCCGACTTGGCCTTTAAAAAAAGGCTCATGCAAATCTAGAGCAGTCATCAACAATCAACATAAGGTAAATAGCCTTGCTCAATGATGGAGCACGCATGGGGCCACACAAATCGGTGTGGAAAAGCTCAAGAGTAGTGGCTTGGCAAGAAGCCTTATGCAGCCTTGATAGAGATGAGATGCAGCAACTAGCGGTACTTCAGACTGGAAATGCAGCCAGAAGCAGTCCTCCAAGGGCAGGCAAAGCACCACCTTCAGCTGGAAAATGCAGCTCCCAAAGTCGCCTCTAGCACTAAATGCAGCCACCAGTAGTCCTCGAAGGGCAGTTGAAGCACCACCTTCAGCTGGAAAATGCAGCTCCCAAAGTCGCCTCCAGCAGTAAACACAGCCACCACCACGTCAGTGGATGAAAAATGTGGCAGGGCAGTGGCAGCCTTTGCACAATGACCAGCAGTTGGAAGAGCAGGGGAACACAGCTTCTTCAGTCGCCAAAGGGAGACCAGCACCTCAGGAGCAACAGTGTTTTTGAAATGGAAGGAGGAAGAAGAGCAAAAACTGTTTTCAAACTGAGTGGACAGCAAGGCAAAGGGTAGAAGGGGTGAGAAACAGTAGCTGCAAAAGAAACGCAGCTGTGGGGAGGGGTAGAAGTAGTTGGTGATGAAGGGCCCAGGGGTAGCAGCTCAAGAGAATGTTAGGTGATGATACCATGTGAGAGATGGCAGCAAAAGAGGAACACTCTAGCAAGAAGAAACGATGAAGGCAATGAAGAGAGAACTCGGTTGAGTACTATGTGAAAGCTCAACACGATGATCAGCCCCTCCACATGCTACAGTGTTTTGATGCAATGAGGGTGCTAATGATCCAAATGAGTGTGTGCTTATAAATAGGCAAGAAACCCTAAAATGCTCTTAGGAGGCATAACCCTAAAGAAATCCTAAAAATACTCTTGGGTGGCACCTGGGCCAAAAAGGATGGGGCCCAAAATAGGGACAAAGGACAGTAAGACCAAAAGTGACTGAAATGAGTGGATCCAAACCAAAAATTATCTTTTTAATAAATATTGCTTTTTGGGGTTGTTTTTGTGGAGTTAAAGGAGGCCAAATTGCATGATAATTTAGCATTAAGTAAGGCTTTTAATTTGGCTTGCTCAACAACACTAAGGTGCTCATCATGGGTACTGTATGTGTATAACCAATGTAAGGTGGAATTGCTTGATGAAAGGAAGGTGATCTAGGTGGAATTGCTTGATGAAAGGAAGGTGATCTACTAGGCATTTGCATTTGCGCAAGCTATGTGGCCACCTGAGTAACTTTTGGGGCTTGATATGTGTGGGATGGATAGCTTTCCTTGTGAACTCCTGAGGTGCTTGCTTTAGGAGTGAAACTCCCACCATTCTTGCACCTTTACCAACCTGATTCTGGAATAGGAATTTGGAATAGGACTTGTGGGATGTGTGCTTGGGGCTTGATATACATGGGATGGATAGCCCTTGTGAGCTCTTGAGATGCTTGGTTTAGGAGTGGAGCTCCCACCACTATTGCACCTACAACAATGCGATTGTGGGATAGGAATAGGACCTGTGGGGTGGCTGCTTGAGTGACTTTTAGGGTCTTATATGTGTGGGATGGATTGCCTTCCCTATGAGCTCTGGATTGTTTGGCTTAGGAGTTGAACTCCCATCATTGTTGCACCTCCACCAGCCAGACTGTGGGATGGGTAGATGACCTGTGTGATGTGTGCCTAAAGGAATAGAGTCTCCTGATGTGGTGTTATTAGGAAAGAGTGAATGAATGAAGGAATGGGTGGGAATTGATTGTGACAAGGTGATGCACCTAAAGCACAATTGTGAGAAAAAAAAGTGGTTGCGAAGGATTATCTGTCCTTCCACCTCCAAACTACCTCTTCTCATATTCACATATTGGTATGGGTTTTGGTTTCTACGGGTATGTTTTGGTCTCTATGGGGACTTATGGCCGTAGCTTGCACATCAATTGGAGTAACAACAAGGACTAGTAGAATGTAAAGCATACATATCTTGCACTAATTTTGTTGGAGGTGGAGCCACTGGTTAGGCCATTGTGTCCATATCGGTGTCTTCTTTCAGTTAGAAGGTCTAGATTCTCGCCAACATTTAGCTTTGATTGTTGTGCATCGCCCTTTGGGTTGTCGATTGAGGATGGTATGCTGAAGGCGACAAGGAGCATTATGAGGTGGAATTCAAGGTAGAGGATTATTGGGACTGGCTTCTTTTGACTGTCTATTCTCTTCATCTCAAGCTATTGTGATATTCTTCATGACAGATGGAATAGTAGTCCTTCTCTTTGAAGTGTTCCCTCATAGCTCTAGAAGGAGAGTCGGGGTACCACTCCTTGAGAGCTTGTAATGAGGGGAAATTGGTGCTGAAAGAGTAGGCTCTGAGGGGGATTTATTTGATAAGGTTGGTTGAGACATCTCTGAGAGTATTTTTGCATGCTCTTGAATGCAAGGTTTCTAGATTAAGGCTTTGTGTCATTCAAGAGCTCTCAGCTCTGATATCAAATACAAAAATTGTAGGGCAAACAAAGAGAGATGCAAATGTACAGCTGGTGATAAACACAATTCGAAGAGTGTATAGACATGAGGAGTGATACAAGGGGCCTTGAACCTCTGTGTCTCAAGGATTGGGCATAGATGAGCTGAGAATGGTGTCAGAGATGCCAAGAAGAGGTCCAAGTCTGGGCAGTAAGACATCAATGTAGACTCTGGGCAGCAAAACACAGGCTATCCCAACTGAAATGCATCCCACCAAGCAGTAGATGATGGTAAAGATGATGCTGTCAGCTGTCCATCCCTGGCAGCAGCAAAACGTGGGCCGCAGGTGTGAAAAATGCAGGCTGCTGCAGTCCTAAGCAGATTGACATAGCATGACAGCAGGGCGAGAGGCTGAAATAGCAGTCAATGATCCTCCAGTGCAGGATGACAGCCCCAACAGATGGCAACAGCAGTAGGGAAGCATCTCTTGGCAGGCGACATCTCCTAGAGAGGGTGTGGCCAGCTAGAGAGTGTAAGATGGCTGTGGCTGATAGCAGATGATGACATGGCAGGACAGCAGGGTGGGAGGCTGAAATAGCAGTCAATGGTCCTCCAATGCAGGATGAAGCCTCAAGAGATAGTGACAGCTTTTGGTGGAGCAAACAGGCTGGGTTGCACATCCAACAGCAGGGTGCAGCTCTTAGCAGGCGGCAACTCCTAGAGAGGGTGTGGCCAGCTAGAGAGAGTAACATGGCTGTGGCTGATGGCAGATGATGACATGGCAGGACAGTCAATGGTCCTCCAGTGCAGGATGAAGCCTCAAGAGATGGTGGCAGCTTTTGGTGGAGCAAACAGGCTGGGTTGCACATCCAACAGCAGGGCGCAGCTCTTGGCAAGTGGCAACTCCTAGAGAGGGTGTGACTGAGAGTAAGATGGCTGATGGCTGATGGCTGATGGCAAAAGATGATAATGGTGAGGGATAGGGATGGATGCCCACGTCTTTTATATAGGTGATTTTTGGGCATTTGTCCCAATATCCCAAATAAATGTCTTTTTTCAGAAATTATTCCTTTTAGGTCTTTAATACATGATTTGTGTGGATTGAGGTCTTTAATGTCACTTGCTCAATAGGTCCGATTCAGTTTCTGGGCATTAGGAAGATTGGGTAGGACATGCTGAAACCAGCCTTCCTTCCTTGGAGGGGTGGCAATTCCTTGATCAAGCACTTAATCACAGCAATCGATAAATAAACATAAATTGATGCATACTTTACCTTCAAAATCTTGGATAGTGGACACTCTGTTGGCCCCAAAACTAGAGCCCTTTTCGGTATTTCTTTATCCTCATTTGCTAATGGATTGATTACAAGTTGGATTCGCAATCTCCTTGGCTGATCCAAAAGCCCTGTGTTGTTCCAACAATTATCATACAAATTGTGCAAATTGCCCCTTGATTTCACCAAGGACTTGCTCCAATGGGGGCCCCAATTGGCCAAATGTTGCCCCAAATTTTACAATGGATGGGTTGGCATTTGAAATCCTTGATAAATCCACAATTTTCAAGTGCTGATTTTAGTATAAGATGCCTTCTATTGATGGCATGGGTCACGTGGTGGTTGCTAAACCCTAACTTATGCAAAAATTTAGGGTTTATAGCAAAAGAGATTTTTCTCTCCACCAAATTTGGCTAAGATATGCTTCAATGGTTGAGATATGCTAAGATCTTTTGAGAAAGGGTTGGAGAAGGTGAGAGAATGCTAGAGAGAAAATTCAGAGATTTCATGCACGAAAACCCTCCAATTTGCTTGCTGCCTACTCCAATCAGCAAGAGATGTATTCGTTTGCTGCTTGGAAGCACCAAAATGCTATCCCTAGCTTGTTGTTGTTGTTGCTCATCCTTGATGGGCCTTCTCCTATTGTCGCTTGATCTCCTATGGCCTTTGGCTGATATTGCTTGTAGCAATGGCTGAATTCTGATGAGAAATCCGATTTGTAGCATCTTCTCTCTTTCTTTCATACACTGGAAACTCTTTGAATGGTTGAAACGAAGCCCCAAAAACGTTTTCTTAGTTTACATGGGTATTTTTGCAAAGTGGTAGCCTTCTAAACCCAATTTTTAGCATTATCTAGCGGTTAAATTAAATTTCAGAACTAAATAATTTCAAAATTAATTTAAGTTTTGCAAGCTTGCCCAAAATTAAATGTGCCCATCCTTAATTTAATTGGCTAGGCCATTTGCAACTTGGAGTGGCCCCCAACCTTTGTTACCCTTAGACTAGCATTAATTAATGCTAGTCCCTAGCATAACCATTGATACTTATTGGCCAAATAACTATCCTGGGGTCAAAATTAACACCAACTGACCACCAAAGCTCAATTGGCATAACTTGTTACAACTTTTATCTTTGACACCCATTATATTGTTAGGGTCCTTGGCCTATTACCATGAAATAACTACCATGTGCATCACATGCGCTAAACAACCTTGCACATTTGATTAGTAAATTAATCAAATGTTATTAGCAAGATTAAAACATCTCAAAATTTCACTTGCCCGTAATAGACCCCTCCCCCCTCCCCTTTTGAAATGCTTGCAATCGTTCTCGATTGCATTGCATTGTGCCAAAGCAAAAGCATATTGCACTAGAATTTTCATAAGGCATCATAGTCACAACATTGACCATTGTTGTCTAACCATGCCATATATTCTAAGTCTGTTGAAAAATTTCAGCCAGTATATACATAACATAAAATTGAAAAACAATCCACAATTGTTGCTAGAAACCCATTGGATGCATTCATAACTCGTGTTTCTCAATTGTTTTGACTATCAACTATAGAAAAGTATTAATTCAGCATAAACCATGGCTGAAACTGTGAATGGCATTCAGTAACATGTTGCTGTCCATGGATCCAATTGTAAACTACTAAAAATTGAGCATAATTTGATCATAAACTGTTCACTTGCTGATTTGAGAACTAAACACAAACTGCTGCACATGTGACCCCAAACTGATTGCAAAATTTGATAAGTAATTGATGCAAAAGCTGATCCCAAAGGTGACCATAAACTGTTCTCAAACTGAGCTGAAACTAATCAGAATTTTGTCTTAAAACTAAAGCAAAAACTCATGCCAAACTGATCATAAACTGACGCAAAAGTATAGTTTTAGTGCTCAGGTGAAACTCATACTCATCTGTTTATCTAAGATCCACTACATATGAGAGCTGTCCATAACTAGTAGAGTGGAAGTGCTACCTCTCCCTTATTTTCACTCGAGTATCAGACACTGCTCTGGACCCTTGTTCTCTTGAGTTTGACTGAGTCCAAACCAAAGTCGGCTCTAACTAAAAGGCATCTAGGCAAAGCTGTAGCAATTGAGGATGATCTGCTAAGTCATTCTCTTCCATCCATTTTGCATCCATTGGTGAATAGTTTTGAAACTTTTCCAAGTATCTCTTGGAAAGCTTACCTCTGACATTTCTATCCTTACATGCCAAAGTCTGCTTGGGTACCAAAATCTCATCCAGCCCCTCAACCTCGAGCTGAATTTTTGTAGATACATTCTCTAGCACATCACCAAGAAAATGCCTCAATAAACTAACATGAAAAACATTGTGTATTTGCCAATGTGAAGGTAATTTCAGCTGATGTGCCACATCACTGATCTTCTCCTACACTTGGAAGAGCCTATATTATCTCATGCTTAACTTTGGATACAACCTCTCTCTTTCTTTTATATTTTTCAGCCTTATTTTTTCAAAATGTGCAATACATAATCACCCTTTGCAAACTGCAAAGTATGTCTATGGCGATAAGAGTTAGAAACTGGGTGGGGGCCCATGTTCCTCCCCTTCTCGAGAGGTCACCCATTCTAGTATTGTTCATGCCAGTGCGTGCTTGATTGGAAGTTTCCTATAATTGGGCTAGCTAGCTAGCTCCCAAAACCTTAAGGTGATGGATGGCCTTTAGTCTGTTCAATTATGGAAATCTTTCTCTATTTGGCCTAGGATTCAAACCTAATCTCAACACATTGCCATTGCACCGATAGTGATCTAGTTTTCTCTAGCAAGTGTGGATTACGTTTCTAACACCCCACCTTAAGACACACCTTGGTTGAGGTCCTAGTACCACCCAAGCTCAGTAACTTGAGCTCTGATACTAAGTTAGAATTTGGGGTGGAGCCCTTGTACCTTCCCTTCTCAGGAGGTCATCCATTCCAGTATTGTTCATGCCAGTGTATGCTTAATCAGAAGTTTTCCATAATTAGGCTAGCCATCTAGCCCCCAAAACCTTAAGGTGATGGATGACCTTTGGTCTATCCAATTATGGAAATATTCCTCCATTTGTCCTAGGATTCAAACCTAGTCTCAACACATCACCACTGCATCGATTGTGAGCTAGTTTTCTCTAGCAAGTGTGGATTGCGTTTCCAATAATAAGCTGTCCTCTTTTGCTTTTCTTGTGACCTCTGAAGTGCATATTTTATCTTTGCATAGGATGCATCTAAGTTTTCCACATAACAATCATCCTTATCCTTGGTCTACAAGATAGGTGGTACTTTCTTACCATCCTCAACCACCTCAAATGGAGCTTTGCCAGTGAAACTATGCACTGTATTGCCATATGCAAACTCAACCAATGGCAAATACTAGTTCCATTCTGTCATCTGGTCTAAAAACTAGCACCTCAAACGATCCAACACTATGGAATTTGCTTCGACAAATTGACCATCTGTCTATAGATGGAAGGATGATGAGAATTTCAACATGGTACCTATATTCTCAAACAACTCCTTCCAAAATAAATTGGTCTCTAAGGATTTTGATCACAGACAATTGACTCTGGCATACCATGATACTTAAAGAAGTGCTACAAGAACAAACGTGCCATATGATCAACCTTTATTTTCTTCCTCACTAGATTGAAATGGGCTTGTTGTTGGCCTAGGTGTGGAGTAATTGTGCAATTAATTTAATGGAAAATGAATGAGAATGAAAGAATTAATCGATGCACAACAATACTTGATCACGAATGAGAAGTAATGAATTAATGTGAGAGAGAGAGAGAGAGAGAGAGAGAGAGAGAGAGAGAGAGAGAGAGAGAGAGAGAGAGAGAGAGAGAGAGAGAGAGAGATACAATGCTCAATGCTCCAGGTGATCACAGTGAATAATGCCACACTTGGGCAAAACGAGGCACGAAGTGTCTTTAAATAATAAAATATGAAATCCTAACAACTTAACCATCATAGGAAATCCTCAAATAAACCCTAACCCCAGTGTCTTTTACTGCTAGGACACTAGGGGCAACAACTGCATTTAATGATAGTTTAAATGCCTAGGGAGCCCGGATCATGGATCAAAGGGTATCAACACGTAACCCACAAGATAGCCTACAAACCCCCCTCCATGAAACGGGCGGATTATTCTAGGAAAAAATAGTAAAATCCTAGAGAATGACAAAAAATATGGATCATGGTTGCACAAGTTCATCCAAGTGGATATAGCAATCTATGACAATACAGAGTATGATAGATCATGGAACAAATGGAATCAAGTTCAAGACTTAATGAAAAGCCTAGAACTTTGGTTGAGGAAGAGCCATCGTGAAAAGATTTAGCTAGTGGTCTTCAATTAAGCAATGGCCAAAGCACTTTGGCTGTCAGTGTAGATAAGTGTCAGGGCGGTTTGGTGCACATGAGGATTTGCAAGTAACTTGCGGAGCCAAACACACTCCACTGTGGTTGTGAATGCTGCTCTGTCCTCAGTTTCACAATTGGAAGTAGCAACTGTAGTTTGTTTCTTGTTGAACCAAGAAACAAGAGATGTACCTAAGAAGCAGCAGTTGCTACTATGAGCTTACAATCCTCAAACTGAAAACACTGAAGAAGCTGTCCAATATACTTGGATTGTGTCATAATGATGCCCCCCTCAGTGGTGGCAAATTGGATACCCAAATAATAGTGAAGTAGACCAAGATTTGTGATGGCAAATGTTTGTTGTAAATCAGCCTTAAATGCTGCGATTTTACTAGCATTGGTCCCAATGGCAAGCATGTCATTAACATAAAGCACAAGAGTAATAAATCAGATCCTTGATGCTGAATGTAAAGAGTAGCCTCGGTAGGGCTATTTTGAAATCTAAGATGCAATAGATGAGAATGTATGCGGGCATACCAGGCCCATGGAGCTTGCTTTAAACCATACAAAGCCTTCTTGAGATGACAGACTTTGAGCTCAGAGCCTTTAATTGCAAATCCTGGAGGTTGAGAAACATATACCTCGTCAATGAGATATCCATGGAGAAATGCCATCTTGATGTCCAACTGATGCACCTCTCAATGAAAGTGGGTAGTAAGGCCAATAATACTCGTGATGGTAGTAATGCGAGAGGTAGGGGCAAAAGTCTCCTCAAACTGAATTTCTTGTTGTTGGGCATAGCCCTTGGTAACAAGGTGGACTTTGTACCTGTCAATAGAACCATTTGGGCACACTTGCCGTGAGGCAAGTCACATAGCTCCCAAGTGTCATTCTGATGGATGGAATCAATCTCTGCCTGCATTGCTTCCACCTAACAATCATTATAATATAGAGGCTCTTTATAATATAGAGGTTCTTCATTGCATGTTGTAGCGACCAATGCGCATGCAAGAAGATTACCTTGATCCTTGCTAGGAGAGGCTCGTGTGTGGGCAGCCAAAGGAAGAGTTTGTTTGCTGTCTCGAAGAGCGTCTAACAATCGGCGAGGGACTCTTTAAGATTGTTGAATTTCAGCCATTGTATGCTTCAATTGATCCAGAATAGGGGGTTGTTTTTTAGTCAAGGTAACATGATGCTGTTATGGCTGTAAATCAGGCTGAATAGATTGCTGCAATGTATCTGTAGATGGTGGAAATGAAGGTTGAGAAGAAGGATCAACCATGGAACCATTATGGAAAAGCGGTAGTAGGTTGTCAAAGATGTCTAAGGCATCAATAGTAGGCTGTTTTTGACCGTCCAGCAAGGGGTGAGAAGCATTTTGAGCAAAGATAACATCCTTGCTGATAATAACCTTGCTTGTAGAGGGTTGATAACGATGGCACCCTTTACTTTCAGGACTATATCCAATAAATATGCAACGAATAGCCTTATCATCAAGCTTATGCCTTTTCTAAGAATAGCATCAAACAAAAAAGAATTAGGTAAATTCTTACTCTTCAGTATGCAGCTTGCCATCTCCATGAGTGACCTATTCTTTTGCTCTACTCCATTTTGTGGTGGGGAGTAAGGAACGGTGCATTGATGATGAATTCCTTTGAAAATTGTTTGGAAAGATATCCACTCCCCATGTTAGTAGGAAGGGTCGGAATGCGAAAGTTGCTTTGGTTTTCCACCATAGCAATAAAACTCTTGAAGAAAGAGAAGACTTTAGACTTAGCTTTCAGCCCATATATCCAAGTAAATTGGTATTTGTTATCTATGAAGATGACAAAATGTAAAAATCCACCAATGGATTCGGTCCGCATAGGACCACAAATATCATTGTGAAGGAGATGCAAAATAGATGGTGAATGAACATGAGAATCCTTAGGAAAGAAGAATCGATGCATCTTACCAAGTAAACAACCTTCACAAATTTGGTTTGATGGCAAGTGAATTTTTGGAAGATCTTTGACCATATCCTTTGAGTGGAGCTTCATCAATGCTCGATAGTTAATGTGACCAAGCCTCAGATGTCATAAATGTGTATCATGAAAAGATTCCTTATTAAGGCATTGTCAATAGGATTTTCAGCAATTTTCTGATCATAAGTATCAAGATGATAAAGACCTTTAGTGAGGGTGCTTGTCGGGACTATGGAAAAAGAAACTTGATCATCATATACTGCACATTGGGAGCCATAAAAAATGATGCAAAACTGTAAAGCTGCAATTGTTGGAATGGAAACAAGATTCTTCTTGATGTCAGACACATAGATAACATCATGCAATGTCAAAGGAGTGGCTAAGATGGAGACAACCTACACATGTCCAATGCCTTTAATTGCTTAAGAGGCATTGTTAGCACACATAGCTATACCCCCTTAGGTACATCAAAGAGAGATGAAAATAATGTTCAATAAGAGGTGATGTGCTTAGATGCACCACTATCAAAATACCAAGTAGAAGTTGCATCAGTAATAGAAAAATAAGTATCATGAATAGAGGGATTATATTGTCATTGAATAAAAAAAGTGTAATCCTTAAATTGAGAATAGTTCGCAATCTTATGTGTAAGAGCAAGACCAGACTCCTTCTTTGATGCATGTGCTTATGACATTTAGTGATGTTGTGCCTTGTTTTCCAACAATAATTACACCTCTTAGCTTTGTTGATTGGACCCTTGGAAGGATTGAAGGAGGATGGACCAGCATGGAAGTGTGTATCTTCGATGTAGAAGGGGTGGAGGAAGAAGGATGACCAGCATGAAAGTTTTGCAGTTTTTTGAAACCAGCAACCTTTTTTTTTAGCTTGGGTTTGGGTTTTCCATGATGATGGGTGGAAAAGGCCTGTTCAGTTGCCATGGCAGCATTGCGGTTACGACGGCTTTGCTCCTCCTGTAGCAAAAGAGATACAAGCTGGTCGAAGCTATAGGTAACTTGGTTGCCCATAGTTACCAACTGCAAGGTGGTAGCAAAACCTTGATATGATTTCGGTAGACCATTAAAAGTGATAGAAATAAGTTGCTTATCAGGAACTTCTTCATCAATATTTAATAATTGTTCAATAAAATCTTTGATGCCGGTGAGATAGGCATCCATATTATCTCCTTCCATGATGCGAACGTCTTCTAGTTGCTTACATAGGTAAGCTATGTGCGCTTCATTGCACACTTGATATAATAATGCAAGCTTGTCCCATGTTTCCTTAGATGTCTTGCATGATTGGATGTGTGGAATAATGGATCTCTTCACGGATAAAGCGATTAGGGCATATGCTTGGGCGTCATGGCCATCCCATTGAATTTGATTTTGAGTGGGAGATGTTGTCGAAGACGATGTTTGTTCAGCATCATGAGCGCCACCTTGTGATGTGGAAGTAGGAGGTGGTGCCAATGTTGGAGAAGCTGGCCTTTGCTCAGGTGTTGTTGGCAATATGCCATAGATTCTTCACGACAAGAACATGTTGCATCATGTAAGCCCACATTGGGTAATTGGTGCCGTCAAGCTTGTTGTTGCAACTTGCCCAACAAATCATTATTATTGCTGGCCATGATGCCATAGATTCTTCATGACAAGAACATGTTGCATCATGTAAGCCCACATTGGGTAATTGGTGCCGTCAAGCTTGTTGTTGGCACCCAACTTGCCCAACAAATCATTATTATTGCTGGCCATGAGTGATGATCAACAATAAAATTAATTTTTTCTAAGTGAAGAGAGAAAATAGATGGCCGAATAATAATAAGTCACTGATAGAAGATATGCTGCCCCCCTCAATGAAGTCGAATAATATAAAGAATAATAATTTTTTCTTTCTAAGGAGAGAGAAAAATATCCAAAAATAGTTATTTTCAAAAATAAAATATTACCCAATCATGGCAATGATTAGCAATATGCTGAAATCAGGTATTAATGGCTGGAAATGCTCCAGTAATGTAGACAACAGCTGAATATACTGAAAATTCACCCAATAATGTGCTGTAATAATAAAATTTGTCTTTAATGTCACGAAAAAGATGGCCAGCAGCCAAACAATATAATTTTGGAGCATGTTGAGGACCAAGAAAATAAATTGAGGCAAAAGCCCCAAATTTTACTTAAAAAATGAAGAGAAATTGAAAAAATTGGGTAAAAATTTTACCCAATGTTTGTCAAATTCCACTCTAGAAGGTGAATTGACCTCAATATTGATAATTTTTGATGAATTTAAGAAAAGCCCCAAATTTTTTGAATAATTTGGGATGAAATTGTTGATGAAGAATGTCAAAATCTTGAAAAGTCCAATTTTGGTGGCAAAATTGGAGTGAAATTTGGTCAATTTGTTGAAAAGCCCCAATTTTTGTTGACTACACTGCAGAAATTCTTTGAATAAGCCTGAATTAAAATCTATATGTCTACTACACAAGGCAAAAAACAAAGTGTTGATGTGGCAAGCTCAAGAAGCATGTCGGTAGATGATGATCAATAGAAACGCAACGGTGACGGGCCACTTCAACATAGCAGAGAGTGTTGACATGGCAAGCTCAAGAAGCATTCCAGTAGATGATGGTCAATAGAGACGCAACGGTGACGGGCTACTTCAACGTGGCAGTTGGATGAGTGTGGCAAACACAGGCAATTCTTTGATGGTGCATTGGCGATGTGTAGGTCATAGTTTGATAGATAGGCGGCACTCAGGTTGCAAGGCGACTAGTTGACGGAGGCAGCAAATTGCGTGCTACTGGCAAGTGTAGCATGATCTGCCATGTAGCACGAGTAGTGCAACAAGAAGATGATGCAAGTAGACTTGGCGAGCAAGGCTGCTACTGAACAAGTGGTTGCCTATTTGCTAAAAGTGATCATCAGCACACTACGTGAAATGAGACCAGGGCTACATAAAGGCATCCCATGAGTTGTAGACTTTGAAAGAAGGCCTAGTTGATCAATAGCTTGGTTGAGGCGCTTCTGAGGCTGAAGATGGAAGCCTTTGGATTAATGGATCTTGAGGACTATGTGATAAGTTGCGTTCACATAGAAGACAAGACCAAGTGGTGGTGACAATGGTGACATGGTGGCGTGTAGCCGTCGATGATAGAATTAGAGCAGGCACGAGGGCAATGGCTCAAGGGGCAGTTGATCGAGCGGGAGAAGCTCAATAACAATGGCTGGTGGCAAATGATTGTGAGGAATGGCAAGAGTGATGAAAGAAAGTTGCTCTAATACCACTGTTGGCCCAGGCATGGAGTAAATGTGCAATTAATTTAATGGAAAATGAATGAGAATGAAAGAATTAATCGATGCACAACAATGCTCGATCATAAATGACAAGTAATGAATTAATGAAAGAGAGAGGATATAACATACTCTAGGTGATTACACTGAATAATACCACACTTGTGCAAAATGAGGCACGAAGTGTCTCTAAATATTAAAATATGAAACCCTAACGGCTTAATTGTTATAGGAAACCCTAAAATAAACCCTAGCCCTAGTGTCACTTAGTGCTAGGACACTAGGGGCAACAATTGCATGTAATGATAGTTTAAATGCCTAGGGAGCCCGAATCATGGATCAAAGGGCATCGATATGTAGCTCACGAGATGGTCTACTCCTGTTTGCTAAATCTACAAATAATAGTCCATAACCCATCATTCCTTGTAGGTATCCTAGGAAGCTCAAAATAAAAATAAAAATTATTGCAATGCTTTGCCAAGGCCTATCTAGAGTAGGCAAGGGTTGCAACAAGGCTGACATCTTTTGCCTATCATACTTTACCTTGTGACATAGGATGCGTGTCTTGACAAACTGCTCCACATCATACCTCAAAGCTGGCCAATAAAAGAAATGCTCCATTGCCTTGATTGTGGCATCAATATCTTTGAATCCTACATATGGAGGAGCATGACTTTCAGTGATGACTCTAGGCCTCAACTGCTTTGTGACAGAGAGTCGTCCATGCATTATCAAAAATCCACCTCTAAACACAAGGTGCTCTCAAAATTTCAGGTCCGTGCGACACATGCACTGAATAGAGCATGCTAGGAGAGAGAGACGAGGGATGGATATCTCTGGAAGGAAAGGGGATTGAAATGATGGTGCGAAGGTGGTTGCTCATCATATTCTACCTCACAATCTTTTTGATCTTGCTTATCTCAATGATCCTGCTTATCTTGATGATCTGTCATGATGAATATCTGTGTAAACAAAAGCAAGGTTATATGGGCTGCTGAAGGATGCACTTGCAGAGGATAGGGAGCTGTTGTGTGTTTCTAAGCAGTTTTGGTGCCCTTTTTTGGACTAAGAAGATTTCTACTAAGTAGTACTCACTTTTTCTCTGGTGCCTTGAGTTCTTCAAGAACTTCCTTGTCCTCTCTAGGACTCAGAAGGTAGGCTTCTTGCCCTTCCTTGAAAGCTGTGATTATCTTGACACCTTGTAGGCTTAAGTGTATTTGTTATGCTTCATAGTCGGCTTTGCATTAAGTTGCATGCTTGAGAGTTCTTCCAAGTAGGACTTCCCCATATCTTCTCAGTTTGGAAGCACATAAACATGCTGAGTATGCTTTCAGAGGGAATATGGGTCAATTGTTGCATTGAAGAAGAAGCGCAGGCTGGAGAAGACTAGAAGCTTTAAATGCAGATGGGTAGCCTGAATCTTGCTGAAGATGCCATGTGGCATGTAGAGACTGTTGCTGGCCATGAACCACCAGTGGTGTTGGGTAGGAGCCTGTACAGGGAAAAGAGCATGAACAGGTGTGAAAGGTGTATAACACAACAATCTCTCATAAATGCAAAACACTTGCCGATGATACCATGTGAGTGCGCATGTGGAAGTAACTGCTCATTGAGAGAGAAAATTAGAACATAAAGAGAGTGAATGTACCTGAAAAAAAAAACCTGCGTCATGATGAAGAAATTGGGACTGCATACAAGGCTGCCATTGTGCATGTCACAGATGAACACCAGTGAGCATAGATGGAAAGGACTGATGTATATGACCAATGATAGAGCTCTGAACATACGTCCTTGTTTGACTCAGATGGAGGCTCGCAACCAGTAGATAGACATGGGGAGGAACATGGATTGATGCGATTGCTAAAAGGTCTGGCATATCAGAAATGTCAACATCATTATCCCTTAACATCTCTTCTTGCACAAGCCTTGAGACATATCTCCTTAAGGCATAGCCTTGAACTCTCCACTGGTGTACCATCAGCCGAGTTACATCCTTGAACTTGTCCTCTTAGAAAAGATCATTTGGAAAAATCTGTGCGCAACATCCAACCCCGGATTTAATTGCTGTCTTTTACAACTACTATAATGTCTGCAAAGGAGCCTTTGATTGATTCAAGTTAAACCATGTGTAAGGTTACAGTGCAGGAATTGGAGAAGCAGGACAGTTCCATTCTTGTACCTCACTAGGAACTATATAGTCAATTTGTTTAATATACGAAGATGTAGAGTCCACCCTAATCTTAGACTCCACCTAATCTAATGGAAGCTCTTTTCATTCAAATGAGTGCAAGATTGTGTTGCAAACAGAAGCTGGCCGTTAAGTTTCCTGTAATGCAAATTGATGTTTGGGGGCGTTTTGAGTTATCCAGTTGTAAATGTGAGTGCTGCAAACAAACTACACTAAGCTGGCTGGACATCAAGCTTCCAGTCTTTTTGGTCTGATTGATGCTCAAATCTCATTGAACATGCTCTTGCTTTAGGGTGTTGTAACAGCAGAGGGTTCCAATAAGCCTGGTTATTGGGAGTTTGAATGACTGAATGCTGAAATTTGATTGATTGCACAGATAGACTCTAGTCTGTTTATGTCTGACTGATGCTTAAATCTTATTGAATGTCCAGGATGGGAAGATATCCTTTGATGAATTTGCGAACATGATGAGAACTGGCACAGATTGGAGAAAAGCTTCTCGGCACTACTCTAGAGAGAGGTTTGCCAGTCTGAGTATAAAATTGATGAAGGATGGTTCCCTGCAGATGCGAAACAATGAAAATAGGTGACCTTGTTCAGGATGTTAATGCTAATGTCCAATATCCACTGGGGACTAAACAACTTGCTGTTTCTTCCCCCTTAGTCGAGTGGTTGTACTATTTAACCACCTCTATAGGACCACAAGCTCAAGACCTAAGGTGCTTTACGGGGAGTTGTGAATAACCCTCGTCTCCTTGTTCATTCCATACTGGTGAGTTAGTGTTCTGGACATATTGCCATTGCAATTCATGCTTGGAAGCCCCATTCAAGAGGTTTGCTTTCACCTCTGCTTAATCACACATTGGAAGGTTATTAAGAAAGTTCCACTTGGATTGAAGGTTTTTTTACTTGTCTTTCTCCTGCCCCCTTTTTCGAAAGACGCTCGATGCAAGTAACAGAGTGTGTAAGCTTGAAACACATGTACGCATCATGCTGAATCAAGCTCACAACTTCACACAAGAAGTGAATGAGATGGGACACTGTGTATCAATGCCAGCTGATTTGGAAAGCATCAAACATGTACTTGTGAGCTTAAGCCATGTTCAGGCCGGGAGTAATATCTGATATCAGCTTTGTGCCAGAATTGTCATTCTTTTCCTGTTTCTTTCATGTTTACTCGGGGCTGGACAAACAAGGTCACACTGACTGGAGGCCAGAGCTCTCAATATAGTTTCCTTTCAATGTCTTCCATTTTAGTTGAGTTTCTTTCTATTGGTTTAGATAAACAGACATGAGGCTTTATCAAACATTGTAATACTTTTTGGTCTACTAGCTCTTCTGACCTTTTGAAGAGCTTATTATAGTTACATATATATGTGTGTGTGTGTGTGTTTGTCTGAGGCTTCATCAAACGTTGGAATACTTTTTGGTCTATTAGCTCTTCTGATCTTTTGAAGAGGTTATCATAGTTATGCGTGTGTGTGTGAAAGTAATTTGGTAACCTTAGGGTTCTCTTATCAAGCGCCTCAAAACTACACAAAGTATGGTGGCATACAGAGCAAATAATCGATGTTATGCTCGGAAGGTGCACGGAAAATTCATGTGTCAGCAGATATGCTCTGCCAGCTACAATAGGCAGCCTCAATCTACAAAGCCAATTGGGTTTTTTGGCTTTTGCACTATGGCTTTACAAATTACAGCTACAACAGATAGCCTCAATCTAGAAAGCCAATTGGGTTTTTGGGCTTTCGCACTATTGCTCTACATATTTACAGGTCATTTTCTTGACACAACTCGGGACAGATTGGATGATGCCTTCAATGATACATGATGATGTTCCTGAAGCTTGATTTACTCTTAACACCGAACAGAAGATGGATGGATGATTCATTCAAATTTGAGCTCAATAGAAAAAAAACAGAGACAGGTGATGCATTCAAACTTGTAATGGCGGATTGTTCATTCAATTCTCAAGGTTGAGAGAATGACCACCATTGCTGTGTTTTAGCACAATGGTTACATACTCGATGTCTCTAGTATTTGCATCGCTGAAGAATCTTGAAAAACACAAGCTCCTGTGAGCGGCTCTAGTTTCCCCCAAAATCACAATAACCAGAGAATCACCCATCAAATACTTATCATCACAAAACACCTTGGTCATACCATCTTTGTTGGACAAATTTCTCGATGGTTTCAAGCTTCGTCATAATTCCAATTGGAGCCTCTTAGCTCAAGACAGAGATGCAAAAGAGACTACGGACCTGCCACTTTGTTTTACGACCTTCACTAGTAAGACCCTTAAACAAACAAACTTGACCCCTTCTCTAGAAAGGTAGCCTTCACTAGAAGGATCATACTCTTCCCAAACCTTTATTGGAACTTTATAGGATCTTCATCATTGTATTTCTTGCCTCATAAGCTCCTAGGTGTTGCAGCACTTCTCTCATACTTTTCCTAAGGTGAGGGGCAATATGAAGCTTCCATTGACAAATGGAAAGCTTCATAGGCATCTATACAAAGACTTTTTGGCAAATGGGGAGCTTATGTTTGACAATTATCCTATGGCTCTTACATCAACTACTCAATGCAACATTGTTTTTGGTGGGTAGTAGAGCCTTATACAAATTTCCATCGTTCTATTGGCGTGAAATGATATTATCTTGTATTAATTGAATGTTTGGGCTTACATTGATTTTTACTTTAGTCAAGGGGTATCCAACACCTTGACCATGGATTTTTACAAGTGGTCCCAACACAATGTCCATCTTGGTGACAAGGTAAGTGGAAGCCTATAATCAACTTCTTACATCATACAAGGTGCCACACCTCTGGTCAAGAGAATGGAGCCCATGATATTGGGTTTGTCACACTATTTCATTACCACTTGAGCTAGCGGTTCTTACATCAACTATTCAATGCAATTTATTTTTTGGTGGTAGGCTTTGAATTTTCCAAGATTCAAGCCTTTAAAGTCTCATCTATGTGCAAAGGGACATTTCATAAGTGCATTAATTTGCACTTTAGTCTAAATGTAGTGATATGCTTAAGTAGCTCATCAAAGATCAATTCCTAGAAATTAATTACCAAAGTTGGCTCACTAAAGTGCATATACATCTTAGCGATTTATAAGTAGTGGGACCAAGTTTAATGTCCAACCCTTGGGGGAAAATTGAAGGATTTAAACTAAATGAGTAAAAGTCCTAATAAGCCTTAAAGATAAGAACCTTCATTTTATTCATTAACACCCCAACTTTTTCCCGCACTATGAGAAGCAAAAAAGAAATAATTTCTAAGTCCCTGTTAGTTGAATTTCTACATAACACTCTTGACAAAGGGAAGCAAAGGGTCTCATAACACTTGAAAACTAAAATCTTTACTACCAATCTTGTAATGATGGAAGTTAAAATCTCATGCCACAAACAAGTAATCTATTTGTAGCCCCCATTTTTCAAATTTCAAATGAAAGAATCTCTAAATAATTTATAATCTATAGGCACTAAAATTGATGTATCCTATACTAACACAAATAACCTTTTGTCCAAATACATGCTTCACCTTCCAAATACATGCTTCACCTTATCACATAATGCAGCCCAAAACTTCAAATCATGCGTGTGAATCAACTTTATTGACCACACTATGCATATTGAAAGGCTCTAATGTTTCTATGGGATGTGCATCTTATACATGGTTAGAGAATTTAAGCGTTCTAAAGAATACATGCCACTTTTAAGCAAAGTTTTGGAAAACCTCCTTGCTATGACTTACATGAGAGAAATATACACCCCTTTTTATAGTTACATGATATATGTTGACAATTTAGTTTGTGTCCCTTTCTCACATATAAGGTTTATATGTTATTGTAATATTAATTATTATTACTATACTTAAAAGATTAATTATCCATGTGTACACCTCTATGTATACGCATAAACTAGTATCCTTCATAAATATTTCAATGAAGTGATAAAAGCAAAGCACTTATTACAAATTTAGTTTTGTTCTATAATGAATAAAAAATAACCAATAATAATAATAATAATAATAATAAATTTGTTAAATATATACATAAAATATATAAATTTTAATAATAAAACAAAAATTTATTATGCGTCAATTTTGAAATTAGATGAGTCTTATAGGAAATACACGATTTCTATTTCGTTTCTTACATACAAGGTTCTGTGTGTGTGTGTGTTGACTAATGCACTTGTTATATATTATTGTAAAACCATAAAATTAAGAAACCACTAAAATTTTACATGTTATTCTAATGATTAAACAAGAACTAGTATAAAAGTAATAATAATGCATTATTAAATGTTTGAATATATATCACAATGATTAAAAAGTAAAAAATGATTCAAATCAAGTCTGAAATTAGATAAATTAGAACACATTTGTATGTAGTAAAAGTTTTGAATAATGATATCAGGAAAACTAGCAAAGCATTAACAAATTAAGATATACGACAAACATGAGAATGACAGATGTTGCTTTAATTTCAAATGAACTTATACAAAGATGGCTCTGTCCACATGTGGGCCTCCACTATGAACCTTATATGGCGATACTACAAAGAGATGATAGGTGAAGAGCTTAAGGGTAGTTGGAAGAACTCTGATTGGGTGAAAGATAGATTTATGATGGCTTTGGAGGGGTCTTCCTTTTATAGCCTAGGAAGATCGTCTAGTCAGCCTGTTTGACCATATTATGAACCTTTTCTAGTCGACTAGGGAGTTTTCCCTTTATGGTCATGTAGGGGGTGCTGCCCCTCAATCCCTGTCAAGGGGGGCCGAAAGTTGTTATGAATGGTTGCCCCAACTAAGATTAGTGGACTCCGCCTAATGCATGCAAATGGCACACCTCTAGTACTTCTACATATGAGCTTAGGAGATATAGAGGAGGTTACCTCTTTCGACTTTCTCATAAGTCTCCTAGTTGTAGTAAGTCAACATTTCCTAGAAAACTCCATTGTTGCCTACATTCAAGTTATTCTTGCACTAAAGGGAACTTGCATGTGCTTGTATCAAATGTGATTACTAGCTTAGGACAAACTGTAAGCCATACCCTCTACTTGTTTGGTGATAGGTACACCTATGCTTTTTTTGGAGTTGCTTTGGATTACTCCACCCACATGGGAAGAGTAAAATACGACATGTTGGGGTTAGTGGATGAAGCCAACATTTTTTCCCACCAATTGTGCAAAGTTTCCAATGATGACAAGACTTTGGATATTCACTCATTGGGGCATGTACTTTTGCCAAGGAAAACCTCCAAACGAAAATTAGATTGCTATAAACTAGAACAAGAGTGCTCTTAGAGGAACTCAAAATGCTCGAATGACTATGCCAACATCTAAAAGGGCAATCCTAGAAAAGCCGGCATCAATTCACACTCATGTGGCCATCTACAAATGCATATGTACACTAACCCTCCATTTCAACACAATTGATATCTAACCAATGTTTATAGTAGGTGGTCAAAGTCGACCAGCTAGGGTTCAAGTGCCCTAAAAGGTGCAAGGAGGTTAATGTTTCCAAAATAGAATGTCCATGGAGATCGTTTCAACATGTGTTTTCTATGACGCCAAATTTCTTTCAATTGTATTTATAAATTAAGGTTGAAATTGTAAAAAAAATATCCATTAACACCAGACTTTTTCCCACACTATGGAAAGCAAAAAATAAATAATTTCTAAGTCCCTATTAGTTGAATTTCTACACAATTGACAAAGGAAGCAAAGGGTCTCATAACACTCGAAAACTAAAATCTTTACTACCAATCTTGTAATGATGGAAGTTAAAATCTCATGCCACAAACAAGTAATCTATCTGTAGCCCCCATTTTTCAAATTTCAAAATGAAAGAATCTCCAAATAATTTATAATCTACAGGCACTAAAATTGATGTACCCTATACTAATACAAATAACCTTCTGTCCAAATACATGCTTCACCTTTTCACATGATGTAGCCCAAAACTTCAAATCATGCATATGAATCAACTTTATTGTAATATTAATTACTGCTATACATAAGAGTTTAATCATGCATGTGTGTGCATGTATACATACAAATCAATACCCTTCATACATATTATTTTGAAGTGGTAAAAGCAGAGCACTTATTACAAAGTTAAAATTTTTCTATAATGCATAAATAATAACCAATAATATTAATAATAATAAAATTTTAAAATATATAACTTCCAAGAATAAAACAAACATTTAATATGCATTAATTTTAAAATTAGATGAGCCTTATAGGAAATACATGATTTCGAATTCGTTTCTTACACATACAAGGTTTTGTATAACTATTGCGATCGATATATATATATATAAATGCATTAATTGTGTGTGTATGTTGACTAGCACACTTGTTATATATTATTGTAAAACCATAAAATTAAGAAACCACTAAAATTTTACATGTTATTCCAATCATTAAACAAGAACTAGTACAAAAGTAATAATAATTTTTTGTTAAATGTTTGAATATATATCACAATGATTATAAAAAATGATTCAAATCAAGTCTGGAATTAGGTAAATTAGAACACATTTGTATGTAGAAGTTTTGAATAATGATTTTAGGAAAACTAGCAAAGCATTAAGAAATTAAGATATACAACAAACATGAGAATGACAGATACTGCTTTAATTTCAATTAAACTGATACAAAGATTAGATGGCGATTTAGACAAATGATAGATGGAGAGCTTAAGGGTAATTGAAAGGACTATCATTGGGTGAAAGATAGATTTACGATGACTTTGGAGGGGTCTTCCTTTTATAGCTTGGGAAGGCCATCTGGTCGGCCTGTTCGACCATATTATGAACCTTCCCTAATGGACCAAGGAATTTTCCCTTTATAGTCAGTCATATAGGGGGCGCTACCCCAAGATCCTCGTCTCAGGGGGGGCCACTAGCGCCCTCCCCCCCCCCCCCCCCCCCCCCCCCCCCCCCTTAATAGGGGTCCTTGATAACTCCCACACCCTGCAACTCAATGCATTGTGCCTTGAGTTATTACAATCATAATTACTCTATCTAACCCAAAGGTTAGATCTATAAAAGTCACATTTTTGCCATCTACTCACATAGACCTTATCGGACATACAAGTTAGAACCCAAAACCATGCTCACACATGGCTTCTCCTCATAATGGGGGCCTTACAACTTAGAGCACCATGGATCATCGGTGGCACCTTTATGAAGGTGGAGCATTGTGAGCATATCTAACAACATGCACATCATGTGCATGTGCGGATGATGTACATGTGCATGGGTACATGCACACATACATATACAAACATGCATGCAGATGTAGGTGCACGTATACATGCATGCTAATAGTCACACAAGAATGTATTGGATCACCTTCAATTTTCTATAAAGCACAAGTGGTGTGTATCACAAGACTACCTCTATGTTTGGGGATGGTTCCCTTTGGTTCCACCTCCCCCAAACATATATCCCTACACCATGGTACGAAATGGTTAGGCGAGCCTACCCTTTCTACGCTTAAGGATAGTCACACAAGAATGTATTGGATCACCTTCAATTTTCTATAAAGCACAAGTGGTGTGTATCACAAGACTACCTCTATGTTTGGAGATGGTTCCCTTTGGTTCCACCTCCCCCAAACATATATCCCTACACCATGGTATGAAATGGTTAGGCGAGCCTACCCTTTCTACGCTTAAGGATGTCTGATGTCTACTAGTAAGCATTTGTCATATTGCCAAGCAACTCATCATCTTTTCTCAAATCGAACAAACCTATTTATAGTTGATGATAACATCTTGGTGTGGATGAAGTTATTGGGCACTCCCCTTGCTCATAGTAGACTTTATACAATCCATGTACCTTGATATGGTACTAATATTTTGGGATGCTATAAATTTTTATAAGGTTTAACTTCTAAGACATGGTATCAATTTATTCCTCTTTATAGCTACAACCATTCTAGTCTTGAAATGGATGGCAGATACCGTAGGCATGTCTCGCTTTCACTATGCCCTCTATCAAACCTTATCTGCAGTAAAATAAAGGGATGGGGTCCAAAGTACTTATGATTGGCCTCGATGTTACCTCTACCTATAATAGGTAGGGGGTAATGCTGTCTATTAGCCATGGCCATGGTCTCACACTTTATGGATCATGTATTATATCCTTAGCATGGTTGGACCTTAGTTATGTTAGTCTTATGTGTGAGGCAGTCTTTATTTGTCTTATGAAGTTTAGTGCCTCATGAAGTGCAGTTTTGAGGCAGTTAAAAGACATGACCTAAAGAGGCATTCATGTGTGCCATTTTCATGAATTTGAAAATTTATGATGTCTACGCTTAATGTATGATGGTTTTATCTAGATATATTAAGGATCTGACAGTTGGTGCCATCATCTACTGTGTCTTTCTCTTATTTGCAGTATGTTCTCTATGATTTACTTATTATTATTTGATTTGTAGTGCTGAAGTTAGTGTTTCTATGTCTATATGTGGTTATTTTTGAGTTTCAATGAGTTTTGGTTATGAGATTTGGGATTTACCCCATGAAGCATTCTCTGTCCTGTTATGTATTCTGCATAGATAGGACAACAGATATTGAGGATTTGACAATTGGTGCCATAATCTACTATGTCTTTCTCTTACTTGCAACATGTATTCTATGTATTCTGCATAGATAGGACAACAAATATTGAGGATTTGACAATTGGTGCCATAATCTACTGTGTCTTTCTCTTACTTGCAACATGTTCTTTGTGATTTACTTATGATTCTTTGATTTGTAGTGTTGAAGTTAGTGTTTCTATGTCTCTATGTGGTTAGTTCTGAGTTTTTATGAGTTTTGGTTATGAGATTTGGGATTTAACCCATGAAGCATTCTCTGTCTTGTTATGTATTCTGCATAAATAGGGAAGCAACACTATCCATGACATTAGCCATGCCAACTTTGCATTTCAATGTGCATAGATATTTCTACATTATCATCTACCGTATAACCATCTTCATCCATGCTTCCAATTAGAGGTTCACCCTCTTGCCTTGGCACTTGACCTTGTACTTTCTCTTTCCATGAGGCTATGCAACATTCTTAAGCAGTGCTCAACAGACACCCCTTACTTACACATGCTGTAGAATTGAAACATTGGTTGTGTTGTCCTGAGGGATTACCCACACCCAGGCAATAAGAACAAGGCACTAGGAGCTGCCTCTACATATCTTTACATGTACCAAATTCTTTCAAGGGTTACATAATTTTTTGGATATACTACATGTGTCCTCTGTTTTGGACTCATTTGGCATACCTTGTAACTCTAATCTCCTCTATCAAAGACTTGGTTTTGAATTGTTATGACTCTTTGAAGTTATGGATGCAATTCGGTTCTTTCTTGGTATCACCACTACTTTGTTTTAACACACACACACACACACACACACACACACACACACACACACACACACACACACACACACACACACACACACACACACACACACACACACACACACACACACACACACACACACACACACACACACACACACACACACACACACACACACACACACACACACACACACACACACACACACACACACACACACACACACACACACACACACACACACACACACACACACACACACACACACACACACACACACACAATTGTTATGACTCTTTGAAGTTATGGATGCAATTCGGTTCTTTCTTGGTATCACCACTACTTTGTTTTAACACACACACACACACACACACACACACACACACACACACACACACACACACACACACACACACACACACACACACACACACACACACACACACACACACACACACACACACACACACACACACACACACACACACACACACACACACACACACACACACACACACACACACACGCACACCCACACGCACACGCACACGCGCACGCGCACGCGCACACGCACACACACATACAGAAACAAGCTAAGGAAAGGGTGGAGGGGGAATTAAAGAAGTCTACCCATAATGTATACACTTATGTATTTTTGGAAAAACCCCTTTTCCATTCCACGTGTGATGATGCCGCAGGCCTCCCATGGTGATCCTTGGGTGCATAGTAAAACCAAAAACCCTTTTTGCCTTGATGAAAGTTGAGACCTCATACTATATAGGAAACATTTTATTTTATCTCACAAAAGGCAGTGATAAATTTGATTTTCCATTAAAAAGAGTTGTTTTTTTTTTTCAAGGTTTCTTTAGAAAAGAGAGCATACGGGTTGTTTTTCTTTTTAGCTTGTAATTTTTAGGCACCCTCATTGTGCATGCCATCACCTTCTAGTCATTATGCATCTCCTCCTCCTTTTCTTCTTTTATAGTAGGTGGAATGTAAGATCTCATTTTATGGATCATTTCTCTTTCTAACATCATTTATATATTGTAAATTTAGATATAACAAGTACTAGTGTTTTAAGGTCAATATGTTTCAAAACTTCAAAACCTTGAGATAGCCAAAGAAATGAAATGTGAAATGAAACCTCAAAACCTTGAAACATGAAATAGGATGTAACGTTTCTAGTGGCTATGCTTGGGTGTATCCCATGAAACTTTAGAAATACCTTATGTTAAACAAAACATAAGGACTTGCAAAAGATAGAGGGGATACCAAAATAATTTCAGAAGAAAAATAATAGATTTTTCCCCCAGCACTCTTAAGAAAAGGATAAAAAGATTTCCACTAACACCTTCAAACAGTAGAAACTAAATATCCCCAAGGAAAATACTAGAAAACTTAGAAAACAACCAAATACCGAATAATTCCCTCTTAATAAGCTTGTCTTCTAGCACAAACATTGTTAAGAGAGTTATATGTGTACATCCATCAAATATGGATAACTGTTGGGATGGAATCTAGAAGCATCCAATATGTACATAGCCTCAAAGAGATGCTTGATTATTTTAACAATCTTTTAATGATTGAATGAAGTTCTCCCAAACTCATGTGCTTATTTAATTCATGTTGTCGAAGAAACAATGCATGGTCCAACATATGGCTGATGACCCATTACTTGTTAAGTAGTCAAACTTGGTATGTGCTAGTATGAAGGTAATATAAATGTAATCTCAAGGTAGGACGATTTAGGTTACCTATTATGCCATGGACACAATCATTAGACTATGCACCTCAAAGTTGAAGCAAAAATTGCCATACATGTTGTGTATTTGTATAAGGGGAGGGGGGGGGGGGGTTTCAAAATCTTTATTCTATATACAATTAATTTAAAGTAGAGGTTGTATTGTGTTGTGAGTATGTGAGAGGGCGAGATAAAAGCTATTGTATATGCTATTGCTCTTTCAAGTTTTGGATCTTGCTTAAATGATCGACTATATATCAACATAATCTTCTATCCAATGTTGTATCTATTTAAAAAATCATGTTGGGTATATGTAATTATGCTCTTTGGACAATCAAGGTAATTGATCAAGGGTGTTCTAATAAACAAGGATCAAAACTTGCACAAATGTCAATGATGGGTTTTTTGTGAGCATGGGTATGGCATTATATGACAAAGTTCTTGAGTTGACTTCAAAAAGTGTCAAATGATTTTTATCTAAAGATTTCCTAGTCCTTAGTCTTATTCTTGTGGTTTTGTGTCTTGCATTATGGGATGCAAGACACCTACCCACTTTAAGGTTACATTGTACAAGAGGTTGATCCTTAAACTCATAATGTACATGCAAACTAGTTTTGAGTGATGAATCGTCCCCTCACATATTTCCTTATTGAAGTTGATTGCTTGCAAGAACAAATGGTGTACATTGTTGTCTTTTAACTAAGTACCCCTTAGCATAGTCTCCCTTGTAGGCAAATTTTCTTGTTGATGATTTTTTTTTACTAAGAAAAAATGTGTCCATGTAGCATAGGTCAAGGTATATGGACCATGCATCATATTAAGAAATCTCTCTTTCTCTCTCCTTTATGTATCATCATAATGCACCATGTCTCCTCATGTCAAAGGCCACATAGATGACTTTTGTGTAGTGTAGTCCTCTTTTTATAGTTACTACATTGAATTCATTATAGTACAACAATTAATGGAGTGCAAGTCCATCGTGGGTATACACAACTTCACAACTTGACCATGGTGACTGTCAACACCCCCACTTGTGAATTTATGTGTGGGGATGGTATCTAAAAATCTTAGGCTAGGTCCACATGTATCCACATGGGAGGAATGCTTTAGACAAGTATGGGTGGGGTGCTTTTCACACGAAGTAGATGAACAACTGTAACTGTAATGTCACATACTTGTTAGATTATGAGATGGCCACTTGTTTGATAATTGTGAGGTCATTGGCTTAGTGTTTGCAATTTGCACATTTCGACTATGTTTATGAGATGGAAGGGATGGTGGTTAGGAAAATTTGATGACATTAGTATTGTGCTTGCACATGCTAGAGCAATAATCATATCAATGAGGTGTGGATAGTAGAACCCATACGAAGATAAGCAAGCTTACTTAGACTATACTTATTATCTAACGTAGAAATTTAAACACAATTCAATAAATAAAAAGAAACGAGGTAAAAATCTTGCTCCTTCCTGGTAGTTGTTGCTAGCTTATAAAGGTTCTTGTTTGTGGTTGTTACTGTAATATAATAACCACACTCTTAAGTTAGTTCATGGTTATAAATGTTTTTTTCTCCTTCACATGAGCGCAACTTTGTTGTGTGAGTTGTAATTAACAGTGGTCCATAATGGCCTAAAACTCCATGTCGATCTTGAAAGATGATGTCACTTGAATGACCTACAACAAAATAAGGGCTGTAGTGGGAGCTCATGCTCAATTGCCAAGACCCACGGACTGCTTATTGATTCGTGTTTCAAGGGAGAAAAAATGGCTATCTCTCACCTAGCCGATGTGCCTTCGATCCTACGGGGGTGTAGTGAGCTTATCTTGATACCCAAACGAGTAGCCTCCTCCCTCAAGCAACCCGGTAGCTCCACGATTTGAGATGCAAGCGCAAGCAACCTCAAGCTCCATCCTCCATAGCCACGTGTGAGAGAAGAGAAGAGAAGAAAAGAAAAGAGAAGAAGAGAGGAGATGATGGAGAGCTTCTTCTCCTTGATCCCTCACCCTTATACACTCACTCCCTCACACTCTCACACTCCCTCTCTCAAGCACACACAAGTAAGCAAGAAGGAGAGAAGAAGAGATCACTTTTTCCACACACCAAAGAATGAGCCTTTCATTCACTTTTTGAGTTTATATACAAAACCCTAAATCCCTTGGGCACCCATCCCCTTGTTTTCATGACCGGGCATCTTGCCAAGGTCCTCTTTCTCTATTCCCTTCTAGTTGCCTTATCCCTTCACCTATGTTCCTTTAGACTTTACAACTTGCCTAAGAGGGGGCTTGGTGCTCTTATAAAATGAATTACATTGTGCCTCGCACTTTCCTTATGAGAGCTCTCAGAGGTTCTCCCTCATCCTTGAGAGAGCCTTGCTAGAATATTTGGTGCTTTCCCATGTTCTTTCTAAGCATGTTGTTGGAATATTCGGTGCTCTCCCTCATCCTTGAGAGCACCTTACTAGAATCTTCGGTGCTTTCCTTCATCCTTGAGAGCACCTTGCTAGAATATTCAGCAGCCTCCCATGTTTTTTATCTTGCCTTCTCCTCCACTTTTCGTGCATGGGTAAAATGAGCTTCTTCATTCACTTTTTGACTTGGGCTTCCTCGATCTTTCTCTGTTTCCTTTTGGCTGCGTGATCCTTGTTCGTGACGTGTCTTGTATCGTTGTAACAAGGGAAGCCCCCTCTTAACTCCAAAAAAGAGAACTTGCTAGGGTTCTTCCGAATGTTCTTAACTAAAAAAGTAAAAAACACATTAAGGTTATAAACCTTTAGACTCAAGAGGATAGTCATATGTGAATGGGGGTGACTCCCTCCTTGAGTATAAAGTTTTATAACCATATTGAAATTAAAAACATTAACCTTAAAACTCAAGGGGAGAGTCATGTGCAGATGGGGGACATCATAGAAAATGAGATATGTGATGGGATAAGAAGCCATAAAATGAGAAATTGAAAGGCATCTTGTTATCGGCCCTCATTTCCTACTCCATTATGGTAGATTTTTACTAAACACAAAATATTTTGTTATCTTCAAATTTCCATCATAGCAAAGGCATTACTCTCGAATCTACTAGACATATATGAGATAGAAGAAACTCTTTGCAACATCAATCAAGAGGTCATGTTAGTTGCCAGAATAGTGGCCCCTATCCAACTCCTTACCCTATGAAAATTGGTAGATATGCGATACTTAGTATGACAAGTGTAAGATGATACATAATACAAAGGTGAAGCGTTCCAAGGAAGCCACTTTCATTACCTTGGTGGGTAGACATGATTTTTTTTTTCACTCCCTCCTCTCTCTCCTATATTCTAAACCATGGGCATAGTCAATCCATAGTAGCCATAGCCACAATAGACTATAGAGCCACAATCATGGTGTAGCCGTGGTTGTATCTCTCAGTCCTCATGTTATTTTTGCACTAAAACTCCACTAAAAAAAAGGAAAATCAAGTTATGCTCCTTAGTGCATGTTTTGGACATCTGGAGGATCGGAACAAGCATAATGTCTAGCTACCATTTGATCCTCTTCTAGCACCTATATTCAGTTGGCCCTTGCTCGCCAATCAGCTCAATAAAAATTTCACATCTAGAGAAGCGCATAAGGGATCCAACATCAAGCTTATCAATATCTTCAACATAATCCATCGATGCAAGTTAGTCTCTATTCAATTCCTTCTAGATGATTCTATTTTTTGGCACTACGACATGTGAAAATATCTCATTTCTAAATGAAATTTGCAAGAATATATTGAAGAAATACTCTTTTTTAAAGCTCTATCCATAGAATTGATATTGTTTCTAGTTTGTAGGGAACAAACATGCTAACAATGAGTGGTGTTTCTTTTTGAGGATCTTTCAATGGAATCAACTTCATTTTTAGTGTTTAGAAAACATACATTCTTACATCCCCAAAATGTTCTTTTTGGATCCCTCTCCATAGAGTTATTTAGAATGTAGTTTGCAAGGGAATAACATACTCACAATTTCTTTTCGTCTACAAAATTATCATTGACATCAACATGGAAGTAGCAACATTAGTTTTTGATAATAATTAGAGATCCTAAGAAAGTCATTATGAATGATTTGATGAACTAGCCATAAAAGAAACCATGAATGTATCGTCTACTTAAACTATCATTTAACCATCAATGATCTATTTGCTTAAACTATCATTGAACCAACACTAATTTAAGGCTCTTAAAATCATAAAAGCATTTTTAGGTTTGGCATCGAGGATGCAGGCTAGGCAATGTTGAAAGAAAGGTCCACTATGAGATTCTGACATTCAACCTTTTATCTATTGTGGTATTAGAGTGCATACTCTTTTATATGCAGTTTTAGCACCATAAATTACATACACTATGGCCTAATGAAACTAGATAATTTATGCTTGGGCCTTGATCATCATACTTATGCTATTTCATTGATAATGACTATATCATGCACTTCTTTCTTGAAACCATCTTTTGCTAGACTTTAAGCTATGTAATAGGAAATGCATATAATGTTTGATGTTTTGATTTTATTCCAAGTACATTAAATGATTTTTAGTTGTACAAAGGCAATTGCAAATAATTTTTTCATTTCATGTAGTAGTTGAAAATGATTTTGAGTTTTTAAAATAGGTTTCCTACCAATGCTACAAAATTGTTAGCACATATCAATGCACACTTATCTTATTCATACACATGTTGTATTATGGCACATCTCAATGGATTGATTGGCTCAATGCCAAGACTAGATAATGCAAGCAAGTAGGTTAGATTCCATCTTTTTCTCTATTTATGTTGGCCATGTTCTTTGTTTGACACCTTCATTTATTCAATGAAATCAAAATACACTTTGCATGCAAGGTAGGCCAAGATTAATAGGTTTAGTAATAAGGCTAGGTAATGCAAGAAGGTAGTCAAGTTCAAACTTTTATTTGCTTATGTGGGTCAAGCATATATCATGTTCCACACATTCATATTTTCATTGAAATTGGAACACCCTTTGTAATTCTTATGTGTGTAAGGACAATATCTACAACATTGGAGAGTAAACAATTGAGGTGTTAAAGGCAATGGCTACCATTAATATAAGGTGGTGGATACACAAGCTCTCCTCATGCATTAGTATGTGCATTCCTAAACTTTCAATGGATGGATTTTGTCATCTCAATTACTTCATAATATAAGAAGAAGCTCATTATCTAACTCTTATCTAATGGTAACCAATGTAACTTAAGCTTGTGAACTTCTATAAGTAGTAGATATGTTAGTTTTTTTGTGTCCATCAAGCACATAAGGCATTGAGACATGCTTAGTTGCTAAGAGAAACCCATAGAAGCACGATGGTAATCAAAGAGACATTGCCGAGTGTTGGTGATAAAGTTTAGTGACTTAGTGTTAGCTCTATAGACTGAGATTTGAATATAGGCACCTTGAGAACAACCTCAATGAGCTTTAAAGAAAACCCCAATGTGTATGAACTATCTTATCCTCAATGTCATGGTCCCCTATAGATGCTATAATACCCTCTAAGCCCTTCCTAGTGATAGAGCTCCTAGTGAGGTTCTTTTCTTGTCTTTCAAAATCCTATTCAAGGATGGCAAGTTCTTCTACAAAAGCAACCCGACATCACAAGCATAAACATTTTAGCCCATCTCACAAAAATTGTCTCAAACTCTTCTTCTTTCCAAATGATGGTATACCCCTCTTTCTTTTTGTCTTAACACTCTCAAGGTGGGGAGCCTTAAAAAATTTCTAGTGGCATCTTACTTTGCCCTCCTAGCTTAGAAACTAGGAAACAACATTAATCCCTTAACCCAAAGGTAGAACACACACTCACTCTTGTACAACCAATCACAAGATTCGAGGCACAATCCAAATGACACATGGGATACTACCTCTCTCTTTTTATAGATGGTGCTTAGATGAATTCAAAACACAACCATCTCTATGGAAACACATAACACTCAAAGAAACTTCTACTATCAAAGATGGCAATGCATGATCCTCTTTCTTTGTGTCTTGAATGCATAGCAGTAACCTCCCACCCATATGCAACTAGAAAGACATCACCAAGCCCAACCTCCCTAGTACTATTGTATGCCCATGTAAGTACCTATACCATATATATGCCATTAGAGCCACAAGTTTTGAGAAAAGGGGCTGTTTATCCATATTCATTAAGACTTGGCTTGGAATCAGCAATTGTCCAATGAAAACATGTTTAGAGTAGTGGCATTAACCGAGGCAGGCGCTTGGGACATCTATGATGAGAACAAGATCTGAAGGCAGGGTGGCTGCTCGATTCAAGGCTGATCCAGAGTGCTTTCTTGGTTATCAAGTGCCGACCTGGAGAGGAAAGGCCTCGCAACGCGTGATAACAAACTCGGGCTCCCATTATTATGGTAAGGATCACCAGCTTTTACATGAAATTCCGAAGGCAATATAAGGATCACCAACTTATATTGCTGCTCCCAGATGGTTCACCCAGCTAGTGCCTGCTGCATTCTGCTACAGCACCGCCCTTGTATCTGGCACAAATCTCCATTCCTTGATCTCTGCAGCTCTTCTTCTTAGCAGGCCCCAGCCTCTGTCAAGTTCGTTCTCCCATCCAATTATCCTCGAATGAGCTTCCCACTCACCGTCTCGACTTCCTGTCGGTTCAGAGGCGGAGCTCCCTACGAGACTGTAGCAGTCACCCCCCGCACAGGCATAGCTCCCTACGCGGAGACTGTAGTAGTCTTCCTGCCGATCAGAGGCAGAGCTCCCTGCGAGACTGTAGTAGCAGTCGCCCCCCTCGAAATAGCAGACCCACGTTGGCTTCGTGCTGCCGACCAAGCTCCTGTTTGGACCAGTTGATGCCTGCCATCCTTCGACCATGGCTTCTTCGTATCTTGAGTAGCAGTAGCTGGCCCATCTTCTGCGTTTCTCTTTAAATAGCAGGAGGCTTGCTCATTATTTTACTGAAGGGAGCTCCTCCTCTGATACTAACCACAATAAAAATCCAACCACCTTAGTTCACAAGTAGGCACTTTGCTAGAAAAAGAACAGCTTGCAAGAGAGGTTTTAGAGCAAAAGAGAATAGTGTAGTATGCGGGTGCAAGGCGTGGGTGTAGGGAGGAACACCTTAGCTATTGCTAGATGATTGCTCATTATAATGCTTGTGGCACCCTTGATCTCCCTCACACATATACACAAGAAAGTTTGGTGTGCTATATCAATAAAAACAAAAGAGAATTTTAGTAGTATTATGAAGGCACAAGGCCAAGGTGGAGAGAGGAACACCCAGGCAATTGCTAGATGATCATTTGTTACAATGCTTGTTGCACACTTGACCTTCCTCATAAGCGAAGCCTAACTACGGGCCCTCTTGTGGCATGCCATAAATTCAACTATGTAGGCTTTCCCAATTTCATACTTAATGAAATAACTTAAGTTTATACATATTTACTCTATATAAGGTAGACAATAGCCCAAGCACAATAACTCTTTGTAATTTATCATTTCATTACATGCACACTTTTCCTTTTGCAACTAAACATTGGGTGAGGTTCAACTGATGTTAGGCAAGCTATATTTGAAAATAAGAAAGTCAACACACACACACACACACACACACACACACACACACACACACACACACACACACACACACACACACACACACACACACACACACACACACATGCACACACGCACACACACACGCACGCATGCACGCACATGCACACACACACGCACACACATTGTGATACTCTCTAATCCTCACCTAGGCATTATCATAACTTTCAAGGTTTATAACAGGAAAAGCTCCCTCATTGACCGTAAAAGGCTACTCAAATTGATTTATATAGAACTAAGATTTTTTCCTTAAATGACCATAACCCAACTTATAACTGAGATCTTACCACATCCGTGTATCACATTTCCAACTAATGTATATATAAATGACATGTGATGCGAAGTAAACTATTCATAAGTCAAACAAAAATAAGTAGAGTTAAATAAGAACCAAATTGACAATATCATCATGTTTGCAAGGACAACCCCCTTGATTAAAGATTGACTCAAGCATGAATAAGACCATAATCAAGTTTGAATAAGAATTGAACTAAATTGATAGCATATAGTCAAGATAGAAGATGTTTTGAATACATCAAACTTTTATCTTGGCAATGTCCTCATGACATTTGATCTCATTATCCAAATGTCCTTACATAGACACCTTCTTTTTCTTTGTTGGAATTGAGGAGTCGTGTACATTGGATGAATGTGCTTTGTTGTCACCGAGTAGTTGAAAGCATTTTGTCAACAAAGGGTGTCGCATGCTTCAAAGAATAACCAAAGCCATCATTTATTAGCAACCATTTATTATATGGATATGGCCCTTTCTCTCACAAGCTTCCTTTGATTTGTTTCAAGGTTGCAAATAGCTTATTTTAAAATCATTCAAGATGTGGTTTTAAATTAGGGTCTCCTTCTACACAAGTTGCAAAAAAATTTCTCACTCAAACATAATGAATATATATGCAAAGTATTCACACTTGTATGTGAGATCTACTTGCCAATAGCATAGCCTCTTGAAATCTCTCATATATAACTTGCATTGTATTTCCTAATATCAAATGAGGGTCATTTAAAAAAAGTGAAAATAGTGTGCTCATTAAAAAAGATTGTGAAATATTTGCATGGGTACATTATTCAAAGCTTAAACCCAATAAAGTGTCTTACCTTGTGATTGTGGGGCATCAACATTATGGATTGCAAAGTGAATGCTATTTTCTTCTATGATGTCATTCTCCACAGATGCCATAGGTAAGTGAGGAATGAAGGTGGAAGTATGACCATGATTCCATGAAAGCAAGAATGATGGTTTACTATCATTGAAACTAGATGATTACTAAATTATAGAAATCACAAAGTTACCTTCTATATGCATATGGTACATGTCTATGGACTTAGTGACAATGGTATTGACATCAATACTGGCTACCATCATAACCTAGGCTTGCATAGATTTCCTTTCATTGCCCAATCACAATTACAATTTTCCCACTCACAATCAACATTATGAATAGTGTAGCACAACTTGGTGTTGCTCATACTTTTAAATCTGACAAGGCTATGATAATCATGCATGAACTTTACAAAGTGATCAAGAATAATCTTTGCTCATTCCAAGGAAGATAGTACAATCTTCTATATTATAAAATTTTGTTTAAAACCAACTTCCTTCATAGCTTCATTGTACCAATGATAAAGGCGACAAACTGTGAGTAAGTTGTGGAGAAGCCAATCCACTCATCGCCCATATATCAAGCGATGACCATATGAGAATTGGTTTTTCAAGACACCATGGTATGTTTCAATAGAGGCATTGGTCTTGATTTGCATGGTGCATTGTGTGAGTTGAATGGATCCATATATGTATATGAAAGCAATTTGATATTCTGTAAAACATAAAGTAAGTAGCCTACTTTATCTTTTTATAATTGTAAAGGAGGTACAAAGTTGGATGTAAAAGTATGTAGTATGGAAAGCCAATTATCTTGGAAGTATGACATGAAGGTTTCTTGAGCATTTTACTTTATCAAGAAACTTTCCATTAGCTTGGATGCCTCCTCCAATCTTCTTGCCTTAGTGGATAACGTCGATAATGCATGTTCATGATGTGTCCCAAGTCCCTGAACATACTAGCTCTTATTTGGGGATTTGCAACAACTTTCTTTATCATATGCTTTAATCAACATCTTCGAACATGCCATATACACAAATATATTGGGAGAACAAAGATTTTCCTAGAGCATGCAAAGCTATAATATGTGATCCATGGATTATGAGAGAGAAGCTTACTGTAGTGCATTAATTTCTGCTTTTGCATCATCTATCATCACTCTTGGTCATAAAAGCATCCCTCCCAATCTTTTACATGGGGTTTGACATTACCGGATTCTTCACATATGCTATGTGTTGATGAAACACTTGTTGAGATGTGAACCCTTTATGGAGAATATTGGCTACCCATGTCTTTGCATCATTTGATAACCAAGGTGAGATGGTTAACCTTGAATCTGATAGCCCCTTGCCATGACAAATATGCCCATCCAAATCTATGTGTTTATGGTCAATGTAGTTGACACTTGCAATTGTGGGCTATAAATATGGGTTATAAATGTAGAAATGGCATCTACAACCCACAAAGTACTTGACACTTCTTACATTGGGACATTTAGGATGAAGAGGTTGGGATGCTTTGGACTTGTTGCACATGTCTTTGGGACCATAGGCACACCAATAACTAAAAGGTGAAAATACTCAACCGCCCCAAGTCCTATGGACCACTTACTGTTTCAAGCGAGCTTACCTCGATGCCAGAATGAGTTGCTTCCTCCCTTAATCACATCGGTAGCTCCATTATTCAAGATGCGAGCTCAAGCATCCTCAAGCCTCCACCTCCAAGCTCCATCCTCCATAGCCACATGCAAGAGAAGAGAAGAGAAGAGAAGATGATGGAGAGCTTCACCTCCAAGATCCCTCACCCTCACACACTCGCTCCCTCACACTCTCACACTCCCTCTCTCAAGTACACACAAGCAAGAAAGAAGGAGAAGAGAAGAAGATGAGTTCACTTTGCCATGCACCAAAGAATGAGCTTCTCATTCACTTTTTGAGTTTATATACAAAATCTTAATCCCTTAAATTGGGCGATCATTCCCTTTTTTACATGACCGATCGTGGCCTAGGTCCTCTTTCCCATTGTTCTCCTATCTTCTTTGCTTCCTTTCTACCGCCCGTCTACCCTTACAATTTGCACAGGAGGGAGCCTGGCACTCTTTTACAAAAGTTTCAAGGGCGCCTTGGATTTACAAATTTGCTTTTGTCTTTGACTTATCTTTTAAGGCCACCCTTACGCTTTCGGCCCTTTCCCTTCTTGTTTCTTTCGTTGTGTCCAATTTCCTTTTGGGCCACCTCTTTCAGCTCCTCACTTGCACTTTTCCACTTTTTCACTTTTTCTTGTACTGAGGTTAACATTACCCCTCTCCTTGTTGAGTGCCAGTCCCATGGCACTGATGGGTTGTAGTTGGAAGGTGGGACGGGTGTAGCCAAATGGCTTTTTGAGTTTGTATACAAGCCCTTGCTACTGGGGATGGTGTTGGATGGATCTACCCTTGAAATTGAATATGGTGTTAGGGCTGGTCCCTCCCTGACGCTGATAGTGGGTGGATCGGTTCTTTGAAATTACAGATGGTGTTGGAAAGATCCCTCTTAGAGAATGGCGGGTGGGCAGATCTGTCCTTGAAATTGATGATGGTGTTGGATGGAACCCCCTCTCGCCCTTCGAGGTCAATATGATGTGATTCTAACCTAGCTTTTTCCTATTCCCTTCAAGTTGCCTTATCCCTTTTGCCTATGTTCATTTAGACTCTAAAACTTGTAGAGGAGAGGACCTGACGTTGTTATAAATGAATTACATTGTGCCCCGCACTTTCCTTGCAAGAGCCCTCAGAGGTTATCCCTCATCCTTGAGAGAGCCTTGCTAGAATATTCAGTGCTTTCCTTCATCCTTGAGAGAGCATATTTCATCCTTGACATGACCTCCCTCATCCTTGAGAGAACCTCACCAAAATATTCGAAACTCCCCCATGTATTTTTCGAGCTTTCATTCTCCTGCACTTTTCTTACCTAAGCAGAATGAGCTTCTTCATTCACTTTTTGACTTGGGCTTCCTTGGTCTTCCTCTGCTTCGTTTTGGTTGCATGGTGACATGTCATGCAACAGCGGTCGTGTAAGGCAATGATGATGGGGTTTCGTGGGGATTGGTCTTGGGAAGAAACAGATCAACCGATTGAGGTGGGGGAAGGCTGAGAGTGAATTGAGTGGATGATGGGGCCTCCGAAGTTGGTGGGTTGCAACATTTTTATTTACCTGAAAAGAAAAGAAGGTGTACTATTTGGGGGTGTGTCTACCTAACTGTGTGATGCATTGTGCTTGTGCTAGTGGAACTCGGAGTTGGGTCGAGACAAGCATGGGTGTTGTCCCACACTTGAGGACCCAGTTCATGCATCGTTGTAGGTGCTGTGCATGGCTTAGGGAGATAGGTTGTGAAGTCATGCCCTTGAGGTGCCTTGAGCATGAAGTGGGGAATTAGGGATAGAGCTAATCGGACCGAAACCACCAGACATTTCTAACTTGAGGACCCCTAGGTGCAATGACTGTGACCCCCTTTTTTTGCACATCATTGATCTAGCCATTGCACAAATATCTTTGCCAGCGTTGAGGTTAAAAAAGAGTGGTGGAAGGCGGCATTCTTGTGAAGTAGGGTCTTGTCTAAACCTACTACTAAGGAGCCACGTCTTACTACCCCCTTTCAAAACTTGGCCATGTGTCTTTAGTTGGCCTTTGCCTCTCTTCTCCCCTGTGCTCTGGTGGCTCTACTTCTTTGGGCCCTGTAGTTTGCAGTTGGATGTGCAGCCCATGTCTTAGAGCCCTGTGGGTGATCTCGAGCTTTCTCTTTAATGACTCAACGGCCTCCTCTTCCTCAGATTGTGTGGCATCTAAGAGAGTGTGGAGGAAGGCACATTGTTGGCCTTCCAAAGTCACTTGTGTGGCCTTTGTCACCCTACTCTATGCTAACATCCTATCGCCTTCCACAAGGGCTAGTCGTTGCGCTAAGTCTCTCACCCTTTCTTCGCTCCTATCTACCCATTCATTTACTTTTTTTTTCATTTCTTCCAGGCTTTTATTGTACCTACAAGATAATGCCCTTAGCCTCCTCTCCTGTTCTTTGATTTCTCTTTCCAAGCGCTATTGCTCTCCAAGCTCCGAGGCTATCCTTTTTTTCCAAATTTTCTATATGCTTTTGGTATCGTCGGCTTCTCTCTTCTTCTACCGCTTCTAGCTGCTTTGCAGCCTGCAGGGCCATTACGGTAAACACCATGCGCAATTTGGAGAACTGTTTAGCCAAATTTTGAACTAATGTTCTAAGTTTTAGCCCAGTGATGGGTCTGTGATGTGCCTTTAGCTTTATGTAGCATTTGGAGTCAATTTCGGGGTTCATGGTTTCTCTAATATGTTGCCTCGTTTGTTTTTGGCCAATCAGATTTTAACTGCTCAGCATTTTGCATCTAGGTCTCTGGGTCTCGGCTGCTGCCCACTTCAAGCTGCTAAGCGGCCGCTCCTCCTGATTTCATCTATTCCGTGTGCCAAAACCAAGTTTTGAGCGTCAGAAGGACTCTCGACAGTTTGTGCTGCTGAGCTATAGCCGGGTCAGGTCAAATTTCTAAGAATTTGATAAAAATTTACATTCGGCCCAACTGGTCCGAATTGCAGGGTCCGAGTGGGTCACTTGGACAGGCCGAGGGCCAAATTCGTGACTCGGGCAGTGTAGACTCGGACGGGCCGAGTGGTCAATTCGAACGAGGTCACTCGGACGGGCTGAGGCACTTGGGCCAAGGGCCGAATTGGTCGATGGTCTGAATGGTCGACTTTGACGGGGCCGAGGACCGATTAGGGTTTCGGGCCGAGTGGGCCGAGCGAAAGAGGGCGGAGGGCCGATTCTAGGACTGGGCCCAGGAGCGGCTGCTCGGATGGGCGGAATGTGGCTCGACGATGACAACGAGATGTCGATCTTGCTTGATTCGTGCAATTTACCCAGTCATAGCAAGCATAAACCTCGAGATCCTATCTAGGGGGATAGAGAAAGGGATTCATATACTTGAATAGAGCAGTAGGCTTGTCGATGGCAAGATCGGAGTGAATCGTGCGATGGCTCTCTTTCTCTCTCTCTCTCTCTCTCTCACTGAAATGGTCACAAATGAGCTCTCCCTTGGCCTCTTGGCTCTTATGCCCCTTCCCGAGTATGGTGTTGATGCCCCCAATCACTCACTTGCTGATCTTAGGCATCATAAGCGAGCTTTTTACCATTTTTTGCACGATTTTTGCCCTGTTTTACCCTATTTTGCAACAGTAAACCCTAATGCTTATTTTCTTTGTTTTTCTTTGTTTTCTCCTACTCTAATGCATCCAATTCACAACATAAATACCTACACTACTCCATCTCACAATGTAAATCTCAAAAAAGCAAAAAATCTACTTGCCAAGGAGATCGAATACCATCTTCAACCCCCTCCCTTCCTACCTATCTCAAGCACCGGTTCGGAGGAAGCCCTTACTTCGATGCTCAATTCGAAGCACGCAAGCACTCAAGGCTTGAATCTGTTGTCCTGGCAACGGAACTAAAATGTGGGAGCTCTTGCTCAATCGCCAAGACCCACGGACCATTTTTTGTTTCAAGCGTTCCAAGCCGAGCACTAATGGCCACCTCTCACATGACCGACGCGCCATCCATATCTACGGGTGTAGTGAGCTTACCTCCATGCCGTCCGAGTTACCTCCTCTCTCGCGCACTCCGGTAGCTCCACGATCCAAGTGCAAGCTTCAAGCAAGCTCCATCCTCAAGCTTCACGCTCCAAGCTCCATCACCGCGAGTAAGAGAAGAGAAGAGAAGAGAGGAGAAGATGGAGAGCTTCTCCACCCCACGGTTCCTCACCCTCACACACTCACTCCCTCACACTCTCACACTCCCTCTCTCAAGCACAAGCTCAAGTAAGCAAAAACAAGAAGAAGAAGAAGAAGAGGAGAGACACTTTTTGCCACATACAAGAATGAGCTTTTCATTCACTTTTCAACTTTATATACAAAACCTTGAATCCCTTTTGGGCGGTCATCCCCTTTTCCCATTTTTTACATGGCCGGCTGTAGCCTAGGCTCTTTTTCCCATTGTCCTTCTATCTTCTTAGCTTCCTTTCCACTGCCCGTCTACATTTACGAATTGCATGGGTGAGAGCCTGGCGTTCCTTGAATTAAACCATGATGCGCTTGCGCTCTTTTACAAAAGTTTTGACTTGCGCTTTTTCTTGTGCGACTTTGTATTTTAAAATACACCTTTCCCCTTTTGCATTTGCCTTGGACTTTTTAAGGTTGCCCCTGCGCTTTTGACCTTTTCTCCTTTTCTTTCTTAGTCGGGCTACCTTTTTTCTGCCTTTGCCCTACGTCTTTTTTATTTCATTTTGCGTTCTTCGTGTTGGGGTTAACAATGCTGCAATGGAGGAGAAAGTGATTCGTTTTTGTATATTGCACCATGCCTTCATGAAGATGTGGCTCGCTAGGTACGAGCAAGCCAGGAAAGATCGGGAAGAAGCGCGATCCAAATTTCGAAGTAGTACGTGCAACCGACTAATTTAATATCCCGAGGACATGGAGGAGATGCCATGGTTTATGTCTATGCAATGGTTGCATGGAGCTTTGATCGCAGCCTCAGAAGGGGTGGAGGTCTCTACTGAGAGGAGTGGGAATTCTCAAGGAGATGTAGTCCAAAGGTGACCACATGTACATGTTTTATAAACTATCATATCTAGATTTTATATATGATAACTAATTAACCGTTTCAATGTACAGTACAAAATATACAATGTGGTGTGGTTGTGTGGATGAAATTTTCGCGTGGAGCGTATCGACAAAATGCACTCCACAATGGATTGTGTTGTCATGGCAAAGTTTGAGTAAGAGGGCTGACGGTGAGCCACGGATCCAAACACCGTTGTAGAAGAGATGGAGTATTTTGGAAACTTGCAAAGTATTATCATGGTGGATTACCATAGCTTCTCCATGATCCTATTCGATGTGCAGTGGTTCAAACTAGTACTAGAAGGAGTTGAGGCAATTGTTCGACGAGGTCCATCTGGATTTCTCCAAATAGATTCCGAAAAAAGATGGATGGATTTGCGCAACACGTTTGTGTTACTGGCCCATTGTGAACAAGTGAACGAGCTCATGTTTTTTAAACTTTTATTACGACATGGTATATGTCACAAATGTTAAATCTCTCTTGTATGTGATTTTGAATAGGTAATTTTCTATCCAAACCCCCGACAACCTCGATGGTGGTATGTTGTACCTTTAGCTCCCCGAAGTGTGAGAGTATATGATGAAAGAAATGTTCCCACCGTAGATGAGGATAGTATGCAAATAGAGGGCTCGATATTGCAAGGGGTAGAGGCCTTGGAGCATGTAGAGGAGGCAGAATCGAGTAACAATGATGGAAATACAGAAGGCCAAGATTGAGAACGAGATGGACTCATCTTTTTATGGTGATCTTTCTATCGACCTTCCAGTATATGTGGAGTTGTGTCAGGAGATTGACATGGGACCATAGGCTGTCATACTTGAAGCATCTAGCTACTCCATTTGTTGATGAATCGCTTATAAGGGCACTCTAGAATATGCATTTTAAATAAGATCAAAATTTTTAGAGTTATATTACCGTGCTTTGCTTGAATCTTTATATTGATTATGCTAACTTCAATTTTTGTCCGTGCAGGTGACCTTTGTGGATGTTTGGACAACACAATGAGTCAAGGGATGAGCGACGAGGAGCTGAAAGAGATCTTCATACGTATGTCTCCAAATCAGATGGCTCAATTCAAAGATGTGGCAGACTAGGAGATGTCTCCAACACCATCAGGCCGTTTTGTTGAATCTACTTTGGCAAGCTTTGATGCATTGGTTTCGAGTAGACGAGGTCGACACTCTAGACTTGGGTCGGGCGACAGAGGGAGTGGTTTTGGGGGATGTTGCGGAGATGTGGATGCGGTGAGCCCGCGGTCGGCTTGAGATACAGGTGCTACTCCTTGCTCTCGTGCAGGTTTGAGAGAGGGTGGTTTGGGTGGTTGTTGTGGAGGTACCGATGCAGTGTCTCCACCTCATCGTTTTGTTGGATTTGTGTCACCTGTGGGATTTGTCACACTTGTGGAGATGTCTACTCCTGTCACTCTAGCTTTTGCTCAATGGTTCGCAGGTGGCACCCCTATGGGTGCTACTCCTAGAGATATTATCTCCGTAGGTACACCAAATGTACAAGGGTCTCCTAAATATGCCCATGATCGTGGTTGCAAGTGGGAGAGGACACATCTTAGGTATACCCTAGAGGAATATGGATACCTTGTAGATGATAGGACATGAGCTATCATCATGAATGATGAGGGGAGGAGGGTGATGGCTCATATGAGAGAGTTGTGCCAACAAGTTTTTCAGTACGCCATCTTGGATCATTGAAAGAACATACCGAAGGAGAGCAAGAACTACATAATAGCATCCTTGCATGAGGAGTTTCTGGTACCTGCCGCAGTAGATAGATTTTCCACTGGCTGGATGATGGAGTGCATGTGTGCATACATGTCACACAGACGATCAAATGCATGTAAGGCACTTAAGAGTGGGGCCTCAAAGCCCGAGTCACTAGACAATATGGATGACTGGCGCTGACTCAAAGAGGAGGCTATAGATTCTCCAGGACATTAGAAATAGCAGCGCGAGGCGGCGAGGGCGCGACTGGAGGCAGGAGTGGTCCATCATCTTGGAAGTGGCGGCCACAGGACTTATCTGGAGGACTTTATAAGTTTTTCTTTTGTTTTACTTACTTTTTTTTGCAATATCCCTTGTACTAACAATCATGTTTTTAACAATTATATTTTATTTTCTTTGTAGCATTCCATTACAAACCGTGATCCCATCGGTCTAAAGGCTTGATATGCAGAGAGACACGGTCTCACTACATTGATCACCGATTGTATGGATGCAATGGCCTAATAAGTCACTCATCTTTCTTGTCCATAGTTACTAATTTTAATTAAAATGCATTATTGTATGGTGGATTGATGTGTAGTTGTTTCTTTTTTTGCAGAGTCCATTCAATGCTCCTTTGTGGCGAGATGAGCTTTCGGATGTCGAGTATCTATAGCTCGCCCTTGGATCCATGGAGCGCACATCCTCTTCTTTTTTTGTCATGTGATTTATGTAGGCATTTTCTATGTAATATATTGTTATCATTATTTGTATCTTGCCATGATTCCATCATCACTTTCATTATGCAATCTTTATTTATTTTATGTATCAGTCTGGCTGTGGATTCAAGTACACTTTGCCTTCATTTTAACGACTATTTTACACCTTATTGTAACTCTTTTGTACAGCCCAAATACATCACATAGTGTTACATGTGGAAGGGTAGCTTACTGCCCTACCATTTAAAAAAATTTCTTTGTAATTGTCACTATTAGCATCACAAATTTACTACACGCATCGCTATTTGCATCACTAATAGTGACACTTCTATAGCGTCACAAATTTACTACATGTGTCACTTTTTGCATCGTAAATAGTGACAGTTCTATGGCGTCGCTAATACCGACATGTTTAGTGATGACGGGGGCATTTTTTTTAAAGGCGGTCCAATTAACAACAAATTATATAGAAGAGGAGGACATACTAATCTATGATATTATGGATTATTAGCACAAATTAAACAAAAGAACTATAATAAAAAGTATTTAGAGCTCGTAAAAGATAGAGGTGGAACCTATCTTACTTGAGAAAAAGACTCAATAGTGTTATAGAGAGTACAACAACATGTTAGATATTAAGCACATGTAGACGATAAATATGTATCTTCTTGCAAAAGATTGAGAGTATCAAAATGTTGTCGTGCTGCTACGCACACACGATGTGAAAAACTCTAAAGTGCAACTTTCTTATTGATCTAGAGAGCCAATGTCATTTTAGACATTAGTGTTGGTGTCCATGGTTTAAACATATTAGTTTTTTGGACAAGTGTAGCCAATTTATAATATTTTAGATATTATCTCTTGTAAAAATCCAAAAAAACTGTAGACAACTTCTAGATTAGGATGACATGCAAAAGAAAGCATGTAGCTTTCAACCATCTCTGAGGATTTTATGTAAAAAGAGAGATGGACGAAATCGCGCACGACGCAATCGCTATTTTCAGGTAGTGAACAGCACTCTGAAGTGGGAGACGGAGTGATTTGGCAGAATTTTGGTCAGATGTGCTAATATTTTACCTCCCTTTCGGAGCCAATGGAAGCATCAGATTGACAGTCTAAGCAGCATAGAGGAAGGTATTAGTTTGTGTACTTTTTGTGTACAAGAGATTTGTCTTCTCATAATGGAGAAATAAACTGACTGGCTTCAATTCTGTGAGTATTATTCTACGTCTTCTATTTCTTTCTGCAAAGTATTCTTTCATATCTTCTCTTTCTTTCAACCCCTTCTCTTCCGTCTACTCCACTCCTTGAATCTCTCTTCACCCTGTTGTCTCTTATCCCCGTGGTAGACTTTCGACCGCAAACGCTCCAACAGTGGTGAACCCGACGTGAAAGTCAGCAGCAGAGGTGTGTAAAGATGGGAGATTCTACAGCTTCAAGTGGTGGTGATACTTTGCAACAAATGATTTCTTTGTTGCAGCAACAACAACAGCAGTGGTTGTTGTTACAACAACAGATACAAACTCGACATGAAGCAGAAATAATTGATTCCTTAGCCATGAATGCATTGCAGGCACAGTGGGACAAGAATTGAAGCAATTTAAAGGTCAAAATGTTTCAGCCTTCATCCGGCTGTATGAAGAAAAGATGTTGTTTCATGGGGTACTGCAGTATGCATGGAGTCGGTATTTCTCCTGTTTGGCCATGCATGCTTTGCATGATCAAATTGATGAGTTACATAGAAGAGATGCTGATTGGGCAGCTTTTAAGAAAGCTTTGAGAGAAGAGTTTTTCTTGGAAGATGCATGATTGGTAACTAAAAATACATTTATAGATTGGATTGAAAAGCCCAATAAAGGGTTGGCTGCCAACAGCTTTGCTTCGTGAATTTGAAAGTCGGTATACGCAATTGGATGCCAATGAGCAGCAATCATCGGAGAGTCAAAAAATTGATTTGTTTCTAAAGGCTGCAGATCTTGTCTTGTAGGAGAAGCTGAGTGATCGTTTAGAAGATGCCTCTTTTGAAACAGGGCTGAAATCAGATTGGGGTAATGTAACTGAAGTAGTGCATATGTTGGTAAAGAGAGAGCGGATGAAATTAAGATGGGGTACATGCACCACAACTGCCAGTGCTCAGAAGGGGGCTGAAATTGCAGCCAAGGCGTCTGTAGCTATGATGGAACAACCGGCTACACCTGTTGGTCCAACTCTTAAAGGTGATGCTGTGGATGAATTAATCAAAGGCATGTGTGATTTGAGGCTGAATTTGACAGAGATCTATGCAAAGGTCGAAAATTTGGATGTTAAGGTAGAAGAGAAGGCTCAGACAATAGCCTAAAGACCGTACAAAGAAGGATACAAGAGGAGATGCATCTGGTGTGACAGTTTACAACATGAAAAGCGAGATTGTACAGCTGACTGTGAAGCGGAAGCAAAAAGGTTAATCTTTTGGAAAGATGGAAAAATATATGCAACAGAAACTGGTCTTCCAATAGAGCCGAATTTTGGAAATGGTGGCATGCAAAAGTTGGAAGATATGGCTGCATGACAACATTTGCTGCCATAGATGCGGCCACATATGGGTTGAGAATTGAAAGGGCTGATGAAGCTCATAAAGGAAGCATGACTTGCATGGAAAAGAGAAAAACAACAAAGTCTGAATTGGCTGATGCGAGTCAGAGTATATGAGGGAGAACAGGATGGAGTGCACTAGTGGACTCATTTTTAGTCTATGCTTATTTGGCTGAGGTTCATAATCAAGAAGCTCTTGTGGAAGAAAAGAGAAGAAGAGATGAGGACACTGCTAGTCCTTCCTCTTCAGGCCCATCTAAACGCATAACATGAAGTAAAATGGAGCAATAAAAATAGATTGAAAAAGCCATACCTGAGCATGTTATGGACGATGCATCTCAAGAGAAGAAACAAGAAGGGAAGAAAAGGGGCAAGCAGCCCGGTTACAGGTTACAATCAGATCTTGAGACTGCCACAAATCTTAAAAAAATCTTAGAAGATCTCATACTTGGCAGTAGAGTGGAATTCACACTTGGCAAAGTTCTTGGAATCGCAAAGTGTGAATTTCATGATGCAATCATTGATATGCTGAAACGAAAAAGATAGTTTGATGGTGAACTTTTGCAAGCATTGATGCAGGTTGACAAAGACATAAAGAAACATCTTCAGAGGGAATATGATGATGTATGTAATGCTATTTTGGAACAGGTTGATGCTTAAAATGGGTTAGATGGAAGTATAGATAGCAAGCTTGTGGCCGAAAATGGTATTATGGGTAGCACTATGCATAGAGAAAAGGCTATGTATAATAGGCATGTCCATCAACAAGCACATGAAGAAGAAGATGCTCATTTTATTCCAAGCAGCCATTATTCATGAACGCATTGGGCTCGTGCTACAATAGAGACAATTGTTAAAGTGGGAGAAAGAAACACACCTTGCAAAGCTCTCTTGGATCATGGTTCTGAAATCAATGTTATGGCACGCAGTTTGCATGAGAACGGAGGTTGGCCAATTGATGTAGATCCAGGATGGCGCATGCGAGCGGCAAACAATTCATTAGGGGATCTTTATGCAACTTGTCCAAATGTACCTGTGACTATTGGAGATGTTAGGGATGAATATAATCTTTTTGTGCAAGATTCATGTAGTTATCCAATGATTTTGGGCCAGCCCTATATTTCAGAATCAAGGCTGGAAACAAAAGCCTTGGATGATGGTTCTTCATATGCTCGAGTTCGGAGTAAAGATAATACAAAGGAGGCAGTATAGTTTCTCACAGTTTGTGTGAATCATCCCCACAATCGGGATAAGCTGCAGGATAATCCCATGCCACCTAATGCAGGAGAGTTTAAGGGTTTTTAGATAGCATTGCTGTAAGGGGAGGCTATGGCAGTGCCTCTAGGAAGATAATTATGCCTCCAAGGAAGGGGGAAAGTGTGTTTGTGTTTGGATTGCAGGAATGGACAGCATGTAATCTTGGCAGTTTTAAGAATGTTTCAGCCATGTGCAAAGCTGAAAAGAAATATGTAGGATGGGCTAAAAAAGAGCTGAAGATATATGGTTTGATGGCTACAAATGAATGTATTTTAGGGCTATTTTCAGGGCTAATTGATGTTGATACAGTGGCTAAAATTTATGCAGCAATTAATACTGAAAGCATGGCAGAAAAAGAGGTTATTTATGTTGACACTTTAGAAATGTATGAAGTCATTCAACAGTTTGCTAAGCATGAATGTTATGGGCTGCAATATGGGCTGCAAAACAGGGCTAAAGCAAGGGTGGATACAAAGTACAAAAAAGTTGCAAAGAAGGTTAAGCCTGCGGCTTTTCCTTTACCACTTGAAAGTGATGGGTTGGCTGAAAAAGTGACTCAACAGCCTAGTTTACAGGATCCACATGGAGTGGGACATAACTTTACAGTTGAAACTTTACAATAGCTGAAAATTGGTGATACAAGATTTCTTTTACCTGTAGAAAGAGCTTGTTTTTTGCAGATGTTGGCAAGGCACGGGAAAGCCTTTGCATTTTAGCTAGATGAAATTGGATGTGTTGATCCAACCATAGTTACACCTATGGTGATCTTTACAGTACCTCATGTGCCATGGAATTTAAAGCCTATTCCAGTACCTCGGGCATATTTGCCTAAGTTGCTGAAGCTTTTGAACGAGAAGATCAGGATGCGGATTTTGGAGCCCTCTTCAGCTCCATATTCGAATCGGTGGTTTACTGTTCCAAAGAAGAATGGTTCTTTGAGGTTTATACAGGATTTGCAACCAGTTAATAAAGTCACCATAAGGAGTGTTGGATCAGGCCCGATAGTGAATGAATTTGCATAAGCATTTGCAGGCAATGCAATTTACTCTTTGGGAGATTTATATTCAGGATATGATCAGTTCCAGCTTGGATTAGAAAGCCGCGATATCACTACCATGAAGACACCACTTGGATTGGTTAGGATGTGTATGCTTCCACAGGGGGCAACCAATTCAATGGTGCATATGATGAATGCTATACATAAAGTTTTGAGGGAGTATATTCCTCAATTGACCTTACCCTTTCTTGATGATGTGCCGATAAAAGGGTGTGATATCCATGAGAAGAATAAAGAGCTGAATGATCACGGATGTAGAGGATTTGTGGGGCTGATCATATTGCTAATTGTGATAGGATTTTGAACCGTCTTGAAGAAGTGCATTTGACTCTATCAGGAGAAAAATCAGTTTTTTGAGTAGAGGAAGTATTGGTTGTTGGGCACATGTGTGGAGCATATGGAAGAAAGCCCTCACTAGTAAAGATTGATGCCATAAGCAGGATGCGGGAGACATGTTCGAATGTATCTGAGGTAAGAAGATTTTTGGGTGCATGTGTCTTTTACTTGATATGGATTCCGCATTTTGCTCATGTGGCTGAAAGTCTATATCAGCTCTTGAGAAAAGGGCAAAAGTTTTGGTGGGGAAAACAACATACGAAGGTAGTTCAGAAGTTAAAGGGCTTATTGATTTCAGTCCCAACACTAAAGAGAGCAAATTATGAGAATGGGCAACCTATTATTCTCACTGTGGATACAATCCCAATTGGCATTGGTTGGGCAGTGGGTCAGGATGATGCTGATAGGAATAGATATGCCATTCAGTTTGGAGTAAAGGTCCTCAATGAACGCCAATGATGGTATTCTCAAGTCAAAAGAAAGCTTTGGGGTGTAGTGACAGTCCTTAAGTGTGATAGGGAGTATTTTATGGGAGCTCATGTAGTAGTAGAGACTAATTGTCCACCTCTATTGGGCATGATAGCAAATTGCTTAACTCCTAATATTGCTATGTTATGATGGATTGCACATATAAAGTCACTTAAACCTGATTTTTAGCATATTGTAGGTAGAGAAAATCCCGGGGCTGACATGCTTTTACGAGCGAGGTTTGAAGATGATGAGGAGTTGATGGAAGATGAAGAGGATGATGTGATAAGTGCTGAAAATGACTTTATGACAATAGGGAATGAGTATGCAGCTGCTGTTATACTGCACGTATAACTGTTGTAACATGGATTTTAGCAGTAAGAAAAGAGCTTACAACCATGGAGAAGAAATGGGCAGTAGAGGGAAAGCATCATCAATGTTATGCTTCAGTGAGAACACAATTTTTGGAAGAGTTGTATGAGGATGATTAGCTAAAAATAGGTCAATATCTTAGCCTCATGACAAAGAAGGCTGAATGTTCTGAAGCTGAATTCAAAAGGATTAAAAGAAAAGCTTATGGGTTTTTCTTAAAAGATGGATGTTTATGGAAGCATGCAAAGAAAAAGAGAGGAGCTCCAATACGTGTTTTGGGAGATAGGGCTTCTTAACAACAGGTGATGCAGGAGTTTCATGAAAGCTTGTGGGTTGGACATAGAGGAGTTTGGGGCACATTTGCCAAGGTCAAAGAGAATTATTGGTGGCAAAATATGTATAAAGATGTGGAAGATTATGTGGAATCATGCAATGTCTGTCAAATGTATTCCATGGTAAAGCATAGATATGGGTTGCAATCGACCTATCCATTGTCTATGCATTACAAATGGGTAGTTGATTTGGTTACCATGCCTACAGGTTTATGGAATATGAGATATCTTGTGCTTGCACAAGAAGACTTGAGAAATCAAGTGGAAGGTCGAGCTCTTAGTACAAAGACTACTCAAGCAGTTTGCAGTTTCTTATTGGAAGAAGTTTTTTGTAGGTGTGGTTGTGTTGGTAAAGTGGTTGCTTATAGAGGAGAATTGGATGTGGATGAGGCTCGTGACTTCTTTTCACGATTGGGTATCAAGATGGCTTTAACTTCAGCCTACAATCCTGAAGCAAATGGCAAAAGTGAAAAAGTTCATCATGCTATCATTAAGGCATTAGCAAAGTCATGCAAGGGCAGGATGAAAGAATGGCCAAGAATGTTACCCTTTTCTTTGTGGGCTGATAGGACCACTCATAGTGCAATTACAGGGATATGCCTACTGAATTAATGTATGGACAACAGCCAATCATGCCTATTAAGGAGACTATTACTACTTGGAGTGTTCTACCATGGGAAGAGGGTTTGAATAGAGAAGAGTTGCTGGTCCTACGCATTAGATAGTTAGAAAGAAGGCCTGAAGACATTGAGACAGCCATGAAAAAGCTGAAGACTGCAAGAATCAAGAACAAGAAGAGGTTTGACAAGTGGCACAAACTTTGATCATGAGCTATACAAGAAGGAGACTGGGTGCTAGTTTATGACAGTAGCTTAGAAAATCAGCACAGTGCTAGTTGGAAGATGATAAAGTGATGGTTTGGTCCATATGTGATAAGGTTTGTTTTTGACAATGCTACCTATGCATTAAATGAGATGGATGGGACAACTCTAAGGATTCCAGTGGTTGGAAAACATATTAAACTCTTTAAACGTAGGGAGTCTTCGGCATATGAGTTGAAGGAGCTGGATACTCAACATGAACATGAGAATATGGAAAAAGAAGAGGTAGAAGATGAAGACATTGACATGGCAGAGGATACTTCTTCTGACATTGCGGATCCATAAAATTTTGGCACATGCCAAAGGATGTACAAGTTAGGAGGGGGTGTATGTCGTGCTGCTACGCGCACACCATGTGAAAAACTCTAAAGTGCGGCTTTCTTATTGATCTAGAGAGCCAATGCCATTTTAGACATTAGTGTTAGTGTCCATGGTCCAAACCTATTAGTTTTTTGGACAAGTGTAGCCAATTTATGATATTTTACATATTATCTCTTATAAAAATCCAAAAAAACTGTAAACAACTTCTAGATTAGGATGACATGCAAAAGAAAGCATGTAGCTTTCATCCATCTGTGAGGATTTTATGTAAAAAGAGAGATGGGCGAAATTGCGTGTGTCGCAATCACTATTTTCAGGCAGTGAACAACACTCCAAAGTGGGAGATGAAGAAGGAGTGATTTGGCAGAATTCTAGCCAGGTGTGCTGGTATTTTACCCCCAAGTTTGGAGCCAATGGAAGCATCAGATTGGCGGTCTGAGCAGCATAGAGGAATATATATTTTGTGTACGTTTTTGTGTACAAGAGATTTATCTTCTCATAATGGAGAAATAAACTGAGAGGCTTCAATTCTGTAAGTATTATTCTACATCTTCTATTTCTTTCTGTGAGTATTCTTTCATATCTTCTCTTTCTTTCAACCCCTTCTCTTTCGTCTACTCCACTCCTTGAATCTTCCTTCACCCTGCTGTCTCTTACCCCCATGGTAGACTTTCGACCGCAAACTCTCCGACAACGTAAGTGCACTAGAGTTAAAAATCTTACAGAAATAGAATACACAAATAATATTTTATTACAAAATTTACAAAATTATATAAGTAGCATATATTCAAAAGAATTATACTTTTCAATAAAATAGAGAAGTGCATAGATTGAGAGACTCTTAATATTGCTATTGGTATGCTTTCACTCTAGATACAATCTAATGTGTATGCTTATTATCTATGGCTCAAGTCCTATGATCTTGGAGCTACCTCTATTTCAAATATAAAATGGATTTTAACTTCAATCTATGATGGAAAGAATAGATATTGTGACTTTATATGATGTTAACATAAAACTATGCTTTTATTTCAAAAATAAAATGGCATTTAGCTTCAACCTATGACTCAATAGAATAGAATGTTGTATCTTTGTATGATTTTAACAAAAACTGTACAAAGTGATTGGATCATATGTTATGCTTGCTATATCAATATTTTTCTTTTGTTTTGCGATATGGACACATCCATGCATGTGCAAGCACGAATAAGCAAATTTAAAAAAGATGTGTATTCATACATGTGGGAAAAACCACATATATTATCCACTATTACAAAAAAGGCAATACTAGGATTATTACTTTTATGAACATATCTGACATAAAAGCCTCTCGTCCATGCGCCACCTTGATACAATTGGTGGATTGTGAAGGACGCCATTGAAGGCCTGGAGCTGCAGCAGACTTACACCTTGCTGTCCGTGAAGGAGAAGAAGAACGTGCATGTGGCCACCATCTTGCTCGTAGAGAATTAGTTGGTGTTGCAGGCGGCGTGGGAAAGGAAGAAAAGAGGGTGATAAAGAAGGGGGGAAGAAGCTCCCTGCACAGGCTGCTTCTTCCTCGTTCCCAGCCGCCTCCTCCTCCTCCTCTTCTTCTTCGTTGCTGTTATTAACAGTTTATGGAAGTGCTGTCGATATTCTCAGGACGTTTGGCATGTGCACCTGTGAGGACGGCTCGAGCCTACTACCTCCGCGTTGACAGCTACCTTCTGGTCCCTTCTTTTTGATGTAGCAGGCTGCTTCCTATCCCCCGAGAGCCAGAGAGCCAGAGAAAGACATTCCCCCAGATTTCGTACAGATCCTCTCTCAAGATCATTATGCGCCCTTCAATCCGAGTCGCCACCCTCCTCATCAGACTCCCAAAGCCTTCTTCTTCCTCTCCTTCACCACCTTCTCGTCCTCTCCTCCTTCCCTCTCTTCACGTGCTACATATGGGTGACTAAACTCAGCCTTTTGGATAGGCCCCAATTAGCCTTGGTTTATATCCATACATGCACAAGCATAAACACACTAATGCACACTACACACTATTTGCGACACATGTATACAAGCATGCATGCACTTAATATGTAAAACACACAAATATGCACACACAAGCACAAGAACATAATCATTCACACTGTCACACAATGACACATCTAGCACACATGCAAACACACACACATGTATATTTATATATTAGGCCTTAATGTACAAGTAAACAAACTCATATATACATACATTCCATGCACACGAGGCCATAAACAGGAAACACAGGCCCACACACGCACCCTCTTCTTTCTCATCTCTCATGTTCTTTTTTTCTTGGGAGGATCCACACTCAGTCCCTTACCCCTTTCAACTCTCTTTGATGATTAGGTTAATGGAAAAGGCCTAAACCTCGCATTAAGGCCCATTGATAAGGAACCTCATGACCCTTTGTGTGCACCTAGGAAAACATGCTTGTGTGCATGACCCTCCACTCACCCTACCTCCTTTCCCTCTCAGGCCAATGGTTCCTAACTCATGATGACAGATAACCTAAAGTGATGTGCTAAAAGATGAGTGCTCAATGAAGGTGTTCTCTCATGTGCACATGCAACTAGGACTATTGGATATAGCTCCAATGCACCTCATGTTGTATACTGTATCAAGATGGTGTAATTAAGTGCATCTTTCCAATGGCATGGATATAAAGTAAGAAGAAGGGGTGTACGAGACCCCTATGTAGTGTCCAAGACAAAGTGCAATGTAATGCATGTATCCCTCTTGATCCCAATGATATGCATGAGTTTAGAGTACAAGAAAATAAGCCTCTTCCTCTTGCAATCTTGGTCTGAAACATCTATTTTGCACTTCAAATTGAGATATTCATATTTGTGTCTATGTCCTATCACCATTGTCTGAAGGTGGAATGTACTTAAAGAGCATGTTTATAAGGTTCTTGTTCGCTTATGATATTTCAATGTTTTTTAAAGAATCTTCTTTAGCTTGTGAACTATAAAATATCATTTTTTCTTGTGCACATGCTAATCCTTCTTATAAAGCTGTGTAAATCACTACAAGATATAGACCTTATAGCGACGTTTAAAGCGACGAAAATACAAACAACAAAATTTGCCCCCGTCGTCGCAAAAAGCGTCGTTATTAACGACGCCATAGAATCGTCGCTATAACCGTCAAATGCGATGCATATAGCGATGGTTACAGTAAATTTGCGACGCTGATAGCAACGGCAATAGCGACGCCTGCAGTAAATTTGCGACGCAAATAGCGACGGTAACAGAGAAAAAAAAAATTGTGGCAGGGCAGCAAGCTGCCCTGCCACATATAGCACTGTGTGCTGTATGAGAGCCATACAAAATAGTTTCTGCACTGCTTCATACAAAGCGTTTCCAAACAAAAAGAATGTATACTGAAATCATAAAATTGATGGATGAAATAAATACATGATATCGCATAAAATGCGATTGGTACAATCATAAAACAATATCACTAATACATAGAAAATGTCTACATAGATCGGGCGACTAAAAACTAAAGGTATGTGAGCTCTAAGGATCCAAGGGCGAGCTACAAATCGTCGTCCCCCGAAAGCTCTTCCCGCTGTAAAGGAGCATCAAACGGATTCTACAGAAAAAGAAACAACATATCAATCCACCATACAATAATGCATTCAAATATCTCATGGTAACTACGGACAAGAAAGATGAGTGACTTACTGGGCCGCCGCGTCTATACAATCGGTTGATCAATGATGTGAGACCGTGTCTCTCCGCATATCGAGTCTCAAGGCCTTGCGGATAGCGATTTGTAATGGAGTGCTGCAAAGAAAACAAAATGCTAACTGTTAGAAACATGATTGTCAGTACAAAGAATATCTCAAAAAAACAAATAAGCAAAACAAAAGAGAATCTTACAAAGTCCTCCAAATATGTCCTGTGGCCGCCACTCCCAAGATGATGTACCGATCCGGCCTCGATTCGTGCCCTCGCCGCCTCCCGCTGCTGACTCCAACGTCCTGGCGAATTTGTAGCCTCCTCCCTCAGTCGGTGCCAGTCGTCTGCATCTAACCACTCGGGCTTTGGAGCCCCACTCTTGACTGCCTTGCATGCGTCGGATCGTCTATGTGACATGTATGCACGCATGCAATCCATCATCCAGCCCGTAGAGAATCTATCCACTGCGGCTGGCACCGGGAACTCCTCGTGCAAGGATGCTACTATGTACTCCTTGCTCCCCTCCGGTATGTTCCTCCAATGATCCAGGACGTTGTGCCGAAAAACTTGTTGGCACAACTTCCTCATGCGAGCCATCACCCTCCTCCCCTCATCATTCATGATAATGGCTCCTGACCTGCCATCCACTAGGTATCCATAATCCCTAGGAGTGTGCCGTGTATGGGCCCTCTCCCATCTCCGTCCACGCTCCTGGGCATATCCAGGAGATCCCTGAACATCCGGTGTACCGACGGGGGTACCCTCTCCCGGAGTGCCACGAAAGGGGTGCCGCCAGAGGGTGTGCCACCAAAAGGAGTGCCACCAGAGGGGGTGCTACCAAAAGGAGTGCCACCAAAAGGCGTGACATCTGCTGACGGCTGCGCAAAAGCCGGAGTAACTGGAGTGGACGTCCCCACAGGTGTGACAAATCCTGGCGGTGACCGAGCTCCAGCTGAACGACGAGACGGAGACACCGCGTCCGTGTCTCCACAGCAGCACCCCCATGATCCTCCTGCAGTCGCAGTCCCTCCCTCTGGCCCAAGTCGCGAGCGTCGAGATCGTCCACTCGAAGCTGAAGCATCTGATCGCACCGAAGCTGATCTAGCAGAGCGTCTTGACGAAGAACGAGACAGCTCCTGATCTGCTATCTCTCTGAATCTCGCGAGCTGATCTGGAGACATACGTGCCATCATCTCCTGAAACTCCTCATCGCTCATCCCTCGACTCATCCTGAAAATGTCGATACCTGCACAAATAAAAAATAATGTTAGAATAATCAATTTAAACTATACAAAGCACATTAATAAAATCATTTTTGAAAAATCCCTCTTAAAATGCATATCTTATCTACCTTTATGGAAGATCTAAACAACGAATTGAGTAATACAATTCTCCAAGAATGAAGTATTCTATGGTCCCATGTTAATCTCCTGACACAACTCTGCATACACTGGAAGGTCGATAGACATGTCACCACAAAACAACGAGTCTGTCTCGTTCTCAAAAAATTCTACGACTTCTATATTTCCATCATTGTTAGCCGATGCAGGCTCCAAGCTTGCGGTGGCCTCCACCCCTTGTAATTTCGATCCCTCTATTTGCATATTTTCTTCATCTATGCCTGGAACATCGCTTTGATCGTATACTCTCGCACCTCGAGGAGTTGAAGGTATAACATACCACCATCGAGGTTGTCGGGGATTTGGATAGAAGATTACCTGTTCACAAACACTTACAAACCGTCTTCAAACCATTGTGACATAAACCATGTCGTATTACAATTAGCAAGCAAATGCCTAGTTGCACCTGTTCACAATGGGCCGGCAACACAAAGGTGTCGCGCAAATCCATCCATTTTTTTTCGGAATCTATTTCGAGAAATCCAGATGGACCTCGTCGAACTGTTGCGCCAGCTCCTCCAAGTACCACTTTGAACCACTGCACGTCGAATATTATCATGGAGAAGCTACGGTAATCCACCGTAATAATACTTTGCAAATTCCCAAAATACTCCATCTCATCCACAACCGTGTTCGGATCCGTTGCTCGTCGCCGGCTCTCTTGCTCAAACCTTGCCATGACACCACAGTCCATTGTGGAGAGCATTTTGTCAATACGCTCCACCCGAAAATGCCGTCCGCGCGACCACGCTGCACTATATATTTTGTACTGCACATTGAAACACTCAAATTAGATGTAGCAAGCAAATTTAGATACGACACATTCTAAACCCCTCATTACCTTTGGACTACATCCCCTCGAGAACTCCCACTCCTCCATTGAGACCTTTGTCCCTTCGCTGGATGCTGCGATCAAGGCTCCATGCAACCATCGTGTTGACATAAACCGCGGCATCTCCTCCATGCCTTCGGGATATCGAATCGGTCGGTGACGCGTACTGCGTCGAAATTCGGCTCGTGCTTCCTCTCGATCTTGCCTTGCAATCTGGTACTTGGCGAGCCACGTCTCCATGGAGGCATGGTGCAACATACAAAAGCGATTCACCTTCTCTTCCATTGAGGCATCCATTCTTTTTTCTACCCCATTTCCAACCACCACATCTCCAGTCAGCCTGTCATCGTCCTTCAGCGTCCATAGCATTTCATTGTCTGGTTCCACCGTTGGTAGCCATTGTGAGATATCCACTAACGCCTCTGACACCAACCAACCTTCCGCCATGCTACCTTCCGGACGAGCTCGTTGTCGCACAAAGCCTTTCAGGGTTTTCATGAAGCGCTCCAGGAAGAACATCCATCGCGTATGGACAGGTCCAGCAATCTCCACTTCATCCACAAGATGCACAAGAAGGTGAACTTGTATCGTGAGCATGCTAGTGGGCAGGTATTTCTCAAAGAGACAGACCGTCTCAACTGCTCCCCGCCTTGCGAATTCAATAGAGGACGTCTTAATCTCTTTCTGTGAGATCCATTGCACCAAAGTCGACAGCTTATAAATGGCCCCGCGAATTTCTGGAGTTAAGCATCCCGCGATCGCGATCGGTAGGACAAACTGCAAAAAATGAGAAAGCATTAAGAATAATGGTCACTTTTCAAATTTCAAAATATCCACGCTAATTAAAATCCATTCTGTTCACAAACCTGACATATCTTATGCCAATCATGGGATTTTAGCCCAGAAATCTGGTCATCTTTAGAAAATGCGGACCTGAGAGAACGCATCATACCCGTCAGAGTGCGGATAGACTTGATTACTTGCTTCACAATGCGCTCTTCTTTGGTAGACAAAACCCAGGGAGCGCGAGGAAGCTGCACTCCCCCTTCAGCCCTCGACTGCGGCCAGAGCGCCTCCATCTTACCTACCTCCTTTAAATCCATTCGTGCCCCTATAGTGTCTCTCTTTCCTGTGATGTGGTCCCATAGCAAGCTGCCCACATTTTTGAAAATATGCATGGGATCCAACAAGTGGTTGACCTGTAAGTGGGTCCAATATGGCAACTCGTAGAAAACTGAGAACCGCCGCATTCCATTTGGATGTGAATCCGGGTTTACCATTTTCAGCTCGTACCAGCTTGCAGCGTTCATACGTGCTGGAGGTCGTCCAAGAAAACCTTCCCTGAGTTCATGATCCTCCGGCAAGAAAGCGGCGTGTCCTTGGTATACCATCTTCTTCATGGTTCGTGACCTTCGGGAGTCTAACTGTGGCCCACACAATGGACATGCATGATAACCTGAGGTAACGAGACATGCAAGGCGATCCACGACCTAGTGAATACTTGATTGAATGAAATAAAATATAGATATTACCGGCGAGAACAAAGGTCTGCTCACCTGAGCACTCTCCCAATCCCGGAAAGTCATGCATCGTCCACATGAGAATGGCTCGAATGTTGGCTGACCGCCGACCATCGCGCCTGCTCATATCTTGCACCGTGACCCCCTCCTCCCACAAAATCTTAAGCTCATCGACTAATGGACGAAGATACACGTCCATATTTTTTACTTTGTAGCGGCCCGGGACGAGCAAGCTAAGGATGAGATGTCCTTTCTTCGTAGAAAGCCATGGAGGAATGTTGTAGTTGACAAGCACTATAGGCCACACACTGTAAGAAGTCGAGCGCAGACCGAATGGGTTCACACCATCCATGGCGAGACCGAGCCGAAGATTCCTTGGCTCTCGCGCAAAGCTTGGGAAGGTAGAGTCAATGTGGCTCCATGCGCGCGAATCTGCTGATATTCGTTGAACTCCATCCGTGGACCTATTCTGCACATGCCACGTTGTCAAGCTTGCCATGGCAGACGTGCGAAACATATGGTTTATGCGGGGGATGAGCGGAAAGTGTCAGAGGACTTTTTGAGGGATGGTTTGCCCTTGCAAGTCCTGTCGATACCTGTGAGCACCACACTTTGGGCATGTCTCCATATTCTCGTATTCATCTCGAAACAATATGCAGTCGTTGATACATGCATGGATGTTATTGTAGTCCATGCCAAGCTTCCGTAAAACATGTCGCGCATCATCACGAGACTCAGGCATGGTGTTTGTAGGTGGCAATATATGATATTTCAATAACTTGAAAAAATCATAAAACACCTTGAAAAATCTATCCATGTTTGCAATAATACTGTTTAAAAAAAAAACAATGAAGTCTGTGTGCGAGGTACCTGAATAACTCAGTCACACTCGTATCGCTCCAACCGTATTTTGCTTGCACACTTAAGAGTGCAAGCAATGTCTTCAACCGAGATACTCGGCACCCATCATATAATGGTATGGATGCTTCCTCTCTGAGCGGGTCAGATGTCTCAACATCCATGGGAATCAATGCATCGATCATTGCCTCCATCTCAGGCTCCAAGATTGTAGGCAAGTCGGGAAGGTTGTTTGTCTCCTCTGGCATTGACGGTATAGATGGGCCTTGCGAGTGGTCGATTGGCTCCTGCAATCCATCCATCGCACGTCCACGAACTCTTCTAATTGGCCGCAAAGGGTGCACTCCCCCTTGGGTCGAGACATCACCCCCCTGGATACAAAATTTACCAACAAGACCCAATCTTATTGTGTATGGTTTTCAATTAGCTTGAGAGTACAATGCATGAAAAATGCTAACTTCAAATTACCGTTTGCTGAAAGTCTGCAATCGCCTGATCAATGATCTCAGATTGAAACTCGCCAAATCGTCGTACGTGTTCTATAGACAATCGGCGTTTTCATCTAATTGCCAACTTGCATTGAGAGCAAGGACATGGGACACGCTGATTAAGATACGACTCGCGGTCTTGAACAATAGGACCTTCTTCGTTTGCCATCTTATCTACATTACAGCAAACAAGGCTTAAATGGATAGCTTTATGGAGATGTACGTCAAGTTGCAAGTTGACCATAAACCTTGCATTGTATATAGTAATCGAGAGATTTTCCAATGTTATATCTCGGCCTTGTATCATGCTCAACGATTTGTTGGTCTCGGTAGATAATTTTTTGTTATATCTCGGCTTTGAGTATAAGTAATCCATTTTAAAATTAATGCGCGCCATCTATGAAATTTTATAACTATAGTAATAAAATTTATTTCAAACAATTCTACTCATAGTCATAAGACTTGAGAGAAATTATCCTATACTCAATTTAAGGGTTTCTTTTTCTATAACAATAATTTTGGGTTCATTTTGATGAAGTACATGGCCGTATGCAAAGCACATTGCATACCATTATCAATACGTATATTATCTTAAATTTTCTTCCCTTCCCTCTCCCTCTCTTTCTCTCCCTCTCCCTCTCTTCCTCTCTTTCTCTCACCCTCACCCTCTCCCTCTCCCTCTCGTTCTCTTTCTCTCCCTCTCTCATTTCCTCCCTCCCCCTCCCTCTCCCTCTCCCTCTCCCTCCCTCATTTCCTTCCCCTCCCCCTCCCTCTCCCTCTTCCTCTCCCTCTCCCTCTCTTTCTCTTTTTTTCCCTCTCCCTCTCTATCTCTCTTTCTCTCTCATTTCCTAAACAAGCAAAAAATAAAGTGATTTAAACATCCTCCAAGCAAAAGGGAGAGAGAGAGAGATACAATGCACTCTCCCTCTCTTTCTCTTTCTATCCCTCTCTCATTTCCTTTCCCTTCCTCTCCCTCTCACTCTCTTTCTCTCTCATTTCCTCTCCTAAACAAGTAAAAAATAAAGTGATTCAAACATTAAACAAGCAAAAGGGAGAGGGAGGGAGAGAAAGAATGCACTCTCCCTCCTTCTCCCTCTCTTTCTCTTTCTCTCCCTCTCCTATTTCCTCCCCCTCCCTCTCCCTCTCCCTCTATTTCTCTTTCTCTTTCTTTCCCTCTCCCTCTCCCTCTCTCTTACTCTCTCATTTCCTCTCCTAAACAAGCAAAGAAGAAAGTAATTTAAACATTAAATAAGCAAAAGGGAGAGAGAGAATGCACTCTCCCTCTCTTTCTCTCCCTCTCTCTCCCTCTCCCTCTCCTTCTCTTTCATTCCCTCTCCTAAACAAACAAAAGAGAACGATTTAAACCTTCAACAAGTAAAAGAAAGAGAGAGGGAGACTCACCAATGAGATATGGCGAGCGTGGGCGGCTTCTCTTTGCAACGAGGGCTCCTCCTCTCCTTCACGAACAACGACGGTGGCGGTGGCGGCGGCGGCAAGTCTCTTCCTCCTCTTCTCCCACAAAGCCTTGGCTCTCTCCCTCGCTCTTTCCCTCGCTCTCGCTCTCAAAAGGCGAAGAAAACAAAATGAAAACGGCGCTCTGGTTTCGGCCGCGCTTTTTTTCCCTGCGGCGTCGCTATATGCGACGCTAATAGCGACGCATATAGCGACGCCAATTGCGACGCATATAGCGACGCCTATAGCGACGCCGACATCCGCCGTCGCTAATCGGCGTCGCTATTGCCCCATTCCCTTGTAGTGAATGTATTAAAATTCTTTGAAGAGATCATTCTCTAGGTAATATATCTAGTTTGAGCATGTTTTGGATACCTTCCAAGTAAGAGTAAGTTGTTGATCCTAGTGGCAAATATGTAACCATAATTAGTATGTTTACCTACATTTAATGAAATTATATATTTTGAGTCATGTATATATAGCTAAGATATTAAAACCTTTGTTGGGTTTCCTTCAAACTTGTTGTCTAGTGCCAAATACTTGGCCTAGCATGGCACAAAGATTTAGCTAGCAAAGGACATAAGTAAGCATGGTTTAGTGGTACTTTTTTAGAAGCTAGTTATATACCGAGGTTAAACTTGTCCATGCTTCTTAGAATTGAGTTATCATTGTAAAAGAACTCCATGTTAAGAGCTAGTTAAACGTCATGGTAGTAAAGGGTGATCATACATATTGTAGTTTTCAAATGTAATTGTAGAAAGATGTTTAGGTATGAATATAGAAATTTTAACATGCAGGGGAATATATCATTTTCAAATAAGGTATATTAGAACTACTAAATACATCATGAACCAATTGAATGCCTATGTTTTCAAAACTCCTCTATGATGGCTCTATCGCCTCAATAAACTACCCATTGCCCTCTTCTCTAGCTACCTTTATCTTGGTGGTTTCACGTGGTTTTACTTTGAGCTGTGATGGTGCAACTTCATCTATGATTTAAATGTTGGTTTATTTAAAGTATTTTGATTTCTTTAATGCTTGAACTTTGTAGTTCTTTTACAATCAAAACCTTGTTTTTAGCATATTGGCCTCACTTTGCTTTCTAGTGTATATAGCCCCAAACATGCTTGGTTCTCTTCATCATTTAGTTTCTCTTTTGTTTCTTCATGCTTCCTATAAGCCACCTAGATGTGCACGAAATTTCAATACCTCATTGGCACTAGATGAGAAGTTAGCAAAGGAGGTAGCTAGAGTTAGGAATATTGAACATGAAATCAAGGAATTGACAACCAAAGTGCACACATGCTCTACCGAGCATGTGTGCACTTTGGTAACTAAGTCCTTCAAGGTCCTATTCTTTGCTTACCAAGTTGTAAAATCATTTGCAAATGTAATTTTTCCATGGGCTTAGATCTCCCATTGGCATGGGTGGTGTTTCCAAGACCTTTGAGAGAATTTTTGTGCATATCTCATTTTTAGGGCAAGGGGTCAAGTGTAACCCTTCCCTAGGTTTTGCCTTGTATTGTAAGGGGGGCTTTTATCATGTATTGTAAGATATATTGAAACCTAGATTATTTGAATTGTGGGAGAGGGAGAAGTGCAAGAAGTTGGGATTGAAATGCTTAAACATTGAACCACTAAGGCAGTGAGATAAAAAATGATGGGTTGAGAGTGAGAGAGGGAGAAAGGTGTAGGGCCATGTTGATTGGAGAGAGAGAGAGAGAGAGAGAGAGAGAGAGAGAGAGAGAGAGAGAGAGAGAGAGAGAGAGAGAGAGAGATTGTAATCTAGCCTTATGTTTATATCCTAAGTTTCAATTTCCATGGACATACAAAGATTACTTAATGCAGCCATTAAGTGTAATATCTATGTTCTGCAACTTTATGACTTGTAACTAAGGGATACCATATTTAGTGTAGTCATACATGTTTTTGAAGTTGTTATAACTTGTAACTTGAACTTACATGAATCTTTGTGTCTATGTCTCAAGTCTCCCTTGGCACAAAGGGGTACAAGAATTATCTTATGCTTAGACTAATTGTGGTATCCATATCCCATGTGTTTATGACTACACACTAAGGGATATCATATTTAGTGTAGTTACAAGTATTATCAAAATTAACTAATAACTTGTAACTCAAAACTTACTCTATACTTTGTACTTATATTTCAAGCCTTGCTTGGCATAATAACCCACATGGATTACCTTATGTTTGCATAATAGATGGTGTCTAGGTCACATGTCTTAATGACATGGCACTAAGAGATATCATATTTATCATACTCATACATATATTACATAAGCTATTAAGCCCTTGTAACTTAGAACGTACTAGCTTTATGTCTATGTCCCAAAACTTTCTTAGCATAAAGAGACTCAAGGATTACCTTATGCTTGTAGTAGTTGTTAATTCTAGGTCCCATGCCTTTATGACTTGGCACTAAGGGACACCATATTTAGTGTAGTCATAGATGTATTCAAATACCTCAAAACTTACTTACACTATGCTTTGTGTCTATGTCCCAAACCTTGCTTGGCACAAAGAGATACAAGGATTATGTTATGCTTGCACTAAACATGGTGTTTAGGTCTCGCATATTTGATTTGACACCAAGAGACATTATATTTAGTGTAGTCATTAGTATGACTAGAATTATTTATAGTATTTTGACATCAATAATATTTAGGAAGCTTGAGACATTCAAGTATTTTTCTTTGTAAACAAGTAACTAGAATTATAAACTTTTTGTATATACACTGTAATTCAATATTGCACTTTAGTTAATCAATATCTTATCCATGAATTTTTTCCCATTGCAAAAGAGTCGACCTTTGATTATTGTATATTTCAAGATTTACTTCAATCATAGTGTTTTCATTTTGAATTTTATACACACTCAAATTGTGATTAACTTGTAATAATTATCTAGCACATTGTAGTAGTTATGTAAATGTACACACCTTAGTGTTAAAATTATCCATTGTTGATTAGCAATCAAATTGTTCAACTAGTTGATATCACATCATTACATTTATTGTAACTTTCAAACTAAGGTTCAAATTTTCTTTTTAAAAATGCATTAATTTGATAGAGATGCTTGTGGACTTGCAATAACTATCCTCATAATATCTACAAGAGATGTACTTTTCAATCTATTACATGCGACCTCATTTAGATAATGTATTAAAATTATTAGTTTAAGAAAATGATTCTTTATAGTCCCAACATGAGGGTAAGTCCTGATAATGTAAAGGTGAGAAGGAGCTTTTATGTTATCACATGTAACCTAATCTAGCCAATTTATTGAGATTTTTAGTTTAGAAAAATGATTGTTTTCATTCCCAACCTGCATCCTTAAGTTTTGAGAGCCATCATCAAACCTTTGTAGAGGAGTTTCTTTATAACTTGGTAGAACCAACACTTTCTTCATAAAACCCCTTTCATATATTGTAAGAGTGTATCAATATGGTTTTTCAAGAATAAACTTATAGCATAGGAGTTATTCATGGGAAAGAAAATGGTGTAAAATGGGTACGACAAAGTGAAAGGAAATACTCAAGGAAAGAGGAAAATTGTCATAGAATCAAGAGGCTTTCATTTTGGTAAATTTCCCAAAACCATTGCACATTAAGCAAGGAAAGTCTAAGCCTTATAATGTTGTACAAAAGTTGACACAAAATATGAGGGTTATTAATATTAGCCATACCTATGAGGTGAAATATCAGATATAGAGTGTATGGCAAACATCCCTTGTTGAGTATGTGCTCCTTCATCACTAATTTCCCTAACTTGATTGAAGACTCTAGGTAAAAAGGATGTGTATAGTAGGCAAAGTGACTATCAACCATGTCTTTTAGTACAAAGGTACAATAGGATGGTAGAAGCAATGCTCAAAGATGGAGCCATTTCATTATGACATGATCAATCTTAGCATTCACTTCACAAATTAAAAATGAAAAAAAAAGTCATAAGTCTTTCCAGTTTCTAAATTTAATGGGAAAAAGAATGAATTTTTTATTTTGTCATGGGTAAACCATCTTGATGACTACTTCGACGAAGAAGCTTTCCCGAGAAGGATAAAATCAAGTGCACAACCAATTATTTGATAGATAAAGCTTCACTTTGGTGAAACATCCTACACCATAGAACCCATTGATCAAGGACATGAGCCGATTTTTGGAAAAATTAATATTTTCTTCCATCTCAATCTCATCTTCAAGAGAGGCGTAATTGGTCTAGTTTATCTTGGCAAGAAGGTGATAATGTTTCTATTTATATCGAAAGGTTTTGGCAAAGGCTTTAAATGATATTGCACATGCTTGAGGAAGTTCCTAAGAGCACACTACAACACAAATATGAAGATGGTCTTCAATCTGGCATCCAAGCTAAAAAACTCCACTTCTCTTCATGAAGCTATCCCTTATGCCCATTATGATGAAAGAGAATTCCAATATATTCCCTAGATGCTTCATGGTCAACAATCCAATATACCTCACCCTTCAACAACAAATGCAATCTAAAGTGACCTTTTTTACCTCATCATCCTAACTCTTTTTCATCCAACAGGCTTGGCAATTTCCAACCATAAACTAGCAATATGCAAAGGTACCCAAACAACAATTTGCACAACAAGGCAAAGCCTCAAAATTTAAATCTTAATGTTCAAAACAAAAAGGCCAAATTTGTTTGTCATCATTGTGAAAAATTTGGACACTATCGAGGGGATTGTCGAGTTCCATTACCACCCAACAACAACAAAAGCACAACTCAATTGCACAACATTAAAGGGGAACCTGACTGTGCAATTTATTGGACTACCAACTCATTATAACAAAAAGTAACAACTGAAGAAAAATCAAATACACCTATATTTTTACATACTTTATTGAAGATGAAAGGTTTTGTGCATGATTTGAATGTGACTATTTTGTATGATGACGATAGTTCTCATGATTTTATTTTGGAAAATTTGGTTAGGAAATTGCAACTACATTTTAAGGCATTAGGTACAATGGTACAACGGAAATTAAGGGATTAGAAATTTCTGTGAAAAAATATTTAAACATATAATTTCTCAGCTTCACCTCTTCAATTTAATCTTGATGTTAATTATCATACTCACACAATAACGTTTGGATTCCAAGCTAAATAATTTCTTTAACAAGTGACCTTGAAATTGAATTGTTCCTACTAATTAATCATACATAGGCTAAGTGAGCACTTAGGAAGCAACTCAAGACATGCATGATTTTTGTGATTCAATTTAAAGAGTGTTAGTCTTTTGCATTGACACCCACACAAAAAAAGTTTTTAGACTCATACAAACATTATTTTGTGGATGATTATCCACCTGAGCTGCCACCTTCACGAGAAGAATTAGATCACAAAATTGAATTGCTTCCTGGTGTTGCTCCAATGCATTAAGCTTCATATAAACACAATCCTTTGCATCCAAAAGAAATTCAAAGAAAAGTGATTGAATTATTAGATAAAGGTTTAATTTGTTCTAGTTCTTCTCCTTTTGGTGCACATATTTTGTTAGTTAAAAAGAAATATAAAAGATATAGGATATGCATTGATTATTGATCTTTATATAAATTCACTATTTAAAATCGATACATGATTCCTCGAGTTGATGATTTGCTTGATAAACTTAAAGGAGCTAAAATCTTTAGCAATATATATCTTAATTCGTGATACCATCAAATTCGCATGGATTCAGCTGATGTATTTAAAAATGCATTAAGGACATAGTTTGGTCACTATGAATTTATCATTATTCCTTTTTCTCTTAGTAATGCACCAAGTGCATTTGCTCGAATGATTAATCAAATTTTTCTAGATTAACAAGTTTTTGTGATTATTTTCTTTAATGATATACTTATTTTCAGTAAATTAGAAGAGAAACATAAGAAACATCTTCGCATTTTGTTTAATGTACTGCATAAAAATCATTTATATGCTAATCCTTATTCAATTTTGCTCTTTCAATACCAAATTGAATATTCAAATCATACAATTTTGCCAATTGTATCATTATTGATCCTAAGAAAATTTAGACTATAAAAGATTGGCATAATCTTAAGAGTATGCAAGAAGTTTAATCTTTCCTAGGATTAGTTAGATTTTATAGAAATTTGTTTGGAATCTTTTTATGATGTTTTGCCTTTGACCATGTTACTACACAAAAATATTATTTTCTTATTGGGCTCCTAGTCAACAAAAATATCTTGATATTTTGAAATATCTTTTAATCCATGCACCTATACTTCAGTTTCTCGATTTTTTCTAGCCTTTCTTTTTAGTTGTCACCACTAATGCTAGTGGATCAAGCATAAGCATAGTCTTAATGTACAATGATCATCTTATTGCCTATGAAAGCTGAAAATTAAAACCTTCTAAAAAACTACATCACATATGATAAAGAATTATTACCTATAGTTCATGATTTGGATATTTGGAAACGTTATTTAATGGAATTTAAAGTTCTTATAAATATTGATCAACAGGCCTTAAAATATCTATTGAACCAAACCCTAATTTTGATCGACGCATTAAATAGGCTTTCATTATTCAAAATTTTCATCCTATAATCCAATATCAACCAAGTCATGTTAATGTTCTCACAGATGCATTAAATCATAGGCCACATGAAAATATTGCATCACATCATCTGCCTGTATTATTTGATAGAATCAAATGTATATACTTAATTCATATCTCCACAATCTAAATTTAAATCTTTGATGCAATGATTCTTATGTATGTTTCCAATCTAAAATTCTCTTTTATTTGGCAAAGATTTCATAATACTAACACTACTATCTTGATCATTATTCTTATGTGAATGGATTTTTATATTATTGAAGAAAGTTGTGTGTTATCATAACTTTTAGAATTGTTGCTATGATTGAAATGCATCAACCTATATATATGGAATATAGAGGTATCCAATCTACGATAGTTGCATACAAAGAGTATTTTTATTGGCCAGCCATGAAAGACGGCGTAGGAAAATTTGTGTCTAAATGTATTGTATGCCAATGAATTGAGTGTCACCATGGGAAAAAGTATAGTTTGCTTATGTCTTTATTAATTCCTAATGGCCCATGGGAGCAAATGTCTATGGACTTTATCACTGGTCTTCCTACTATGTCCTCTCATCATTATATGATTTGGCCCATTGTCGATATATTTAGTAAACATGCCTATTTCATTCCATGTGAGAAGACATTGTTCACTCCACAAGTTGCTATGTTGTTTATGAACACCATATTTCCTCATCATGGGTTTCCTAGGGTTATCCTATTTGACTATGATGGTTGATTTTGCAATGATTTTTGGGCAACTTTCTTTAAAAATTTAGATTCTAAGACGGATTTGACTTCAGCTTTTTACCCTAAGAGTAATGGTCAGACCAAAACGACCAATGATATGATTCTTGACCTTCTTAGATCTTACACAATTGACTGACCTAGTAATGGAGACCAACCTCTGCAACTAGTAAAACTCCATTTGAAGTAGTTTATAGAAAGAAATTGCCTATTCCTATGACCATCATTATTAATTATGTTCCAACTATCTTATTCTTTGGCTATTAACCATAGAAAAAAATTAGAGAAAGTCATTGAAAAGATTAAGCAATTCCAAGTGAGGTACACAACTCACGCTAATAAAATACGCAAGGCTATTAAATTTTAAGCGAATGATTTAGTTGAGTTGAGAATTGTAAAGAGAAGGCTTCAATCCATTGAAAAGCATCCAAAAATTAAGTTACCACCAATGAATTATAGCCCATTTCGAATTATTCACAAGATTATTGAGAATGCATTTAGATTGGGTATCCCTCCTCACTGGCAAATACACAATTTTTTTCACATTAGTTTGTTAAAATCATTCAAGGAAACACAACCAATTAATCTTGTAGTTGATGGCCAACCTCTATTAGAGACTAATACTAAAATTTAAGTTCCTGAAATAATCCTTAACCATGACTACACAACTACCTAAATAGGAAATCAATACCATAGGTATTTAGTTAAATACATAAATCATTCTATGGAAGAAACATTAAATATCCCAACAGCACAGATTCGTTGCAGTAAGTAGTATTTTATATAAAACCCAAGGAATCATATATTGTAGATCCAACATAGTATGCAACATTAGTATATAATGTAAATTTATCGTAGTAGACAACACTTGCATGTGGTTGATCACCCTTGCATTTTTCTTTGAGTTATCAACTGGGGATAATTGCTTTTAATCCCCAATAAATATTATGAAATTACAGTTATTAAATTATTTTTATTGTGAATTTTATCTATTTTTTGTATAATTCGTGACTTATCGTGTGAATGCATGCATACACTATAGGTCACATTATGCCTAGTAGATAGATGAAAGGATACTAGTGTGTATTATGTTATAGTGAGCACATAATTAGATGGAGTTAACTTGAATTATTATTTTGGAGTGCACAATTTTAATGCGTGAAATTTGTGTGCTTTATAGTGTAGAAAAATATTACTTGAAACATTATATTTTTTGTGCGCCCCTAGTAGCGCAAGGAATATGCGTGTGCATATGCGCAATAGATTTATTTTGATGTATTTATTAAAAATGATAAAATATTATTTGTGTAAACTTATTAGAATATAGTGTATTTTGATCTATTTGCACAAAAGCAAGTCATACAAAGTGAGGAAAAGCAAGAAACACAAAAATGACACTTTCAATATATTTTGGGCACAAAAGCTTATTCTAATATTATAAATACATGAATGGGGGAGGTCCTCACACATTCATGGGAGAATATTGTACCCATTCTTGTATCGTGCAAGCTTTTGGAGTTTTTATTTTCTCATGCTATTTGTTCACTTCTTATCTTATTCTCAATTATTGTCTATCATATGGTGAAGGTAAGCAATAGAAAGTGTGACAATAAAATTCGATGTGTTTGATATGAGAACTTTGGTTTATAAATCTTTGAAAGCTTCACCCTTTCCTAAGGTAAATTGTTTGGTATGGAAGGTTATCATATCTAGGATGCCTATTATGAATTGTATTAGAAAGTGAGCCCCTCATCCTACTATATATATATGTTTTGTCATATTGGAGAGAAGAATGTCAATCAACTTTTTCAAAATGTAAGGCTAATAGGCATGTGTGGAAGAAGGTTAGTATTTGCATCATGAACCCTATCTCTTGTTTTGACAAGTTGCTAATGGTAGTAACATTAGCAATGGCAAGAAGAAATGGTCTATATACATCTCTCGGTTATAATCACTGCAAATACTCAAGGTACCTACTCCTACAAAGCATCAAAGGTTGTACTTACAACATACCACTCTCTCTACGAAACTTTCCTCAACAACAACATAGACACTGACATGCACTATTCACACTTCATTAAAACGACATACCATGTCAGGCCAATGGTCCTTTTATTGCATGTGATGTGAGTTGTTCGAATGCAAGTAAACCCCTAATTGGTTAGAGGAAGTTCTAGCTCATATAGAGAAGGTAATTAGTTTGTCTACCTAGCCACTCTCAAATGACACGGTAGCTATTTGATGCCAATTAGCCTCTATAAACCATGTGCCACCATTGAACCTCCAATAGCTTCCCTGCACTTTTTTCCTCTTTTCTTGCTGAGTTATTTATGTTACTACAATTGTAGGGCTCATATCTACGGTATGCTCTCCAAATGTTCATTTGTGGGGATTTAAAATAAGTGCAATATTCCTTACACCTCATATGTTAGTAATATGACACCTTGAGCTTATCAAACGGGACATAATGATTTTTAAAGATTTCCTCATTAATCTTTCTAAAATATCTACAAAGACATTTAATTAGTATTATTATGATTACTATGAGAGAATTTGTTGCTTGTGTTGATGTTATGAATGTGATGTGATTCAAGATGAATCAATACACAAATTCAATAATTCAATAAATTCAATAATTCGATGCAAAAAGTAAATAGTCACTTGCATAAAAAACAAACATTAGGACATACTAGGAGGAAAGAAATTAAAAATGGACATGACATGGAAGTGTCAATCAACATGCAAGAGGTGAGAAGGTTTACTATGTAGATAAACAACTAGAGCACTTTAATGAGCAACAAACATTATTTTAGTAAACATAACACTTACATATGACATCAACAATACTTTTGAGGGACTGATACATGTACTTTGACATTAACCATCATTTGCACTAGCCCTTAAGAGTGTATCACAAATGTCCTCTTTAAGGCAATCCCAAATTTGCATTAGTAAACACATCTCCATCTATCTTTGGACTAAACCGATTATTTAGTTTCAAAAGTTGGCCATCTTTTGCTAGTTTTCATATTGAGTTGTTGAAATCTTGTGCACAAGATTTACTCCAACCACTTCAAAGATCTATGGGTTGTTCCATCAAATCCATTGTATTTTTGTTTTCATGTAGATCGATTGAGGAGTCTCCAAAAATTCTGCAATTTCCAACAAGGTAACGGATGCTATTTTTGCATTTCATGCACCATGTGGATTTTGACATTCATGTGTATGTAGAGATTAGTTAGAGTATTTTGTGGCAAAGTTGCAAAGCTTAAGTGACCTATATATGTGAGGATCATGTGGGGACCCTCGCTCATGTTGAGTGGTTCATTGCAATATAGCCTACATTTCTACTTAATAAGATCAAGAGGCCATTAAGCATTAATCTAGAGTTACCCATTCTACAATGACCAAGGACGTTGCTTGCCTTCACCAATTAGATTTTAGTACATTGTTATAGCCAACATGATTTCCTCTTTCTTTATCCCCCTACATTGATTATGCCTTAAAGCACATCCTGTTCACTACAAATCAATAACCCAGTCACAAAATAAGAGCTCATCATGGAACCCCACGATTTTGTGAAAGTTTTGAAGGACAACATGCAAAACAATTGCTAGAAACAAAAAGCTTGGATGCCGACTGTGCTAAGGACTACAGCATCAATCTAGAAACAATTCAACTCACTAATGTGAAGAAAACCATACACTTCATTTATCATAACACATTGTCTAATCCTATGCATCCACAAGTCTTGTACATGCCTTTAGAGAAAGAGTGCTTAGTGTATGGAGCTTTGACCTTGTATTTGGTTTTGTAAAATCAATTCATCAATGCATAGCATTCGGTGTGCACCATTCTATTGTTTGCTTTATCACAAGGTTCTTTTGTGAGCTCGTCTTTCTACATCCCTCTCACAGCATGGTATTGCAGCTCAGCTCTAACATGGTATCAGATCAACTCACAAACAATTTGCCGTTCGCATATTCTGGTGGAATGTTAAATGCACGTGAACACTACTGGTAGTGACGTTGAAGTTTTGGGGTAGATGTTACTAAAAAGCTCTTTGTAAGCCAATACTAAAATGTTCAGGTTTAAATTTTACCACTATTAGTTGGTCATTCTGCAGGTTTCAGCCAATTATTGCTATGATGCCTTAAAATTTATCTACTTAAAGTTTTTAAGTTTTTTTCCAGCTTTTAAGCTTTTTCCAGTATTTTCCCCAAAAACTGAAGGAAAAGAGGGGGCAACTGATGGTGTACCTATGCGTACATATATGCTCAAATGTCTGTGTTCATCCATATGTATGACAATGTGGCAAGAATTTCTGCACAAGGAAACTGGGTTTATGCAGTTGATACACATTCAGATGTTCAAGTATCCTCATAACAGGGTTTCTCCATCCATCCCCAAAAGTTTGCACATGCACGTTTAGAAAATGCATGCAGCCATAGATTCAACACCTTTGTACCACACACCAGTTTTTGTGTGACACATCCTAATACATACAGACAGCAGGGAACCACACCACCACCCATTCAAGCCTGTGCGCAAAAAAACTGGCATTGCACTGATTGACATTAGTTTGTTACATTAGTGTGGTCTTGCTAATTCAAAAATTCTGCACTGATTGTCATTAGTGTGGTCTTGCTAATTCAAAAATTCTGCACTGATTGACATTAGTGTGGTCTTGTTTAACATGAGCCATGTTACATGTCCATGTCTTTCTTGTTTCTTTCATATACTCCAGACATGAAAGCCCATATTGAGTATCTTACCAATGCTCAAGAACAGACCATGCCAAATATCAGATCCAGCCATTGTTCTCATCAAGAGACTGGTCCACCATACAACTGCATTCAATCTCCCATTAAAACCAGGTGAAAATCACCCAATATTCAAGGACTGACTTTTCTTTGTTTGAAATTTGGAGAGTTTCCCATTGTCTTTCACAAAAATTTTGGAGATGTATGACCATGTACACACTCACTAGACAATGGTTAATAAAATATGGCATTTAATCACATGCCAAAAAAATTAACCGATACTTACTTCCTGTAGTAGATATGTCAATTTAGTTCTATTGAGGAGATCACTCAAGGCGCAGCACTTAAGCAGCATGTCTCAGTGCATATATGTACCTTCAGGGTTATCCCATGGAAGCTTCCCAGAAAAAGGACTTGTTCCGCAATATGAAAAAAGCTCTCTGAGTTCGGGGCATCCATCCGGGTAGGGAATTACTCGAACAAAAGGATCTCGAGCCATTCTTTTTGTACGCAAAGACCCAGCACAACCATAAGGGTCTTCATGAAACTGCATCTGAACACTTTCTTCCCCTTTTGCTGCCATTGCAGCAGAGGATGGGGAGGCAGGTGTACCCTTGTAGAAAAACTGTGAGGCAGGAAACCTGACAGCCAATCTGTGCAGATTTGCAAATCGATATTCCTTGAAATCATAACTCACAACCTGAGAGACAAATATGAGCTTCAGATGTTTGGCAAGGACAAACTGGAACAAGTGCTTTTCTGCCCAGAAAACCAATGCTGAGTTAAAAACTAAGAATAGCACCTATCATTTAACTGCATGACTATCAACAGTGGTACATTCCATTAAATAATACAGCAGTAAGTTCCATGGCAAATTCCAAACCCAATTGTGAGGTCCCATGGGATTCAAATCACCAGGGAGAAAAAAATGAGTGGTCACATGTAGATGTTGCAACTCGGCACAACAGTTTTCATCTCCATCTGCTTTACCTCCACTGATGATTTTGCAAAGATGTGCTTCTTGCATGCCTGACCACCACTGCCTCAATTTACATCAAAAAAATTGCATTGAATCATTCCAAAATTAATGTCGTTGGAACCGATCATCATAAGGGATTGACAAGTCATAACATGAGAAACAAAAACATGTGGATATGCATACAGCGCAGTGCATGCATTTGATAACAAAAACTACTGTTCAAACATTTTTTGCAGGAATAGTTGATAAAAGGTCAAGATCTATGAAAGAAAAAGGCTGTCAAATGGAGCCTTTTCTTCAACAATGGAACTGAGAACACTCCTGTGTGGTCAGCAAGATGAAGCATCACCACCACACTCTTCCCCTAGAGATAAATCATTTTGAAAACCAAAACATGGCCACAAAATTGCCCATCTTTATTGTCTCTTTTTGTTGCTTTTAGTATCATTCCTTGCATGAGACATTGGAAGGTAACAACAAACACAAGTGCAAGTCAAGATAAGAGAATAAAAAGTCCTGTTATATCAAACTGAAGATAGTTGGCTGACAAGTCATGACTGTCCACCAAGTGCTCTAAACACCCCCCCCCCCCCAAACAAAGAAAGGAAGGAATAGCTACCTTGCCAACATTAGTTTTTCAAGTACATTATCGGTATTGTATGGCCGTTATGTACATAGCATGGATGGCATACATCAGCAAAGGAAACAATAGCATCTACAATTCAAAAACTTCAGCAGTAATTCAAATGGACTGGACAGGTCTTGGATGAAGGACTGAGTGCACATGTCACTGCTCAACAGCTGTCATATCGTTCAGGGTGGATAACACTACTCCACAACTAATCACTTCCAAGAGCTTTGGCAAAGATGTCAGCACAACTGTCCTATGTAGAGCAATATTCCTACACGCATAATGATAATGAATCTCTATCACATGAAACAAAAAGCTCTTCACAATCACTAGGAAACTCTTGTTAACATATGTTGGTAGTGATGTGTGTGAACACACTTGGGACTGCTAGGGCACTTTTTCCCCTCACTAGAAGGTTCTTTTACCTAGCCTTGTATATACGGCTATTCACTCTAGGGCATAGTTAGTCTTGTAAATCTTCTACTTTGATACCTCTCAATACACTTTGTCTTATGTGCTCTTAAGCTTCTTCTTCTCCAAGTTGTGTCTGTGCATTCCTACAACCCTAAATCCAATGATTAGTATTAGAGGAAGCTTCGACCTATTGGGCAAAGTCATTAACACCCTCCTCTTCATCTTCTCTAAGTAGGATGAGATTTGACAAGCATTCACATGTCGACCAATATTGTGGAACAACCTGTACAGATTAACACCATTAGATTTTTTATTCAGATTTATTTCAAACTCCACTTGCACTACTACCAATACTATGCGGACTGCTTTGTCCTTTTGTGTATTGATTTCAACAATGGTCATTTTATCAAGGGCTTTGACAATCTACTTTGTGTTGTGCTATATAGGTGCATCTAGTGTGGTTGATGGCATGGCTGGCAACAATGATGTATGTTGGATGTTGAGAACAAGTTGAACAAAACCAACCCTCCACTATGGGCTTACATGATGTGTCTTGTATCGGCTGCAAAGGTTCTTTGGAACATTGTGCAAGAAATTGAACTATGTCCTATTGTGGTTCTAGAAGCTGCAATTGTGCTTGAGGCCCCTTTGCATGTTCCATTATTTGTATACACATTTCTCATTCATTGAGCATTCATCAAATTGTGCTATTGTGGGTGTCAAACACTTTATGCTTCTCTATTTACCCTAGCATTCATTGCACCAGGACCATGTTTTGCCCCTCCCTTCATTGTACACATCTATCTGCACTTGGCTCCTTCAAGTTATTCCCTTAGATGTCACATAGAAGGGGGTGCTGCTGACACTAGATAGTCAAAGTCCAGCTCCATATTTTAGTGCACACAATGTTTGTCCAATGTCATGTCTAGGCGCATCTTTGTTAAATATCGAGACTGACCAATTCAGGACAGCCATATTTCCAGGTCAGCCTATTTCTTGATGATTGTCTATCATAGGCAACACACTCTATACATTCTTCATTCAGCCATTCAGTATTTTTAGCACACCCGGGGTTCATAGGCATCACACTTTGTACATACTCCATCCAATCATATGATCAAACGTTGTCAAAAGGTACTATTCAAACTAAAACAATTTTGTTCTATGTAAAATAGAGAACTAAAAACTACATGATATGGCTCCATGATTATGCAATATTTAGCTCTTGTTGTGCTCTTTGTTTTGAGCTATAGATCACCTGAATACAATATTGGATATAAAAGTTATAACCAAAATTTTAAATTTCTCTATAACTGCCATAGCTATCCATGACTTTTGTGGCATGCTCTATATTTACTCAAAATGAATAGAATGTCTCCCAAGTGAATGCTTGAAAGGTATCTCTCTCTCTCTCTCTTTCTCTCTCTCTCTCTCTCTCTCTCTCTCTCTTCACTGGGACTTTTGAAATCTCCCAGACATTTGTATGCAACATTTTGGTCTCATAGGCCAACTTGGCCTGTTGTAGACGTTAATATAACTCTCTCTCTCTCTCTCTCTCTCTCTCTCTCTCTCTCTCTCATGAAGAGCCTCTCTTTCCATCCACCCTACACTTTTCTTTTTGGTATGATGTATCATGTATCATGTATCATGTGTATACTCCCATCTGTCTACTTGTAGCACGTTGCGCATGTTGTGTCTCGGGTTTTGCCTTGTTACCCTTGTGTATTCATCTTATTAACTTAAGTGACACTACTATTTTAGTTCTAAACATGTGCTCTATCATTTGTAGTCCAAAATAACCAAGGCTTTTTTTTTGTACTAATAACATACCGTACCTTATAAAATCTTAAGGTACCAATTAGTACCGCATTTTATTGTACTGTATTGTATTGTACCTAACAACCCTAAGTAATGGATGTGTCAAAGTGCAGCAAATGCTAAAGTGTATGGCCGGACTAAAAGAAAAGACATAAACACCGAGAGAAGAGAGAGAAAGGGAAAGAGACAATAGAATGCTAAAGACTGCAAAGTATGAATGCTGAAGACTGAAGAAGAATCTGTACAACGGGCTGTAAAAGTATATCACCAGCCAGAGCTCTCTCCTCTCACCTACAAAAAACTGAGAACTGAATGTATGTGACCCCCGAGCAGGCTGGCTATAATAGCCTAAAATAAAATAATAAAATACAGCAGGTCAGCCAAGCCAACAAACTGATTCAAATAATAATAAAATGCTGCAATCACTGCCTAGTTGCCACAAGGCACCAAGCCAACAAACTGATTAAAATAATAATAAAATGCTGCAATAACTGCCTAGTTGCCACAAGGCACCTATCCACCCTACCGACTCTGCCCAAGCTGTGCAATACGTGACTGCAATACAACTAACCAATTTTCTCCAAACTATCCTGACATAGCCTGTGCCCATCCTAGGGATGACCAAATCTCTAACACCACCTCTCAAATCCTAGATGTGGCATAAGGCTCATGTATTTGGAATGCTGACAAAGAACAACATGAGGAAGTGCTTTGGTAAACAAATCTGCCACATTATCCCCCGTCTTACAATACTCCACATCTATGGTCCTGTTCAAGAGCTTCTTGTGAATGTAATGTTACTGTATCTCTATGTGCTTCATCCTCCGTGCCATAGCTATGCAACTCTAATTGTCGCACACAAGTGTAGTAGCCCCTAGCTACTAACAACCAAGCTCCTCCAACAACCTCTGAGGCCAAACAATCTCACAAGTGGCAGTACAAGCCACTTGATACTCATCCTCTGTAGATGATAAGGCAACTGTGGGCTGCTTCTTGCTATTCCGCAAGATAGCACCTGTATCCAAAATGAACCAGTAGCTTGTCATTGACCACCTATGGTCAACATCTCTAGCCCAAATTGAGTCCCTGTCTAGCCTCATAACACCAAAGCCAAACCATTTGCACATGCTAAATAAAATACACCAAGGTCGGGAGTTGCCCTCTGGAACCACAATATCCTCAATGTAGCCTGCCAATGAACATTCTTGGGTTCACTCATAAATCCTACAAGCAAACCAACTAGGAAACAAAAATCAATTAGAGTATTCAAAACCCATACCAACAACCCAACCAATAGTCTGTAGTGGGAAGCACCTGCCAACAATGAATCTCCATGAGCCATTGCCTTCCAATTTCCCTAGGAGTAGAAATAATCCAACACTCCTATATCTCAAAAGTAGTCAAGAGCTCCTGCACATATCACTACTAGAAGAGAAAGATCCCCCTCTTAGTCTGCCATATCTCATGACCTAGAAAGAAATGAAGAAATCCTAAATCCATCATCTCAGACTTCTCATGGAGTGCTTCCTTAGTCTACTTCACCATTTGAGCATAGTCCCCTATCAAGATGAGATCATCCGCATCATGTGCCCTCCATTTTGGCATGGTCACCTATAAAGATGAGATCATTCGTACCGTGTGTCCTCCAGCTGACACATGGACATACAAATTTGGATTGGATGTAGATCTACTTTGGCCAAAATTGATTCAACTACCAACCACATAACTTACTTGCCACTTATGTTGAAGACATGATTTTTATAATTCCAAGTACAAGAGACATTTTCTCAAACTTGTGGGAGATAAAAGATTTAAAAATCAGACAAGCTAAATATGAGATAGTAAATATGAGATATGTTGCATGACCAGCCTTCATGGACTACCCAAGAGAGCAATAATTCGCTTTAAGATTAGTGCCATTGTGTCCAACAAAGGGCCAAAAACTCCTTGGAATTAAACTCTTTTGAATTTTGCTGTCATAACAACAAGAATGAAGCTTATTGGCTACATTCTTACACATCATTTTCAAACAATTGGTTTGGAATTTGTCAATGAAAGGCAGGAGAAACCTAGCTTGGTGAAAAGATCCTTCCAAAGAACCAAAGTTTCTACTCGTTCACAAAAATTGTATACATACAGATCATGAGTGCAGCAAGATAGGAATGCAAAGCTGTATTTCTTCATTTTACAACAACAAAACTCAATTAGTGTGGAGCACCAAAGATTCGTATTTACCGTGATATTATAAGGATATTTTCCTGTAAGTTCCTTGAATCTGCAAATACTGAACAATAAGTTTTCAAAGCTGTCTCTTGCATGCTCTTCGGTCAAAGCCCTCCATCTAACCTCACGCTTTCTACCTGCTAACACACATTGGCAATGTTTAGTGCCAAGATAGAAGAATAAGATGTTTCCTCCAAGAACAAACAGGAAAGAAGCGCAACCACAGAATAAGTTGTAAAACTGTGTGCTCATAGGAACAAGCAGACAAGCAGGGGTTACAGCTAGCATGAAATTGTCGATTAGAAGAGAATTCAATTCCCAAGGAAACCCAATACTGACACCTTGCATAGAAGAAACTTATTCATGAGAAGGTGGTGATGTACTTTAGCCAGCTGATATGCTTAGCTTCAAGAGACTGGTCAACAGCTTGGGATACTTCTGGCCATCTAACACCAACAGTCAAATGAAGATTCAGATAAAATGATAAGCAAAGCACCCATCCGAAAACCACAATATTTAGTAGCAACAATCTCACATGGTGCCTTATATCTTTAGCCCTTTATTTTCAGACACTGAAGGACAAGGACAACTGAATTTGATTCAAAAATGTATACCGGCATGTACAGTGACGGGCAGACCAGCAGACAGGACAGGAGATTAACATATGCAAGACAAGATCATATAAGATACATAATAGCAGGTGTGCAACAGATGTACCATCAACAATCAGAGTGTTGTTAAACCTGTCCAGCCTAACCAGTTGATTGCACACACTGAGTATTTCTTAGCTAGCTGCAGACGATAATAGTGTATACCTTCAGTCTTTTATACTTGTAGCAAATATGTGCACAAAGTTTTGCATTCCACGTTTTACAATTGCAGCCGAAGCCCACAAAGCCAGTATATAAGCATCACATGGCTCTTTTAACATCTACTCCAAGCAGTTCATCCCAATGAATCACACACGCAAGACAGAGAAGACTCCAAGCATAACTTGCGACTCAACCTGTCAAAAGGATGTGACTTATCTTTGGCACTCTCTAATGGCAGGTCCAGGAAATTGCATGAGTTGTGTCAGACATGAGCAGTCCATCACAAATAAAGATGATATTTGAAAAACAAGAATAAGTAGGTGTAAGTACAGTGCACACATTAATCAGTTTATCAGAAAGAATTTAAGCCTAAGTTACACTTTTAATTTATTAAAAGTGGGTGCGGACCAAAGCTTCAAGGACACCAACATTTAGTGAATTTAAGGCTGAATAATAAAATAATAATATTTAACTAAATTATTTTTTTGGAAAGTCATGTTAACACAGGTTAGAGCTGGAAAATGCAACGGAAGAGCAGAATGAAGCTTTTCTCCTACCAGTGACTGTCATAAATCCAGGGGTGTTGCTGATCAGGAAGCATCCTTGGCTGTACAAGCTGATCCAAAGTGTTCTACTTCTGATCATGCTATTGCAGGGCTCAGTGATGCTGATACAAGTGTCGGTGAAGCTGTTTGTGGCAAGGTGGAACTGCCACGAGACTGCGCAGAGCTGTCCAGGATTGGGTGATTAGTGCTTAAGGCTGGGCAATGGCTACAGGCTGTTTGGTGATGGCTGATTTACCTAGGGTGGAGCTGTCTATGCTTCGATATTCAGGAGTTTTTGAGTAACCCCGGGGCTTTTTTAGCAGTTTTGCTGAGGTCTGGGGCATTTTGGAGAGATCTGTTTTCCTGACAAAATCTGTACACTTGGAAAGAAGTGAAAAAGCACAATAGATCCATAAGCAATTGTATTGATCTTTCCATAATGATAAAGAAACACGTGGAGGGGCACAAAGCTTTGGGGCTACCCTATCTTCATGTTCTGGTAGGTAGTATTCCAACTCCACTGTTTGTTTTGCTTTCTTGTCACTGAAGTTGTGTGTTTAAGACTAAGTGCTTGCAAAGTTAAGATTCATTACCCTTGATTCTCCAAAGGCCGGTTTCATGGCTCCATTCATAGGACCTCAACAGCTTCCTTAATGAGATGAGTCTGCCATCGCTCAAGGTGCAAGCACCTAACTCTTTGAATTTAGCGGAACCAAAAAAAAAGCATACAAGAAGGATGTCCCACAAGAAACAAGGAAGAATTTTTCTTTAGGATTATTTTCTTTAGGATTGAGATCTTAATGGACAAGATGTTTCACAGTATGCAACTGATGTACAATAGGAATCAGAGCTTGGGGTTTACCAAAGCTTGCTTCTCAGCTTCCATTGCTTAGCCCCAAGCGTCTTTTGGACAAGAAACATAAGGTACCCATGCCCATTGCCCAAGCCAACTTCTCGTCCAGCTACTACCCCATTGGAGCTTATCCATACACTTTTTTGGAGCTTGTCCATCCAAATTTGTGCCGCCCCATGCACACTACTTCATTAGGTAAGGTCATCTACTTGTGGATGACCTTTAAGATTCATTTGGGCTTGTTTCGTGATGTTCAAATCAGAGGCATTCCCTCATTTTTGTGAATAAAAGACATTGGTGGAAAATCAATCCAACCTTCCAAATTCAAGGTGTTCATGCCGATCTTGAAGGCAAGTTCCACTTCTTGTAAATAAGGACATAGCAAGTGGAGTGGATCTAGTCCATGCACACATGGAATCATTAGCAAAGAGGATACAAATCTATGACAACTATGTTGATGGGACAGGCAAGCCACAAGTGGTTCATCTAAAGGCTTATTGAAACCAGACTTCCTTCTCGGATAGGGTGGTAAATAACCTTACTTAACACTAATTACAGCAAGTATAAATTTCACATAAATTGAAAATGCAAATGTTACCAATTGATCTTGGAAATGGACAAGTTGTTGACCCCAAAATTGGTGCCCCTTGCAATATTTCTTTATCTTGAATTGCAATTTGTATGAAATATAATGAGATTTCCAAAATCTCCTTCACTCTCCAATTCCCTCTTGCTGTCTTAAATGACCAGCAAGCCTTCAAACAAATTTGCCCCTTGGTTTGCTTGGGGATTAGGCTTCATCCTACTCCTTAAATTAAGCCCTAAATTAGACATTGATTGGCTGGCCTCTCTAATCTCCCTCAAATTCTTTAATTCCAGCCGTTGGAATTCAAACCCTAGGCCATAGTAACAAGGGACACCCGTCCCAAGCCCCTAGGATGCCGGAACGCCGTCCAAAGATGGGATGCCTGTGCGGGACGTAGAGGTGGAACGGGGGATGTCCCTATTCAGACACGCCAAAGGGGACGGCCATCCCCCCGTCCCAGGGACACATTACCTATCAGGGACAGGACTGTTGGGAGACGGGCGATCACCATCCCCTGCTTTTGGGCTGTCTTCCCTCCCGTGCAACTCCCGCTGGGGGCCGCCTGACTCACACATCTCTCGCCTGACTTGTGGCTCCTCCGACACTTGCTCTAGCTTTCAACTCCTACTCCCCTCGCAGCCCTTCTTCTTCTTCTTCTTTCTCTCTTGTCACCTCCTCCTCTTCTTCATTATCATCATCATCATCTTCTTTTCCTTCTTGCTCCTTGCAGCTTCGGCTTCTAGCCTCCCTACATCAAGCACCCAGGTCCCATAGTGAGCAACCGAGCAACCAACACGGCTTCTTCACAACTAGCTCGTCGGGTAGGAGGGAGAGACAGACGCTTCGACACATGGTCATGGTGGAATGAGGTAAATGTTGAACACCCATCAAGAGGAGGCAGATCACGCCCTTGGTCAATCAAGCTGTGTCCATACCCGCATATGAGTGGCGCAAAAAAGTAAGGGCCCATTTATTAAATGAACCAAGATTGAAAGTGCAATTTTGTCCCAATGTCTTACTAGAGGCGACACTTGCCGCAGCAGCAGCAGCAGCAGCAACAGTTGATAGGCCTAGAGCTTCATCTACAATAGCGAGTGTGGCATCCACACCACATGGAGTCATTGGATTGAGTCCATATTCACCATCAGTGCCTTCATCCTCGACCATTAGATGTCAAACTACTCTTGAGGGAAGTTGGGGGACCCGATTTAAAAAGAGGAGACAAATTCAACAGTGGCTCGTTTCTTCTACCACGACCATATTGCCTTTTATACAGCCAAGTTTTGAGTCTTAACAAATTGATATGCTCAAATTTTTACTATTTACATCTTTTTTCCCTTAAATAATATAGCTTTTTAATTTATAACTCGGTTATAACTTATATAATATAAACTTATAACTTATTCTAAAATCATGTCATCATGATAATTATTGTGTTTATTATTTTATGTCCCTAGGTTGAAATACTTTAGAGCCATGTTGAAGAAGGTTGGAGAGTATGGGCCTAACTATATGCCCCCTTCTTTTGAGACTTTACACACTACCTTGCTTGACAAGGAAAAGCGTGTTGCGAAGCAAGCTGTAGCAAACATAAAGAGAGATTAGGAGAAAAATAGTGTCACACTTATCATTGATGGGTGTAGTGACACGACAAAGAGGTCTATCCATGGCAATGTAGCTTATTCTCAAGGGGAGATGTAGCTCCTCTTGCTTGGAGCAATTATGGAGCACCTACAATCATATTGCCTCAGAGAAGAGGAATCACCTTGGAGTAGAAAAAATAAATGATTTGGTCTAAAAGCTCAAACTATGCTTATTTATATATTTCATTGCGGTAGAGATATGATGAGCTGAAAACTCTTTTATATGTGAAAATGCATTTTTTTAATATGTCGTCCCTCCCCTCCCCCCGGGTCCCCGTTTCCTGGTTTTGGCCAACCCCCGTCCCTTGTTTCTATGCCCTAGGCCCGCAATTCTGAGCACTCATCCTGAGATGGCTATCTAAACCCTAATTTCTATTGTAAATTAGAATCTACATCAGAGATTTTTCAATATCTTCACCTTTGATGACTCAAATGGCTGGATTTTGTTGAGATAACTTGAGACATGGTTGTAGGACGAGAGAGAATGCTGTAGAGAGAGAAATTTCAAAGTTTCATCGCCAAAAAAAGGCTGAAAAACTGTTGCCGCCCTATGCAAATAGCCATGGAAGCTGTCACCTAAAGCTTAGGATCACCATGAAGGCTACTGCCCCCTCCTGTATGTCATCGTCTGCACCACAAGGACCTTGGACTGCTGTAACTTGCACCTAGAGGCCTCCAACCTGCTATCACCTATTGTAAGATTGATCCCTAGTAGCTACAAATCACATAAACGTCAAAAGATGATGTACCAATGAGACAAAACACGGAGTGAACTTGGCAAATATGGAGAAGAGAAGAGAGAAGAAGCTCTGATGAATGGAATGATGAAGTTCTGAATCATGGAGTGAATGTGATACAAGGGAACCAGGGTGTCATAGCACAAGGAAGATGATGATAACAACCATGAACCACGAACCGCAATGTCCTCCTGAAGGGGTATGAGGGTAGTGGAGAGGCTGGAGAGAAGAGGTGACGGACTGAATGAATCACACGTGAGGAATGAATGAGAGAATGGCGTATAAATAAACATAGTCAGTCTAGGATGGCGCGCCTTTTTGGGGCTGCAAACCCTAAACACAAACCCTAAATGCAAAATGCAGAAATGCAAAGACGCAAACTGCGGGTGAAGGGTGAAGGGTTTCTCAACACCCCCTCTCAAGCCCAAAAAGGGAAACAAAAGAAGAGTGAGGTGGAGATGCAATACTACATGCTGAAGAATGCTCATGCAGCAGGTGCCACTTGGATAGTGTCCCTCATGGGGAAATTGTTCACCTGCCCAAGCGCCCTAGTACAAAGATGCTGAAAACATGCAATGAATAGGAGGAATGTCGGACTTTGTGTGGTGCCAAGAACCATAAGCATATGCCCGTACTCAATCTCGAGAGGTGGCTCCATGCTAACCAAGTGACCAAGGCAAGAAAAGAAGAGGAGGAAGAAGATATAGAGGATTCCTAAGATCCAAGATTTCCACCGGAAAGGGAACCTACAGTAAAGAACAGTAGACAGAGTGAACTGGAGAACTTGAAACACAACCTCGGGAGAGAAGCCACTAGCTCCGTGCATCCATGCTGGAAGGAATACGAAGGCCTCGTCACCAAGTCGCGGCTGAACCTCCGAGGTCTCGATCTAGGTGGTACTTGAAGATCCTGGGTATCAGTAGAAGAGATGACTGGTTGAAGACAACCACCCCAAGAAAGTAGAGGATGGGTGAAGAACTTCATGTGGAGTAGGTTTCCCCTCTGAGGTGGAAGGTGGAGGGGCCCCCGCTGAAGTTGAAGAAGAAGTAGATGCCCCCTCTGAGGGCAAAGAAATAACATCCCCCTTTGAATCCCCCTCTAAAGTAGATAGGAAATCCAAAAACTCATGGATCACGGACTCCAAAATGTCTAATGACGAAGGAAGTACCGCCAGTCGTGCTGAAGAAGGTATCTGGGGTGCCAAAGAGCTCCCACAGGTAACCTCTCGAACATAAGTAGTCGAGGGTGGGAAAGGCTGGGGCTCAGAATGAGCAAGAGGTGGGCAACAATCGTTGTCTCTCAATGGAGCAAACAAGGTAGCCGAAGAAGAGAAAGGAGTCGAGCAGCCACTATCTCTCGAAGGAGCAGACTAATGAGGAGATGGTATCAAACAATCATTGTCTCTCGATGGAGCGGACTGCAAATCTGTAGGTCATGGAATCCACTGTACCTGAAAATAAGTAGTAGAAGACTGCCGCTGGCATTGCAACGATCTCCAGGAGGTCGTAGAGCCAATCGATCCTCCATGTGCTCGAAAGGACTTAGTGCGCATCAGATGTGTCTTATTGCCTTGAGCATAGTACTATAATAGCCGATGCAGAATGATCTCTATGGCCCAAAAAGGAGAGGTGGCACAAGGAGTGCCTCGTGAAAGACGCATATACTACGAGGCATAGTGACAGGAAACGGCCAGAACGGCCCCCTGGCACGTGGAATCACCGTCCCAAACACGAAGCCGTTGTGGGATGCGTTCCGAATCGGTGGAACGTTCCATGTCCCGTTTCAGACAGGAAACGCGTTCCCTACTACGTTCCCTGTCCCGTCTGCGTTCCCTGTCTGAAGCGGGACAGGGAACGCCACATGGCACCACTTACCTTCGGCCGGCCGCCCGCTACTCCCACCCGGATCATCTACGATTGCATGTTGCTCCCGCTCAAGATCATCTTCCGCTACTACCGCTCGAGATCGCCTACGCCCCCTGTTCCCTTGTCACGAGGACATGAAAATTTTATGCTTTGCTTATGTTTAATTGACATTTGATTAAAGAATTAATCAAATATGCAATTAAAGATGTACATGTGCTGTATATGTGAGGTGCAAGCTACTTTTTCACAGTTGAAGGCCCAAGGACCCTGTGAAAAAGATGGGCGTCAAAGGTAAAAGTTGTAACAAGTTACATTTGTTAGATTCTAGGTGAATTTTGGTGTCAGTTTGCCCCTAGGACCATTAATTGGCCATTAAGTGTCAGTGGTGACACTAGGGACTAGGCATTAATTAATGGATTATTGCTTGTCCAAGGGTCAATTAATGCATGGGACCACTTTGGGTTGCAAATGGCCTAGCCAATTAATTTTTGGATGGACAAGGTCAATTTTCTAGGCGTGGATTAAGGACTGAAAATTAATTGGCTGGAAATTGCTGAAAATGGCTGGATTAATCCATTCTAAAAATTAATTAAATGGCTGGAAATTGCTGAAAATGGATTAAGAAAGCTGCCACTTGGCAAAACTTTCCCATGCAAGTGGGGGAAAGGCTAAATAGGGCTGAAGGGAAAGGGAAATCTCGTTTTTTCATTTTGGAGCTGTTGGAAAGAGGTATTGGACTGTTGCTGCCAACTTTTGGGGCCAATTCCCACCCATTGGAGACCATTTTGGTGATGGAGATTGCATATTCTTGACCTTGGGAAGCTGGCGATTGCTGCTGATGCACTTTCTCCTGAAGATCACAGTCTCTGATACTCCTATTGTTGTTGGTGCATCTGTTTGGGGCTGGTACAGTAGGGCAGCAACTGATTTTGATCAGTTCTTCGCGACAAATCTCAAAATTTTCTCTTTACAACATTCTCTCATCTCCTTCAGCCTATGCTCAGCCATTCTCAACAATTCTCAGCCATTCAGAGGAGATCTCAGCCATTTTTGGTGGGCTGATCTGTAATTTCTGCAGTAAACCCTATTTCACAGCAGAAATTAGGGTTTAGCTGCCACCTTGGGATCCGTGCCAGAGATTGAAGGCTCAAGGGACTGAAATCAGCAGCTGATAATTGAAGATTATCAAAGGATTTCAAGAGCCAGCCCATCCCGAATTGATTTGGGGCAGCATTTGGCCAGCCAAGGGTCAAATTGAAGAAGAAGTCCTAGGTGAATCAAGGGGCAAATGACCCAAAAGGCTTGATGGTCATTTATGACAGCAATAACAATTGGTTAGCAAGAGGAGATTGAAGAATCTCAAGTTGTACTCCTTCCAATTGAATAAAGCTAAATAAATACCGCAAGGGGCACCAGTTTTGGGGCCAACAGGGAGTCTACTATCCAAGAATGTTATGGTAAAGTGCGTATTTCATTTTATGTGCATTTATTTATTGCTGTAATTAACTCTTAAATTAGGTTATCACCACCCATTCCAATAAGGAAGGTTGGTTTCATCTCTGCTGCACTACGTCAGTCCCAGCCGCCAGCGGCCAGTCCCCCGTCTCCTCCCACCTCCAACCTCTAGGCTCTCTTCTTTCTCTTCCTTCTTTTCTTCCTTCTTCCTTCTCTTTACTTCTCCCTTCTCTTCTTCCTTCTTCCTTGGACCTTCTCCCTTCTCTCGAGCCTTCAATTTTCAGCCTGAAATGGCTTCATCTTCCCGCCCCACTCGTCGGGTTGGTGGTCGAGGAAAAAGGTCCGATGATTGGTCATGGTGGGAAGAAGTAAATGCTGACCGCCCATTGAGTGGTCGAGGATCTCGACCATGGACTTGCAAGCTTTGCCCATACAAGCGAACTAGTGGAGCAAACAAGGTAATCCATTGAGCCGAGCATTTGTATTTCGAATTTTTATTGATTTTAATTTTTCAAAGTTACTTAAATATTAGAATATGGAATACCAATTGCCACTTGTTCCATTTTAATATTTATGCATAATCAGGTTCGAGCTCATCTCCTACATGAGCCAAATTCAGAGGTACAGTTTTGCCCGAATGTGACCTTGGAGAAGCAAAGGGAGCTTCGTGACCGTATAGCAGGTCAACAAGCTTATCTTGCATCTAGACCACAACGTATTACAGTTGACCCTGCAACTTTTGTGACACCATCCCCATCAGATGTATCTAAAGCAGGGTCTATATCAAGAAGTGCTACCTCCACACCTACTGCAAGCATTGCATCGGCCATGGCATCAACAGCGCCACATGTTGCACGTAGACAGAGTACACTTGATGCTAGTTGGGATCTCTCTCCTCTTGTGATTTGTTCTCATGGATTGATGTATGAAAGAAGGGGGTGGGTTGAGATGAAAGATTTCGATCAGGCGATGATGCGGGAGTGTAAAGAAGCAAAGATCGGGGTTGGATGGATCATCAACAACTGTTAGAAAGTGTCAGTGGGTCCCAAATTGCGAAATACGTACATCATAATGCACAATTTTATGAAGAAAAATGTAGATTTCATTGTTTTATGATAAATTTGATTTGAAATGGTATTAGTGGCACGCTTTTTTTATCATGACCACATTCAATTTCGTGCAGCCAGGTCAGAGTATTTGAAATTGATGTGCAAGAAGATTGGTGAGTATGGCCCTTCATATGTACCTCCATCATTAGAGACCTTACGCACCACTTTGCTTGACAAGGAAAAGTGCCTTGTTGAGTGAACAGCAGTGACTAGAAAGAGTATGTGGACTAAAAGTGGAGTTTCCTTGATTGCTGATGGTTGGAGTGATGCATGCAAGCGATCCATTCATGATATGGTTGCTTATTCTCATGGGGAAATGTATTTCATATCTTCACATGATGCATCGGGGACAAGAAAGTCAGCAAATGTACTTGCAACAGAGTGGGTTACAGGTGTTGAGCTTATCTTCACATGATGCATCGGGGACAAGAAAGTCAGCAAATGTACTTGCAACAGAGTGGGTTACAGGTGTTGAGCTTATTGGCCCAGAGCATGTTGTGGGATTTGTTGCAGATGGAGAGCCTGCAAATAGGGCAGCAGGTGCTATTATCTAGGGATATTATCCGCATATCACAGTTTCATATTGTATGGCTCATTGCTTGAACAACCTACTAAAGGATATTGATAACCTGTCATGGATTGCACCTGTCATAGAGCAAGAAGCTCAAATGGTTAGCTATATGAATCACTAGTTTCTTTGCCATCACTTCTCTTTGCGGTCAAAGAAGACACTTTTAAAATACTCTGATACCAGATTTGCCTTTAACTTCTTGATGCTAGGCAAGTTAAGAGAATGCAGTGGTGCCTTGAGGCAGTTATTTCTTAGTGATGAGTTTACCTCATCAACATTGGCAGATACTCCTACAGGTATCTTATGCTTGGAGAAAGCAAATAGCTCCACTTTTTGGGATGATGTAAAGCGGATAGATGCTACGGTATCACCTATTGTACATTTATTAAGGGTTATGGATGCTATGCAACCTTGCATTGGCAAGGTACATGAGACTATGGATAGGCTGAATGAAAAGTTGCAAGAGTTGGCACCAAATGATGAGGCGTACGAGGAGATACGCCATTTAGTTGTGACGAGGTGGAACTCCTATAGCTCACCCATGCATGCAGCTGCATTTGTTGTGGATCCTGAGTTCCAGGGCAAGGGTCAGGAGAATGACACTGAGGTTATGGATGCGTGGAGACTTATATTGTCTCGTCTAGTGCCTGATCATGGCACAAGACGAAAGATCACAGATAAGCTTTCTGTTATAGAACCTTTCGGGGTTCTTTTGGTTGTGAGGATGCACAGGAGGACCGCTGTAAGATTGTGGCAGCTTTGTGGTGGAAGGACTATGGTTTGGATGGTCCTGAGTTGTAGCAACTAGCCGCCCGTATTTTGAGTCAGTCAGTTAGCTCCTCTTGTTTGGAGCAATTGTGAAGTACATACGCTCACATTGCTTCAAAGAAGAGGAACCGTGTTGGTGTGGAGAGGGCAAACGATCTAGTATTCGTTAGTGCTAATTTGAGGATGTTATATAACAGTATGATAACAAAGCCCAATCCATTCACAGAGTGGGAGATATAGCAAGAAGAGGAGACACATGCTGATGTTGAGGGAGATGCAGCAATTCATGGTACACATGATGAGGAGGCTGGCACTTCAAGAGTAGCTAGAGCAATCTCAAATCATGATCATGATCTTTGATTTAGTTTACTTATCATGAGTCTCATGATACATGACACATGTACATTGTATATGTTATTATGATCATTGATGACAGTGTGACACTTGGGATGATGACAGTTGTGCCATGCCGATATTATATTTGCACTTGAGTCTTGCAGTTGCCCTTTGGGCTATTTTGGCATGCCACATTTTGCTTCAGTCTAGAGATTAGACTTTATATTTGTAGTTTTTTTTGGGGCAATGAGCATGTTCTTTTAAAGATTAGACTTCAATTTCATATTTATAATCTTTTCATTTTTTTGGCAATGAGACCATAGGCATATTCTTTCCGCTTAGACTTTAAAGTTTAGTTCATTGTTCATTGTTTTATCATTTAAGGCATATGTATTATGCATTTTATTATTTATAATTGAATAGCTTACCTCTTGAGCCTTGTAAGTTGCAATTCAATTTCTAATTAGTTTTAGAATGATGCACGATATCTTAAGTTAAAACTTAAAATGATTTGTCCTTGTGGATTATATACCTTGGTTTTAAGTTTTAACACTCCAAAGTCCACATGGATTATGAGTGAAATATTTAAAAAAATTCATGAATTTTAATTTTTTAAATATTGTTCCCATTCCCACGTCCTTGTTCCCTAGGTTTGGCCTTCCCATCCTTGTCCCCATCTACGTCCCCATTCTCCGTTCTTGTTCCCCATTTCATGATTCTATGCTCCGGGGGATTGGGGAGCAAAGGTCAAAGTCGGCAAGCATCGCCGATGTGTTCAGTAATGCCATAGTAGAAGCACCCAATAATCCGGTCATCTATTGGTAAAGAAGCCAAGGATACCATTGTGCCTTGTTGAAGAAGAAAGAGGTCAGCCACCATGAACCACGAACTCCAATGTCTGCCTCAAGGGGTGTGAGAGCAGTGTGAAAAAGTCTCCTTCACAGAGGTGGGCTCTTGATCCTGCATGACACAAGTCATCAAACAGTAATTAGTATACACAAGCTCAGTGCAATGTGTCTAGTTCCTTCGAGAACACTACATGCCATCTTGTTGCTACCACTCCTCTCGAACCCCCTCAATCCCTGCATCACAAAGAGTGTCACAAGCCTAACGAGGAGGAGATTGAATCTCGCCTCATCACTCATCACCATCGACTGAAGTTTCTGAAAGGTCCGCCAACAACTGGGGTGCAATTAGTGAGTCTGGTGGCTAAGAACTAAGCTCCTCATCCAAAGAAGAGTCTCGAGAGTGGCACAAGCTCCACAAAAATAGTAGTAGGCACAGCTATCACTGGGATCTCCAAGAACGGAGTGCTTGCTCACCCCCTTCTAAGGCTCTAACTTCCACGAAAAGAACCGAACATCATGGCTCGTATAGGCATCCCGCTTAACAGGATTATACAATCGGTAGCCTTGAGATTGCGAGCTATAGCCCACAAACACCTGTCTTTTGGAAGCCGCTTCAAATTTGTCACGCTATGCTTTTGAGATGTGAACATAGACATCACACCCAGAAACCTGGAAATAAGAAACATCTGGTTTAGACACAAAGTACGCCTCATAAGGGATTATTCCAACAACAGTGAAAGTAGGGGATCAATTAAGAATGTGAATTGTAGTAGCCACAGCCTCGGTCCATAGACATTGAGGTGTCTAACAATGCTCCATCATGGTACAAGCCATCTTGATCACACTGCGATTCTTCCACTTCAATATGTCATTCTCCTAAGGGGTGTTTGTATTAGAAAACTCCTAGTGAATACCACAATCTGCATAAAACCGAGCAAGCTCATTAGAAACAAACTCTATGTCCTTATCCGATCGTAAGGTTTTCAGTTTCCTGCTCAATTGGTACTCCTCAAAGAGCAATCAATCCTTAAAGTTGGGGAAAGCCTCCAACTTCAACTTCAAGAAATAAGCCCATGTCATGTTAGCAGAGTATTTGTCAGCTCATATGTGAGTCTGAGCTTGATCTGGGCTGGGCATCTTTATTAGGTATTTTAGGTTTTTTTCTGGTGTGGCATTTTATGCCAGTGGAGCATTTTTATGCACCAGTCGGCCAGCATTAATGCTGTCCAACCAGCATTATTGCTCCCCACTTTTTCAGCCTATTTATACTCAGTTGCTCCTCCTCAGTCAATCACTTCACTTCACCATCTGCAGACTCTGTGGAGAGAGGAGCTAGAGCCAGTGCCAGTGCCCACGCAGCCAGTGACTCACTGTTCTATGCGACTGTCTCGTGTTCAGATATATGGATTCCATTTCCCGTGCATGCATCTGAGTTCTCATCTGTATCGTGTTCTTTTCTTTTTGTCTTATGTTTCAGCAATTTATTTCAGCACATGTTTATGCTTCCACCGCTGCTCCACTTCTGACATGGTATCAGATTTCAGGATCTGTGCTCCTGCTGTGTTTTCTTGCTAATTTCAGGACTGTTTTGTACCCCTGCTGATCAGGCGACCGCCGTCGCAGTCAGGCGACCTGTTTTGGGGCTGTTTTCAGCCTGCGTTTTTTGCAGTTTTGCCATCGCCTGCTGCCTACGCACCCTCTACTGCCTGCGGTTTTCATCTGCAGCTGCTGGCAACAGTTTTCTACCTGTTTTTCTGCAGTTTACAGCCTGCGTTTTGCTGATTTAGCATCTCTCATGGCTGGGTGACTGTTGATTCAGGCCGTTTTTGCTGTTTTTGGCAGTTTTTGACTGATTTTTTGACTTGCTGCAGCAGATTTTGTCTTCTATTGATCAGATTTTGGGTTCTATTGCATGTGAACTTTCATTTTCTGCAGTCTGTGCTTGTGTTTTGGCTGTGTTTCCTCTCTAAATTCCATCTCTTCTCTACTTCTCTTCTTATCCCTTCCATATGGCTCCTCCGTGCACTACTGATGATAAGTTACATGGACCTAATTATCTCACATGGAGTGCTGTCATGAAAGCTTGGTTTGTGCAGAAGCGGTTATGGTACATCGTCTGTGGAGCTATTGCTCGACCTCTCCGTCCTTTTCCTCTTCCTGAAGACTTTGATGAGGACAACCATGAGGAAGCGGTGCTCACATGGGACTCGGACGATGCCCGTGCTTACTCGGCGTTGCTTTGGTGTATTTCTAAAGCGGTCTTACCGGCGGTTACCTCCTGTAGGACATCTCCTGAAGTATGGCAGAAGTTGCAGCAGATGTACGAGGCACCTTCCACCATGCGGGCAGTCACACTTTATGGCCAGCTCCAACAGATGAAGTTTGAGCCGAAAGATACTATTCAATCTTTTCTTCTTCGTGTTACGCAGGTACAGGACCAGCTTCGGCACATGCAATCTGCTCTTCCTGAGGCGCATCTCGTCGGGACGGTCCTCTACAAGCTCCCCTCGGAGTTTGATGGAGTGGCCAATGCTTTGCGGGCGCAGACATCATCGACTCCTGTCAGTTTTACACATATGACCTCAATGCTTCTTGAGCATGAGACATCCTTGAGATTACAGGGGCGGCTTCCGACACATTATGGAGGTGAGGCTTATGTAGCTTTAGAGAGGGGTGACGGGAAGAAGAAGTCGAAGGCCCAGTGTTACCACTGTGGCAAGAAGGGACATTTGCGGAAGGACTACAAGACGTTAGCGGCTTCCAGGAAGGAGCAGAAGACGAAGCAAGATGTTGACTCTACCAATGAGTCCTCTCCTTCATCAGACTCCGACTCCGACTCCGATCCTCCGACCAAGGTAAAGTCCAAGGCGTGGAAGGGATCCTCTTCTTCGGATCGCGGGAAGGGCTTGGTGGCCCCTTCCTCGGCTGCTTTCTAGTGGTGGTGATGAGGTCATTCCTCACGACTTTCTTGTGCCAGAGAGGGAGTGTGAGCGGGTGTTCAGATGGGGCAGCCGCGCCTCATCTATACTTTTATACTGGTGCACATATTCTAGAGTGGGTCCCTGACGCATCAACTTCAGTCTCGCGGAATCAAATCCTGGAGCTGGGATTGACATCCAGGTTCATGATGAGCTGGTTATCTGACAGAGAGCGAGAAGCTTTCGTCTGGAGCTCACATAAGGGGACACTTTGGCGGTCTGGCCAAAGGCGGGGAATCCATGGTCACCTATATTCAGGGGCATTTTTGACAGGATGGTCTTGTATGCTACTGCGAGAGATTGGTGATGGACACAGAGACATGCTATGATCTTCTCTATTTTCAGGTGTTTGGTACGATCGACATCGACATCAGGTTCTCTCCGAGGCACCTTGGTGGTGGCTTGATCACCCACTGCTTGGATATCCATGGTTCTACTTGGTGGTTCTATGTTGTATAGTTTCTGATCCCTTTTCATTGTACTATTGTATTGTATCAGCTCACCCATGATCTAAGAGAGGGTGTTAGCAGAGTATTTGTCAGCTCATGTGTGAGTCTGAGCTTGATTTGGGCTGGGCATTTTTATTAGGTATTTTAGGTTTTTTTTTTGTGTGGCATTTTATGCCAGTGGAGCATTTTTATGCACCAGTAGGCCAGTATTAATGCTGTCCGACCAGCATTATTGCTCCCCACTTTTTCAGCCTATTTATACTCAGTTGCTCCTCCTCAGTCAGTCACTTCACTTCACCATCTGCAAACTCTGTGGAGAGAGGAGCCAGAGCCAGTGCCAGTGCCCACGCAGCCAGTGATTCACTGTTCTATGCGACTGTCTCGTGTTCAGATATATGGATTCCATTTCCCGTGCATACATCTGAGTTCTCATCTGTATCGTATTCTTTTCTTTTTGTCTTGTGTTTCAGCAATTTATTTCAGCACATGTTTATGCTCCACTTCTGACATGTCATCCTATTGTAATCATCCACAATTAGCATGAAATACAAGCTCTCTCTAAGAGACTCCGTCTTCATCGATCTACAAGGATCGATAGAAACAAGCTCCAAGGGTATTGAAGACCACCTTAAAGCCTTGTTGGGAACAACATCACAAGTTTGCTTCCCACGGATGCAAGATACACAACGCTACTAGCTCACCACTATATCTAGTAAACCTTGAACAAGCTGTCCCTTTGATGCCTTCCAAAGATAATCATAGTTGAGGTGGCCAAACTAAGCATACCAAAGCTTGAATTGAGTTTGAGAGGTAAAAAGAAGATAAGTCAAGGCAAAAGAAGACTACAACTTACAGACTCCATTCTCCTCATAACCTAAAGAAAGAACCTGTCTCAATCCACAATCAAGAATCCGAAAAAAATCCACATAAAATTCGACCAAGAGGTCGAGGGCATAAATCTTGTGCACGAAAAGTAGATGGTGTCCCAAGGTCGGCACATTAAAGCATCTCAAAGGTATGGGTACCACTTCGCCCATCTAGAATAAAATGCATGTCACCCTATCCCTAAATAGGAATAGACAAACTATCACCAATGAGAATCTGGTCATGCGAAGGCCACAAATAAGTAACACCTACTAAAAAAGGGGCCATGTGCCGTGAGACACCACTGTCAACAATCCACTTCCGAGTGTATGGGCCCATCAACGTAGCATCAGAAGTCGTTAGGGTCGATTCCTCAACCACCTCCAAGTGGAAAAAAGCAACTAAGGAGGGAGCCGCCATCACTCCAGAATCCTTTGAATATTTCTCCTCCCCCTCCTTGTCGGGGCAATCTTCTTCTAGTGACCTATCTTGCCACGGATGTGACAAGGGGACTCCTTTTCCTTGTCCTTCTTGGATTTATCCTTCTCCTTTTGGTCCTTCCCCTTCTTCTAAGAGAACTGACCAACCAAGGCCTCAAATTTAGAAGCATTGGTCCCTTTCAACTACTCCTCTTGGTCCAAGACTATAGGAGCTAACTCTTCCCACCAAAGAGTCTCTGAATACCCTAAAGCAATCAAGGCAGAATAAAAACCACTAAGACAGGGTGGTAACTGTGAAAGAAGAGTTATCGCCATGTCTTCAAAAGTGATCGTCTTCCTTGCGTTTTGTACCTACATCTGAAGTTACCTCAGCTTGTTAATATGATCCCGCATAGAAGATGACTTGGTGACACGCATGGTCGTCATCTGCGCTTCCAAAGAAACTCGTTTCATGACAGTCATACGATTATGCATCTGATCAGCTCCAGCCATATCTCTCGAGCCACCGTCAAATGCTCAATATGAGAGAAAACAATTGTTGTGCATGAGCAAAATAAAAACGAGCGGATGCGAGTATTGAGTTTGTTCCAATGTGCTTGAGCCTTTGCCAACTCCACTTTATCACTGGAAGAGAATTTGGACTCGTCTTGTGAAGAAGGACGATGAATAACCTCCATAACAAGCTCCACCAAATCATAGGACTTTAAAATGGCAAGCATCATGACCCACCAGATGTGGTAATTCTCGCCATTGAGCTTTTGATCTGTTGGAAGAGCCAGTAAGACGAGCATCTTCTAGTCCATGATCGCTTGAAACTCTATCTTAGTCTCAGAAGACATCTTCACCTACAATGCCTGGACAAAACACAAAAAGCAGTCCCCCTCTGACTATGAGAATGCAGCCTGCTAGGGCTCTTCACCGCTTGTCCCGTTCCTTCTTCACCCACCAAAGGCGATGAAAAGGTAAAATCTGCACTTGAAGGCCCAAAACGCAACCTTCTCTAACTACATAAACCAGCAGCAACTTCAGCAAATCTTCCCCTTTCTCGCATGCCCACGCTTGTCTCAGCCTGGTTCTAATGCACAACCCTCCTACTCGCCCTAGAACACTAAAAACGCAGCCTTGTGTCATGCTGAAATCTCCTCTTCAGGTAGGTCCACCCTTGGTCAGTCCTTCAATGCTCTGATACCATGTCAAAGTGAAACAGTGCTGAAGCGCATGACCAAAACAGAGAGAAAAGAGAGAGAGAGAGAGAGAGAGAGAGAGAGAGAGAGACACTGAAACCATTGAAACATGAAATAGGGAACGGGGAATGGGGATGGGGACGGGGACGATGACGGGGACGCCAAACCTAGGGAACGGGGACGTGGGAACAGGAACGGCAAAATTCATGAAAAAATAATAATATTTCACTCATAATCCATGTGGACTCTGGAGTGTTAAAACCAAGGTATATAATCCACAAGGACAAATCATTTTAAGATTTAACTTTAAGATTTCATGCATCATTCTATAACTACTCATTACAAATTGAATTGCAACTTACAAGGCTCTAGAGGTAAGCTACTCAATTATAAAATGCATAATACATATACCATTAATGATAAAACAATGAACAATGAACTAAACTTTAAAGTCTAAGCTGAAAGAACATGCCTATGGTCCCATTGCAAAAATACTTAAAAGATTACAAATATGAAGTCTAATCTTTGAAAGAACATGCTCATTGTCCCAAAAAGGACTACAAGTATAAAGTCTAATCTCTAGACTAAAGCAAAATGCAGCATGCCAAAATAGCCCAAAGGGCAATTGCAAGACTGCAAGTACAGATATAATATCGGCATGGCACAACAGTCCAAGAGTCAAACTATCATCAATTATCATAATATCATATATAATGTACATGTGTCATGTATCATGAGACTCGTGATAAGTAAATCAAATCAAAGATCATCATCATGATCTGAGGCTACTCTAGCTACTCCTGAAGTGCCAATCTCATAATCATGTGTACCATGAATTGTTGCATCTCCCTCAACATCAGCATGTGTCTCCTCTTCTTGTCGCATCTCCCACTCTGTGAATGAATCAGGCTTTGTTGTAATATTGTTACATAACATCCTCAAATTTGCACTAACGAATACTAGATCGTTTGCCCTCTCCACACCAATACGGTTCCTCTTCTTTGAAGCAATGTGAGTGTATGTACTCCACAATTGCTCCAAACAAGAGGAGCTAGCTGACTGACTCAAAATACAGAGGGCTAGTTGCTGCAACTCAAGATCATCCGAACCATAGTCCTCCCACCACAAAGCTGCCCCAATCTTACAGCGATTCTCTTGTGCATCCCCCACAACCAAAGAACCCCGAAAGGTCCTATAACATGAAAGTTGATCTCTGATCTTTCGTCTAGTGCCATGATCATGCACTAGACAAGACAATATAAGTCTCCATGCATCCATGACCTCAGTATCATTCTCCTGACCCTTTCCCTGGAACTCAAGATCCACAACAAATGCAACTGCATGCATGGGTGAGCTATAGGAGTTCCACCTCGTCACAACTAAATGGCGTATCTCCTCATATGCCTCATCATTTGGTGCCAACTCCTGTAACTTTTCATTCAGCTTATCCATAGCCTCATATACCTTGCCAATGCAAGGTTGCATAGCATCCATAACTCTCGATAAATACACAATAGGTGATACCATAGCATCTATCCACTTTACATCATCCCAAAAAGTGGAGTTATTTGCTTTCTCCAAGCATAAGATACATGTAGGAGTATCCGCCAATATTGATGAGGTGAACTCATCATTAAGAAATATCAGCCTCAAGGCACCACAGAATTCTCTTAATCTGCCTAGCATCAAGAAGTTAAAGGCAAATCTAGTATCAAAGTATTTTAAAAGTGTCTTCTTTGACCACAAAGAGAAGTGATAGCAAAGAAACTGATGATTCAAAACAAAGCTAACCATTTGAGCTCCTTGCTCTATGACAAGTGCAATCCATGACAGGCTACCAATATCCTTTAGTAGGTTGTTCAAGCAATGAGCCATACAATATGAAACTGTGATATGCGGATAATATCCCTGGAAAATAGCACCTACTGCCCTATTTACGAACTCTCCATCTAGGACAAATCCCACAACATGCTCTAGGCCAATAAGCTCAATACTTATAACCCACTCTGCTGCAAGTACATATGCTGACTTTCCCCACGAGAATAAGCAACCATACCACGAATGGATCGCTTGCGTGTATCACTCCAACCATCAGCAATCAAGGAAACTCCATTTTTAGCCCACAAGCTCTTTCCAGTCAATGTTGCTTACTCAACAAGGCACTTTTCCTTATTGAGCAAAGTGATGCGTAAGGTCTCTAATGATGGAGGTACATACAAAGGGCCATACTCACCAATCTTCTCGCACATCAATTTAAAATACTCTGACCTACTGCACAAAATTGAATGTGGTCATGATAAAAAAAAACGTGCCACTAATGTATCCACCTCTTTCTTCTTCTTGGAATCCCAACTAGTATCAAGTGTGCTCTGTCTACACGCAACATGTAGCGTTGTTGATGCCATGGCTGATGCAATGTCTGCAGTAGGTGTGGAGGTAGCACTTCCTGATACTGACCCTGCTCTAGACACATCAAATGGGGATGGTGTCACAAAAGTTGCAAGGTTAACTACAACATGTCGTGGTCTAGATGCAAGATAAGCTTATTGACCTGCTTCACGGTCACGAAGCTCCCTTTGCTTCTCCAAGGTCACATTCGGACAAAACTATACCTCTGAATTTGGCTCATGTAGAATATGAGCTCGGACCTAATTATACATAAAACGGAGCAAGTGACAATCGGTATTCGATATTCTAATATTTAAGTAACTTTGAAAAATTAAAATCAATAAAAATTTAAAATACAAATGCTCAGCTCAATGGATTATCTTGTTTGCTCCACTAGTTCGCTTGCATGGGCAAAGCTTGCAAGTCCATGGTCGAGATCCTCACCACTCAATGAGTGGTCAGCATTTACTTCTTCCCACCATGACCAATCATCGGACGTTTTTCCTCGACTACCAGCCTGACGAGCGAGGCAGGAAGATGAAGCCATTTCAGGCTGAAAATTGAAATAAAAATGGCTCGAGAGAAGTGAGAACTCGAGTCTCGAGAGAAGGGAGAAGGGTCAAGAGTCAAGGAAAAAGGAGAGAAGGGAGAAGGAAGAAGAGAGGAGGAGAAGAATGGAGAACTTGGAACTTGAAGAAGAGGGAAGACTCAAGAGAAGAGGAGGAGAAGGAAGAGAAGGGAGAAGGTCCAAGGAAAAAGGAAGAAGATAAGGGAGAAGTGAAGAGAAGGAAAAAGAAAGAAGGGAGAAGAAAGGAAAAGAAGAAAGAGAAGGGAGAAGAAAGGAAGAGAAGGAAGAAGAAAGAAGAGAGGTTGGAGGTGAGGCAGGAGGAGATGGGGTGGCGGGATTGGCGGCTGGCAGGCACCATGCGGACTGGTCACGGGGGGCCGAAATAGGATCGGGCGGGAGCAGTAGGTAGAAAACGCACGGCAAACAATCAGGCGCAGAGTCACAAACGATCGCAGGCGGGAGCAGTGGCCAACCAAAGGTAAGTGGGTGCCACGTGGCGTTCCCTTTCTGAAACGGGACAGGGAACGTTCCATTGACTTGCAATGCGTCCCATAACAGCTTGTGCTGGGGACCACAATTCTGCGTGATGGGGGGCCGATCCAACTGTTTCATGTTTCTACGGGTGAAACGTAAAAAATCTACAGTGAAAGATGTTGTACAAGGATGCATATATATACACGGGTGCAAAGAGAATATCTACATACATCTCCACCTCGAAGATCTCACTCTCTGAGAAACCCGAGGGCAGTCTCCACGGTCTATAGCGTGAAAACTAAGAGCACAATTGTCAAAGAATGTGAAGACCAAAGCCAATAAATAGGCCATAAATAATGTACCAAAAAATACATGTTGACTACATTAAATGCAGCCGACTAGACGGTCCACAGCCTGCCCGCCCAACCTGACACGTGTCGCCATCCTACTGACGTCATCTGCCACGTGGACTGTTAAGAAACCCTTCAACTGCAGTTTGCGTTTTTTGCATTTCTGCGTTTTGCGTTTAGGGTTTGCAGCCCCAAAAAGGGGCGCCATCCTAGACTGACTATGCCTATTTATAGGCCACTCTTTCATTCATTTCTTACGGCTGATTCATTCAGTCCGTCACCTCTGCTCTCCAGCCTCTCCACTACCCTCGCACCCCTTCAAGAGGACATTGCAATTCGTGGTTCGTGGCTGTCTTCATCATCTTCCTTGTGCTACAACACCCTTGTTCCCTTGTATCACATTCACTCCATGATTCGAAACTTCATCATTCCATTCATCAGAGTTTCTTCTCTCTTCTCTTCTCTTCTCCATGTTTACCGAGTTCACTCCGTGTTCCTCCCTGCAAACCCTACTGTCTCGCTGGTACGTCATCTTTTGACATGGTATCAGAGCTAGATCTGCTCACCTAGCAGCGAAGATCCTCCACTCCAGTAAAGGCAAAGACCAGCAGCGGGTTCGGCATCCACTTCTCTTCTTCTTCCGCTGCATCAAAATCTCTTTTTTGCAGGTTTCAGGTGTTTTCAGCTTGCTGCCCACACCCCTTTCGCAAAGGACATCGCAGTCTCAGCTGTCCCTTGCTGTTATCTACAGTCCGCCACTTGTTTCTAACCTTCCACCCCCAGTTTGCAGCTGTTTACAGCAGAGCGACTATTGCTGTTCACTCTCCATTCAGAAAACAATCTCGTGTTTGCAGATTTCAGGTATTTCAGCTTGTTGCCCACACCCCGGACACAAAGGACATTACGGTCCAAGCTGGCCATTGCTGTCTACAACAATCTGGCGCCTATTTCCAGCCTATCACACAATGTTCGAAGCTGATTTCAGTATATTGATTGCTGCTGCTGTTTTTTTCTGCGTTTTTAGTCTTTCTCTCTCCCAAAGGCTGTCCTCCCTGCGTTTTTAGTCTCTCTCTCTCCTGTAGGCTGTCCTGCCTACATTTTTAGTCTCTCTCACCTGCTGCCTACATTTTTAGTCTCTCTCACCTGCTGCCTACATTTATAGTCTTTCTCTCTCCTGCTGTCCTGCCTGCGTTTTTAGTTTCTCTCACCTGCTGCCTGCGTTTTTAGTCTTTCTCTCTCCTGCAAGCTGTCCTGCCTGCAATTTTAATCTTTTTCTCTCCTCACCTACGTTTTTCTATTGGTTGCAACCTCTTACTATTGGTCGCATCCTCCCACTCGCAGCTCCCTTTCAGCCCTTCCACTACCCTCCCACCCCTTGAGGCGGACATTGCGGTTTGGGCTTTGCATTGCCCTCACACCCCTTGAGGCGAACATTGCGGTTCATGGTTCGTGGCTGACCTCTTCCTTCTTCAACAAGGCACACTAGTATCCATGGCTTCTTTACCAACAAATGACCAAACTACTGTGGGCGGCACACCACTGATGCTTGCCGACTTCGACCTTTGCTCCCCACCCCCCCAAAGTATATGCGTCTTCCACCAGGCACTCCTTGTGCCACCTCTCCTTTCTGGGCCACAGAGATCATTCTACATGGGCTATCAGTATACTATGCTCAAGGCAATAAGACGCATCCGATGCGCACTAAGTCCTTTTGAGCACATGGAGGATCGATTGGCGCTATGACCTCCTCAAGATCGTCGCAATGCCAGCGGCAATCTTCTCCCACCTATTTTCAGGTACAGTGGCTTCCACGACCTGCGGTTCTGCAGACCGCTCCACCGAGAGACAATGATTCTTTGATACCATCTCCTCGTCAGTCCACTCCTTCGAGAGACAATGGCTGCTCGACTCCTTCCTCTTCTTCGACTACCCAATCTGCTCCACTGAGAGATAGCGATTGTTGCCCACCTCTTGCTCATTCTGAGCCCCACCCTTCCCCACCCTCGACTACTCAGGTTTGAGAAGCTACCTCTGAGAGCTCTTTGGCACCCCAAATACCTTCTTTGGCACGACCGGCGGCACTTCCTTCGTCATCAGACATTTCGGAGTCCGTGATCCATGAGTTTTTGAATTCCCTATCTACTTTAGAGGGGGATTCAGAGGGGGATGTTATTTCTTTGCCCTCAGAGGGGGCATCTACTTTTTCTTCAACTTCAGCGGGGGCCCCTCCACCTTCCACCTCAGAGGGGGAACCTACTCCACATGAAGTTCTTCACCCATCCTCTACTTTCTTGGGGTGGTTGTCTTCGACCGGTCATCTCTTCTACTAATACCCAGGATCTTCAGGTACCACCTAGATCAGGACCTCGGAGTTTCAGCTACGACTTGGTGACGAGGCCTTCATATTCCTTCCAGCATGGATGCACGGAGCTAGTGGCTTCTCTCCGGAGGTTGTGTTTCGGGTTCTCCAGTTCACCCTGTCTACTGGTCTTTACTACAGGTTCTCTTTCTGGTGGAAATCTTGGATCTTAGGGATCCTCTATATCTTCTTCCTCCTCTTCTTCTTGCCTTGGTCACTTGGTCAGCATGGAGCCAACTCCCGCGATCGAGTACAAGCATATCCTTATGGTTTTCGACACCACACAAAATCCGACATTCCTCCTATGCTTTGCTTGTTTTCATCATCTTTGTACTAGAGCGCTTGGGCAAGTGAACAATTTTCCCATGAGGAACATTGTCCAAGTGGCACCTGCTGCATATGCATTCTTTAGCATGTAGCATTGCATCTCCACCTCACTCTTCTCTTGTTCCCCTTTTTGGGCCTGAGAGGGGGTGTTGAGAAACCCTTCACCCGTAGTTTGCGTTTTTGTGTTTTGTATTTAGGGTTTGCAACCCCAAAAAGGGGTGCCATCCTAGATTGATTGTGCCTATTTATAGGCCACTCTTTCATTCATTCCTTACGACTGATTCATTCAGTCTGTCACCTCCCCTCCAGCCTCTCCACTACCCTCACACCCCTTCAGGGGATGAGATGGTACAACAACTGCTTGGAAGGTAAGAGGTCGCGGCAATAGCAAATGGTGACTTGATGCTTGTGAGTTAAAGCGCATGTGGAAAAAATCACATTTGATGTGATGGCTAGGAACAACATTCTTTCCCTACGTAAAAACATTAAAAAATGTTACTAATGTGATACTTTATTAATTCAAGATGATTTAATTATGAAAGTGACCAGCAAATCACCCTAGTACAGATTAGCAAATGCATCTTCTTCTGTTTGTGCTAGGTTGTAAGGATAAGTAAAGAGCAAGTCTTGCTAACATACTAGAGGGGACGTGAGATTGAGGCCAAACTCAGAGTGTTCAACGCTTGATCCAAGTGACGAATCTTTGAGGTAGCTCAACACAGAGTGAAGACCTATCACAAATAGGATAATTAGGTGACTTCGTGGATTCTAGGTGCGAGTTCACATTTGGGCTCTCAGGCCGATACTTGTACAAATTTCTAGTAAACTCTTGTAATAAAGATTTGAGGATCTCTTTCGCCTTTCTTCGGCTCTCTCATCTTCTATTGAGTAAAGCATTATAGTTCTAAGTCTTACCTCTCCCATTGTTAATTCAAAAAAAGAGCATCCAACAAATTGAGTTCACTTATTATACCAGTAAGCATTTGGCTACAAGTTATAGCATCTACATACTAACATAGGATTATGAGCCTAAACCACCTATTGCAATTGACCTCAAAGAAGGAAAGTTGCAGCCTATAACTAACTTATTGCACACTATGCAAGAGATGTTAATGATTGCAAAGAAAAGCACTTACATGCTACATAATATGGACTCTACATGCTGATATACAATTATGAGCCTAAGCCACATATTGCCATGGACCTCAAAGGAGGAAAATGCACTCCGCAATTGATGTCTTGCATACTATGCAAGAGATCTTAATGATAGCAAACGAAAGCACCAATATAGCCTAGAATCATGCTATGTTTTATGATCACCAAGATTGAATCCTCAAGATCTCCAAAATGAAATGTGGGTGTACCTAAACATACCAAAAAACTCCAATACAATAAGCACCCTCATCTATTATAAATTATTTTCAAGGTATTGCACAATGCAAACCTTTCCAAACTACCAAAAAGGAGTAAAGCATCGTACATTGAATGATGAATCTAACTTCATTCTATGTTCCATGTAATTTGTTTGAAAGAATGCTTTGGTGCAAGACATTGCAAACCGTTTCATACTATCAAGAAGGTAAATAGAGCATCCTATCAATTGGACTTATCTCCAAATATCCAACAATTGATTTTGGAGCCTTGTCCTACCATCAAATAAATATATCCCTTTTTTGTAGTAATTGATTTGGAGTCGTTTTTGAGGAGTTGAAGAAGGTCAAAATACATGATAACTTTTCAATATTTAGATAATGAATTTTACTTGCTCAATAAGGAGTGCACACACACACACACACATTGTTGGGAATAAAGGGTCACCGTACCTTTTACAGTGTTCAGGTGTGCACGCATCCCTATATAAAGCGGTACTTGGAGATTGTGCCCACATTGACTCTCTCTCTCTCTCTCTCTCTCTCTCTCTCTCTCTCTCTCTCTCTCTCTCTCTCTCTCTCTCTCTCTCTCTCTCTACTCTACACTCTCACTGTGCAAACCACAGCATCGCGTGTCTCAATCCTCGCACACTCCGTTGACAAACAGTATCAAAGCTTAGGTTGTTGAAGCTACGCCATGACAATCGTCAAAGCTCCATCAGGATAGTCTGTCAAGGTGCGTTAGACAATCGTCAGATTGCATTAGTCCATCAGCCTACATCAGACCAGGTCCATCAGTCCGTGACACGATAATCATCAGGATCGCGTCAGAATAGTCCATCAGGCTGCATCAAACAGTCTGCCAAACTGCGTCAATCCATTAGGCTACATCAGACAGTCCGTCAAACAACTCAGACTGTAGGCGACAGTCCAATCAAGGTAACAGGACAAGTTTTTCATTATTTTTCAAAATTTCAAAGGTTTTCTCAATTTTGCAATATGGCAAAAACAATGCTACAATGTCTTGGTGCGGAAGAAATAAGTAAAGCCCATCAAAGCAAAGGAAATAAGATCAGCAGGCATGGAACAAGAAGAGAGGGATGATTTGGATAAGCTTGCACACTCTACCATAGAGCTCTCAGTGTCAAACAACCTGCTCTTCAACAATAAGAAGCTGAATTCTGCATATGAATGCGGCAAATACTTGAGGAATTGTATGCTCTGAAAAGTGCAGCCACGAAGGTTTATTGGTTGAAAAAGTTAATGGGCCTTCGCATGAAGGAAGATACAACCACGTCTGTACATTTGAATGAGTTTAACTTAATTTTCAGTCAATTGATTGATTTGGATTTCCACATTGATGATGAGTTCAAGGGTACTTTCTTACTATGCACTTTGCCTGAAAGTTGGGATACTTTTAGGGCAGCTTTGAGTAACTTAAATGCTCAGCTGTTATATTTTGATGTGGAGAGTTCTTTGCTAATGGAAGAACTCAACAAGTAAAATAATTCAACAAACAAATCGTCTAATGCATTGCACACTAGGGATTGATTTCAACAAAAGGGCAGTTCTAAAAATAGAGCACACATCAAGTCTCATGGCAAAAATGTGGAGTGTCATCATTGTGGCAAGAAAGGGCACTACAAACAATACTATTTTGAAGAAAGAGAAAGGCAAAAGCAAAAACACTGAAGACAATAAGGCTGAGAAAAAAACAACCAACTTGCAAAGTAAAGCAATGTGAAGATAGAGGAGGTAAACTCATGAGAATGATAGTAACGGTGATGTACTCCTTGCTTCTTCTTTGAGTGAACATGCTTTGATTGCAAATTCTGCTAATGACATGCACGCTTGGATACTTGATTCAAGTGCGTCTTTTCATGTCACACCAGATCATGAGTGGCTTTCTGACTACAATGGTGATGCACGTGGTGTTGTCTATTTGGGGGATAACTATGCATGTCAAATTGCACGTATTGGCAATGCGAAATTGGAATTTCAGCATGACTCTATATTTGTTTTGCATAATGTGAGGCATGTACCTCAACTCAAGAAGAGCTTGATAAGCATAGGGCAGCTAGATGACGAAGGCTATCATACCACCTTTGGGGATAGCAAATGGAAAATTTGTGAGGGCTCTCACATTGTTGCCAAGGGCTCTAAAAGTGATACCTTGTATCATTTGTATGTATCTAGCGTGCGTGACCATGTAGTCACCATAACCGAACAGCCAAGTGTTTCTTTGTGGCATAGATGGTTGAGACACATGAGTCAAATTGGAATGAAAGTGACTTCTCATTTGGGTTATTTGCCTTATTTGAGGTATGTTGATTTTGAACAATGTAAACATTGTATTTATGGTAAGCATGCACAAATGTCACATAAAAAATCTCTCTCTAAAGTCTTCATCCTTAGAGTTGGAACATTCAAATGTATATCAGATACCAAGGTTATCTTTAGAAGGAAAGAAGTATTTCATTACTTTTGTTGATGATGCCACACACAAAGTATGGGTTTATCCAATTTGTTGTAAAGATGAGGCCTTGGACAAATTTTAAAAATTCCTAGCACTTACTGAAAATCAGACCAACGAGATATTAAAGTGTCTTCGCTCTGACAATGGTGGGGAATATGTGTCCAAAGCCTTTCAAGACTTTTGTGATAGAAAAGGGACTAAAGAAAGCTCATCGCACCTCAAGATCCACCCAAAAATAGTATTGCAAAGAGTATGAACATGACCCCAAAATAGTGTTGCAGACTCTCTACTCCCGAAAAAAGAAAAATTGTATACAGCAATGATTTTATCTTTCGGGAAGATCGTATACACAAACAGCCTGAAAAGAATGAGAAAGTCGGAAGGGTTGTAATCCGGGAAGATGTAACGATAGGACAACAAAGAATGCCCGTTGGACATCAACAAATACCTGTTGTAAATGGCCCCTAAAAATGCAAGGAATGATGCTGAAAATGATCAACAAGATATTGCTCATGATGTACCACAATTTCAGCAAGAAGAAATGCCTTTGGAACAACCAAAACCAGCTGCACAGCATGCTGAACCTGCAAATTTGAAAGCTGAACAGCCAGCAGGTCTTGATCATTGGGTCTACAGGTTGACCAAAGCAATGGACAAAAAAGACAGCAAGAAATGGCATAAGGCCATGCTATCAGAGGAGATGGAATCTCTCATGAAAAATGGCACTTGGGATTTGGGTGCATTTGCCTAAAGGGTAGACATTGCAACCATGCAAATGGGTTTACAAAATGAAAGTCACTTCTAGTTCTTTGCCAAGATACAAAGCACGACTGGTTGCTAAAGGGTACAAGTAAGAACATGGATTTGATTTTGATGAAATTTTTTCTCCTATAGTCAAAATGACTACTTTGCCGACCATTTTAGGCTTGGTTGCATCTAAAGATATGGAACTCATACAAATGGATGTAAAAATAATTTTCTACATGGTGATTTGCATGAGGAGATGATAGATCTATATGCTGCAACCTAAGGGTTTTGTTGCAAAGGGGAAAGAGCACATAATATGTAAACTCAACAAAAATTTGTATGGGCTGAAACAAGCACCACGAGAATGGTATCATAAATTTGATACATTCATGCAATCTCAGGGATTCCATAGATCTCAAGTTTATCACTGCTTATACACCAAGAAGGCAGCAAATGGTAGCCTTATTCTCTTGGTTTTGTATGTGGATAACATGCTAATTGCAGGCACGGATGTGTATGCTTTGGACTCCTTGAAACAAAGCCTACACAATAGCTTTGATATGAAGGATCTTAATGAGGCCAACCATATTCTTAGCATGCGTATACTCAGGGACAGATTGCAGGGCCTTCTCTATTTGTCACAGCAAGAGTATGTTACTAAGGTTTTGCAAGGTTTCAATATGGAGGGGGGGAAAGCCACTGGTGTACCATTGCCTCCATATGTAAAACTTAGTGCAGATGATAGCCCTCCATCTAATGATGGAAAGACTGAGATGGCCAAGATTCTTTATGCTTCAGCTTCTACTGGTAGCTTGATGTATGCTATGGTTACTACACGTCCTGACATTGCATTTGTGGTAGGAATGGTTAGCAAATACATGATATATCTTGGCAAAATGCATTGGAAAGCAATGAAGGGTATCATGAAATACCTTAAGGGCACAAAGGACTTATGCATCTACTTTGGGAGTAAAAGTCCTCTTATTGCCTTCACTGATGCAGACTATGATAGTCATCCTGACTACAAAAAGTCTACTTCAAGATATGTATTCACGTTCACGAGGGAAGTGGTCTCTTGGATATCCAAGCTGCAAAAGTGTATTGCATTGTCTACTACAAAGACAAAGTATGTAGTTGCCACTAAGGCATGCAAAGAGGCTTTATGGTTTTCACGTCTGGTGAGAGAGCTTGGCATTACAAAGGTTTCTATCTCCACTGTGATAGTCAAAGAGCTCTCATGCTAGCATGAAATCTTGTCTCTCATACAAAGACAAAGCACATACAAGTGAAGTATCATTTTATCAGAGATGTAATTAACAGCAAGAGTATTAAGCTTGTCGAGGTACATACCAATGATAAACCTACAAACCTTCTGAAGAAGAGTTTTCCAATAGAGCAGTTTGTTCATTGCCACTAGATGGTGGGGATTGGATAGTATATGTGTATTTCAACTTTGTACAACATAAACTTAGCTAGTTCTTGTCAGAGATCATAGCCTGGTTTCAGGCAGGCAGCAGCTGCACAGTCCAGCTGCACAGTCGGACTGCCACGTGGCAGTCCAACTGCCTGCAGCTGATTTTTATCAGGCTGCGCCCTATTTTGGCGCCCCATTCTAGGCAGATTTTCGCCTATTTATTGCTGACGTTTTCAGCAGTCTGGCATTCATTCTCTGTCGCAGATTACAGACCGGTGCCGTGCAGATCTTTGTCTCTGTTCGCAGATTTCAGACAGCAGACAGTGCAGACTGCAGCAGACTTCGAGGTGGACAGCAGGTCGCATCGTCGAGGTGGAGACACGCAGTCCAGCGCACTGCGCCCGTGTATATCTTTGTATTCAGCATTCTTTATACAGCAGATCTTCAGTGTACACTGTCTCTCTCTCCCTTCTCTCTCTGCGTTCTCTCACTCTCAGTCCTACGCTTCCGCACCGCTGCACTCTGACATGGTATCAGAGCAGTGTTTGAGGGCTGACTGAGCGCAGAATTAACCTGAAGTGGAGTTTCCATCGCGACACAAATTTGCGTTTTTTGCGTTTAAGGGCAGACAGGAGGGCTGCGCCTTGGAACAAGGCTGAAACGAGTGTGGGCGCACAGGAAAGGAGTACAGGTGGTGGATTTGCTGCTGTTTACTGCTGTTTCACGCGGAGAAAGTTTGAGTTTTCAACCTAAAAGTGCAGGTTTTGCTTTTTCATCGCCTCCGGCGGGTGAAGAAGCTTCGGGACGCTGAAGAGCCTTAGCAGGCTGAGTCTACTCAGTCAGAGGGGGCTGCTTTTGCGTTTGAGAAGGCATTGCAGGTGAAGATGTCTACAGAGATGGACCTGGAGTTCCAGGCGATTATGGACCGGAAGGTGCCTGTCCTACCGGCTCTTCCTACAGATCAGAAGCTCGACGGCGACAACTACCGCATATGGCGCGTTATGATGTTGGCCATTCTGGAGTCCTATGATTTGGCGGAGTTGGTACAGGAAGATATTGACCGGCCTTTGGTAAGAGATGAGTCCAAACTCTCTTCCGATGCTCGTGCGGAGTTGGCCAGGGCCCAGTCTCATTGGGACAAACTGAATGCCAGGATTCGATCCTTTCTCTTTCTATCATGCACTACAGCCGTGATCGCTCACATCAAGCACTTGACGGTGGCTCGTGAGATATGGCTGGAGCTTGATCAAATGTACAATCGGATGACCCTGATGAAGAGGGTTTCTTTGGAGGTACAGATGTGGACCTTGTCCGTCAATAAGTCTTCTTCGCTAAGGGAACACATTAACAAGCTAAGGCAGCTACAGATGCAGGTTCAGAATGCGGGGAAGCCGATCTCCTCCGAAGACATGGCGATCACACTATTGTCCCAGTTGCCGCCACGATTCGGTACATTTTACTCTGCCCTTATTGCTTCGGGGCGAGAGTCTACTCTTCGGTGGGAGGAGTTGGTTCCTATGGTCTTGGACCAAGAGGAACAGTTAAAGGGACAGAATGCTTCCAAGACGGAGGCGTTGACAAGTCAAGCCTCTCAGAAGAAGGGGAAGGACCAAAAGAAGAAGAAGGGGGATAACAAGTCCAAGAAGGACAAGGAGAAGGACAAGGACAAAGACTCCACATGCCATATTTGTGGAAAGACTGGCCATTGGAAGAAGAATTGCCCTGACAAAGACTCGAAGGACACCAAGAAGAAGGAAACCAAGGATTCTGGAGCGGTGGCTGCACCCTCATCAGCTGCATTTCTACACTTAGTTGTCATTGAGGACGCTTCACCGAATGCTTCTGATGCTGCGATGGCGGCTTCCCAATCTCGAGAGTGGATTATTGATAGTGGTGCCTCACCGCACATGACTCCTTCATCAGATGGTGTTGCCCAGCTGCGACCTTCGCGTGGGCAGGTTCTCATTGGAGACAGCTCTTCAGTTTCTATTGCAGGTCGGGGTAAGATGCAGCTTATTCCGGATGGACGAGGTGGCACCCATACTTCAAAGGTTTTGAATGTACCAGGCTTGGGGTACCATCTCCTTTCAGTCCATAAGATTTGTTCCCTTGGTCTTCTGGTGGAGTTTGACAGTTCTACAGTGCGAGTCCTTGATCGTGAATCGAGGAAGGTTCTATCATCTGGATATGAGGAGAACGGCATTTACAAACTGACGTCTTCCACTGCCCTCTCTACTCTTCTTCTTACCTCACAGTCACAGTCTGAATTATGGCATGCTAGGTTTGGTCACCTGAACTATGACTATCTTCGGAAGGCGTCACGGGGACAGCTTGTTCGAGGGTTGCCGGATATAGTGGTGAGCCAGCAGCCATGTGTCTCCTGCATAAGGGGGAAGCAGCATAGGGATGCCATTCCCCACACCGCTTCGCGGCGGTCTACTTCACCGATGGAGTTAGTATCTACGGATCTATGTGGCCCTATGAGGAATGAGTCTCTGCGTGGGAGCTCGTACTTCATGCTGATCGTGGATGACTATAGCAGGATGACGTGGGCCTACTTTTTGGCACTAAAATCAGAAGCTTTCTCGCACTTCAAGGATTGGCTTCTCTTTGAGGAGAACCGATCAGGCCGGAAGTTGAAGACCTTGCGATCCGACAAGGGAGGTGAATTTGTCTCTAATGAATTTGCTCGGTTTTGTGCAGATAGAGGAATTCACCAGGAGTTTGCCAATACGAATACTCCACAAGAAAATGGTATTCTCGAACGGAAGAACCGTAGTGTGATCGAGATGGCGCGCACCATGATGGAGCATCGACAGACCCCCCAGGTTCTGTGGGCCGAGGCTGTGGCTACTGCAGTCCACATCCTTAACCGATCTCCTACTTCGGCCGTGGAAGGGATAACTCCATTTGAGGCGTATTTTGGGTCGAAGCAAGATGTTTCTTACTTTCGGGTCTTTGGGTGTGATGCCTATGTTCACATCCCCAAAGCTCACCGTGACAAATTCGAAGCGGCTTCCCGCAAACAGGTATTTGTTGGCTACAGCTCCCAGTCCCAAGGCTACCGACTCTATGATCCCGTCAAGCGGGATGTATATACTAGCCGTGATGTGCGGTTTGTGGAGGTTCCGGCTTCTACAACGGGTGAGGAGCATCCCGTTCTTGGAGATCCAGGGGAGAGTTTGGCTCCTTCTACAATTCCACTGGAGCCTGTGCCGTTTGATTATGATTCTGTTTCTGACACAGAGTCTACTGTTCCACCGGATCCTTCTGAGGAGTTACCACCGGTGGACATTCCAGAGTCTTCTACTGATGGAGAACGACGAGGGGAGGTTCGGCCTCCTCCTCGCTAGGCCCGTGACACACTCCGTGATTCAGGGATCGAGGGGATTCCTGAGGAGTGGGGACCGCAGGATGGTCCGCGGCGGTCACGGAGGCACCAGGCGCATTCTTCGGAGCTTGTGTGCTCCAATTATTGTTTGATGTCCCGAGTTATGCAGGATCGAGAGCCCACCTCCGTGAAGGAGGCTTTACAGTCCGCCCCATGGAAGAAAGCTATGGAAGCTGAGTTGGAGGCTATTGAGAGGAATGGCACTTGGTCACTTGTGCCACGCCCCCCGAAGAAGAAGGTGATTGGAGTCAAGTGGGTCTTCAAGACCAAATATCTCAGTGATGGTACTTTGGATAAGCACAAGGCTCGCCTTGTTGCTAAGGGTTTTGCCCAGCGCCCAGGGATTGACTGTCATGACACCTTTGCCCCTACAGCTCGTATGGCAACCATTAGAGCTGTTCTTGCTTTGGCTGGCCATAGAAGATGGCATGTTTATCAGCTGGATGTGAAGTCGGCCTTCCTGAATGGTGATTTGAAGGAGGAGATCTACGTTGAGCAGCCTCCTGGCTTTGGTTCTTCAGATGGAAAAGTCTACAGGTTGAAGAAGGCCCTGTATGGTCTCAAGCAGGCCCCGCGAGCTTGGAACGAGAAGATTGATTCGTTCCTCCAGACTCAGTTGGGATATCGGCGGTCCAAGGCCGATCCGCAGCTGTATGTTCACACTTCCGAGGATGGTTGTGTGCTGTTTGTATTATATGTTGATGATTTGATTGTCACAGGTGATGATGCACAGCAGGTCCAGGAGACAAAGTCAGCTTTACATCGGACGTTCGAGATGACGGATTTGGGGCTACTCCATTTCTTTTTAGGACATGAGATTTTTCAGTCTCAGAGGGGGATCTTTCTCTCCCAACAGAGATATGTACAGGAGCTCTTGGAGTCTTTTGAGATGGAAGATTGTCGGGCCCTCTCTACTCCTATGGATCCGAACTGGAAGGCCACTTCCCACTCAGCTTCTCCTTTGGCGGATGCTTCCACCTATCGACAATTGATAGGGTCTTTGATTTGGCTTCTCAACACCAGGGTTGATCTATGTTTTGCTGTTGGGCTCTTGGCAGGGTTCATGAGTGAACCTAAGACGGTGCATTGGCAGGCTGCTCAGAGGATACTTCGGTATCTGAGGGGGACGTCTGATTTGGGGATTCATTACCCCGCAGGGACAGATGGGTCAGATCTTGTACTTGCAGGTTGGAGCGACTCGGATTGGGCCGGTGACGTGGACCACAGGCGGTCTACAACAGGTTACTGCTTTACTTTGGGTGCAGGTGTTATTTCTTGGAGTAGCAAGAAGCAGCCCACGGTAGCCCTTTCGTCTACTGAGGCGGAGTATCGGGCCGCGTCTTCCACCACATGCGAGGTTGTGTGGCTTCGGAGACTGTTGGAGGAGCTTGGGTGCCCCCAGACTCGTCCTACATTGCTGCGATGTGACAATGAGAGTTGCATTGCCTTGGAGAGGAATCCTGTTTTTCATGCCCAGACGAAGCACATTGAGATCCAGTACCACTTCATCCGAGAAAAGCTTTTGGATGAGACCATCACTGTGGAGTATTGCAAGACGGAGGAGAATCTTGCGGATTTGTTTACGAAGGCGCTTCCTCAGGCTCTACTTCGGCAACATTCCAGATCCCTCAGGCTTCTGCCTTGTCCAGGCTCTGAGAGGGGGTGTCAGAGATCATAGCCTGGTTTCAGGCAGGCAGCAGCTGCACAGTCCAGCTGCACAGTCGGACTGTGCAGTCGGACTGCCACGTGGCAGTCCGACTACCTGCAGCTGATTTTTATCAGGCTGCGCCCTATTTTGGCGCCCCATTCTAGGCAGATTTTCGCCTATTTATTGCTGACGTTTTCAGCAGTCTGGCATTCATTCTCTGTCGCAGATTACAGACCGGTGCCGTGCAGATCTCTGTCTCTGTTCGCAGATTTCAGACAGCAGACAGTGCAGACTGCAGCAGACTTCGACGTGGACAGCAGGTCGCATCGTCGAGGTGGAGACACGCAGTCCAGCGCACTGCCCCCGTGTATATCTTTGTATTCAGCATTCTTTATACAGCAGATCTTCAGTGTACACTGTCTCTTTCTCTCCCTTCTCTCTCTGCGTTCTCTCACTCTCAGTCCTACGCTTCCGCACCGCTGCACTCTGACAGTTCTTTCCTCTACCTTCAAGCACATTGCATTTAGGGTGGAAGGTTGTTGGGAATAAAGAGTCACGTGCCCCTTTTACAATTTTCGAGTGTGCATACACCCTTACCACATGTCCTTATGTCTTATTTATGACGGGCCAACTCTTTTTGTAGTCTTTCCTACTCTTGGAGAGTCTAGAGTAGTTGATTCTCCGTCTCTAGCAACTTTTTGGTTGACTCCTTATCCTTCCAGGTCTTAACCTCTTGCATATATATATATATATATATATATATATATATATATAACCTAAATTGGTACTTGAAAATTGCACCCACATCAAAAACCTAAAGTGGTACTTGAAAATTGCACCCACATCAAGTCTTGTGCTCTCTCTCTCTCTCTCTCTCTCTCTCTCTCTCTCTCTCTCTCTCTCTCTCTCTCTTCGTAAAAGGTAATTGTATTAATTACAAAAAAAGGTACAAGATTACATGATTACATGATTACAAGAGACACGAGGGCCCTAGGCCAACGTGTGGGAAATCCCCATACTAATCCACGAAAAAGGTTACACCAATCATGGCAACGACCCAGAGGCAATTGCCATATGCCAGGGAAGCAAATCCTCCCGAGGGAGCAAGTCCGAGTGCCGGATGAGTTCTATCTGTCAATGCAAGAGCCCTTTAAGCCTGCCAATGTGTCTCGGTACATTAGGGGCCGAATCAAAGAGAAAAGCATTGCGCGTGGTCCAAATGTGCCAGCATCCCCAGTATCTGAAAAAGTGAAACAAGATCTTCATATGTAACTATGGCGGTGTGGGATACTTTGGGCGCACAAAAACCCAATCGAAAGGAGTGAGCGAGGACCCCACCACTGCGCGCCAGATTTACGACAAGAGTGACCAGATATTCTTGGCGAGCGGGCAAGAAAGAAATCGATGTCGGGCCGATTCCGCAGTAGTGGTACAGAAGAAACAATTGCCATTCGAGATTCTACGCTTGGAAAGGGTTGAGGCAAAAGGAAGACCACCAATCATTACCCGCCAAAGAAAGACCTTGCATTTGAAAGGTGCCCTATTCAGCCAGCCCTCCATGACCTTTGCCTTCCACCATGCCTGCGATTTCCGCAGTCCCCAAACAGTATTAGCTTTCAGACCCAACCATTGGTGATCTTGAATGAGAATATGATACACCTGATTAGTAGAGGCCTTTTCCAGACTGAACCGGCCTGCAAGGTCTCAGTCCTGCCAAGGACGATCCACAGCCAAGGCAGGAAAGGGTTGCCGATCCTGAAGCTCCGACAAAAGCTGTTCCCATAAACCACGATATCCGCGCGGGATCCTGAAAAGTCTCCTAGCAGTCCGAAACGATGCAAGGACATTGAGAGTGGCAAGGGTAGCATCCGCAATCAAAGTTACACCTAAACGGGCCATGCGGTTAAATCTCGATCGGAGCTGATGTTTGTCTTCCCATGAAAGTAATCTCGATACTGCCAACAATTCCAACTGAAAGGAGTTAGCGGTCCCCCACTGGATGCCAACGGGCCTTTTGGAGCACCACTTTCCAAGAGCCGACCAAGTGCAGTAACAGAGGGGAAGAGGGACTGGAGAATCGAGAGTCAACATTAAGGACATGCCACCAGGAGGCCCGAAGTCGTGTATTACCATGGCGTAGCCCGCTGTCCTCAAGAAAATAACGGGCTATAATGGTCCACGGGTGATGGTCCACACACATGGCACGAAAAAGAGACCAACGAAGAGCCAGCATATGAGTTTCTGCATCCAAAATAGCTCCACCACCCATGCGTTTAGGGGTACATGTATGTGCCCACGAAATCCACGAAATTCCTGCCTGCAGTGAATCCTTCTTCCATAGCATGAAACGAATGGGATGAGTGAGAGCTTTCAAAGTAGTAGGCGTCCACAGCAGCAATGGCAGGAAATACGTTAGCATTGGCAGCATAATTGTCTGAGGCAGCATAATTGTCTGACCACTTTGAGGCGTAGACATGGAATGGCCACGCTTGCGACTTCCAATACATAAACTTCGCCGCCAGTTTTTGTGAAATCCACTCCAGTAGTTCCTTTGGCCGTACATCCACCCCCAATGGGTATCCAAGATGCCTTACAATGGAGCCACGAGAAACCACCTGGCCCTACCAACCTAATGACTGTAAATCAGGCTCCGTGCGACTGAGTATGGCTGATTTAGAGGCATTGATGCGAAGACCAGAGGCCTGACCAAAGAGTGTCCAAACATCTAATGCCTTTCGAATATTGTCCCTGTCCGCCCGCAAAATCATAAAGGTATCATCAACCAAAGATTGGCTAATAAAGTGTTGTCCCAAAGGAAGAGACAATCCTGCCAACTGCGCAAAAGCCGCCATTGAGGATAACATTGAAAGGACCCGGTGAGTTGCCAGGGCAAAGAAGAGAGGACTCAAAGGGCAACCCTGCCTGACCGAGCGTGCAAGGACAAATGGCTCTGTAACCCCACCATTGAGCATAACTCTTGAAGAAGCCGCAGCACTAATGGTGTAGATCAATCGGGACATCCGAATACCAAAACCCATAGCAGACATGAGATCTGCAAAATGAAAGACCAATCCACATAGTCAAAAGCCTTTTCCAAATCCAATTGAATCAATACCACTTCCTGACTGGAGTGCCGCGCATAGTCAATAACCATTTGCACATTTAAAATATTATGCAGAATGTTGCGGCCCTTAATGAAACCATATTGGAGAGGATGCACAATAGCTGGAAGGTGCTTGTGAAGCCAATTCACCAGCACTTTGGAGAAGATTTTATACATCGAGCCCATCAAAGCAATTGGTCTCCAGTGTTGCAGCGTTGACGGCTGTTTCCCAAACCTGCTGAAACATAACCGCCAATGGTTTCACCAGCTGCGTGGCCAAGTTCTCAAAGAATTCATTAGTGAGCCCGTCCCAACCAGGACTTTTATCCTTAGGCAGGTGTAACAAAACATCCATAACCTCCTCCTCGCAAATATCTGCTTCCAAAGTAGCTTGCATATCAAGTGAAACCTGCTGGCGGACCAGATGATAGAAGACCGAGCGGGCATGCGTAACCTGGCTAGAAGGGGAGGGAGAAGAACCAAGAAGTTTCATAAAATAATTTCTGCACATATTAACCATGGTCTGCGGGTTAGTGACCATGCGGCCTTCCGAATCCTGGAGTCTAGTCATATTTTCGCGAGCAGGAGAAGCATGCAAGGCGCGAAAGAACTTATGAGACTAACAGGCACTATCTTGCAATGTGTCAGTCAAGTTATGCAGCTTGGCCTGCTGATAAGATTTCAACTGAAACACTTGAATAAGATTGGCCAAACGCAACTCCAGTGACAACAGAAAATCATCATCTGGGGTATCCACGAGCAATGACCGGACCAAAGCCAGTAAGTCCTCTGCTGCAAGTCGACATCACCGACAAAGAGAGGCATGATGGATCCCATACTGCCGAGCAACCCGCTGCACATTAGAGAGCAGCTGTGCAAAGGAAGCCAAGCCCTCAGAGGCGAAGTCCACCAAGAACCTCTCAATCAATTGCTGCATATAGCCCTAAAAAATTGGATGCTTCAAATAAGAGGAGTTGAAACGTAAAGGGAGCCTATCCAGCAACTGCACAAAAGGTGCAATAGGTTGTGCACGCATCTCAAGCTGGAGGGGGAAATGATCCGACAATGCATATTGCTGCAAGAGACCTGCATATCCAACATCTCGAGAAGAAAATCATCCCCCTGCATGATATACATTCGGTCCAACCGCGACCAAGTAGTTGCATATTGTGCGGAATGAAAAGTAAACCCTGAAAAAGAAGGGTGAAGCCACGATCAAAGATCTTGCTTAAGGACGCGCAGAGCAAATGAATGCCACACCCGGCTTTCCGGCGCATCCATTACCAAATGCCCTGAAGTGGACTGAGAAGAGTCAACACACATATTGAAATCTCCCATCAAAAGACCCCTTCAGCCAAGTGACATTGAGCCCTGCAAGGTCGACCAAAGATTCCGTCGGGATGCGGGATCATTCGGAGCATAGAGGCCCAACAACCATAAAATCTCTCCTTCAAATAAGACTTCGATTACCAGAAAGCGGCCCCGCACATCATTTTTAACAAGAACAGGCTGGTATTTCTCATGGACAATCATCAGCACGCTCGAATAGTGCGTAGCATGTGTCCCTGCATAAAACAAACGGAATCCATGACAATCCACAACTTTTCCTACTTCACTGTGACTTTTGTGCTCAACTACACACAATACATCCCACTGGTTCTCATGCAAGACAGTCCACATGGCATGTTGCTTATAGCGAGAGCAAATGCCTCGCACATTCCACGTGGCTATCTTCATATATCTACAAAAAAGGAAATCAGGAGCAAGGCGCCTATTGCCTCGACTTCACCTTTTCCGCGAGAGCATCCAAGACACCCTCCTCCAGAAAATCAGCCAATACTGCAAACAAATTCTGGCGGCCTGCTTTAGAGGTAGAAGGAAAATCCACTGCCTTGGGAGTGGGACGGGGATAACGCGGATCCCAAGGTGTAATCACATTACCTTTTGTATCAAACGCCAGCTTAGCAGGTGGGCCCTTTGGACCATCTGTATAGACTTTCCTGGTAGACTAATTACGGGGGGCAGACGGGGCCATAGTACGCGCACCATGCTGTGAAGTGAACATTTCTTTCAGGCGCATATACGTGCGCACGGAGTCCTGTGAAGCATTAGGCCCAAGGTCCGTCAAGCCTGCATCCAACTTTTTACCTTTTTTTGACGAGCCTCAATCCAATCAGTGCTACGGGAATCCAGACCCAGGACCTGTTGTTTGCCTTTATCCACAACACTAGGTGGCTGAAGGGCCTCCTGTGCCAGGGCATCAAGCACCATGTCATCCTTAGGCAGCACAACATGCGCACCCTCGGAAGATGGTTGTCTTTCTGGGCATTCGGCCATAAAATGCCCCAATTTACCACATGAAAAGCAGTGTCCCGCAAAGTTGCCCCATTTCAGGCGAAAATGCAAAGGATGCATGCTAGAACAATTGAGGCGAAGCCACGCAGGCCTTTTCCTGGCCGTGTCCCATAACATGCATAAACGGTTTCGATTCATAGCCCTGAGGCTTGGGGGAACCAGCACTGTTCCCACAACTACCATCGCATCCTTCAACAGTGGCCAATAGACGGCCGGACAATTTTCCACTTCCACCCACACCGGGCATTCTCGTTCGAGCAGGCGCTAGAAGTCTCCCATAGGGCGCCATGGTACAGCATGGACCAAGCGGCGATCAAAGAATAATGGCAACTTGGACAGGAGCTCAGCCCGATGTGTTTCTGATTTCAACAGCACCTCATAAAAGCCACGGGGTCCAAGGAAGATCTCCTCAACACACTCCCCTTGCAATAAATGGTGCATCCACTGGCGAATATGTGAAAGCACTGGGATCCTGCTAGTGAAGAAAAGTATAACGGCACGGTCATAAAACACCGAAAAAGACCGCAGGACTGATTTCGGGTCCACTGTGTCTTCTAGCACATCATCAATTCCCGAGTCAGAAAAAGTTTCATTATTATGCTGGACATAATCGCCAAGCAAAGTATTGGCAAAGTCCAACAAATACTCCCAGTCAAGCTCCTGCGAATCCACAAGATCAGAGGCGACCTGCGCATAGGAACGTTCCTGAGGACCCATTGGCTCGTCATAAGTATGCTTGGAGCGTTTGCCCGCAGGCGACAGTTCAGAACCCGAAGGCATCTCCTCCGTGCACGGCACCATGTCCTCCGGCTCCTCTGTATCAGAATCAGGGCCAAGGGCTGCCACCGTCCAATCTAGAAAATCCATATCCAGGCCAGCCATATTGCTGTCTTCTCTCGCTGTCAAGGGGCACAGGCAAGAGCAACGCTATCTCTTGCGCTCTCTCTCTCTCTCTGTGAGCACAGGAGCAGATCGGCTCACTGCTCTGATTCTGCAAATGTCGTGGCCTGTCAGACCGTCCTGTGGGCCCCGTCCGCTCTGTGGACGCCCGGCACTCCGTGCGCTGCACCCCCATGGTCACAAAAGCTAGGCAAAAATGAAGCAGAGTGCAGACGGCGGCTGCAAACAGGGCAGCACGTCGAGATACAGTCGAAGGTGAGGCAGGCTGCAGATGAGAGTGACGCAGGCTTCAGGCGGCGCTTGTAGACAGGGCGGCAGGTCGCGAAACATGCGCAATAGGGGCAGGCTGCAGGCTGCGCCTGCAGACAGGGCAGGTGTTCACGAGAAAAACGGGCGCAGAAGGTCGCCGCAGACAGAAGCGCGCGCAGGTCCGAACTCCCGCCCACCACACAGAAAAACGTGTCGCAGTCGGGGGGGGCACCGGATCTGCCATCACCCACGCTAGCGCCCGTCACCATCATCGCGCTCTTTCCTCTCTCTCTCTCTCTCTCTCTCTCTCTCTCTCTCTCTCTCTCTCTCTCTCTCTCTCTCTCTCTCTCTCTCTCTCTCTCTCTCTCTCTCTCTCTCTCTCTCTCTCTCTATCTACTCTACACTCACTCTCCCTCATTGTGTGAACCACAGCATCGCATGCCTCAATCCTCGCACACTCCGTTGGCATATGTATGTATGTATGTATATATGTATATATGTATGTATGTATGTACATACATGTGTGTACATATATAGATGTATGTATACATACATATACATATGTATACATATATACATATATATACATATGTATACATACATGTATGTATATGTATATATACATACATGTATGTATATGTATATATACATACATGTATGTATATATATGTATATGTATGTATACATATACATATATATATGTAATACATGAGTACGTGTGTGTGTGTGTGTGTGTGTGTACACATACATATGTATTACATGTATATATGTATATGCGTACATATATATATGTATTACATACATGCATACACACACATATATATAGATACACACAACACACACATATATACATGTGTGTGTGCATACACACACACACATATATATATATAACATTTCAACCAATTTAGCTTGTCATCTAATGTTTTCTTTGTTGTCTATCTTTAAAAAGGCCACTACTTAACATGCACACATTACTCTCACACGCAATACTTTTCATCCTTAGCTGATGTCCTCCTTTTGATGCCTTCTTACCATGAGGGGCACATTTTACTTGTATGCTTACCTTGTTCACTAACTAATGTGCATGTTCTTGTGATGAGGACACCACTCTCTCTCCCTTCTTCTTTAAGCCCATCACACTTCCAAGGATGTAAGCATCAGTCGTTGCCACTAAACATGACCCGTTTATATTAAGTCTTCATCTCCATTATAATCACTAATCTAAACATATTAGTCAATCTTATCTCCTCCAAGCCTCCAAAGCTCAAAATCCTCATTGAACCAAACATGATACCAACGCCCCATGCCCAGGCATGTAGCATTGATTGATGCAAAACCCTAGGTCAAGTCTGCTTGCAGAGTTTAGTACCAATAGTTGTTTATCTAATGTGGTTTCCTAAATTGATATTCATTGAGAATTTGGATAATGTCATCAACATTAATGTTAAGCCCTTAAACAAGATTCAGCAATCACACAGTAGTGCAAAGCTTCATGCAGGAAAGAAGTCAAAGACTATCCAGCTATGCCGATACTTGACAAAATGCTTATGCTGACTTTTAACTATCAGAGGAATCTAGTTTATACTCCGACATAAGATCCTTAAGCTAGGGTTTTGTCATGAACTACTAACCAAACCAATTAGCCGATTCTGCAACAGTCCAGTAGCTCTGTGCTTCGCTTCGAGGTCCTGCATCCTTCCTGGTCTCACCTCCACTAAACAAGAGAAGTGCATTCTCATCCAAAGCAGCTGATTCGACCCCTGCCTTGATGTGCTGTACAAAGGTAGCAGCTTGACCCGGGTGCTTCTGGTAGGATTCAAGGAACCACGCATTCTCGCCCTCTGCCTTCCCGCAACCAGTGTTGGTATAGACAGCATGTCCAGCCACCATCACGAGGTTATGAAGCCTGCGGAAAGGGTGCACCTTCGGCAGGTAAGCAAATCGTGCGGTAAAGGGGTCAGATCCCAAAATGTGGTGGCGAAACTCGACCAGCAGGAGAAGGATGGTGATCCCCATGGACAGGCAGCCAAGAAGGATGTGCCAGAGGGCCACTTTGTGCCTCCGCTGGAGCTGATGGAGCATTTTGGCGAATCCGGAGCGTCTGCTGTTGATCTTCCGGAGGCGGCGAGGGAGGCCGAATTCTAGGTCCAGGAACTGCTGGCCCTCATCTGTGCTGTCATCGCCGTAGGTCATAGACGTCTGCTTGGCGTTACCTGTGTTGCTGATGTTGTTGCTGCTGATGCTGGATGTCTGCGAGTAGCGGTAAGATCCGGCTGTCGTCAACATCATGCCCCCTTCGCCACACCCGCATCTTGTTCTAGATGCTGCCGCCGCCGCTGCTGCTGCTGCTGCGTCTGCTCCTCCTGCGTCGCTGCCGCTGCTCCTCCCGCACGACGATGGCGCACGCGACGTGCCGTGCTCATCTCGAAACACGGCGAGCGGCAGAAAATGCTGTCTCACGAACTTCGTATGCTAATAATAATTAGCCGTGTGTATAGAGAGAGAGAGAGAGAGAGAGACAGAGACAGAGACCAGCCGTTAAGTAGGAAGCCACTCAGACCACTGCTCACGAATAAAAATGGCATTTTAGTGTATTTTTTAAATGTAAAATGAGCGTTTTTGTAAAATATTTGGATCTTCCCTTGGAAAAATCGAAAACCAAAAAAGCCATAGAAAAACACAAAGAGTCAAGGGTCAAGAGTCAAGACATCAACCGGGGGAGGCCACTCACGATGTTGACTATGTCAAATAAGCTGAAGGCCAACCTATATATTTCTACACTACATTATAATCACTAGCTACTACATTATAATTAACAAATTTTACAAAATTTATGATCGATTTTAAGTGGCACATGTGAAATGATCCCAATTTTCTCAAAATTTTCGTTCTTTGATGTAAAAATTGTAAATTTTGGATTTTTTTCAATATTTTTTCCTCTCCATTTCTCACACTATCAATGGTCAAGACAATGTGGAGGGCTTTAATCTCTCTCTCTCTCTCTCTCTCTCTCTCTCTCTCTCTCTCTCTCTCTCTCTCTCTCTCTCTCTCGTGTGCAATGTGGCTCACTGCGCCTCTATCTCTCTAAAGACTAGGTGCTCTCCATCATGTACTGTTTTTAGTAGGGATCCTCCAATAGAAAAGATGTTGGAAGGGAGGATCTCAGCCACAAGCAAGGAGAATTAGATGGCGAAGGCTAATGGAATATTCATCAAGCCATGGGCCTGAACCCAGGGCGTGCACCTACCTCTCCATCTTGCTCACCTTCGACCTCATCACTAGGCATTGGACGATAGAGCTTTACTGAAAGCACACAAGTGGAAGTAAGAGCAAAGCAAGAGCTATGGCGGATGGAGCAAGAGAGCAAAAGAGAGAGATGCCATACGCAGGAACTCTGATAGTCACAATGTGTGGCTGGCCTTGCCTTATTCAATAGTCATCACTGAAATAATAAAGAATAAAGTGAATATTATGGGCACTTGCCATCGACAATGTGTAACTGGCCTTTCCTTATTCAATAATCATCACTGAAAGAATAAAGAATAAAGTCGCAATGTGTGATTGGCATTTCCTTATTCAATAGTCATCACTGAAAGAATAAAGAATAAAGTGACAATGATGGGCACCCGCCATCTACAATGTATAGGTGTGTGGTCACAATGTGTGAAGTAAATACAAAGTAGCGTAGGCACAAGCACCTTTATCCCCAACAACGTCCCACTTAAAGTCAAATGTATCTTTAATGAGGAGAGAACAAGAAAAAGTGACAAAGTACAAATGTACATAAAGTACAGAAAGATGAGGAATTGATGTCATCTCATCCTACGTTCATCATCCTCTTAAGGAAAGCAAAATGTTCCGTTGAGAGACTTTTAGCAAGCATATATGTAGAATTCTTGTCAATTGAGAGCTTCACAAGCTCAACAGACTTGTCCTCTACCACCTCCCTGATGAAGTGATAGTGCACCTCAATGTGCTTTATCTTCGTATGGAAGACTAGATTCTTGGCTAACTGAATAGTACTCATAGAATCCAAATGTAATGTAGAAGTAATAGTAATACCAAGGCCGCTACCTAATGACCTAACCATAGGGCATCCTTGCACTCCTCAATGGCTGCAATATACTCTACCTTAGTAGTAGATAAGGCGGTGTATTTCTGCACCCTGGACATCCAAGAAACAGCACCTCCAACAAAGTTGAAGACATACCCATAGGTGAACTTCCTACTATCTCCATATCCTGCATAATCGAAGTTACTATAATCCATGGCTGTAGTATCCTAGCTACCATAGCAAATACACATATCTACAATGCCTTTTAGGTGCTTCATCGTACCCTTCACGGCATCCCAATGTCGTTGGCCTAGTGTAGCCATATAGCATGCCACAACTCCCGCTGCAAATGCTATGTCAAGGTGACTGGCTAGTATGGCATACATCAAGTTGCCCATAGTTGATGCTTAAGGGATATTGGCCATCTCGGCCTCATCTAATTGGGGACAATCTTTATATAACATACCTTCACATGGAAAGGTAAAGGACAACTACTAGGCTTAATGTCCTGCATGGAAGCACTCAAGGACCTTCTATATGTACTCTTATGACACATAAAGGAGCCCCTTAGAGTGATCGCAGCATGATGCACATCCCAAGAATATGTGAGACCTTCTAATAATCAACATATCATCGACATAAAGTATCAAGATAATAAGGTTGCTATCATGAGCCTTCTTTGTGCATTACATCAATCTATATCACTACCAGTTTATCCTTACAAATGCATGAAAGCATTGAACCTATGGTATCATTCCCTAGGTGCTTGCTTAAGGCCATAAAGGCTCTTTTTCAACTTTCACACTAGGTGTTCCCTACCCTTTTCCAAAAATCCCTTGAGCTGCTACATATAGATATCCTCATAAAAGTCCCCATGCAAAAAATATGTTTTCACATTCATCTAATAAAGGTCCAAATCTAACTATGCAACTAAGGCAAAAAACAATCATAGGGTTGTCATCATGACTACAAGAGAAAATACTTCATTAAGGTCAATATCATGCTCTTTCTTAAAACCCTTAGTAACTAATCTAGCCTTGTATGTTGGCTTGGAACATCCAGGGGTACTCTTTAACTTGTACATCCATTTGCATGGAAATGCATGTTTTCCACTCGACAGAGGAACCAAATCCCATGTATGGTTTTTTTGTGGTAAATCAAACTCAAATTGCATACCCATCGCATATCTTATGGCACTACCACCAAATATAACCTTTCTTTCCACCATAATGACATGTCAGAGATGCCTTATGACCACAGGAATTACTGCGAGGCTACTTGCAAGACTGAGACCTCTGTGAGTATCTACCACTACGTCATTATTGGTCTTACCATCATCTATATTCATCCTGTTTATCTCCTTTGTGAGCAAAGCACCCTCAACATCCTAGAGTTTCAAGCCATCCTTTAAGCATATTGGTATGCATGGCTATATGGAAAGTGTGCCATGACTCGGGTAGTGTCATAAGCAAGAACAATGTAGGTAGGTTATCCTTGAACTCAATGCCTTGCAAAGTCAACTAGCTGAAAATGGAATGAAATTCATTCGAATGCAAGGACACACTAGTCCCTTCCTTCAAAGGTCTATAAGTTGTTTCAACCAATATATATGTGATGCAAGACTTTGCTTGTCATAAAGATTGCATATCTTTTCCCATAACTACTAAGCATTATCCTTAAGTGTAACAACATTGAAGTAAACCTATTTAGACAATGACAATATAAGGGTGGATTTACATAGCTTATCCAGCTCATCCCAATCATCCTAATCCATACCTTTGGGCTTTACACTCTTGGTTTTTAAGGGCCTAACCTGATTCTTTTGAACCAATACATGCCATGACTGTGTCTTTCAATAGGTGAACTTTGTATCATCAAGCTATTTGATATTGAAAATAGCACTATCATTCAAAGAACTAACCATAATGATAGTATACCAATGCAAAATCTAAGAGAACGAGCTAATGTAAATGATTGCAAATCAACTCCCAAAACAAGAGGCAATACCAAAGTATAGAGCTATCCACCAATTGCAAGCAATATATTACCAAAGTATAATATCTGCTCTCCAAGACAATGCTAAAAACTATAATTACAGTAATGCTAAAATAAAGACAGCAATACATGTCAATCCAAATGTGGGAAAATAGCCAAGAAAGAAAGCTTCCACTACCAAGGATATCTGAGTAGCAACCAAGATATTAAGAATACAGCATGTAGTGACTAAACATAGACCATTGGCACTAAAGACTATCACTTGACACTAACTCAAAGTGTTAGTAAGCCATACATCCCATAAGCATATACATCACTAACAAACTACTGATAGAGGTAAATGCCAATGTCCGAAGTATACATAATCAAATCAGCCCATATGTAGAAGTAGCTGCATCCAATAGTATATAGGAGAGTATATACATGAACCAAGAGTCCCACTATCTCAAAGAACCAAGCTCTACCAAGTAAGTGCAAGCATCTCTCACCAGAAGTGAATCCAAAACGCAAACGAGCAATCAAAGCTTGAGACATATACATCAAAGCATTTGGGAAGCCCAAGTGTATCATAAATACATCCATTAGCATAAGTATCTAATGAAGCTTCAGTACCTGTAATTGAGTAAACACTAAAGCTCAAAGCAATTAACCAAAGCCCAAGTACATCAGATGTAGCTTAAATCCAAGTGCCAAAGCATGTCATAACCATATCTAGGCTCATGCATCAATGCTAGACATCATCGTACCCATATAGCATACTTGAAACACCATGTTGGCACAATAGGCATTCAAAGCATGAAACACACTGTTGTATGCTTGATGTGTCCAAACTATTATGATAGTAACAAACATATGCAAAACTAAGCTAATCAATCTCCAAACAATTAAAGTAGCATATGGAACTGTTATGTGGCTACATACACTACATCTCAACCAATATACTTTGAAGCTTCTCAAATGGTGGACATGGCAATTTGTCGCCATCAGGCTTGTCTTTTTTGTTGTCATGATAATAACACAATTACTTGGAGGATACAAGAGAATCCTAAGTATGTCTATTATAATCATACTGTTAATCCCAATTCAAGAAGGCAGAAGAATGAATGAAAAAGCAAGAAGAGGATGGAAAAAGAGCAAAGACACGCAGACGGCCTCTAAACTTAAGCTGGGGCCAAAAGCGTAATTTTAAATGAAAGGCACCTCAAAAAACTCCAAAAGCTCGTGTAAAAGAGCGCCAAGCTCCCTCCTGTGCCAATTGCAAAGTATTAGATGGGTGTAGGCTAGAGGCATAAGGCTAGAAGAGGGAAATAGAGAAAGGACCTTGCCACAATGGCTGGTCATGTAAAAGAAAGGGATGGGTGGCCATGGGAATTTAGGGTTTTGTATATAAAGTGCAAAAAGTGAATGGAAGCTCATTCTTTGGTGTGTGGCTAACAAGAGCTCTCTTCTTCTTCTTCTTCTCTTCTTCTCTTCTCCTTGCTTGCGTATGCTCTTGAGAGAGGGAGTGTGAGAGTGTGGGAGAGTGAGTGTGTGGGAGTGAGAGATCGAGAGGGTGAAGCTCTTCACCATCTCCTCTTCTCTTCTTCTCTTCTATTCTCTTCTCTTGTGCACGCGGCTATGGTGGATGGAGCTTGGAGATGGAGGAGGCTTGAGGATGCTTGAGCTAGCATCAAGGATCGTGGAGCTACCAGTGTGTGCGAGAGAGAAGGCAACTCATATCTGCATCAAGGTAAGCTCACTACACTTGTAGGATCCACGGCGCGTCGGCTAGGTGAGAGATAACCATTAGAGCTTGCTTGGAACGCTTAAAACAATAAGTGGTCCATGGGTCTTGGCGGTTGAGCGAAAGCTCCCACATTTTGGTTCCATTGCCGGGACCAACGGATTCAAGCTTGAGCGCTTGCCCGCCTCATATCGAGCATCGAAGTAAGGGATTCATCCCCAAAATGGAGCTTGAGATAGGTAGGAGGTTTGGGTGTTTTGATCTTCGAAACAAGTAAGTATTTTGGGTTAGTTTGTTTATTTGATGATTGGAAAACATGGAGAAATCATTTCAGTTTGTTGCTTTCGATTCTTGTTGCATTTAGCATAGGATAGGATTAGGAAATTGAATCGGGAAAGGGCAGGGTTTACCATTGCAAAAACAGGGCATAAATCACACAAAAAATGGCAAAAAGCTTGCTTGGAAGCTTAATGTCGGCAAGTGAGTGAGGGAGCATCAAAACCTTACCCGGGAGGGGGTTTAAGAGCCAAGAGGCCAAGGGAGAGCTCATTTGCAACCATTGCAGTGAGAGAGAGAGAGAGAGAGAGCCCCCGCAAAGATTCAATTCAATCTCATCATCGGAGAGCCTACCGGTCACCTCAGGTATACCAATCACTTCCCTTGGTACATTAGTTAGGATTTGGAAGTTTGTGCTTGGAGTGATTAACTAAATCGTGAGATTTGATTGAAATCATCATCGTGTGGCATTCGTCACGCCACGTTTGGCCCATTCGAGTGGTCGTTTTTGGGCCAAGTCCCAGACCTGGCCCTTGGCCCCTGCCATTTGGCCAGCTTGTCCCGAAAACCCTAATTGGTCCTCAGCCCGTCCGAGTGACGGCACTCGATCCCTTGACCAATTTGGCACTCCGCCTAGAGTCCACTCAGCCCCATTTACTAGTTTGGCCCTCAGCCCCAACACCCAACTCGGCCCATCTGAGTGACACCACTTGGCCCTCAGCTCGCGAAAAGTTCAGTCCTCGGACCAATGTGACTCGGCCCGTCCAAGTCACCCACTCGGCCCCTGCAATTCGGACCAATTGGGTCGAGTGTGAATTTGTCTTAACTCTTTAGAAATTTAACCCGACCCGACTAGAGCTCAGCAGCGCAAATTGTCGTAAGCCCTCTTGACGCCTCAGAACTTGATTTTGGTGCGGAATAGACAAAATCGTAAGGCACATCCTCTTAGCAGCTTGAGTGGGTTGTCGCCAGACCTAGAGGCAACCCGCTGAGCCATAAAACCTTGATTGGACCCAAAAACGAGCAAGGCAACATAACAGAAAAGCCCTTAACCCTGTCAAGACGGCCTGAGAATTGATTAACAAAGCCTATCAAGCCCAAAACGAAGCGAGGATGCGTAAGACTCTTAGAGACTATTTGCCACACTCACCTTGAATTTCTGCACTTGAAGTGCACTTAAGGAAAACTGAAAGCCTGATTGAGCACAAGTGCACTGGAAAGAACACACGCACTAAGTGGAGATAAATTGAGGACTGTATTTAATAAGTCAGGGAACTCACTCAGATAAACCACTCAAGGAACCCACCAATAGGAGAGAAGCCACAGATGGAGACAAACCATCAACACGCGAAGTAGGACCAAGCAAGCAGCGCCAATGAAGTGGATTTGACAAACCTACTCAATCTGATCGATAGCTTAGTGGAGCATGAGAACTCGACTATGGCAAAAGAAGGCTCAAACCGCAGGTCTAATGAGGAACTCGACTTAGGCGTCTTCCTAGAGGCTATTCAGTAGAAGTAGCTGGGTAGCAGCTATGATATGCACGCGCGGTATGAGCACCGCGGCCGGACAGCAGATGCTATCATCGCAAACTTAGAAGAAGAGAGAAAGCTAGCCCACAAAGCATTGCAAAGCATAGTCGAATACAATAGAGACTAGCAAGCCAGGAGCCAAAGGCAAAGCACGGAGTTGCGTGAGGTGCAACGAGTGCTGAACTTAGCCGGTAAAAACCAAATGGATCACGAGAGAGCCCTAGAAGGAGACTTAACACTGAGCGAGCTTCTCATGAAGCGACTGCTAGACAACACCACATTAGAGCAAAGTGCCGCAGCATTGGCGACATCACTGTTGGCAGGATTAGGAGCAAACCAAGGCTCTAAGAGCTAGTCTATGCAAAGCAGCTCGACAAGTACCAACCCCATGACGATCCATACAACTTTGTAGAGCAGTTCGAGCAAGTCTGCAAAGCCAACAACCTCAGCGACTTAACTCAGTGCTCTCAAGTGTTTGGGCTCTGCTTAGGTGACAAGGGTAGGACTTGGTATACAAGCTTAGATGCTGCAGAGCGAGCAAATTTCAATGGCCTCAAGAATCTCTTCATCAAGAGATTTGCCGAGCCTGGGTACTCCAACAATCTACTAGTACAACAGTTGAATGTCAAGTAGAAAGAGAAGGAGGACATTCCGATTACGTAACCCATGTGAGGAGTCTCTTCAAGAGAGTCCCTATGGGCGAACGATCGACTGAAAGAGCAGTTTCAATTGTATTCATCAGAGGAATTCGAAACGAGGAACTGTATAAGGCTTTAGCAGGCAACTCGAGCTTGCAGCGAGACGTGCTAGGTAGGGTTTTTGAGGAAGCTATCAGAGTTGACAATCAGCTGAAAGAGTGGAGCTCTAGGAGCTCAAACTCATAAGAAACCAACTCACGAAGTTCAGAGAGAGCGCCAGCCTCGAGTAAACGAACATGCCATTCATCCCAAGATAAGGGGAAAGCCACCGAGACGAACCAAGAATTGGCTAATGTCAAGATGGAGATAGCCAAGCTGCAAGACATGTTGAGACGACCAACGCGCCCACACGTCCAATGCGTGTACTGTGGCGAAAACCACTTGCCGGCCGAGTGTCAAGACACAAGGTCGAGACGACCTTACACTAACCGCGGTAGGTTCAGTCACGACATCGTGCATTGAAGATTGCCGAGAAGACTTCCGTACTCACAACCATACGGCTAGCCTTACCTAGCGAACATGCCGCAACCACTCTTCGGAAGGGGAGCCCCATTGGCCCTTCCTGCACCTAACAACATTAAGCCGGCTATCCCTAGGGTGGACATAAACCCTACAAGCATACCTACACCACCTGGTCCCTACGTGACCCATCCACCGAGTGACGCTCCGGTCCACTACGTGGAAGAGCCAAATGAGGAAGAGACTTACTTATACCCTTATGTCTCTCACGACAACAAGGGAAACACAGTCCTTATGGACTATCGACCAGTACCGGTGATGGCGTTAGGGGGAGGATGAGGTAGAGGCCTAGGAGGGTAGACACGCAGGATCCAATCATCTGTTGGACTTGTGGTCACCTAGGGCATGTCTCATCACATTGCCCTGAGAGGGAGCAGCGGAACAGAGACAAAGCTGACCTAAGGTGTGCTGAGTGTGGAATCATCCATCTCTTCATCGATTGCCCAAAGCAAAAACCTTCTTCAAGTTAAGCCAATGTACCATATGTCCCATTGGGGCTGTTTGGTGTCGAGAAACTCGATGGGGAGGCTACACATATCCCATTGTAGGTCATGACCCGTGCCCAAATGAAGCAGGCCACCATGTCACTACCAGGATCTAGCAACCTTGATGCAGCCTCGACAGGGAGGAAGAGCCGCAGGCAGAGAAAGAAGAGGTCAGAAGCTAAGATTACACTGAAAACTGAGAGTGCTACAACTCTGCCTATTGGAAAGAAGGTCACGAATGCAAAGGCAGAAACTTCAGCCCCTAAGACGACCGAAAAGGGAAGTGCAAAGGTAGGGGAATACCCGCATCCAAAGCGCCAGTTAGTGGCCATAGAGAAAGTGAAGGACTGGGTGAAAGAGGCCCAAGAGCACTTAAGGGACCCTGAGCCTATCCTAGAGGACGAGATCGATGATCTCCCCAGCATAAGTACGCCAGTCTCACCCCCTCAACCAAAGTCAGGAGATGTGACTGTTCCATAAGCAGCATCGCTTAGGCTAAGCCTTGATGTTGTAGGCCCACAAATCAATCACGGCCATTGGCCAAGACAATCCAATTTGGGAGAGGGACGAGCAGCCAATGACCTCCTTACTACATTAGTGACCACCCCGGTGACATTAAGCCTGGGAGACCTAGTTAAGCAGCATCCCACCCTATGGCAAGACCTGGAAGGTGACGGGCTTAGGACTCCCACGATGTAGAAACACAAATATCAAGTCTAATGCTACACTCCGTGCCAAAATCCTTGCACGTTAATGCTTTCTGGGAAGGCACCAAGATGCATGCAGTGTTATTGGTCCTAGCCTTAGGCAATACAACGAGAAAGGGGATCGTAGACATGGGAGCTGAGGTTAGTGTGTTGAGCCACTCAATACTTCAAACTTGGGGAAACCCACCTATTGAGACCGCTCGATTTAATGTCACGTTAGCAAACGGCATGAAAGTGAAGCCATTCGGGGTACTTAAACTGGCCCCACTGAAAATCGCAGATGTCTAGTTCTCTATTGACTTTATAGTCATGAAGGGGGTGGACTACGATATCCTATTAGGCCGACCCTGGATGCGCAATGCTAGAGTTATCGAAGATTGGGGTAATGGCTTGATCTTCCTAGGCAATAGAATGATAGCTGTGAGGGTAGAGATGGACACTTGGAAGACCTCATCAGTCGACTTGGATGCCATCTCCGCAATGCTCAAGGGTAACGCTCAAGTTAAGAAGTCTTATGGGCCCTTGACCAAGTATATCCCATGCCTAGAGGATGAGCAAGATAGGATGCATGTCCTTGCTATAGTCGACCTGCCATTCTCGGATCATGAGGCATATAAGCAAGCCATCAAAATGATGGGCAAGTCTGATGGCACGCCCTCCGTACCAGTTTGCATGATGGCATGAACCCATCGTGGGAGACCTAAGCCCGTCACCTTCCAAGTACCAAGCAACAAAAGAGAACTCCAAGAGGTTTTGGAATACTTAACGGACAAGCTAGCTGACAATCTAGCAGCAAAATTCAAACCACTCTAGGATCTCTTAGGCGAATCCAAGTAGCAATGGACTAGGGTGCATGACTTAAACCTTATGAACAACTGGGGCCTAGTCCCCGATCAATGACAAGAGATATACCAAGCCCTAGGAGACAATGAGCAGTCTGACGTAGATGACTCTGATGACGAGTACGAAGACTACCAATCCTTAAGTGACAAAAGTGAGGGTGAGATAGATACCGTAGAATACGACACTGAGGGACATGAAATAGAACAAATACGGGTAGACTCCAAGCCACAGAAAAAGAGTGTCTTCAGGATAGAGCGAGGGGTCATGCACATGGATTGTGATTGTGCTTGGTTAGAATACATAGGAGCCATAGACCTTGAGCAAGTAGACCTAGCCCAACCAGGAGCGACACTAATGCTTAGGACAGAATCACCATCTGAACTGCGATCGCCAGGGGAGACCACCTCTTCTAGCGAAGATGGCAAGTTTGACTTTGAGTCAGAGGTAAGTTCAAATAGCGACCTAGAAATACCTAGGCTACCCAAGACCCGACGCACCAACGGGGACCTACTCGTCCACCTAAGGCGTAGACGATTGAAGCAGAAAAGGGCGAAACAACCCAGGGACACATGAACTGATGAACAATGAAAACCACAGGACCTCCCTAAAAGATTTACAAAATTTAAGAAAGGAGATAGGATAGTGATCTTGTTGGGTGCCAAATGGCAAGGGAAAATGAGCGAACCAATCAAGGGACCAGCCAAGGTCAAGGAGGTGAACCTAGCCCAGGAAGGGGAGACACCCCAACCAGCCTTCATTGCTGATGACTTGACCGAGGAAGAAGAAACGAGTCTTGTCGCTCTCTTGCGAGAGTACGTAGACATATTCACTTGGTCCTTGGAAGAGCTTAAAGGGGTAGATCTGAGTGTAGTGACTCATAATATATCCATGACACCAGACGCAACGCCGGTGAAGCAACGACCGTACCCAATGAATCCAAAGCATGCTCATGCTAACAAGGAAGAGATTGATAAGCTGATGAGAGCGGGATTCATTTACGAAATTGAGCACACGGACAGGGTATCACCCATTGTCATCGTGATGAAGAAAAACGGAAAAATTAGAGTATGCGTCAATTACAAGAAGGTGAACGCTGCTACTAAAAGGGACAATTATCCATTGCCATACACCGAGCACATGCTTGAAAGAGTGGTGGGCAAGGAGGCCTACAGTTTTCTGGATGGCTTCTCAGGATACAATCATGTGCAAGTGCATCCTACCGACAGGTATAAGATTGCCTTCGCCATCTAGTGGGGCGTCTTTGCTTACATAGGCATGCCTTTCGGGTTAACTAATGCCCCTGCCACCTTTCAACGTCTCATGTATACCATATTTAAAGACATGCTTCGCAAAGAGTTGGAAGTCTTTGTCGATGACCTCTGCGTTCACTCGACCTGGATGGAACACTTAGACAAACTCCAAGCAGTCTTTAAGCGGTGTCGCCTATATCATCTCTCCTTGAACCCCTTGAAATGCTAGTTTTGGGTGAAGCATGGATGCATCCTAAGCCACGTGGTGTCGAAGAACGGCATTGCCACTGACTTCTTGAAAGTCACAGTTATTGTAGACTTTCCACCCCCAATCAACTACAAGGGAGTCCAATACTTCTTAGGCCATATGGGATACTATCAGGGGTTTGTGCTGAATTATGCATTGATAGCCAGACCTTTATACAAGCTGTCGATTGTCTTTGAATGGACTGAAGCATGCCAATGAGGATATGAAGAGTTAAAGAAGGCTCTAACCACAACACCAATTCTACGAACCCCAGATTGGGACCATTACCTTCCACATGCATATCGATGCTTCTAAATTTGCTATGGGGGCAGTGTTCTACCAACCTGGTGAGCACAACCTAGACTATCCAATGAGCTTTGCTAGCAGACAACTCACTGAGATAGAAATGAACTCCTTGATGATAGAAAGAGAGGGCTTGGCCATGGTGTTTGCTGTGAAGAAGTTTCGGCATTATCTATTGGGTACACCCTTTACCTTTTTTTTTTGGACCATCAAGCCTTGCTATATCTAGTGAATAAACCTTGCACTATAGGACGTATAGCTCGGGGGCTCCTTTTGCTTTTGGAGTTTGAATTCTATGTTATTGTACGAAAGGAAAAACATCACTACATGGCTGATGATATGTTACGCATCCCCACAAGAGAAGCCGCTGGAAAAGGCATTGCCGATGAATTGGCAAACGCCCATCTCTTTAACCTCTCCAGTGAGAGAGATTTATTCAAGGCCAATCTAACGCCATATTGGATAGATGACATAGTCCAAGTGCTTGAGCATGGACTACCTGAATGCCCGATAGAGAAGGTAAGACTTAGGCGACTCATTCTCAAGATCCAACCCTACCAGTTGATAGCAGGCCAGCTATATCGCCTAGGGCAAGATGGATTGCTGCGCAGATGCGTGTGCGAGCATGAGATACACGACATGCTCTCAGAGGCACACAACGAAATTGCTGGTGGACACTTTAACGGAGACATGACGGCCCGCAAGGTGCTGCAGTCTCAACTATGGTAGCCAACGTTGTTCCATGATGCAGCACAACTTGTTAAGCATTGTGACGAGTGTTAGTGGACAAAGGTCCTGATTCGCAAGGATCAAATGGAGTTGACCCCAATCATTGCACAACAATCCTTTGAAAAATGGAGAATCGACTTCATAGGACCCATCAATCACGCTACACAGTATTCGTAGGCGAAATACATCATTGTGACCACAGACTACCTAACGAAGTGGACAAAGGCGAGAGCAATACGAAAGAACGATGCTCGAATGACTACCAAGTTCTTATGAGAGCGAGTGATCTCACGATTCAACTGCCCCATCGAGCTAGTCAGTGACCAGGGCACACACTTCATCAATGAAGTGATAGCGCATCTCCTATTCACCTTCCTAATTATCCATCGGAAATCCTCTCCATACTACCCTCAAGCAAACGGCCAGGCAGAATCCACGAATAAGATTCTTGTCAATGTCCTAACCAAGGTAGTCTCTGCCTCACGCAGCGATTGTGATAACAAGCTGATGGCAACCTTGTGGGCTTACCGCACAGCTTATAAAACGGCTATCAGCTAGACCCCCTTTAGGTTGACCTACGGAACCGAAGCAATTCTCCCTATAGAATTCTTTGTGCCTAGCCTGAGAATCACACTTCAAGAGTAATGGGAAGGAAAGGAGGCATGGATGCAGTGCCTAGTTGAACTCGAACGCCTCTCGGAGACTCGTCTTCTAGCCACTTATACACTCATATGTGAGAAGGCACGACGCAAGAGCTGGTTTGACAAGCACGTCAAGCAATGCGACTTCAAACAAGGCGACTTAGTGCTCCTATACTCAGTTAAGGGGCATAAGCAAAAAATGAAGTTTAGGGGTCTTGGACCTTTCAAAGTTTGTGCAATTAGCTGAATGGGAAACGTCGAGCTCAAGACTCTAGACGGTGAGGGAATAGGCTTATTCAATGGCACTCATGTTAAGAAGTACTATCCTCCCACGCATCCTTTGCACGAGCCACCAATGTTAGAACCACTTGTCAAAGTACAAGTAGCCACAATCACTGAAGTCGATGACGAGGATGAGGAAACTGTAGAGCCCGCATACCTGCACATCACAATCACTGCCAAGAGAACATGCATCTTCAATGCCTTGATCGACGAGGGAGTAGACTTCAATGTCTTGACTCACGATCATTGGACCCAACTTGGCAAACCAACACTACAACCCACTAATGCCAAATTAAGCCCATATGGGGGCCGCTCATACGCACTTCTCGGCAAGTGCAGGGCCGCCGTTTCTATAGAGTCTGAGGCTGTATCAATGATCTTCTATGTGTTGCCAGATGCCAAAGACGCATGCACGAAATCACTGCTAGGGCGAACCTTCAAAAAGCAAACCCGTTGCAATGTTGATTATGAGTTGCAGCACATCCACCTCACCATAGGCAACATTCACATTGTTACAGCTTTCAGCAAGGGCTGCGCGATCTCACCACAGTCCGCAAGGCTGCCGATAGAAATATTAGCAGCCAAAGCTAAGGAGGGGGTAGTACTCGGCCACCACCCACCAACTCTCAAGAACCTCTACTCACGGCAGCAAAAGCTAAGGCCCAAGAGCCTAGGTTTCAATGGAAGCCTAAATAGCCACAACCGCCGCCTAGGAGTCGATGCACACATCCTCATAAGACCCAAAGCTCTAAACCTAGGTCACCAAGGTGTAGTCACAAAAATCAGCGCATGATCAAGCAAAGGTCGGTCCCTAAAGCCCTCTTGCACGTGCAAGGCTACTATGAGGGGAATGCCTGGATATGGATCCCTAAAGCCCACATGGCCAAGGGCACCATTCGTACGCCGCCCTCAAGCTTGATCACCCCAAGCCCCATAAAACCTCAAGTCCATAAGCCACAGTGCTTTCCAGACCCACATCCATCAAGCTCATCCACGCACATGCCCAAGAGAGTCGAATAAGCCTATTGGCCCAAACGACAGACATCGTCACATAAGCCATCACTCACTAGAGCCAATCCGACTATAATGATCCATTCTGAAGGCAGCAGTCCATCAGATATAGCTGCCCCACTTCCCCAGCCCTAATCCAAGAGGTGCAACCACAATCTCAAGAACAACCGCAACCGCAACTGTTCATTGTCAAAGGCTCTAGTGCTATCAAACCCCAACCACCAGCACGTCTTAAATCCTCCTATGAGCGAAAATAATTTTTGGCAATGGCCTTAGATATAGCCGAAGATACGGGAGATGACATGGTTGATTGCATTAGACGACTAGATGTCACTTTTAGAGAGCTAACTTTGAGCTACGACCGCTTGGACTTAGGCTTGTTGTCTGAATTGTTTGCAACTGAAGTTCGTACGTTGCATTGTTCTTGGGAGACATTTGAACTTGCCTTCGCAAAAGCAGCTAACTCCGCTACTGAATTGCTCAATAGCGAGATCTCTAAAGAGCAAGCCCTCAAACATCGCCTCATCACGTCCTTTGATCACAGCGAACCACTTCTGCCATCACCGACCAAGAAATTGTAGAATTATCAAAACTTTGCTGATAATGAATCCTTGTTCTTGAGGCACTGGTACACTCTCGGGTTGCGATGGGAAGTTGAAGGGTGCCAAATCATGTTAAACGCTGAGCAGCGCCGTGCAATCAAAACAGCAGAGTACGACCCCACTTACGTTACGCCAACCTAACCACTCTTCGTGGCTGACCATTGGAAGAGCACATCAAAGGACACCCTTATCTCGATCGCCTATTGACTGAGGAAGAGCTACATATTGCGAGCCACGTCACTTCTGGTGACTTTCTAATAGATGTTCTCACTTACATCACACATGTGGGCACTTGACCTTTTGATCTAGACCGCGAAGCTCAGTTAGAGTACGACCCCAATTTCTACACTTGGTTCCTACGCAGGTAACTCCTAGACCCATTGCAGAATGCCCCTGACCTCCTAACCTTCAATCCTAGGACGGATTCTTCTCGAGCTGGAAGGGGAGGGGGGTGAGGTGAAACGCATAAACATGTAAACAATGAGCAAGGTAGGAAAAATGGCACGAGAACTTTGAAATAAAGGGCAAAAAGTTAAAATATGAAGGGAAGAGTCTACATTGGATGGGATTTTAATGCTTTCATTCAATAAACATATAGAGTCTTTCTTTTTAATTATGACTTTTCCAAAGAATTATTAATTTAAAAGCACTACTGGAAACTTAGGATTATGACAGGAACAAAAGATATCGCAGCAAGACTGTGCCCACCAACTTCCGTTCATGGAGGAGGAAAGAACGCAATACCGTATCACTCTTGAAAGCCGCGCCTACAACCAGGTCAAGTTCCAAACCATTCATAACTTAGAGGGTGTGGTGGCCAAGGAGGAAGCGACCAAGAGAGTCATCGAGCAATGCAACCTCACCAAGTATCTCGATAAATTTGTGTAAGAGCTTGACCACACGAAGTGTGTGGAGTTTCTCAGGACATACGACCCTGACAATGAGTGCAGCACCATCACAATGGGAAGGGGAGAAAATGCTAAACATGTACAAGTTCACTTAAAACCAACCTTGGTGGAAAAGGCATTGGGATTGGAGTCGAAGATAGAGAAGAACTAGAAGAGGAATGTGTATGCCATGCTGAAAATGAAAAAGGAGGATGTGCTAACTAATGAAGGCATCAGCATCCAGGACATTCTTGATGCGGAAGCCACAAACTACAAGCAAAGCTAGTGCACGCGCTCTTCTCCAACTAGCGCTACAATGCCTTAATGCATCGAATCAGTGTGCATGTGTTGGAGAATGTAGCAGCTCACACCTTGCATGAAGTCGACTGGAACGGATATGTACACAAAACCATTGACTAGGCGGCTAAAGAACTAACTTTAGGAAGTACACTAGCAGGAGGGGAGTCCCTAGCTTCCAAGGCCATGGAAAGAAAGAAGGTCTCGTCTAAGGCCTCGTTTATTGCTTATGGAAGCATTTTGATTGCGCTCATCTAGGAGGCAGTGAAGGAGACACAAGATGGAGAAGAAGGAGAAGGAGAAACGCCAGACAGGTCACCCCCTCACCAGGACCAAGAGAGGTCCAATGATAGGACCAAGAGTAATAAGGAAGGGTAGGAACAAGAAGAACAATCAGGCAAAAAGCACGCCAAGAAACCCAAGAAGAAGATGACACAAAAGAAAAAGAAGCAAAATGAAGGCCGCAAGAAGGAGAAAGAGGATTTGGAGAAGGCAAAAAGAGAATCCCTCAAGGAGGCTGAGGAGAGGGAGAAGAAGAAGAAACATGAAGAAGAAAAAGCAAAGGAAGAAGTCAACAAGGCTAAAAAGGTGTCGAAACAGGAGGCCGAGAAGAGAAAAAGGAAAGAATAGGAAGAAAAAGAGAAATTGGAGGAAGAGTATAGGAAAATTGAAGAAGAAATGCAAAGAAGAGTTGCTGAGGAAGAAGAGGAACTCAGAAGGAAGGAGGAGGAGGACTTTGGCTGAAGCCACACGCTGGTCCATCGAGTAGCAGAGCACGGCCTATGATCTGGGAGCCTGGAGTCCGCTGAGGGAAGAAAGACATGGTTCTAGCACGCAGGTACGAGAAATCACGCCTGCTGCTGTCCTTGAAGGCAAAGGCAAGGCCCTTATCCATCCTATTCCTGTTGAGAAATCAAATGATGTATGCCTAGAAGAGGCTTTGTATAAGAGAGATGACAAAAGTTGTATGCTCCAGAAGAGATGTCCAAAATCCCATAAGCACAGAGAGGAAGAGTCGTACTATCCAAAAAGGCTATATAAGCATGTACTTGACACTCATTTTAATGTAATGGGACTATCAGTTTGAGTTACTCAAGATTGTCTTTATGAGTCCAAGCTAATCTATCTTGGAACCTAATTCACTTGAGTTACAATCTCTTGTCTCTATCATGTATCGATTCTATGATTTGCATCCACCATAGCTAACTAACTCTAGATCCATGTTTCTCAACATGGTATCAGAGCCATGGCCGAGCTAGTTGGCTAGTGTGTGGGCACTTTCTCAATCTTCCGTTCTTCCATTCTCTCATTATTTCCATCTCTCAAAGTCATCCAATGTTTTTTTTGTTCCTCATTTCAAGATTAGGAGGTTCGAGTATTGAGGCTTTGCCAAGTTTTTTTTGGAAGTGCTGCAGTTCAAGAAATCGTGGAGAAGAGATCGAAGTTTATTACAAAGAGGCATCGCTTTTCTAAGGAAGAAGTTTTTAGACCATCTTTGAAGTATATTCCTGTCTACTGGGGCCGTGAGCTGTTGCAAACACCATAGAAGTGCATTTGATGTATGCAAGAATGAAGAAAGGTTACAGCACAGATCGTGTACAATGACACGCCACGAGTCATGCCATTATGGGGCTCTGTGTCAAAGATTCGCCGGTATAACAGTGCAGTTTATTCACTGTCTATGTCCAAGCTCAGATCTTGAAAAATGCACACGAGCTAGTCAGAACATTGGGCTTTCTTAGGATTAAGGAGACAGAGAAGAAAGATAGAGCTTGAAGCTCTGAAGCTTGGCGGCGATTGCTGCTGCCTTGGGTGGAAGAAGAAAGCGTTCCATCCACGACGCGCCATCAGATCGAGAGGAGGAGACAGAATCGAGGGGCATCTACGGCGCAGAATCGAGGGGCATCTACGGCGCGCCATCAGATCGAGAGGAAAAGTCAGAAAACGGCGCTAGAAGCTGCCGTGGAATCAATATAAAGCCCTATTTACTAAGGTCAAAGCTGTCAGATCCTTTCTTTTCTAAACTAAGGTTAAAACTCTCCCCTCATTTCAACCCCAAATCAATATAAAGACCATTCACACATCCTTCTTCAAAACAACTCCATTCAAATCAGCCTACTCATCTCACACTGCATTATCAAATTACCTTCACACTATATGTGTCTGAACTCGGCTTGAACTAAAAGAACGGATTGTTAATACGCTTGACAATTAGTTATAAAAAATCCTAAGAGGTTACTTGTGATTAGAATTTCTATTCTTGTAAGGGATTAGACACTGCCATTGAGCAAGATTGCCAATTGGTAAGACCTTCCTGGATGAAATTATTTGCTTGCACAAATTATCTTGTAAATCTCAATCTTCTTGTAAAAGGATAGACACTGCCCGAGAGTTCTCGTGGTAAGACCTCCTACTAAAGATGACTGAAGTGGAACATATAGCAAAATTTAATGGTGAAGGCTTCCATGCCTGGAAGGAGAAGACCATGTATCATCTTATGCGGAAAGACTTATGGGACTTGTTTGAAGATGATGCAGATAACAAGAAGGAAGAAGATGAAGACGGGTTCGTTGAAGAAGACCAGTTCAAATCCAAAGAATGGAGGAAGATGAATAATAAGGCACTAGGCATCATTGCCTGGGGACTAAGTGATGATGTGTTGCATCATATATCTGGCATTAGAAATGCTAGAACCGCCTGGGAGGAACTTGATAGAATGTTTGGTACTCAAGCAAAGAATTCAAAGGTAAAACTTCTCATGCAGTTTTATAAACTGGATATCAAAGACAACACTTCTATGACCATACACATTAATAAGTTTAAGAGTTTAAAAACTCAACTTGCATCTCTTAAAAAGAATATTGAAGAAGATGAAGCAATAGCTGTACTACTTGCAAGTGTAAACAAGGATCCATATGAGAACCTTGTATCCACTCTAAGTAATGTTTCGAGTCTCTCACTCAAAGATATTGAGCACTCACTGCTTGATGAAGAAAGCAAGTTTAAAAGCAAAGATGTAAAAGAAACTAGCCCAAGGGAAAACCTCTTATACACTAGAGGAGCTACTGGACCCAAAGGAAGAGGTCGAGGATTCAACACCGACAATAGGAATCGGATGACATGTCATTATTGTGGTAAAACTGGCCATATTGCCAGTGAATGCTTCCACAAGAAAAGAGCACAGCAGATGCAGAATAACTACCACCAAAATCAATTTATGAATGAAGAAGAAGAAAAAGATACTTCTGCTACCATCAACAACTATGACAAACTGTTTTAAGGAATTTGTTCCCATAGTGGATATTGTAAAAAACCCTACCAAGATGTAAAGTTTCAAGCCTTAACTTGACTAGGCTGCCAAAGAGCTAGTCTCCTGGTCCATGTTTACATGCAGGGGGGGCAAAAGCCAGCAAGGGTAGAGACTCATCATTTGAGGGGGGGTGTTGAGAAATCAAATGATGTATGCCTAGAAGAGGCTTTGTATAAGAGAGATGACAAAAGTTGTATGCTCCAGAAGAGATGTCCAAAATCCCATAAGCACAGAGAGGAAGAGTTGTACTATCCAAAAAGGCTATATAAGCATGTACTTGACACTCATTTTAATGTAATGGGACTATCAGTTTGAGTTACTCAAGATTGTCTTTATGAGTCCAAGCTAATCTATCTTGGAACCTAATTCACTTGAGTTACAATCTCTTGTCTCTATCATGTATCGATTCTATGATTTGCATCCACCATAGCTAACTAACTCTAGATCCGTGTTTCTCAACAATTCCTACCCTCATGGTGCCTCCCACCGAACCAACCACCCTCACCCCTAGCATCCCCACCAGCGCATAGAGGTCTCCAACTTCGTGGCATGGATGCAGTATTTTATCAATAAAGAAATGGCCCAGGGAAAGAGCATGGAGACCACGGCCACGGGGCAAAAGAGACCAGCCGCAGATGCTGAGTCGAGACATGACCAGAAATGTCAGAAAGTGGAGGCCTCGACCACTCCAATCCACACAACAGTGATGCCACCAGCCAATTACGACGAGTACGTCGCCAAGTTTCTCTCCCAACTGGAGAAGGCTAAGGAGGAAAAGAAGATGGTTGTGGCTGAGTTGGTAGCGGAAAAGGAGTTGTTAGTTGCTTTCTAGCTCAAAAAGACCCGCACAATAGCTATGTAGCAACGAGAGATCTTTGATCTCAAACAGAAATTAAAGGCCAAGGAGGACATGGAGGAGAGCTACAAGTAGCGGCTGGAGGATGAAAATTAGGAATTGGTGCAGATACAGAGAGAGTATAAGCTCCTCCTGATGCAACATGGGGAATTGGAGGCAAAAACTGCCAACATTGAGCAAATGATTGAGGAATTGAATGCCAAAGAAGAGGAGAGAAAGAAGAAGAGGGAGCAACAACAAAAGAAGATCGAGTCTATGACTAATCAGCTACACTTGGGAAGGAAAGAGCAATAGAACATGAGCAGGGAATTGAAAGACCAAGAGCAGAAGCTCGTAACCCTAGTATAGAAGCAGGGAGAGAGCATGGAAGAAATGAACAAGAGAGCAAAGGAATGGGTAGTGCAAAACAAAAAAATGGTGAAGACACTGGCACGGTGCCTCGCTTTGGTGGAGAAAGAAAAAATTATCGCAGAGGGTAAAGTAGAAGCTGCCCAAATAGCCTTCAGTGCCCAGCAAAAGGCCTTCATTAATAGACTAATGGACACGACCCGCCTAGAGGAAAAGGAGTCATTGGAGGTGGTACAGAAAAAACTGAGCATTGCACGCAGAGCTCTGCATGCAGGGCTGTAGATGCCACCCCAACCTGCGGAGGTTAGGCTGAGCCTAGAAGAGCAACTAAAGTATCTGCTACTGGCTGACCTAACCCCCTAAGAAATTGACGTAATGGGCTTTGAAGAAGGGGCACAACAAGAAGACCGACAAGGGGAGGAGGCTGATCTTGAATTCGATATGGGGAGATTCAGAGAAGAGGTGATCCCACAGCCCCCCTCCCCGCATGTCCATGAGCAACAGGTTGATCCATCTGCAGAGAGACAAGCCACACTCAAGGAAAGATGGAGAAAGTTAGTCGCACTAAGAGTCAAACCGGTCGTGCAGCCGTCCGCACCCCTCCCACTGTGCCCCGATGACCTCCCTATTGAATTCCACGTAGAGCTGGTGATTTGGGAGCAATAGGAAAGAGAAAAAGACCCATTCACCTTCAGCTTCCTCATGTCCAACAACCTGTGGAGGGTCCTACTGCTCAAGGTGATGGAGGAGGTGATCGCGATTGGCAGCCAAATGGGACAGAAGTGGCTGGAGGAAAGGGAGAGGACCCCCACTCTTTGGGGAAATGAAGAAGCCGAGTTTTGGCAAAAAAAGGTGTTTGAAGTACTACATATTGTACATGGATATATCTGCCAACCCCTATGGAGAAGGCGAGTGTGCCACATCAGCATGCTTGCTTGGATGGCTTTTTGCAACACCCTGCCCTACGAGAGGAACGACCCCATGTTCATGGTGTACCCTCGTAGGGTAGGTGTGGATTTTGTTGCCATCCTCCATGGGCGTTAAGATTTTCCTATCATCTACAGCTCCAATGCTACCTCCTTCGAACATGCCCTCCTCTTTGACTCGAAAAGCCTAAATGATTTCATGACATGTTTTCTCGTGGATTTCTCTTCATGCCCCGATCCAGCCTTTGTAACTACCTGTAATTATCTTAGGTTACTTAAGTTATTACTCAAGCAGGACCCGACCCCACAAGAACGTGGCCTGCCTCCCCTCTTTTTTGGCCCTAACGCCATCGACAGCTGTGCCATGGCGCGTCTAATGATGAGGGCTAGCTTTCTCCCCTCTTTTTGCCTAGCTCTCCTAGAAGATATGAACGACAACCAATTCACTAGATGCAATCATCCTTTCCTTTCCACCACCTCCCTCCACGTCCGCATGAATCTGAAAAAATACATGCAAAGCTATCAATTTTTAAGCAAATCCATTCGACCCCCTTCTCCACCTAAGTCAAATGAGGAGAATTAGGCACTAGCTATCATTCTACTAGTGTAATACTATTTCAAAAAAAGAAAAAGAAAAAAAAACAAGCATACAAGGAAAAGCAAGAGGAACATTCCGCACAAAATGGACAAAACAACTCACTTACAAAAGCACTTAGTACCACATAAAGCACGATCACTGCACCTAGGGGTCCTCAAGCTAGACATGCCTGGTGGCTTCTGTCAATTGGCTCCGCTCCTAACCCCCTAGCCCTTTTTGCTCCCCCACTTCCTGCTTAGGGCCCATCAAGGACATGACATACCTAGGGGGTACCACTTGCCTATGTTTAGACCTGTCACCCATAGCTACTTGCACCGCATCTCCCTTTGCACGAATGGGGTCCTCAAGTGTGGGAAATCACCCAAGCTAGCCTGTGGTTAGACCCAACTCCCCATTCCACCAACATGAGCACAATATACTACACAATAAGATAGACATCCCCCTTAGGTAGGCCACCGCACATTTTCCTTCCAGGCATCACAAAGGTGACAAATCACCGACTTTAGAGGCCCCCGTCATCCACTTGCTATCCATTTGGCTTCTCAAATAAACCTTATTCCCAAGCTTCCACGAGCACTCGAGTTTACACATGGCCCTACCCTCACACGACTACTTCGCCAATTGCCTCTTAAACCCCAACATCAGCCAAGAGTGCCATGGGACTGGCACCCATCTTGGAGGGGGGTAATGTTAACCCCAAGTCAAGAAGGCAGAAGAATGAATGAAAAAGTGAGAAGAGGATGGAAAAAGAGCAAAGACGCACAGATGGCCTCTAAAGCTAAGCTGGGGCAAAAAGTGTAATTTTAAATGAAAGGAACCTCAAAAAACTCCAAAAGCTCATGTAAAAGAGCGCCAAGCTCCCTCCTATGCCAATTGTAAAGTATTAGACGGGTGTAGGCTAGAGGCATAAGGCTAGAAGAGGGAAATAGAGAAAGGACCTTGCCACAATGGCCGGTCATGTAAAAGAAAGGGATGGGTGCCCATGGGAATTTAGGGTTTTGTCTATAAAGTTCAAAAAGTGAATGGAAGCTCATTCTTTGGTGTGTGGCTAACAAGAGCTCTCTTCTTCTTCTTCTTTTCTTCTCTTCTCCTTGCTTGTGTGTGCTCTTGAGAGAGGGAGTGTGAGAGTGTGAGTGTGGGAGAGTGAGTGTGTGGGAGTGAGGGATCAAGAGGGTGAAGCTCTTCACCATCTCCTCTCCTCTTCTCTTCTCTTGCATGTGTGGCTATGGTGAATGGAGCTTGGAGATGGAGGAGGCTTGAGCTAGCATCAAGGATTGTGGAGCTACCGGTGTGTGCGAGAGAGGAGGCAACTCATATCGGCATCAAGGTAAGCTCACTACACTCGTAGGATCAAAGGCGCCTTGGCTGGGTGAGAGATAGCCATTAGAGCTCACTTAGAACGCTTGAAACAATAAGCTGTCCGTGGGTCTTGGCGGTTGAGTGAAAGCTCCCACACATACTTGCTTATTCATGCTATGTTGAACTTCCATGTATCACACCCCTCTGCGTAATATGACAAGACCTTGCCTCACCACATTACCTCATTTCTATCACAAGGCATCAAGCCTTGCTTATTGAAGCTATAACAATATAAGCTACTCTAGGCTAGCTCAGATTGACTAATCACATTGATTTGTGGTGCTATTGATCAATAGAAATAAGCTCATGCTAATAAGTTGTGGGGATCGAGTATTTATGTTTTGCCATTTTAAGGAACAATGAGAGAGAGAGAGAGAGAGAGAGAGAGAGAGAGAGAGAGAGAGAGAGAGAGAGAGAGAGAGAGAGAGAGAGAGAGAGATTCCATTTGGAGAGGAATAATTACTACTAATATAGTTGTTCTCTTACGGGTAGACTTCTTGGTAGGTGCCACTTGGGGTTAAATTCCCTACGAGTCTTTGTCTGGACATGTCTCCACATTTAAGGAGACATGTCCTTATCTTCTTAGGTCATTGTAGGAAATTTGTATTTACCCAAGCGATTGTGGGTGTTTGCAGGACATTGCTCATCAGTGTGGGAGGGCAAGTGTATATATTTGGGAAGGACCCTTATGGCTATCATTGGGCCTAGATAGGTTTAACAAGATACAACTCATGTGTAATGGGATTATAATATACACAACTATCTCAAGAGAACATCCCACACATACACATTTTTTTACTTTGGGATCCAATTTACTATGCAACTCATTAGGAATATGCACATAAGCAATACATCCAAGTACTTGCAAATGTGATAGATTTGGCTTTCTACTTGTAAACTTCTCTCCCGAGTGTCATACCATGTACAACAGTATTGAGTGTCATGTTCATAATGTATACAATAGTAGCAACGACTTTAACCCAATAGTAATGAGGTAAACTTCTTTCTGACATCAATGCATGAGCCACTTTTGTAATATGCTTGTTTTTTGGCTCAACAACTCCATTTTGCTATGAAGTTATATCTACATGTATATTGACTATGATACCATTTTTCTGTAAGAAATCAAAAGACTCATTAGAGAGATATTCTCCCCCTCTATTTGACCTTAGGTATTTAATATGCAACATGTCTCCTCTCAACTAAAAGCTTAAAGCTTTTAAAGCGAGTGAACACCTCACTTTTCTCATGCATAAAGTAGACCCATAATTTGTGAGCATGATCATCAATGAATGAAACATAATACTTGCAACCACTTAAAGTTACAATCTTTGTAGGATCTTACAAATCAAAAGGTATCAATTTAAGTGGCTTCTTGCATACATGCTTTTCATGTGGAAATGCATGTCTTATTTGCTCTCCAAATTGACATGCTTCACATACTTTATGCATCCCATCAACTCTAAACTTAGCAAACCATCCACAATCTATTTTAACTACGTGCCTTTCAGTCATTGCACATTCACATGATCAATTCTCTTATGTAAAATTTCAATATCAACTATTTTGCACTTCTGTCATGCCCCATAGTATATAATTGTTCACTTTTGTCATAATTGTTTTTGCTACTAGATGCATAATCACCTTGCCATTTTTTTCCATTTCTAATTTTAACCTTATTTTCGAAGTAGTTTTTAAAAATGTGGTCTTTCGGACTACAATGCCAACACTCCCTGCTATCACTAGAATTCTATTGCCTATTAGAATTTGCAACTTGGCCTCTTTAACTCCCCGTTTCTTAAGACTTTTCTCCTCTATTTTGCTATGCATTAGAACTTTGACCATGACTACTGCCTTGGTCATTTTCATGACTTCCACCTCTGCTAGTAGAGTAAAACACATGTTTAGACTTGCTCTTGCTTTGAGAAGAAAAGGAATCCAAGCTAAGGTTCTTCTCCTCAAGTATTAGCATAGAAATCAAGCTTGCAAATATAGGAATATTATCCCTCGTATTCATAGATCACTTAAAGATCTTGTATTCATATCTAAGTCTATCTAATCATGCACACACAACATTATCATCATCACAATTACCACATTGATAAATCCAAGAGCTTACACAATACTCTTGATTTTTAAGGCATAATCATTAATGGATAGGCTTTCTCTTTTCACTTGGTTTAGCTCTAACTTGAGCTGTAGCTTTCTAGCCTTTGTGATTACTTTGAACATCCTTGCGAAATTCTTCCATGCAATAGCAGGGGTATTAGATTCCTATAAATAACCCATCATGCTATTTGTGACATTGTTAGATAACCAATACATGACATTCTCTATGTCTGCTCCCAATCTTTCCTAGTCTTTACATGTTCCATAGTAGCATTTCATGTAGGAACTTCGAGTGCTATTGCCATTTCTCCTTCAATGTAATTCCAAACACCTTCGCCCTTCCAGAAATTTATCATCTTAAACTTCCATGTATGATGATTGTTCTTATCAAGCTTGTTGCTAACAATCTGGTTGAAGTTATCAGACATTTTGATAAAACACACAACCTTGCAAAAATTTGCAATCTATAAGCAAGCTAGTACCAGGTGCACTATAACTAAATACATAGCCTTTTTCATAGATTGTATAATAATAATCGCGATCTACAAATTATATGCAAATGCCTTCTATGTTTGCAACCCACCAAACACTTAAAACCTTATAGATTTGAAATCTGTAACTTGTGTGCCTATAAACAACTAATACAACTGAAATTATTGTATACCCAAAAATTATCGTTGGGACCAATTTGCATGTCTAGAATGAAGGCTGAAATGACCTCATGCCGACTTGTCGATCTCAGGAGCCTTCTATGGCTATAACCCAAGGCAAATTGAGCAAAATAGAAGAGCTAATTACTTGTATCTTGCTTACTTACTTTTTACTTTGACACCTTTACCTTAGCCTTCAATCAAGCTTTTCATAGCCATGGGATGGCTCCGATACCATGAAAATAGATAAGAGGAGAGAGAGGGGAAGAAACTAAGAGCACATAGGGAAGGGTAAGAAGTGAGTTTTTTTTTGGCAACCTCTCAATTCTTATTCCACATAGTTCACTTATTCTAGCCTTAGATGTACCCATCTCCACTTCCACCACCATTGCCATTGCTGCTAAATCTACCGCCACCACTGCCATCATTACCTTCACCACTACCTTCACTCTCTCACTCTCTCACTCTCTACATGTAAGTAGCTCGTTCTCTTTGTCTCTCTCTCTCTCTCTCTCTTTCTCTCCTCTCACACAACACACATTCTTAGTCTCTCTCTCTCTCTCTCTCTCTCTCTCTCTCTCTCTCTCTCTCTCTCACGCAAATTATACTACCTATCTCACCATCACCACCTCTCTCTCTCTCTCTCTCTCCCTCTCTCTTTTGCAATTCAAAATAAATTGTGCTAGCACTCTGGATTGATAGAATCTATATCATATTGTATTATGAAAGGTGTTTCAACAAATAGTTCTCTCTCTCTCTCTCTCTCTCTCTCATGTTTACAATATGGAAATGTTTGTACAAGCACTCTAAATTGATAGAGCTTGTATTACATTGAATTGTGATATGTGTTGCAATGAACAGTTCTCCCTCACTAATACATGGAGCTCACACACACACACACACACACACATTTGCAATAAAAAAGTATTTGTGCGAGTACTCTAGGTTTGACAGAACTTATTTTACATTAGATTATAAGATATGTCACAACAAATAGTTCGCTCTTTACTTGTAAATAGTTCTCTCTCTCTCTCTCTCTCACACACACACACACACACACACACACACACACACACACACACACACACAATACAAAATAATTTCTACAAGCAATTTGGATCTAGATTTATGTTGCATAGATGGTAAGTGTACTATTGTTCCACAAAGTGATAGACAATGATAATAAAAGATCACCATAAATTTCATCATAGCTAACCAAGTGAGGTATGTCTATATTTTCTTAACAAAATAAAATGCATTTGCTCTAAGAATTAGCAGAGTCTTTGCTTTGCTAGTCACACTATGGGCAACGTTGAAATTTTTTTCTCTTTTCAAATATGAGATGTAAGTTCTTTTCCGCAAGCATGGATTGGTGTATAAACATGTCTATATTTGCATCCATTCCAAATACTCACTAAACATTTTTCTTTATACGTGGCTCTAGCAACCTCATTAAACATAGGTTAAAAAATATAAACTTATTATTAAAGCTTACACATTTGTGGATTATTTATTATGGTGGCAAGAAGGGATATTGATTAGTAAAAATAAGTATAAATTTGATGCTCAATCTATATATATATATATATATATATATATATAGAGTATCATTTTGATCTCTCGTTGTGCATGTCTTTGCTAACTTGACATCATATTGTTGTAATATTAATATTCATAGGCTATAAAATATAGTTATACTTCTTTGAACTAATCATATATGTGTACATGTGTGTGAGCATATTAGGACTTCATACATACATACATACATACATACATACATACATACATACATACATACATACATATGTATGTATGTATGTATGTATGTATGTATGTATGTATGTTATTGAGAGAGAGGGAGAGAAAGAGATATTTTTGGTGATAATAGTTTTTGAATAAGAGAGATATATAGAAACAAGTTCTTAATGAGACACACACAAGTGCATGCAAGCACACACATGTATACATAGAGAGACAAATCAAGGTATTTGAATAAGAGAGATATAGAAACAAGTTCTAAATGAGGCACACACATGCAAAAACAAGTTTTTAATGAGACACTGCATGCATGCATACACACATACACATAGAGAGACAAATTAAGGTATTTGAATAAGAGAGAGATATAGAAACAAGTTCTTAATGAGACACACACGTGCGTCGTGCATGCATGTACACACATATACACATAGAGAGACAAATCAAGGTAGGTTTATCTATTGTATATTAGAACTAAAGATATAGCTTTAAAGATTATTGCTCATACAAACTCTAATCCATCTTGACTAAGTAATTCATCAATGGTTTGGCCAGTCTTTAAAATAAAAAATACATTCTAGATACTTTGAATGTAAGGAATTTCAATTGGAAGGGTATTAGGACTCAATGGAGAAGAGAGGGAGGAAAAAGAGATAAAAATGACTTTTGGCTGATATATATATATATATATATATATATGAGAGAAGAAATATGTGTCTTTTAAAAAATCATTTATAAGAGAGAAAAGAAATAAATATGAAAAGTAGTTTGGATAGAGGTACATTTTTCAAATTAATGTAAGAGAGGCCCAAAAGTAGTATTTTAGTATTATAATAGCTTTGAATTTTTACCAAAACACACACAATCTCTCTCTCTCTCTCTCCTTGTAGCTTTAAAAAAATTCTAGCAACTCTCTCCTATAATACCACAATACTACCTTTGGACTTATCCTATATTAATATCTTTGGGCCTTTATCACCACACACACACACACACACACACACATTCTCTCTCTCTCTCTCTCTCTCTCTCTCTCTCTCTCTCTCTCTCTCTCTCTCTATGTGTGTGTGTGTGTGTGCATATATGTATATGTGTGTAGCTTTAAAAATTCTTTTAACTTTCTCTTACAATACTACATTTGGGCCTTTCCTACACATTAATAGCTTTGGATCTTTATCAACACACATACTCATGCACACACACACTCTCACTCACTTACACACACACACACACACACACGCACACACACACACACACACACACACACTCTCTCTCTCTCTCTCTCAAAACAATTATAGTAACTCTTTTCTAAAATAGCTTTGGACCTTTATCAAAATACACACACACATTCTCTCTCTCTCTCTCTAACTTGAGATCAACTTCCTCTATTTAAAAGTTTTTGGTCTAAGTACAATTAGATGAAAAATTCACATTTTGATTATAATTTCAATAGTATAAAACTTTTTTAAATCTTTGATAAGGTCTTTATTTTTCTAAATACACAATGCAAAAGACAATAGCCATTATATCTTATGTTAATGATTAGTTTTCTATGTTAAGATTAAAAAAATATCCCAAAAGAGAGGACTATCTTTTATTTATAAGGTTCAAACATTTCAATATAGTTCATTCAAAAAGTTTCAATCTACCATGTCTCATATTAAAACATATCATAAATATATACATAATTTAATTTTCCTAGCTAGTAATTATTTTTTCTCTTCTCTCTCATCGAACATTATTTTAAAGCTTCCCTCTCCTCTTCTCTCTCATTATATATATATATATATATATATATATATATATATATATATTCTCTTTGACTCTATTGAGTCTAATGACTCTAGAGAGAGAGAGAGAGAGAGAGAGAGAGAGAGAAAGAGAGAGAGATACACACACACACAGAGTTGCAAGAGATACACATAGTGAGAAATGAAGATAAGGGCCATGTACAAACACATACACATAAAGAGAGAGACGCATACACACATGCACTACTTAATTTATTACTTAGTTAATAACTTAATTATTAATTATTTTTTAGTTAATTACTAAATAATAATATAAAGAGAGGGGAGAGAGAGAGAGATAGAGACAAATGAGAGAGAGAGAGAGAGAGAGAGAGAGAGAGAGAGAGAGAGAGAGAGAGAGAGAGAGAGAGAGAGAGAGAGAGAGAGAGAGAGAGAGAGAGAGAGAGAGAGAGAGAGAGAGAGACTTTTTGTTGGCTGAGAAGGGGGTTGCTTACAACCCCTTCTTGAGATGAATTTTTTTTCACAAGTCTCCTCCATCATTTCTTTGAGGGGACTTGTGAATTTTTTTTTGTCATTGCTGACAATCCCTTCTCGGTGAATTTTTGTTTCACAAGCTCCCTCTATTATTTTTTTTCACTAAACATAGAGTTGTCAACAACCCCTTCCCAACCAAAAAAAAATCATAAGTCCCCTCAGAGAGATAGAGACAACTTGTAAATTTTTTTCGCTAAGAAGCGGTTGTTGGCAACCCTTGTCTGGTGATAAAAAATTTCACATCCCCTTAGAGAGATGATGGAGGGGAGTTGGGATTCAAAGCTCTCTCTCTCTCTCTCTCTCTCTCTCTCTCTCTCTCTCTCTCTCTCTCTCTCTCTCTCATTTTTAATGAGGAAACTACATAACATTCAACTAGAAAAAGATTTGTTCTTCTCATTTACATAGGCGATAAAGAGAATTTCAAACCAGCTGATGATATTGAGTCTCAAAAGTCATGCAAGTTAGCAACATGGAGACTTCTCTATAGACATAACTTGGTATCCTTCTATATAAGTATATTTGCAATGGTATCTTGTTGATGTGTTCTCTATATATAATAGAACTATGAATGGTAGGTTCATGTGTGGGTAATTGGAGAAGGGGATATTGCAAACTTTGCCAAGAAAATGCACAGATTAGCTGCATTTGAAGGAGGAGTAGCTCATATATAAGGATCACCAGATTGAGCAGCACGTAATGAGGAGTTGTACCGGAGATGTCCTATCTTCCTCAACTACCTAAAGGTGAATTCCCCTCCAACAAGAAGGCATTATACCAAACATACTTGATGGAAAAAATGTGCAAGAGATATAAGGATTCAGATTCTAGTAGTAATTCCACATGTATTCTTTAGCATATGTCACACTTTTATGTCTTCTTCTAAAGAGAATATGGCTGATCATAAGAAAGTGATACCTCCAATGCATTTCTTTTCGTAACTCATTCTTCAATAAGGAGTTAGGGTGAAGCCACAATTTCTAAAATGTTTTGATGATATTGATTGGCCACACTTTAGCCTTACAATGATACTATTGTGGATGATAGCATAAAGAATATATATCATAACCCACCTAACTCCTTTACATATCCATTTACATTTCAAGAAAATCCCATGGATACCATCCTCGTCAAACACATGCTTCCCTACTTGACCGAGGAAAATCCTTCGGTAGAATTGTCTTGGAATACATGCTTCCATGTTTGATTGAGCTAGCATGTTTTCACGGGGGAGTTTAGGAGTTTGTTAGAGAACACCCATTTCACCCTCCAGCAATGGACATATGGTTTGATATTTAATGTTTGCAATAAATATGTTCATTTGCTTTGCACATAGTAGTTCACTAACTTGCAAATGCATTTGTGGATTTAGTATATTTTTTGTAGTTGGATTTTTCAATGTCTAGCTTAAGAGTGGCAGTAACTCATTCGCTACCTCATGAGGATTCAATGTAAGATATATTGGAAAAGTTAATGCAACTTGATGAGGATAGGATAATTGCTCAATACCTATTAGCAATAGTGCATTCAAGATGGCAAGCTTGGATTAATAGGCATATCAAAAGGAAGACATTTCAGGAAGGAAATCTTGTTATGGTCTATAATTCCAAACTTGGCAAATATCCTAGAAAACTTAAGTTGCGATATATAGGTCCATATCAAATTGTTAAAGATGTTGGCCAAGCTAGCAACATTGCAAGGTGACATTATGAAACTAAATATTATTGGTTTTAGGTTGCGGAGATTGATTCAACTATATTATGATGATTCAAATAAAGAATTACAAGATGAGATACTAATTACAATCAGTTTACTTTAGGTTTCAGCAGTGATTCCTGAAGTAGCAACCTATGACTTTTTGAACCTTTTGATTGTTTGCCGGTTTACATGAATTCATTCTCTTAAGGAGATACTAAAATATTATTGGGATACAATTGCAGATGTTTTCATTCTTCAAATTATTTTGAAGATTAGCTAAATGTTCACCAAGTTGTGGTCTTGCGGTGGGAGGTGCAGGATATTGTTTTTCTTATTGTAGTTATGTTTCAAGCAATATGGGAGTTTATGTTCTTGTCATAGTTTCCTCAAAGAAGCATTATTCATGGAAATAACCTTTATGATCAATATGTTTTTAAAGCTTTGCCACAACTCATGATGCCTTGGATCAAGTGGTATTTTGAAGGTCTTGTAACATTTAACCAAAAATGCATGGTTGATGGGACATACAATGAGCTTCAAGTAATTGGAAGGAGTTGTTTACTTGAACTGTATGAAGTTTTGCATTGACAGTTGTATCAACTACAACTGAGGGGCGAAAAATCATATGTTATCCGAAATGGGAGTACTATTAGAAATTAGTGTAGAGAGAGCTCTCACTTTTTGAGGAGTGTTACTCATTGTTTTAGTGGAAAGGGAAAAAGACAACGAGCGATGACTAAAAAACACCCTCATTCTCTATCACAGGTATTCACAAAGCCACGAGTGCTCAACGTCTTCTTTCTCATTAGCATTCTCACCTATCTACACGTGCTTGTCTCACTTCTTCATTACTAGTCTAGCTGGCTGTTGTAGCCGAGACCATGGTGAAGAGGAGGAAAAAAATGACTCAAAAACTCCCTACCATGAGAGGGCGGCATCATCAACAGGATGTGCAAGCTAAAGAGGAGGAGTGGAGTGATAGTCCACCTAAGTTAACTCCATCAAGAGCAAAGGATGCAACTCTAAACCCTACATCGATTGTTTCTAGTGAAGAGGATGGTGAGGCATCTACACCCTTAGTTGATTTGATTCTTTATATGGATACTTCAAACCCTAACACCAAGGGCTGGCTCATGAAAATTGGTCTTTTGAAATTTGTTGAATTGTCTTGGTCATCTCGAACCAATAATTCTCATGCCAAACAACAGTTGTCTATTCTTAGGGAGACTAGTAAGATTGGGGGTAAATTAAATATTATTCCATCTTTGCTAGGTGAAGCTTTTGCTCTTGAACTTAATGATCATGTAAAACATTGGCATTGTATGGAGGCAATCATGCAAGAAGAATTTGGTAATGCTATGGGTGCTAGAAATTAGTATGTACTTTGGCATGCAGATTCTAAGTAGAGATACTTCATTAAGTGGTTTATGGAAAGATTTGTCATTTTCATCAAGACACACACAATTACCAGGGATACATTTGGAAATTTATGGTATGTTGAAAATGTGGCCATGCCCAATTGGCCTAGGATATTGTATGACAAGTTCATGTAGGAAGTACATGTTTCTACTGTTAGAAAATAGTAGTAGTAGAAGAGTTGCATTGGATCAATGCTTGGAGCATGGTATAATCATTTGCACATGGTATGCCTTGACGTAAAGCCTTCTTTAGGTGATGGGAATCAAGGGGAAAAAGTTGCTACATGCAAGAAGAAGAAGATGGTTGAGGTATTCTTATTGATGTCTATGATAAGGATATGGATTATTTTAATGCATTGAGTGATCATGACACTAATCGTGCATGTAAATTATTTGCTCCACTAAATATGGGACTTGGATTGAGTGAGTCATAGCAGGATGATGCTTTTGGTTATTCTATGTCTTTGGATTTTTCACAATGGCTCAATGATGATGTTAAAGTAGGGTTTATCTGATGATGCTGATGTAGTCATCAGAAATATGCAAAAGAAAGGCTTTCTAAAGCCAAGGTGGAGACTATGCAGAATACATAAGATTTGATTTAATAGCAGAATGTTAGGCATGCAGAAGGGAAATTTTGATGGCAACTTATGTGCCTAATAAACTTGGAGAAGCATGTTATGTCATGGTAGGAATGCATAAGTAGTTCATGATGGATATGTATTTAGATGGATCGATTAAACTTGAAGTGGTTCAATCATTGTAGGAATAGTTGGCTTGTGAAAAGTCTAAGAGAGACACTATGCATGTTGACATGGATAAAATGAAATAGTTATATGAGAATGAAGTAGATGCTTTGAGATAGGATATTGATGAATATGAACATATGCTTCATAATTGTAAGATATCTTCATTGGCTTTCAAGGAATGGACAACCAATATGTAGAATCAGTTTCAAAATGATATGGATTTGGTGGCACAAGAAAATGCCAAACTCAAGGCAAAGAGAAATTTCTTGGATGCTAGAATGCAACCTTTGTTGAAGGTTGAGAAGCACCTTTGGTAGGATATGGAAGTTGACCTAGATGGTTTGATTTTTATGGAGCAAGATTTAAGTGCCATGAAGAATACATTGGATAAGTTTATATGTGATCAATGGAATCTTATTGCAAGGAGGATGCCCAAGTAATCTCTTGGCCATATGTATTGGTTCATCATGTCTTATTTCTGGAAATTTGGAAACATTAGTGCATGAGAAGGATTCTCTCAAAGCAAAGTTGGAAAATTTGTAGGCTGAGTATGATAAATTACTTGTTACGCTTTCAAGTTTGCAGGGTTTGAAGCCTCAAAACAAAGTTGAAAATCAGTTGTCTGAAGTTGATGCCATAAGATCTTATATTAGTGAAGTTTTGCAGGATATCAGTCTGTAAGTTAAGATACGAGAAGTTACTCCAAAAAAATTTCAGCAAATGGAAGTTGTAACTTTCATATAATGTGAAGGAACAATCTCATGTGCTGTCTACTAGTGAGTTGTCTCGTGATCCTCATAAGTAACCTAGCTCATGAGATGTTTTGGTAGCCCACTCAGATTTTGTATCTCCATCATACTATGACATGTATGCCTTTATTTTGTCTTGACTATCTCTTGAGTGGATTCTAGGGGGCTATAAGTATCCTACTAGAGAGGCTCTACTTATCGTTTCTCTTTGTAACTTACTTCATGTGCAAGGCTCTAACCTGGGGGGGTCCACTAGGGTTTACCGTCGTATGGTACCACATGAGTGTAAGGGAGGGGGGTTATTTAAGGGAAGGATGGTACATTTTATAAGGTAAGGTCCCATAAATAGGGGGTAGATAAGGGTATTTTCATATATTTCTTGCATGCAGGTGATGTCTCCTTATTACTACTAGTGAATCCCCCGTGGGCTCTGAGTAAGACATAGTTTTTTTCATTTGATATATCAATTTTGGATAAGACATTTGACACTATGATATGGCATATAAGGGTTCAAGTCATGCCTGTACCAGCCATCCACCAGGCTGTGCCAAGTATTAACCATTGGCATAATGCACTATGTTTGCCCATATCATGATTTAGAACCTTAGTCATAGTAGTTATATGTGTAAAGCAGTCTTAAAATGCCTCATGAAGTTGTATGCCTCATGAAGTGCAGCTAGTAAGCAATTGAAAAAGGTGATCTGAAGAGGTATTGTGTGTCTTTCTCACGTATGAATCATCATTCTTGATTATGACTAGTTGTATGCTAGATTTTCTTGCTTAGCAATACAATATGACAGTGGGTGCCATGATTTACATCTCTATTTTCATCTTATTTCCAACATATACCCTGATTTCTGAAAGGTGAGAAGGATCAAAACTTGCTTGGAAGTGAGCTATGGCAGAGAGCAAGAGCAAGAAGAGAGAGTAACACAAATGGGAATTCCAATAGTCACAATGTGTGACCGGGCCTTCCTTTATTCAAACTATTATTAAAAGAATAAAGAATAAAGTGATTGCAATGGGGACCTGCCACCTGCAGTGTGTAGTGGCAGGTACTATCAGTGTAGTAATACATATGCAGTTAGGTAGAGGCGCCTTTACCCCCAACAAGCTCCCACTTAAAGGCGAATCTCCCCTAGTGAGGAGTGAAAAGAAAAAGAAATGACAATACAATGTACACATGTACAACAGGATAAGGAAAAACATCATCTCATCCAACACCCATCAATCTCCTAAGGAAGGCAAAGCGCTTAGTAGTGAAGCTTTTCGTGAGCAAATCTGTAAGATTTTCGTCAGTGGAGATCTTGACAAGGTCAACACACTTGTCCTCCATGACCCCACGTATAAAGTGATCCTTCACCTCAATGTGTTTCGTCTTCGCATGCAAGAACAGATTCTTGGCTAGCTGAATAGCACTCATAGAATCCAAATGCAGCGTAGGTATAGTATCAATCCCAAGGTCATGAACCAAACTGCCCTACCATATGGCCTCCTTGCAAGCCTCAGTGGCTGCAACATACTCGGCCTTAGTGGTAGAGAGAGCTGTACAATTCTGAACCCTGGACATCCTAGAAACAGCACCTCTAGCATAGGTAAAGACATAGCCGGAAGTGGACTTCCTACTATTTGCATGTCCTGCATAATCAGAGTCTGTGTAGCCCACAACTCATGTATCCTAACTGCCATAGCAAATACACATATTTGATGTGCCCTTCAGGTATCTCATGATACCCTTTACAACATCCCAATGATTTTTGCCAGGTGTAGTCATATAGCATGCCACAACACCAGCTGCAAAGGCAATATCTAGACAAGTGGCTATCATAACATACATCAAATTGCCCATGGCTGATGTATAAGGAATCTTGGCCATCTTGGCCCTCTGCTCATCCGTCTGTGGACAATTGGCCTGTGAAACTTTCACATAAGAAGGTAATGGACGGCCAATAGGCTTTACGTCCTACATGCGGAAACACTTAAGAACTTTATGAATGTACTCCCTCTATGAGAGGTAGAGTAGTCTCTGATGCTAGTTGCACTTAATGCGCATACCAAGAATGTGAGAGGCCTATCTCAAATCCTTCATCTCAAAGCTCTTCTTCAACTGAGATTTAAGAGCATATGACAATCATACAGACATCAAGCAAACACCCAAGCATGTCAAACGAATTCGTCAGTAAGCCGACACACCCCCTGTGTAATAGGGAAAAGAGTACACAATACTGGCAAGACCTGACACAAAGAGGTGTATACTCAGGGAGTGCAAAGCCCAAATCAGCCCAAGTACATGTATGCAGACCATGACATATTAACCATGCAGCATCCAAGTGAAGAAGATCCCAATCTCAAAAGACTCAAAGCTTAATAGCATAAACCATATGCTCAATGTCTGTCAAACATCCAATGATGCTCCCACTAGCACAAAAGCCATATGGATCAAGCCAAGAAGCTCAAGAAAGGCATATGAGAGCATCAGTGACGAAAGATCCAATACCAAACATTAATAAGATATCATGAGCATATAGGCTCTGTAGCCTCCAATTAGAGAATCCATAGACATCAACTGTATCCCAAATACAAATCTGGCAAGCCAAAAAATATCGCAAGTAAGTTTCGGGAAGCTAGATGCAAGTCTAGACAAGGCACTAGTAGCAATCGGCTCCAAACAATGTAAGTAGCATGTAGTAGTGGCATAAGCCAAGCATGTTAAGATTGGTTAGACATAGGTAACATACATGCCATATGTACATCCAAGACGGAGCATCAAATGCATTCCAAAGCCGAGCTCAAGCTCAAATGAAGATCCAAAACCAAAGACAAGCTCGATGTCGTACCCCCGAAGTTCAATACTTCATTGCATATCCCAAAGACATAGCCCAAAACCAATAGGCATAACCAAACTTGAGGTAAAATAACCTATCAACCAAGGTAGCATAAATCCCAACAAAAAATGAAGTCTCCGCATCCAAATCAAGGCTCAATAGCTCTCAAATAGCATATCCGGGCATAAACCATGATGACCAAGCATCAATACATCCAATAGGACACCCGAATGTCAACAAAGAGCATTATGCATAAGCTGTCCGATAAAACCTTGCTACCCAAATAATGTACATTAGTAAATCCCTGCGTAAATCGAGCTATGGAAGCTCAAACCAATTCCCAAAGCATCTCAAAAAATTGGGCAAACATACCCAAAGCATCTGGGCCATCAAATACCAAGCCTCAGGAGCATCACATAAGTTAAGAGCATGACATTTTCTTGTTGTAAATCAACTCTTAGATCTGTTGTAGAAAATGTTGCGATAAAAAATTGGTAGATTTGACATCGCCATCGCTTTCAAAGCATGCCAAAACCCCAAGTTAGACTCTTACCTTGCCTAAATCGAGTTCCGGATGCCCAAGATATGAGAAAAAATGGGATTTTTGAGCCATATTTTGAAACATGCGCAAAAAAACGCGAGCTACTACTGTGGGACTTGCTGGTTATGCTGAGGATAAGGGGGAAAATGGGGGTATACAAGGTGCTCAATGAAGCCAAGGAACACCTGCAAAGAGCTTATGAGGGCCGGGGAGAGACGGGAGATGAAATCTTACCTCGGGGGGAAGAAGCCATGGCTGGCATTGAAGCTCCAAGCTCTAGGTCTTCAATCCAGGCTGAAGTAATGCTGAGCCAAGCTCCATGATCAAGCTTTGATCCAAAGCTCTGATACTAGTTGAAATGTGAGAAGGATCGAAGCTTGCTTGGAAGTGAGCTATGGCGGAGAGCAAGAGCAAGAAGAGAGAGTGACACAAATGGGAACTCCAACAGTCACAATGTGTGACCGGGCCTTCCTTTATTCAAACTCTCACTAAAACAATGAAGAATAAAGTGATGGTGATGGGCGCCTGCCACCTGCAGTGTGTAGTGGCGGGTATTATCAATGTAGTAATACATGGGCGGCTAGGCAGAGGCGCCTTTACCCCCAACAATTTCTATCTTTGATTTGCCATTATGACTATTGTAGAGTGTAGTTCTATGTTCTTATGTCATTACTTTTCCTACTAGTTGCTTGATGAGGTATTAGGTACTTTTTGCACTACCTGATACAGTTTAATATATTCTTGTATCAGGCATTCCAGTCCTATTATGCATTCGACATAGATTTGGGGTTGAAACACGCCCTTTTGGATCAGTTTTGGGGTTTTTTTGCTACATTTACAACAACTTGTACTCTAGTCATTTGCAAACATTTGCAATCATTATGACAAGTTCATCATGATAGTGGTATTTTCAATATTAAAAATCTTGATAGCAATAAGTTCCAATATTGGAAGATGAAAATATGGTAAGTCAGTGTGTGCAAAAGAGGCAAGTTAAACTATTAAAGTTAGAGGGCATAAAGCCTAAGCTTTATGATGTAGAGGATTGATGAGCTACACAAATCCACTATCATTATGTCATTATCAAAGCACGTATATTTTAATGTCATTGACACTAAGGGTGGTGCTTATGCATTATGGAAAAAGATTTATGATATTTATTATAAATAAAGTTCTACATCTCATTTATATACTAGCTAAAAAAGCTTGTGGACCTTCACATGATGAAGGAGTGCACGATCATATCTACTCATTTGAATGAGTTTTATTCAATTTTCAACTAGTTTTTGTCACATAGGGCATTCAATTTAAAGATAATATCAAGTCTTTGTTCTTGCTTGTTACATTGTCTAAGTCATGGGATACCTTTCATTTTACTATGAGTGCTCATCACCCTAAGGGTGGTTTTAAATGTACTGATATAGAGAGTGCTCTACTGATAGAAGAATTAAATAGAGAGAACATTGATATAGCCCGCACTTCTCATGCATTGACTGTTAGAGGTAGAAATTGTGCTAATGGCAATAATAACCGTGGTAGAGACTCCCAACCCAACCAGGGCAAGTCCCAATCTCATAGGCAATCTCGTAGTAAGTCCCACAGACTCCTTTTAAACATATCATTATTATGGGTAGCAAGGCCATATTAGGCTGCAGTGCCATAAATTGCACAATGATAGATGCAATGAGAAAAGCATAGAATAATGCTAAGTATGATGATCATAGCATTGTCTCTCTAGTAAGTCCAACATAAGGATTAAAGAGATAAATGTAGTGCAAATTGCGTTTGACGATGACTATATCTTAGATGCTTTATCTCTTGATGCTACTTACTTGACTAATGCTTCACCTACTTACTCTTAGTGTTGGCTGCTTGATTCACAGACTTTTTTCCATGTTACCCTACATTGAGATTGGTTTCATACCTATCGCATCATTACAGGATCTATGAGCCTGTGTAATGACATCGCATTATTGGATATCATTGCCATTGGGGATGTTAGTTTACTTCAAACAATTCTTTTGTTTTGCATAATGTATATCATGTACTAGCTTTAACCAAAAGTGTACTCTTTGCTAGACAATTGGATGATGTAGGATATCATGTCTCTTTTAGTGATTCTACATGGAAAATTACCCATGGAGTCACCTTGTTTTTGTTTGAGGTACCAAGGTTGGTATCCTATACCCTTTGTTTGTATCTAGGTCTATTGACTATGTATTGGGGCTGAGTGACTTACCACATGTATCTTTATGGCATTGTCACCTTGGGCATATGTCTTTGAAAGGAATGAAAGTACTTACTTGGTTGAAGTATCTTCCACCTCTTGATTACTTGCATTTTGATTTATATGATCATTGTCTTTATGGCAAGTAGACACATAATGTTGTGGCTTTATGCACATGGCTGAGCCTTCGGCTCTTATGCATTCCAATATATGTGGTCCCATGCCCTGTTATTAGTAATGCAAAGTGTTTTGTGACATTTATTGATGATTATTTGCAGAAGGTTTGGGCTTATCCTATTAAGCAAAAATTAGATATTCTAGCTACATTTTAGCACTTTGTTGCTCTTGTTGAGAACCAATATAGGCATAGGCTGAAATGACTAAGGTCTGACAATGGGGATGAATATGTCTCTAAGGTACTTTAGTAGTTTTGACAAGTATTAAGCATCCCCCTCCACAGTTCTTCCTTACTCAATATTTGCACCAAATGAGACTTCACATTGTTTTTCATCAGTTGACTACCCCATATACCCCACCATAGAATGGTATTGTAGAGTGCACGATTAGGAATATTTAAGAATGAGTCCATAGCGTACTTAGTCAAGCAAGCTGAGTGGAAGCACACAAGTGGAAGCAAGATCAAGGTAAGAGTTATGGTAGATGGAGTAAGAGAGCAAGAGAGAGAGATACCATATGTGGGAACTCCAACATATGGCCTTTCCTTATTCAATCGTCTCATTGAAAGAATAAAGAATTAAGTGACAGTGATAGACATTCACCACCTATAGTGTATAGGTGTGTGAGTACAATGTACAATGAGTAAATGTAGATAGCTAGGCACATGTGCCTTTAACTCCAATAATTAAAAGGTAGAGCCCGAGTGAAAGTATACAAGTGAAAGCAAGAGTAAGGCAAGAGCTATGGTGTGGATGGAGCAAGATAGCAAGAGCAAGAGACGCTGTATGTGGAAACTTCAATAGTCACAATGTGTGACCAAACTTCTCCTATTTAATAGTCACTAAAAGAATAAAGAATAAGTGACAATGATGGGCGCCCACCACCTATAGTGTATAGGTGTGTGGGTACAATGTACAATAACAAGATGGAGAGAGATGTCATCTCATCCTACACCTATCAACCTCCTAAGGAAGACATATCATTCCACTAGGAGACTTTTCTGAGTAGATTTGGAGGATTCATATATGTAGGTATCTTGAGACAAGCTCAACGGATTTTTTCTCTATCACCAACCTGATGAAGTGATAGCACACATCAATGTGTTTTTTCCTTGTATGGAAGATAAGATTACAAGCTAATCGAATGGCACTCATTGAATCCAAATGTAGTGTATGAATCATAGGCATTCCAAGATTTGCAACCAAATAGCCTAACCATAGGGCCTCCTTGTGAGCCTTAGTGGCTTGCAATGTACTTAACCTCGATAGTAGGATCTTTACCAAATGAATGCTAAGATGGCTTTCTTGTATGATAATATTTATAAGCAATAGCCTAAGGGCTTTACAGAGAAAAGCAAGAAATACATAGTGTGAAAATTAAAGAAGAGTCTCTATGGGCTTAAGTAGGCAACTAGGGAGTGGTACCATAAGTTTAATGCTTTCATGCATCAAACTTAAGTAGGAAACTAGGGAATGGTACCATAATTTTGATGCTTTCATGCATTCACAAGGATTTCCGCACTGATATGGATCTATATTTATACATGAAGAAGATCCGTGATTGTAGTCTTATTATTTTGGTGCTTTATGTTCATGATATGCTTATAGATGGGAGTACTCGTATTGAGTTGGATGCTTTAAAGACTCAGCTCAAGAAGAGCTTTGAGATGAAGGATAGGGGATAGTCCTCACAAATACTTGATATTGGCATTGCACACAAACTCTCTAAGGGACTTTTCTACTTGTCCCAAAATGAGTATATTCGTAGAGTATTCGCAGAGTACTTGAGTGATTCCATATGCAAGATGGTAAGCCTATTGGTGTCCTTTACCTTCTCATGTGAAGGTTAGTCAGGCTAGTTGTCTACAATCAAGTGACGTAGAGATGGAAGAAAAAATTATTTGAACAAGAACTCTTGAATACACTATAGAACACAAGAAATAGAAGAACTCAATAAGAAATTGTATTAATCTTCTGTACAACTGCAATAAATCCATTGTTGAGAGATTGAGCTCTACATGAACTAGCATCTATTATGTGCCTTGGTGACATAGCAAGATATTACTAATTGGAATTTTAGGTACCAACATGAGGATACACTAGTGATTCTACAATTGGAATGCAACCACGTAGTTTCCCTTGGTTATGGCACATTCATTGTGCCACCTCTTCTTTCCTTAGCAAGTTCACACTTAATGATTGCGTATATATATATTGTGGTATTTTTATATTAGTTTTTTATCATGTGATAGACTTAAATGTTTTGTGTGGAAGAAGAAGAAAAAGATTTCATCCCTATCTCTCTGTGTGCTCAAGTCTTCATTGCTTTTGTGTGTGTGCTCTGAGTGCATGCGAGAAGTGAGCTTTTGGAGAGAGCTTTTTTTGGCAGCCTTGAGTTTTATTTCACATAGTCCACTTGGTCCTCTTTTTCTTTTAGGCATATTCAAGCACCAATGCTGCTCCTCCATTGCCACTACCACCACCACCACCACCACCACCACTAGCACCACCACTGCCACCACTACATCTTACTCTCCTTCTCCTCATTAGAACCACAACCAATTCTTCTCTCTCTCTCCTTGTATGTTGGGGACCAACCATCGACATCTCACTCCCCTCAATAACATTACTACCACTAGCATTGCCACTACACCACCACATCTTACTCTCCTCCTCCTCATCAGAACCACAACAGATTCTCTCTCTCTCTCTCTCTCTCTCTCTCTCTCTCTCTCTCTCTCTCTCTCCTCGTGTTGGAGACCAACCATCGACATCTCACCCCCCCAATAACATTTCACACACACACACACACACACACACACACACACACACACACACACACACACACACACACACACACACACACACACACACACACACACACACACACACACACACACACACACACACACACACACACACACACACACACACACTTCCTTCTTGGAGACACACAACATGCATTTCCCTCTCCTCCTCCCCCTCAATAACATCCTCTCTCTATCTCTCTATCTCTTTCTCTTTTTTACCCCCAACTCTCTCTCTCTCTCTCTCTCTCTCTCTCAACACTAGTAGTTCTCTCTCCTTAATTGCTTTAGATCACTACATTAAGCTTGTGTGAAATTTTTATAATATTGTCACAATGTTAGTGGTCAAACTGCACATACATAGGTGATATCCCACTTCGTATACATTCACATCTCCCCTCTCTCAATTATTTGCATACATTTTATAATTAAATCATGATGGATTAATACTTTAATTGTGCACACATGAGTAAAACCAGGTACACTTTCACTTACACATTCCTCTCTCTCTCTCTCTGTCTGTCTCTCTCTCTCTCTCTCTCTCTCTCTCTCTCTCTCTCTCTCTCTCTCTCATATATTGGGGATCTATGACACGCATCTCCCTCTCCTCCTCCTCCTCCTCCTCCTCCTCTCTCTCTCTCTAACAATACATTACTAGTTCTCTCTCCTTAACTTATTTACATCACTAGATTAAGTTGATGTGCTTAGCTTTGGTTGTTAATGGTTTAATTATGCATATTTATGAGATATCACACTACATATACATTCACATCTTCCCTCTCTCACTTCTTTCCACGTATTTTATAATTACATCTTGATGTGGTAGTACTTTAATTATGCACACACAAGCAAACTATAGACACATCCACTTATACTTGCACATTGCTCTTTCTCTTTCTCATTTGATTAGGCTTACATATGGATTGAAGTTATGCTTTCGTTTACAATAGATACAAGCAATTGCTTCACAATCTCCTTAAAATATAGCTCCATATTGCTTCATTACTTGTATTTGTTATCCCTTTCAAGAATTCTTCATTTTAAACTCCACATATTAACAATAAATTTTTTTAATATACTGATATATTTTACATTATATTGCATGAACTATGCTGACTCTAATTTAGTATCCCAATCTTTGCGGTTATCAATTAACATCTTCTTTAGAATTTCAAGTAAAATTTTATTAGAACTCCTTGCTTGTCCATTAGCCAGAGGATGATAGGGTGTTGAATTCTTATAAAGAATCATATTCCTAGAAGTTAACTCCTATGAATAACTTCATTCAAAAAATGCTTACCACAGTCACTTACTAAGTCTATAGAGCAACCAAACCTAGTCATTATGTTAGAATAAAGAAATTGAGCAATAATTGATGTTGTGTTATCCCACAAGGGTTTGACTCCAACCCACTTAGTAGAGTAATCCACACATACCAAAATATACAAATTTTTACTCTTGTTACTTGCCAGTTTTGTTACTGCCCTAATCTATACAGAATGCATAATAGGACATGTAGTGCCTCATATAGAAAATACCTAACCATGTATTAGAAAACTCATAGTAGGATATGCAATGCCTCATAAAGAAAATATCTAGTCTATATAGAATGCATAATAGGACATGTAGTGCCTCATGTAGAAAATACCTATTCCTGTATCAGGCAACTCATAGGAAACTCAAATATAATCACACAAAAATATGAGAACACATACTTCATCATTAAAAATCAAAGAATAAAAAATAGAACACAAAGAACATGCTAGAAATAAAGCAAAGATATAATGAATGATGGTGCCAACTATCAGATTTGATATATCATAATAAGAATCCACCCCATGCTGAAAACCTTCCACATAACCATAACTTCATAAGGCAACAACTTCATGATGCATCTAAGGGGGGGTGGTCCACACATAGAACTAATATGACCAAGATACTAACCATACTAAGGGCAAACATAATGTATGAAGTGTGAATCTAACACTTGGCACAACCTAGTGGATAGCTGGCATAGCCAGGACTCAAACCTTGCATGATCCATGGTGTCAAATGCCTTATCTAAAAAAAACTGACAAAGCTAGTGAGAAAAATTATACCTTACTCACAGCCTTGCACCATGAAGTAAGCCACAAAGAGTAATGATAAGTAGAGCTTCTCTTGTAGGACACTTATAGCCCTCTAAATGGTTGCATAATCCCCTCAAAAGATAGTCACAAAACATAAAGGCATACTTAGTAAGTATGATGGAAAAAAGAAACAAAGTCTGACGATGGAACAAGAGAGTGTCTCATGAGCTATGAGGCTCATGAGCATCATAAGAGTTAGTGATAAACTGCTCTTGTGCATGCTGCTCATGTGATATAAGAGAAAAAACATCCCTGTCATGAATCCTATCAACTGTAAGCTCCTTGGTCTTTACCTATTTATATTGATATCATGTAATACATCGTTGATATCAGTCTTGACAATATCAACATTTGAAGACTGATTTGCAGTACGATCAATTTGCTTAACACTTTACAACCTAGTAATAATACCCAAAATTTTATCATACTCAACCTGTATCCCATCAAGCTCCTCCTCGAGTATATCCTTTTCATAAATCAATGCTTCCACATTTTCAAAAAAAAAAAAGATTGGTGCAACATTGCATAGGGCCGAGAAATAACTCGAGACATCCTTATAGCAATAGGAACCCATTGATCATGCATAACCCTAATCAAAGTAGTCCTCATAGTAGCCAAATCCTATTGCATAAACATAGAACCATCCAAATCAAACCATGTTATTCAATAGCTACTTCTCAACTTTAAGCAAATGTTCCAATTGTGCATCTAGAAGAATCCTCTCAGCTTTGAGTTTGGTATTCTCTTGAGCCACTAAATCAAGAACACTCTGAAATTTTACTTGCATAGTGGTTGTCCACTCCTTGAAAGCAGCTGAGGATATCTTACACTTAAACAACATATCACTATAATCATCAATTTGTGTCCTCAAAGCATCCACTTCATTAGTATGCAACTTCTTCATTTTATTCATCTCAATGAGCATATTATCCCTCTCAAACTTCATACATGATGACTAATCTTGCAAAGACTGAACAACATCCAATTTGACAGCACCACACTCGTTCATGTCAACATAAACCTATGCAATCAAGACACAAGTAAACATGCTTTCTCAAGGTTATGAGAAACATAAACTGCTGCCAATACTTTCTTGTCATGAGGCATACTATTTCCCTACTGCATACAATCAGATTGCTTGGACATAGTCTCCATTTTCACCTTACAAACCACATCATGCTTAGCATCATCATTCAACCATTTAGAAAAATCCAAAGACATGGCACTACCCACATCATTATTAGATACATCATGTAAAGAATAACCCATATTCAATGGAGCAATAGGTCCTTTGCCTAGACCATTTTCACCATTCAATAAAGCATTAGAGTGAGTCAAATCACTATCATAAAGATCCACAAGAATACCATCCACTAATTTTTTCTTTTTGAATGCATTAAGCTTATCCCCCTTTTGTGAGTCCCAAAGAGATGAATGAATAGTTGGACATACCACCTATAAATGAGCATATAAGGTTGCTAACATCGATCCAATTTGGCTCTTCTTCTGTTGCTTTCTAACAGTGGGGGCACATGTACTTCTTGCATAAGCTTGTCATGAAGAGAGAAGAAACCTTTCCATAAACCAGTTAATGAAGAACCTTCTCTTGGGATAAGCATGCCTTAAAACATATTGATTTCTTGCACCCGTGGCATTCCCAAACTCCTACTACATAACTCGATCCATGCATCTCCAATGCTTAAGATGGTCATTAAGATTAATAGAAAAAACTTGAGACAAAAGAGAAGGCATAATCTCCAACTTCCCCCCAATTTTACCACTTTTCCTAAGTATAGCAAGCTGCTGCTTTGCATGCACATTATTACTTCATGATTCCCATGGTAATTTAGCAAAAGACAATAAGCCAATTTGCATCAGCCACTAGCCTCTGGTACTAGGCTCTAATGTATCCATAAAAATAGTGCTATATGGGTGTTGCCAACTCACCATCTTCATCATTGGACATGGCTAATGACGCTTTCTGTGTGGACTCCTTTGCCCTAGAAGGAGTAATTTCATGAGGGCTATCACTCCACTCCTCCTCTTGATCATAAACTTGTCTTAGCTGGCTGATGTCGTCTCCTCTTGATAGGTAATTTTTGTGCCTTCTTTTGCCTAGTCTTCACCATGGTGGCTCTAGAAATGAATTCCTTACAATCGGGGTGCAAGAGAGATGGAGAATAAGAAGAAAGATAAGGATGTTGAATCGAGATATGGCACTGTTGATTGTGTGCTTCTCCAAGTACACGTGCTAGGCATCATACCCTCTTTGCCATATTTTTCCCTTTTGCCTCTTTTCCAACTTCACACTGAGTGAAACTCCCAAAAAATAGGAAGCGTGTTACATACTGATCACAAAAAGTACTCTCAATGACTTCGACATGTATCTTTTGTCCCATCAATTGGTCTTCATCCAACTGAAATTCGATGACTTCATACAATTCTAGTGGTAAAATAGAATCAGTTAAAATAAGTTGCTTCAATGTCCCATCATCCACAAATTCATGGTTAATGTTAAGAGTCCTTTCAAAGAATACTCCCCCAATGCTATGGTGATATTCTCCCATGTCATGATAGGTTGTAAAAAACCATTAAGTATATATCCACCATAAGCTAAGTTCCCATGACCAAGCCTTAGTTTTGGATAATACCACCACTTCGTGAAGTTCCATAGTACTTGCAATAGGACTTGCAGACAATTCCAAAATATCCTTCACCTCATACAACAAGTCAAAATTTGAGTAGCTTCCTCATGAGAATAAAAAATAATCTGAAAGATGATAACATCAACCATTATTTCATAGAATAAAGTGGTACTCCATGTAAAGAATTAACCCATGCAAACCTATAAACAACCATAAGAGTCATGAAATCATAGGCTGCCATATTAGGCAAAAATCAATTGCCTACTCTATCAAGCAACATTGTGGAAGGCTAAACCAAATTAATTGCAACTGCTAGCTTTCCATGAACCTCTTGAGTTGAATCATCATAATATGGTTTTACTAATCTCCTCAATTTGAACCCATTTATTGTTGGTTTAATTATCTCACAGTGTAACGTAGACAAAACAAAAGTTCCTTGACCCATGTAATGTTTTCGACCCACAAAAAATTAAAAATCATCTCCTCAATTCACAATTCCCCTCTCCCCCTACAAAAAAAAAGAAGACAATGAATGTGTTAGCTATATACCTTAGAGTTATATATCCTAATACTTTAGTATAACTTAAAACAAAATGAAGCATATATATTATATATATATATATAAGCTTTTTGGTCAAAAAACGACCGATTATAAGCCATATAGAACCCAACGTAATCAACGGTCCTCATCAATGCGGATGTCAGCATCGTCACTATCGCATTGTAGAAAAATGGGAAGGATAATAACCCCCCATCTACAAAACTATAAATTGAAGCATGGGGATAACCAGGGAAAAAAACAACAACAACAAGGCAATCATTGATGACGATGACACGCTGATCGAGAAGGAGGAGATTCTATTTCGCGATTAAAAGACAAGGAGACTCTACTCCGTCTACTCGAGAGGAGGAGACTCTACTCACGAGACGAGGAGACCCTATTCCATTCAACCCAAGGAGGGGATATGTTGAAGGTCTCTCATCCTGTTCTACTCTAATCTAAGAATAGAAGATGTTGAAGAACCCTATTCTATTCTATCAATCTGATAGAAGTCATACCTCTACTCTCGTCCCAACTTCACTAACTAGAGAGAGAGAGATCATACCTATTCCCTTGCTCTTGCTCTATACTAGAGAAAGAGCTACTCTTGTTATTACCCTTGCTTGCCAAGGTGAGATAGAAAGAAGTATTGCTCTCCATGAAGCAAGAAGAACCATCCGCAAGGCCTACATCATTGAATCCTACAATAACCATCATCATCATCGAGAGTCTTACATCTTTGCTAGCTGGTATTATTGCTGTGTTCTTCTTCTTCTACAAATCATATCTCCGTCATGGCCCCGAAGAGAAGGAATTCAAAAGTGGGAATTGCGAGTGGCCCTACTAATGTGAAGCAACAATTGGAGTTGCGAGTGCGAGAGTCACTAACGGAGTCACGAGCGTGGACAACAACCCTTTACCAAAATTGATACCATAGGTTTTTCTAAAAAATTCTACTCAAATTGGAATAGGATAAGTCTCTTAAGAAATATTGTGATCTTAGAGCATTCACTTAGTAAATTATTAGAACATCTTATAGGCTAGAAACTATTAGGGGAACTATGAAAACCTAGAACTCAAGAGAAATCATGAGGAATTTTAATGTTAACCCCATTAAAAAAAGACTAATGAATTCAAGATGAATTTACTAAGAATGAAGCCCTGAAGAAACTAGCCAAGGATATAGTTTTAATTTAGAAGCTCTAATAGAAGATTTTAAAGATCGGAAATAACTTTAAATTAAAGAAACCGACTTAAGGCCAAGAAACTTAGGTTACAAGAATGTCATCATAAACCTTAAAATGGGAAGTTAGAGACCCGAAAATCTAGATACCCTTAGTTAATTTCCAAGGGGAAGAGCTCACTATGTGAAATTCAAGGGTCGATTGCTACTATATTAATCATCGCTTGAAAGTTGCACGATTGATTGAAGTCATAACTGCTTGAAGACATCAATCTTATTTGTGATTTTCTAGATTAGATCCTGATTGAATTAAGTATTGGAATAGATAAAAATTAAGGAGCCCTATACCACCCCCAAGGATAGGTGTTGAATCCCCATACCAAGAGGAGATGTTTTTTTCTGCCGTGAAAGCATGGACTGACTCTGATGTCGAGAGGTCTCCCAGCAGGGATTGTATTAAGTAGGAGGTGGTTAGGGTTCCGGGGGGCTCTGGCTAGTAAATCCTTTATGCACCTAGGAACTACTTGGTCCCCTGTATGGCCCAAGTTCTACTTAGGACACCTAAAAACACTTTCTATACGTGGATTTGATCTTGGTGATGTGTAGATGCGACAGATGAGGCAGCACGTGAAATTGTAAATTTTCTAGTGTATGGGTAAGAGAACACACATTATGGAATATAATCAATGAATTATAGTAAATTACGTGAATGAACAACTGTGCATAAAATGATTTTTGATTAATGAAGTTGTTTTTGTATGTTTCACATATTGTGGTAGGTAATTAGATAACTAAGAACTTCCATAGAGGGAAGCGGGTGGATGGATTCCCCGACCAATCTAGTCCTATGGTAGGTTGGTCTCAGTTAGCCCAAAGGTTTCCCCAAAAACAAACTCTAGGAAGGGCTGCTGTGCTAGAGCAACGTGAGGGATTTCATAAATCCTTAGTCTACTACTCAAAAAAAGCATTGTACTCCATGAACCAAGGGTAAGATTTTAGATATATCTGCTGACTCATAAGATGGTTTTTCAACATATACACTCAATGTTTGGTATTTAGAGGAGGGTTCGAATATCCCTCTCTTTGGTAGTTACAACGAGGGTCTCGACCTAAGACTCCAATCCTATCAACTGGAATAACCTCGGTTAATTTTTCGTATACATATTGATTTCGGGGAATCTGATGTCCTTCAATATGTAGAATGGGATTTGGATCAGAATCTTCAAAAGGAATAATTCTATGAGCTTTAGGCTTCCCATCCATTGAACTCATCTCAAGTTAATGTGGAGATAATCAAAACAATCAAACTTAATGCAATAGTATGTAACCGTACCTCCTTCATCACCACTCAGGCTAGGAAGGAAAGAAACTATATATTCCTTCTACGATAGTCATTAAACTTCTTTGCCATCCATAGTTCGAAGAGTGTATAGCAAATGTGAACATAGCACGAAGCACTAGAAATTTCTTCCAAGCATCGTCATCCTAGAAAAAATCATTATCACCTAAATAATTTGCACAAGACTTAAGCAGATATATATATATATATATATATATGTATATATTGGTTACTAGAAAGGCAACCAATTTTGTATACACTGGATAGAAAAAATAATTTCTTTTGCCGTAGGGAAAAATACATGGTCTATTTGAGATGGTTGGTTATTTGAGAGAGATGATTTCCCTATTATAATCTAAGCATGGCATTCGAATACATCCATTGGGTAATAATTGGGCTTTGAAGAATGGATATCTAAAAATCAATACTTTAGAGGAAGATCGAGAAGTCTATCTTTGACGTAGTTGCAGTGTTTAGAGCGACCAGCAACCATAGGTTGATCTGCTGGGATGGCCTTTGTCGCTTCCTTGTAAACATATCAATTTAGTTTCACCTCTCAGCCTCCAATGAATAAAGTTAAATTCACTTTGGCTTCATAGAATAAATAAACCTTCATGGCTTTAAGATTTTCCATCCACCTTATCCTCTTCAAATTGGTCTGAAGGAAGGCAAGACGGTTTGCGTCGATATAACAATATCCACCGCTTATCATCCAGCATCTTTCCCGATATACTGGAGAAGGATCGTAGATATGATCCAAAATCTGCATTACTTGCATTCGATGTGATCCATAATCTGTATTATTTCCATTCTTCATCCATAATCCGCATAATGCATTGCCAATGTAAACATCGCTCGGAGGACTAGGAATCGTTCCCAATCTTCATCTCTCTCGGTAAGATTTAAAAAAACACATATCAGCAGAGAACGAAAAAACAACTCATATCTCAGGCTACAATTACCAAGTTCTTGATTTCTATTGGCTTTGATACCAGTTGAAACGTACTAGCCTTGATTACGTGATGGGCAACGTTTTAGTAGTCGCCCAAAGTTTACCTTCCACTCGTCGCCACTCGATAATCTAACGAAAATGATTGAATTTTTGTCCGACTACTTAACCCTAGCCCTAACCTACAGGGGAAGTGTCCTACAGTTACCCATAGAGGACCAACTTGAAGACTCTGAAATGATTTCTATTTTTGAAATGATACGAGAAAATTGTATGATAACATTCGTAGAGCTGACTCGAGAAAATTTTATGATACCCCAAGAAATTGTTCCTACTCTGAATGCTGGTGAGATCCAATAAAACAAGTTCTTGCTTAAGCAAATCAAACCACTTGAGTGTGATGGCAAAGGCAAAAACGTCGAGACTGAAGTGGAAATATGGGTCGAGTCCATGGAAGATGATTTTATTGCTGCTGGAATTTCCCCCAGCTAATCAAGCGATGATCGGTAAGTAAAAGCTAACAGGAGAAGCCTGAATCTGGTGGAAACAATGGTGCAAAGACTAAGAAATCTCCAAGGCATCTATTAGTTAGGATGTATTAAAGGATGTAATGCGAGGTTGGTATCTTTCACCAGCATACCGCACACAAAAGATGAATGAATTCTTTAGTCTAAAGCAACTTGGAATGACATTGGAAGCCTATTACTCAAAGTTTGTAACACTTCTCAAGTATGCACCATCTATGGATATCGCATAGCAAGTATCCAAGTTTTTCCATGGATTGGATGATCCCCTGTACACATGGCTTGAAGCAATGTGTCCATCTGACCTCCAAGATGCATTGCTAAGAGCAAGACCGATTGTGCAAGAACTCTAGTCCAAGCCAAGAAACAATGTGCCTTGGAATAATAAGTTCCAAAGCAGAAATATGTCTAGGGGCTATGCAAAAAGATCCCAAGGTCAATTCCAATCTGTTAATAGCAAGAAGGCTAAGACGTCTGCGATGGGGAACTTTATTCCATCTACTGGTGGTAATAAGGATACTTTCAAGTGCTTATTGTAACGAGCTTGGCCACATCCAGAGGTGATGCTCAAAACTCAGACAGAACGTATGCCAAATCTAGTTCCGTAATGACCAAAGTCAGACATCCTCAACTAGAGGAAGAGTTGTTGGCATAACCCTCAAGGAAGTACAAGATGATGAAGGCCCCACCTTGGAAACCAACATGGAGAGAGCAAGAGTTCATGCCTCTCTCAACAACAAGAAGGGACCAAATTGACAGTTTTCATTGATTCAAACACCATCAACCTATAATGGTAAACCCTTTAAAATTTAGATTGATTGTGGAAGCACACATTCATTCATATCAACAAGGTGTGCTAGAAAACTGGGTATAGACACAATACATGCTCCTAGGCTGATAGTTGAGTTAGCTAATGGAAAAGAAGTTTTCTCAACACAACAAACAAGTAAGGTGGAGTTTAATCTAGGTGGCAATCAGACCAACATGCATTTCAGAGTGATGAACTTGGGAACCTATGAGTGCCTGCTAGGAATGGACTGGTTAATTCCCAATGACGCTTATATTCATTGTGGAAAGGGCCATGTCACATTCTTGAATCATGTAGGACAACAAGTGACCATACAAGGAGAAGTAGGGAAACCAAAGATTCAATTAGCGAAAGCTTCTCAAATCATTAAAGGTTTAAGAAAAGGCTTACCTGTATACCCAATCAAATTAAATAAGACTGAATAGGATAAAGAAGCCGAAGAGGAACTATCATGGCTTAGGGAATATAATGACGTATTTCCTAAAGAGTTAATTAAACTTCCACCACAGAGAGAAGTTGACCACGAAATCAAGCTAGTACAGGAGCTGTAGTAGTTGTAAAGTGACCATATCGAATGTCCATTCTGAAAGCCATAGAACTAAAGGAACAACTTAAACACCTCTTAGATCAGGGATACATTAGACCCAGTAACTCACGCTGGGGAGCTCCAGTGTTATTTCAGAAGAAGAAGGATAGAACTCTCTGTCTTTGCATTGATTATTGAGGGCTAAATCAAGTAATGATCAAGAATAAGTATTCAATTCCAAGGATTGAACTACTTGATCTATTACAAGAAGTGAAGAATTTCTCCAAGATTGATCTCAGATCAGGGTATTACCAGATCATGATCAAGGAAGAAGATATTTCAAAAACTACCTTTAGCACAAGGTACGATCATTATATGAGTTTATTGTAATGTCATTTGGATTAACAAACGCCCTTGCTACCTTCAACAAATTAATGCAAGATATATTCAGACCTTATCTTGATGATTTTGTCCATGTATTCTTTGATGACATCTTAACATATTCCAAGGATGAAGGAAGTCACGAGTCACAACTGCCAACAGTTCTTAAGACAATGCAGATTCACAAGCTGTATGCTAAGAAGAAGAAGTGTGTGTTCTTCAATAAGCAAATCAAGTATTTAGGGTTTATAGTTTCAACAGAAGGAATTTTAGTGGATCCAGGATGTACAAGATTGGCTGCTTCCAACCACTGTAAGCAAAGTTCATAGCTTTTTGGGTTTAACAGGATGGTATCGGGTCTTTATCAAGAATTATGCCTTGATTGTTGCACCCCTCACCGACCTACTCAAGAAGCAAGTTGCCATTAAATGGACCCAAGTTGAATAATCTAGCTTTGATAGGCTCAAGTTAAGCTTAGTCAAAGCTCCAATCCTCAAACTACCTGATCTTAGCAAAGAATTCGAAGTGGTGATTGATGCGAGTTCTCTTGCATTGGGATGTGTACTCATGCAAGAAGGATATCCAATAGAATATTCATCCAGGAAATTGAAGACTCATGAGAGAATTTATGCTACTCATGACCTCGAATTACTTGCAATTATCCACACTCTTAAGTTATGGAGACATTAACTGCTCGGGAATAAGTTCTCACTAGTAACCGATCATAAAAGTCTTAAGTGGATCTTCACTCAACCAGATCTAAATATAAGGCAATGCCAGTGGATCGAAGTCTTACAGAAGTATGATTTTGAGATCAAATATAGACCAGGCAAAGAGAATATAATTGCAGATTCCTTAAGCTGCAAATCATTTCTCAATGCACTTATCTTAGAAGAACCTCTTAGAGCTCAAACCCTAGCTACAATGATATCAATGCCTAGAAATCCCATAGTCAAGCAAGCCAAGGAGAAGGCAAACAATGATCCCAAATATTAGCAAATGCTGAAGGAAATTTAGAATAAAGAGCAAAATCCTAAGCTTAAGACAAAGTATCTTAACTTCTTTGTTGACAAAGGACTTGTCTACTTCAGGACAAGATTATGTATTCCTTCAAGTCAACAACTTAAGAAGAAGATACTATGGGAAGCTCATGATTCCCCATTCTTAGGACATCCTAGCTATGCCAAAACACTCAATGTAGTTAGGAAAAGCTATCATTGGGAGAAGCTCAAAGGTGACATACTTAAATATGTAACTGAATGCTTGAGTTGCCAATGAGTAAAAGCTGATTGAGTTAAGTTGCCAGGAAAGCTACAACCACTAGATATTCCTAAGATGAAATGGAAATTCATCAGTATGGATTTTGTAGTTCGATTACCCTTAGTTCAAGGAGGATACAACTCGATCATGGTAATTGTGGACATGTTGATGAAGGTTACCCACCTTATTCCGGTCAAAACCAACTACAAGGCATAAGATATTGCCAAGTTATTTGTCAAGGAAATCTTTAGACTTCATAGACTGCCAAAGAGAATTATCAGCAATTGTATTCTCTATTCACTTCGCATTTTTGGAGGGGATTATTTGAAGCTCTTGGTACACAACTTTGTTTTAGTACACCTTATCACCCTCAAATTGATGGGTAGACAGAGCATGCACATCAAGTTATTTAAGACATACTTAGGGCATATTGTTGCAAAGAACCTAGATGGTGGATAAATATCTACATTTGGTGGAATTTGCTTACAATGCGTCCTATCATCAGAGCATTCACATGACCCCATTTCAAGCTCTATATGGACAAGAATTCCTAACTCTACTAATCTTCTTCGACCCTACCTTCAAGGTTGAAGCTTCTAAGAAGATGCTTGAAGGGATGGACGAATGAGTCAAAACCATCAAGCAAGATATAAGAGTTGCCAAGGATCGACAAAAAGCCTATGCTGACCTAGAGAGACAAGAACGAATCTTCCAAGAAGGGGACATGGTTTATATCCATGTATACCCAAAGAAGAGTTCTTTATCCTTGGGAAAATTCAAGAAGCTAAGCCCAAGACACTATAGACCTTACAAAGTCATGTAATGTTTTCGACTCGCAAGAAATTAAAAATCATCTTCTCAATTCGCCATTCGCCTCTCCCCCCACAAAAAAAAAGACAATGAATGTGTTAGTTATATATCTCAGAGTTCTATATCGGAATACTATAGTATAAATTAAAACACAATGAAGCATATATATTATACATATAAATAAGAATTTTTGCCAAAAAATGGCAGATTATAAGCTATATATAAAACCCAACGTAATCAACGACGTCCTCATTAACGCAAACGTCAGCATTGTCACTATCACATTGCAGAAAAACTGGGAAGAATAATAACCCCCCCTGCAAAACTATAAATTGAAGCATGGGGATAACCATGGGAAAAAAAACAAACAACAAGGCAATCATTGATGATGACGAGACGCTAATCGAGAAGGAGGAGACTCTATTCCACGATTGTAAGACAAGGAGACTCTACTTTATAGACTTGAGAGGAGGAGACTCTACTCACGAGACAAGGAGACCCTCTTCCATTCAACCCAAGGAGGGGATATGTTGAAGGTCTCTCATATTGTTCTACTCTAATTCGAGAAGAGAAGATACTGAATAACCCTATTCTATTCTATCAATCTGATAGAAGTCATACATCTACTCTCGTCCTACTTTTCCGACTAGAGAGAGAGAGATCATACCTATTCCCTCGCTCTTGCTCTATACTAGAGAAAGAGCTACTCTTGTTCTTACCCTTGCTTTCCAAGGTTAGAGAGAGAAGCATAGCTCTCCATGAAGCAAGAAGAACCATTCGTGAGGCCTACATCATTGAGTATCACAATAACTATCATCATCATCAAGAGTCTTACACCTTTGCTAGCCAGTATTATTGCCGTGTTCTTCTTCTTCTACAAATCATATCTCCGTCATGGCCCCGAAGAGAAGGAATTTAAAAGTGGGAATTGTGAGTGGCCCTGCTAGCATGGAAGCAACAATTGGAGTTGCAAGCACGGGAGTCACTAAAGGAGTTGCGAGTGCGGGCAACAACCCTTTACCAATCGCGATATCACAGGTTTTTCTAAAAAATTCTACTCAAATTCAATAGGAATAATATAAGTCTCTCAAGAAATATTGTGATCTTAGAGCATTCACTTAGTAAATTATTAGAACATCTTATAGGCTAGAAACTGTTAGGGGAACTATGAAAACCTAGAACTCAAGAGAAATCATGAAGAATTTTAATGTTAATTCCATAAAAAAAAAACTAATGAATTCAAGATGAATTTACTAAGAACGAAACCCTGAAGAAACTAGCCAAGGATATAGTTTTAATTTAGAAGCTCTGATAGAAGATTTTAAAGATCGGAACTAACTCTAAATTAAAGAAACTGACTTAAGGCCAAGAAACTTAGGTTATAAGAATATCATCATAAACCTTAAACTGGGAAGTTAGAGACCCCAAAATCTAGATACCCTTAGTTAAATTCCAAGGGGAAAAGTTCACTATGTGAAATTCAAGGGTCGATGGCTACTATATTAATCATCACTTGAAAGTTGCACAATTGATTGAAGTCATAATTGCTTGAAGACATCAATATTGTTTGTGATTTTCTAGATTAGATCCTGATTGAATTAAGTATTGGAATAGATAAAAATTGAGGAGCCATATACCACCCCCAAGGATAGGTGTTGAATCCCCATGCCAAGAGGAGATGTTTTTTTCTTCCGCGGAAGCATAGACCGGCTCCGATGGCGAGAGGTCTCCCAATAGGGATGGTATTAAGTAGGAGGTGGTTAGGGTGCAAGGGGAGCCATGGCTAGTAAATCCTTTATTCACCTAGGAACTACTTGGTCCCCTATATGGCCCAAGTTCTACTTAGGACACCTAAAAATGCTTGCTATAGGTGGATTTGATCTTGGTGATGTGTAGATGCGACGGATGAGACAACACGTAAAATTGTAAATTTTCTCATGTATGGGCAAGAGAACACACATTATGGAATATAATCAATGAATTTATTTTATTTTGATTGTATGTCCATGAGTAAATTACGTGAATAAACAGTTGTGCATAAAATGATTTTTAATTAATGAAGCTATTTTTGTATGTTTCACATATTGTGGTAGGTAATTAGATAACTAAGAACTTCCATAGAGGGAAGTGGGTGGATGGATTCCCCAATGAATCCAATCCTATGGTAGGGTGGTCTCAGTTAGCCAAGAGGTTTCCCCAAAAACAAACTCTAGGAAGGGCCGATTTTCTGACTTATGTAGGGTTTGGCCTTAAAACTTGAACTGTTAATTATCTTAGGGAAAACGTATGGCGGCTATGCTAGAGCAATGTGAGGGATTTCATAAATCCTTAGCTTGGTACTCGAAAAAAGTGTTGTACTCCATGAACGAAGGGTAATGGTAATCGCTCCTTCCGACAAGAAGCCTCTCGAAGGACACCTCTAGATGTGAGCTAGTTGTTGATAGGTGAATGTTAGGTCAATTAGGAACCTTCAAGCCGGTCCTTTGTGGGTAACGACATGACGCTTCCCCTGTGGGGTAGACCTAGGGTTAACTAGCAGGACAAAATTCTGATCATTCTGGTTAGATTACGGAGTGGCGATGGTTGGGAGGTAAACTCTGGGTGACTACTTAAACGTTATCCATCACGTAATCAAGGATGGTACATTTCAATGCACATCTTTGACAACCTCATATGGACATGTATACCGCAACTTCAACTTTCTTGGGTGCTTGTCCAACTTCAAATTATATACCATGACAAGATCTCCTTCCTTAAATATCTTCTTCTTAATGTGTCGATTGACCCATTCCTGTCTTCTTGACTATACCAGTGTTGAAAGATAATGAGCTATAATTCGATCCTCTTCAAATTGCATCAACTACTGTAACCTATCATGCAGTGAGTCCTCATGACATAATTCATGAGTTACTACCACTCTTAGGCCAGGAACTAAAAATTCCATTGACTCTACTACTTCAAGTCCTTGGACTAACTTGAATGGAATCAAACCTATTGACACCTTATATGCTGTGCAAAAAGACCATAGCATTGAATCTAATTTAGTGTCCCAATCCTTACAGGTTATCAGTGACTATCTTCTTAAGAATCTGTAGCAAGATCTTGTTAGAACTCTTAGCCTACCCATTGACTATCTTCTTAAGAATCTTCTTACTTGTAATCTCACCAGAGAAATGACCACCTATCATTCTTGCATGTGCCTCATGCAGTATAGTGGGCTATTCTATAACAATTACACATATTCTCAACATATTTTCAATGCCCCTTCAATAGAGCACTCCCATGATAACCTGAAAGCTCAAAAAGTAGGAAAAGGCTTCATCAGAGATAGAGGAGGATCTTGATGGAGCAAGTTAGCAAACCATTATTGATGCTGACCTAAATATGAACATACTATGAGCAAGTCAGCTAGAGTGCTTGAAGATGATGTTTAAGAAGTATATTTGGATGTTGAATTAAGTTCTAACCTGATAAACATGAGTATTTTTGTTGAGGAAAACTTCAAGTAACAATTGATTAATCTATGCAAATAATTCTAGGATATTTTTGCTTGGGAGTATACTGACATGAAGGGATTTGCTCCAAGGGTGTGCCAGCATAGAATCAACTTGAAGGCATATGCTAAACCTATCATGCAAAAAAGGTACCACATGAATCCAAACTATGCTAAATAGATGAAAGAAGAGACTAACAAACTTCTTAGAGTTGGCTTTATTAAGACCATGAATGAAGTGACTTGGTTGTCACCTATTGAAGTGGTGCCAAAAAAGAATGGCAAGATACATGTTTGTCAATTATAGAAAATTGAATGCAACAGCAACAATTGATCCACTCCCTCTTCTATTTGTAAATTCTTTATTGGATGATATAGTAGGTCATGAGGTCTACAGTTTTTTGGATGGTTTCTCATGATACAATTAGATGATGTAGATTCTTTATTGGATGATGTAGCACGTCATGAGATCTACAGTTTTCTCGATGGTTTCTCATGATACAATCAAATTCAAATGCATCCAGATGACACGGACAAATTTGCTTTCATAATTGAATGGAAAACATTTGTAAGTATTGTTATGAATTTTGGGTTAAAGAATGGACCATCAAAGTTTCAGGATGCAACACACAAAACATTTGATCCATATCTTACTACATTTATGAGAGTTTTCATATATGATTTTTATGTGTTTGGCAAGAAGGTAGACCACTTGCATCATCTTAGGTTGTGTTTTGAAAGATGATGTCATCAATTTGGAATGCCTCTTAACCCATTTAAATCATTTTTTAAAACTAAAAGAGGGGTTCTTTTAGGCCATATTATCTCTCAGGAAGGTATGGCTATTGACCCAAGGAAATTTTTGACAGTTCAAAAGACTACTATGCCTGCAACAGTTCAAGAAGTGATGTGCTTTGTGGGGCAAGTGAAATGGAATAGTAGGTATCTTTGGTATTTAGCTCAGATCTGTGCTTCGCTCACTTTGCTTACTAAGAAGGGACTTGAATTTGTATGGAGGCATGATCAAGTTAGAGCTTTTGGTGTATTAAAGAAGATGCTTGTAGTGGCATCGATTTTACAACCTTCACAGTGGGATTCCATTTCATGTATTTGTTGATGCATATGACATTACGGTGGGTGCAGTCCTAATGAAGTAAAGAGCTGCATGATGGTTAGGCCTATCTACTATGCAAGTAGAAGGCTTATAGCAGTTGAGAAAAATTACATAGTGACTGACATAGAAGCCCTTGGAATGATATTTGCATTAAAGAAGTTTCAACATTATTTACTGGGAAATCAAGTAATTTCTCATGTGGATCATTAAGCTTTATTGTATCTCATTAATAAACCACAACTTACAAGAAGATTGGCAAGCTGGATGCTTCTTTTGCAAGAGTTTGAGTATAAAATAGTGCATACACTAGGTAAAGATCATGCAATAGCCTAATTTCTTAAGCAAGATTAAACCAATAGATCCTACACAAGGGGTAAATGATTAGTTCCCTAATGGAGAGCTATTCAATGTTCAAGGACATCAATTCAATTCTCTCTATGACTAAATGCTTAATTTTCTCCTTGATGGAGTGATGCCTATAGAATTGTCAAGAAATCACCATAACAATAGGTTGGCATTACAAAGCTGACCATATCAATTCGCTTATTCCCCTTAGGGTATCATTGCTTTCTGCATCCAATTTAGTGTCTTGCTATATTAGGTCACTAGTTTCCTATATCAAGTCACTATTTGCTTGTAGCAGTAAATATGCTATCTGTAGCGATAAAGTTGCTTCCTATAGCGGTATTGTTGTAAATAGATTATATTGAGACAATCTTTTCAATATCTACCTCAAAGATTGGACAATGGTAGGATTATCCTGTAAAAATAGATTGTCATCATCATCTTCAATCTCAGGTGCAACATTTATTATTTGAGCAACCAATGGATGGTACTTTGGTTTCAATACCACTTGATTGACTGTAACCTCCTTACCACCATGAGGAATGATTATCATATATGAACCCAACCCTACTTCACCTTAGATAATCTAAATTTAGGTCTTCCCAACATCATGTTATATGAATCTTGTAGACCTTCCATGTGGAGAACAACAAAGCTTACCTTAAACTTCAGCCCTAGAGCTCAAATAAGTTGATTCTTCATGATCCCCAAAGGCTAAAGTCTCCACTAGTCAGCCATTTTAACTTGAAATGATACCAATACAGGTCCCTATAATTTGTGTGCCAAATACAACTCTTCAAGTAATATTTACTTCCAAACCTCCATCTAATAATTATCATCAAATTTATTGCCCAAGTATTCCACTTGAATAGTTGGCACTTTGTAATCCACCACTTCTGAGACAGTGTGGGGATGACGGCTTGACATTCTGAAATCTATCTACTATCAACAACATAATGCTTCCACACTTTTCCTTGATTCAACATAGTCTTTGCTATGAGCTATTCCTTGAATCTTGGAATCAAATCAAGGATTTGTTCCAAAGCTAACTATAATGAGGATTTAGCTAATGTAGCAAGTAACTCATGTTCATATAGATCCAAAATCTATTGTTGGCTACTAAATTGCATTCCTGTCAGTGGCATATCCTACTGTTTTTTTGCATACAATGATTGACTTCCTTGGATCTCATATGGCAAATTTGCAGAATTAAGGTTTTTTGGCTCCTTCTTCTTCTACAATCTTAGAATTTCTTTCAAGGCTACTTCCCTAGCCTTTTCCTGGTCATCCTAGTTTAGCCATTGATGGCTAAGACTTTGCCCTATTGATGGCTAAGACTGTGGCCTCTTTCGGACAATCTTCCACAATTACACAATTTGAATAATATAGCCCACTTGTAGCTCACCCATGTTTGGTTACATTTAAAACACCCTTACTTGGCACCTCTTATTGAAAAAATTCTTTGATTTTTTGCTCCAGTTTTTGGCCTATTGCCTGGTCCTCTATGACTTCTGTAGGTATCTTGACTAAGACCACTACAGTGGGTGTTGGTGGTTGTTGTCCATAGGGTAGTCCTACCAATTACATTTCTTGCCACTCTTTGGTTTGCATTCTCCTTTTAGCCCTATGGCATACTCATAACTCACAACTAGGTCCTGACATATGTCCCTGCCTGCCACAGTAGTAACAAGGCTCTCATTGCCTCTGTTGGGCATTATTCCATTGCCTTGGCTGGTCATTGCCCCATTGCTTAGGTGGCTGACCCTTCCTACCAAAACCTTAAATTCCTCGCTATTGTGCGATATCAAGTGCAATTTGGTTTATCGATGCTGTTGGCAGTGCTGTTTGCCATCTTACATTTCATACCATTGGGTTATACTAGCATTCTCTAGCCTCATGGTCCACCTTTGAACATATGCTACATGACTTCACATTCCTAGGAGTATTCATAACTCCTATGTCCAACAACTATTTCTTTATTTTCTTCTCCAACTTTTTTTCAAGGCTATCCTTTCCTCTTTTTCTTTTCCCTTCTTCTTATCCTTAGAAGAATTCTTATCCTTCCTAGATTTCTTTTTATGCCGCTTCTGCCTCCTTCTACTCTTCTCATCATTCGAATCACTTGATTCAGTAGTAGCCAACTCAAAACTTGTTGAGGTATCCTCTTCATCACTATTGTCCCCTGAATCAGAATCATCAAAATCAAATTTTGAGGAATCCTTATTATTCTTCGTGTTAGATGTGCTCTTGCCAAGTCTTTTTTCCACCCGTTGTTTTGCTTCAGCTAGCACATCTATGATGTTATTATTTCCAACTTCCACATTAGCAATTGCTCATGCAATAGCTTTATCCAATCCCTTAACAAAGTATGAACATTGCAAATCCAAGGAAGGCCTATCTTTCTCATTCAACCTGTTCAATAGGTTCTTAAATTTCTGTGCATTCTCCTGCACCAACATTGTCTTCTACTTGATTTGTTTCAGCTTCTTTAATAGATCTATAGTTGTCTTATCTTTTCTAAATCTACTTAGAAACTAGTTTTAAGGTCGTCATATGTGATAAAGTGTCCATCATCGTAAGTGCTATACCAACCCATAGCCTTACCTTTGAGGGTTGTTGCAAACTATTGCAATTTGACTTGATCCTTGAACACTAGCTACCCACCTTGTTTGAAACTATGTGACATGATAGTCAGTGTCTTCTTTCTTCTTGCCAAAGAACTTACATGCCCTAACCTTAGGATTGAGTGGTTGATTGGGATTCATGAATCTTGGCTTCTTCTTCTTTAATGGAGGCAAGGGATCAAACCTAAGAAACTTCTTTGCAGTAACTACTTTACTCCTTAACATCATTGTACTTCCTAACACCAAATGTTGTAATCTTTCTACTACACAATTAGGACTTTTGAACAACTTACTAAGCAAGATTTTGTTCTTGTTCTTTGAGCTCTCTTCTTCCTCTTGTGCATACTTTTCCATGTTGCTACTATGACATTTTAACATATCAAAGAAAGGGAAGGTTGTTGAGTAGCCACATAAGAGGAAACAAGAAGGTAAAATGTAGGCAAGCAGGTGGCCACTCACTTGTACTTGATGTGGAGGCATTCCAAGAATACTCTAGCCCAATCGATCTAAAGTTGGCTAGGGAGGAAAAACATGGAGGCCACCTTTTGGGACACATTAAACACCTTTGATTGTATGTACAAAGAAACTCTGTCTATAGGGAAAAGGGCACACTAAGCCAAGTGCCACAATCAAAACCCATTGACTATGTGAGAGAGAAGATATCCTTGAAGGTTGGTAAGATATAAATCATTAGAGCCAATGACTTGAAATGCCTAGAATGGACTGCTTCAGTAGTACTTGAGTTTTGTCAGGCAAAATTTCTGTCCGAGTCTTCGAAACTAGAACCGTTTGGCCCCATTCAAAGAGCCTCTTCTTGGATAGGTATTTTATTTGATGCTTCTACCAAAAGCTGTAGCTCTGAAAGGAGATAAGAGCTTTGTATACAGTCCTTATCCAATTTAACCAAGGCCATTGATCGAAATGGGAGGTAATCCTTTGAAAGGAGATGATCTTCCATTGTTATCTGGACTAAGAACCAAAAATGATAGGGGCATTGCAGCCTCCATGCTGAATGCTAATTTGTCAAGCTAGTTGTCACCTTAAAAGATGTGCGATAAGCCCACAATGTTGCTAGTAGCTTAATATCCCAATCTTTCCAGTGATGCGCAACTAGTTTAGTCAAAAATTTGTGCAAGGTTTTACTAGTAGACTTTGCTAACCCACTTGCATGTGAATAGTACGGAGAGGATTTCTTGTGAATGATGAAGAGAAAAGTAGTTTATTTCTTAATGACGTTGTTGATAAAGTGACCACGTTGGTCACTAACCAACTCCATCAGACTCCCATAGAGGGTAAAAATATCCTTGAACAAGCACTTTGCCATTGATTGAGCTTAATGACCTGTGAAAGCCCTGACCCATTTAGTGTAGTAATCTATTGTAGTGAGGATGTACCAATTCCTAGTGTAAGATAACCTAGCTTGATAGGCATGAAAAAGTCAAGGCCCTACTTATGAAAGGGCTCTAGATGTAAAATAGGGTGGAGAGGGAAGCAATCTCTTGGGCTAGAGGCTATAAGCTAGAGGCTAACCCAACCTTTGACATAGGTGTCACACTGGTGAACCCATTTGTGTACATCTCCCTACATGGCGGGCCACCATAAGCTCAACTCAAGGTGGTTACCCTTAAAGCAAGAATGTGCCAAATTTGAGGCATGAGCTCAAGGTAAGGTTCAATAATATGGGGCTTGAGGTGAGACTTGCAAAGACTCTAAGTAAGATTTGAGATGGGGGTACTTATGTTGTCTTGTGTGGGAGACATGATTGTGAAGAGAAGCATTCAATTATTAGAAATCAACTAGCAACATATGACCAAAACAAGAGTATAATAGGATGACTCAATGATTGCCATGTTCCTTGGTCTCATAGGTCAGTGATGGAGTATGCATTAAGCACAGCTAAGGGAGAGCACATCATTGTGAGATTATATGCGCACACATATGTTGGTTTCCCTTGCTTTTCATTCTTTCATGTGTTTGCATTCCCTTTCTTTTGTGCTTTTTACTCCAATTGCTTGCTTTTCATTCATGCCTTGGCTTTTAGGCTTGTGCTTTCACTTTGATGCTTAGGGTAGTAAGGGTGTACACTTGCAATAAGTGGAAGTCGATGTGGTCATCAACTATGGTAAGGCTGAGGTGAGCCCAGTTGGGGACTTGGGGTGGTTTTATGTGGGGTTTCTTTGTCAAGCGACTTTGTGAAGAGCCTCCTCAAGGTCATGCACTATGTGGATAAATTTAACGAGCACTCAATATGACTACAACTCCATTGAGATAAGTCCATTGATGTTTCTCATGGATGATATTGTCATTTGAGTTCTCTCAAGAGGTCTTGAGCTAGGTGGTGTAGACTGGAGCCTAGTGGCTCAAGGTAAGTGGGCTGGTTGAGAGGTAGTTTTGTACCAACTATGATTAGCATGTTTTGTTTTAACTTTGGAGTTTACTATCAAGCTTGAAGAATGCCAAATCGTAAAGGGATGCAAGTTGGAGAGGGTGGCCCTTACATTGATGAATTACAACATGGCCTATGGAAAAGATAACATGCTTGACCTACTGTTTAGTGTGTAGTTGAAAAAGGAAATTTGGTGGCTAGTAGCAGTTGAAGTGCCAAGGGGAGATCCATAATATTCTCTCTTAGATCTCCTGATATACTCCATATCTAGATATAATTTGGTGGCTAGTAGCAGTTGAAGTGCCAAGGGGAGATCCATAATATTCTCTCTTAGATCTTCTGGTATACTCCATATCCAGATATAATTTCCAAGCAAACAAGTAGCGAGAAGCTCTACATTGAAGGAGTCAAATAATTCAACATTAATTGGCACTTAGGTGGTGATCTCAAGACTCTAAAGTGTGTGTTCAATTGTGACACTAAGGCATCAACATCATTGCCTTGTCCATTTTGCTAAAAATAATCAATTCTTTTGTGGCCATAGATAAAGTTGCATGGAAGGGAGGAACACTGGCTCCTACAATAGAAAGACACCACCAAATAGGTAATATCTTGACAAGAATTGGAAAGCCATATTTCCAATTAACATTGAGAATGTCCATTTTTGCACTTTGCATTTCCTCATGCACATATTTGATAAGTTATTGAAGTTACGTTTATCAATTATATGTATACATTTAGTCTCTCTCCAGACATGAAGCAGCTATTGAGGAAGTTGAGGGGCTATTAAATTCATTACGTGTACATGGAGGCAATGTAATTATTAAAAAGAACCACAAAACATCAGCCCTAACTTATGACGTAGCACAAAAAATATCAATGAGACGAGTGTAATGAAGGTGAAGAGATTCCTAAGCAACATGGCTAGCAAGCCATCAGTGGGAGTTGTGAAAATATTTATGCAAACATGATATAGATTTGGAAAGAGACCCTAGTCATAAGAATGACTAGTTGACATTCTTTTGATAAGCTAGTGTGTATAATGCTAAAACCATCAACAAATTGTTCCACTCAAGTTGAATTTCATACAATGGTTAATGATTTTACAAAGCTAGTTGTTAATGCATGGGGAGAAACCAACATCACCCACTATATGGTACACCTTCAACTCTACTACTTGAATGTTCTTTAATATTTGGATACGTTGATGCTCCAAATCTAATATCAATGCTCTATACCTTTGTAGCACATATTATATCCTCGTAGATTATATTTTTTGGAGAAATATGGGTCTTTGGAAATGTGGAGTAGCCAAGGCATGGAAAAGTCTCATTACTGGGCTTGTGGTGCATATTTCAAGAACACTTGTCATGGAGGTGGTCACATCAAGAAAAGCTACCTTGTAGAAATGTTTGATTGGTTTTATAGATGCACCTTTAGTCACTCCTTCACATTGAAGATTGTTAAGGCTACTACATTGGCTAAATCTCTCAAGCAACAAGACCACACGTGTAATAAAAAAAATGCAACAAAACACATCTGCAATGAATACACATGTAGCGTGGTGCATGATAAGGTGAAGGAAAGGGTTAAAATGGGCACGTATGTAAAACTTCATGTGGGCTTAAAACCTAATACTAGGTTTCATATAAATTGACCTCTTTTAATTCATTTCCTATTTCACACTTCTATTGTTGCCTTCTCTTCTAATCCACCTCATGGCCCACACAAAGCAAACTATGCGATGACATCCACTACGAGGCCAAGGCCAAGGACAAGTTTTCACTTCCTCACCATGGTAAGGCAAAGAGATTTCCAATTTCCTTATGAGATGACTCCAATAACAGCACCAATCTCATTGTCTTCATGTCCTTTCCCCCTTGTCCCCCCTCCCCCCCATCTATCCAAAGGCTCAAAGAACCTCCAACAATCATCCTTGGAGAGTTTGAAACGAGCTCCTGAGCAAGAAGACTCTTCCAAAGAGAAAAAAGCAAGTAAGGATGTGGAAGCTAACAACAAAAAGTGGAAAAATAATGAGAGTGATGCCTCTATGAAGTAGGAAGGTGAAAACAATGCTAACAAGGGCAACACTGGAGACAACATCAATAGGCTTTAAGATAGGACAAAATGGTTAGAGAGGCTAGTGGAGATACAATCGAGGGGCACTCATTATGTGTAAGGGCCCCATCCAATGCCCTAAGCTAACCCACATATGGGTTCAAATCCCAAGCCCAACAAGCACAAGGACGGCAAACACGGCAAGGTCTAGCCAAACAAGTCCTAGGGCAAAGGCTAAAGTGAAGGAAAAACTATCAACTAATAGCTCTTAGGGATATCTGCAAGTACTAAAAGAGCATGGAACTGTTGATCAAGAAAAAACCCTTTGCATGCTTAGTGAAGGAAATCCTTCACTCTTATGGATATCGATTCCACATGCAAGGGATTGCAGTGAAGGCTACCCAGGAAGCTGTAGAAGTGTACTTTGTCACCCTTTTTTAGGGTGCATATCTGCATAGGGTTCATGCCAAGTGGGTGACCATGATGTAGAGAGAGATGCAGTTAACTAAATGAATAAAAGCAGAGAGAGATTAGAGCTGCCAAGGGCCTAGAGTTTTTGTAATACACTGTAATGCAATGTGCTTTGTGAACTTTGACATGTAAGGAAAAACCTTCACTTTTTATTGCGCCCTAATGTCTCATATTGTGTTTGTGTATGAGGGTGCAATGATTAAATTTGCAATGTCAATTGAAAACTTGACGATTAAGTAGAACAACCAATTGATTATTGACCTTAACCTTTCTGCTTTACCAAAATGACAAGTTAGCATGCATCATACAAGCGATGAAGTACATGAAAATTTTAAAAATTTAACGATTAAAAATTTGTGGTTTGATAGGCTAGTGTGCTTAGCTTCGGCTCAAAAATTCCAAAAATGCCATAAAAAAGGTAATCTAAGTAGTGCAGGATGCCCTGGACGCTATGGCACATGAATGGGCAAGTGAAAAAAATATTTTACCAACACATTTTTGACGCTATGGGCATGAATGAACATGATGACAAATTTTTGACCAACAAAATTTTAATTGTATTTTTACATATGTTGTACTCTGAAAATATTAACAACGGTATCATGTAATGTTGGTTTGTAAAACACTTCAATCTTATCTCAATTGAATGCTAAAAAATAGACAATATGCTCGAGAGATAGATTGTAAAAAATACATAATTGTATTATAGTGCAAAGTACAAAGGGCCTTTTCTTTACAGGGCTATGCTTAGAATCTTAAAGCTCAATACAAGTTTTAGGCCGTCTTTAGGTTGCGCTTGATTTTCTCATGGGCCTACTTCCATCTCTTCGTGGCCTTTGCCAAAAACTCTACCTTGACGTTCTCTTGCATGGTAGCCTCTGGCTGGCTCCTCTAGCTTTGCCAATCCTTATGGCCTATAGTATCCTTCTGCATAGGTGTGTACCAAAAATGTGCTTCACCAACTCCTTTTTAACAAGAATAATCATGTGCGCATTTAAGGTGATGGTGGATGCACACAACACTTTTGACAAGGCCTTCAAGATAGAGAGCTAAGCCCATTTGTTTGGAGGGCGAAGGTGGCATGGACAATGGCTATGTCACCAATGGTACCAACCGATATAGTGCCCTATGGAGGCATCCTTTCCGAATGCTCCTAGCTCTTCTATCGACTTGCAAAATCATCGATGTCAAGCACGGCCTACATTGATATAAAGTTAGCTCAAAATAGTATACATAGTATAATAAAGTGTCTAGACAAACTATGGATATAATTACTTTATGCTCGACATAAGTGGCAACCTCTAAGGGTTTAAGTCTACACTTGACTTGGACTCATTGATTGGGGGGACTTGCTTCTCTTCTAAGGGGCACCTATCTTGCCACCAAGTTGGCCTACACTACCTCAAACTATTAGGTTCCAACCATGGCATGCTTTGCCAAGTCCACGGTATCTCCAAGTCTGATGAGTGCATTATCTATGTCTTCTAGCTCAAACTATTAGGTGCCAACCGTGGCATGCTTTGCCAAATCCACGATATCTCCAAGTCCAATGAGGACATTATCTATGTCTTCTAGCTTTGAGTTGCTATACTCCATAGATAGATCATCAGACACAAGGGGAAAGTTATTGGTGATTGCCAACATTGACAACACCTCATCCTCCCTCACTCCAAAAAATTTCTCCACATCATGGAGAAACATGAATTCTTTGTTATCAATTAAGACTTTTCTCATGCTATCTATGCAAAAGTCTACATTGACAGCGATAGAGGGTGCAACCTCCTATTCACTTTAACCACCTTCTAAGGTGCCATCCGCAACAATTATAGCTCTATCTACCATAAGCTCTAGAGATTTTACCTCTTCTGCAGCCTCTACTTTCTCTCTAGTATTATGCATTGGTAAAGGCTTTGGATTAGGGACATCCTTTAGTAAGCCTCCCACATGCTCTTCAACATCCACTATGACTGCATGGGGATCCTCACCTTCATTGAGTAACAAAATGAAAGTGGTAGTCCATGAGAGATAGTCAGTGCCATGCTAATCAAAGCCATATTCCCTTGTCTACCAAGGAGTGGGGTGCTTGAAGTAGGTAATGTGAGATTTGCATAGAAATGACCTAGTCATTTTCAAAATTCCTTCGTGCCATTGATGTACTTTAGGAGATTGCATGGCACACATTCATCATTGGAATACTAGAAATCGACAATATATTCTCATAAGTATGTATTCATGTACTCGATAGGGTATTGCAGCTTAGACCATGCCACAATATCATATCATAGTACTTGATATTGGAATAAAAGATCTTGTAAAGATTTGACCTCCTGACTAATTCTATGTCCTAAAGGAATTGCATGAAGATATTAAGATTGTGATCTATGGTGGAAGAAGGGGTGAAGGAGACAAGTGCAAGGGTGCTTGGGAGAGAGGAAGTATTTGGAGAGTTAGAAAATGAAAATGAGACCAAGTGGATGGTTTTTATAGGCCATGGACTAAAAGTTTTAGTTTTTAAAAATCCATTAAATTTTTTGAATAGAGTTTTGAAAAGATTTTTAAAAAATCACAAAACAATTAAAAATATAGAATGTTAGAGAATCTAATATACATATATATAAAGAATTAAAAAATAAAATCCCATGATCTATTCATTGTTAATTTTTTATACATCATTTTGTACACAAATTCTGACTTGTTACAAAGTACTCAATAACATATAATTTTTCTCCATTATTTTTTCCATCTGAAAGAAAAAAAACCAAAAAAGATTTGAAATACTATGTTCCAACCAAAACAAAAAAATTCTAATATTAAACAAGCTTACATTTCTACCACCAATATAGAAGTTGAAGCTCTCCATATGAACGCTAGACGACAAGAGGCAAAGGGGTGGAGTAGGAAGAGAGAGCAGTGTGCTCTCATCTTCTTCCATTATTCATCACTAGTAACACACAATGCTTAGTCTATAATAGTGTAATGAGATAGGTCTAATCGTTGACCATAGTTAACTAGCTAGAGTTAATCTACATGACTTATTTAAGAAGTTTCCCATGGCTAGTGATAGCTATCCTACAACTGTCAATGTTGGATAAGATGAGCTTGAATTTTAACACTCCCAAGCTCAAGAAAGACATTGTACCCCAAGTAGCTCTCTAAGTGATTGAAGTAAAGATATCAGGTACTTGGTCTTTGGTTTTGACATGCAAGAGATCTATCTACCCTGCAACAACAAGTACTGACTCTCATATGAAGTGATAATGTACCTCTATGTGTTTAGTTTTGGCATGATACACAAGATTTGTAATAAAGAAATACACTGATCATATTGTCACAATATAATGTGACTGGAGAATCTACCTACACACCCAAATTTGTCAATAACGCAATCTCCCATGCTACTAATGCAACGCCTCTATATTCTACCTCAGTACTAGAGAGTGCAATTGTCAGTTGCTTCTTGCTACTTGAGCTAATCATTCCACTACCAAGGCTGAATGCATATCCACTTGTAGACCATCTATCATATGGACAACCTATCTAGTCTACATTAGTATATCCCATGAGTTTCAAGTGTTTACCACTCTTATAGAAGAGTCCATAGTCTATTGTAGCCTCAACATAATGCATAATTCTCCTCACTACATCCAAGTAGGGTCTTGTAGGCTTTTGCATGAACTAACTAATAAGTTCACCCGAGTAACTGAGATCAGGCCTAGTGATGGTAAGGTAGATGAGACTTCCCACCATCTTTTCCTACCATCTTCCTATACATAGTAATATCTAAAATTTAAGTCCTAGTATTCACATCCACCTTAGTATTTTGATCCAATGGAGTATCCAAGGGTTTCAATTTTTCATCCCATATTTCTTTAGCATCTCTAGTGCATAATATCTTTGCATCAGCCAAAGTCCATTAGTTGAATTTACAACCTCAATGCATAGAAAGAACTTCAATTCTCCCAAATCCTTCATATCAAATTCAGTTTTCAGCATGGTCATAATAACATGTATCTCAATACCATCATCTCCTATAATGATCAAGTCATCTATATAGATGACTAGTACCACAAATCTTACATTTTTTTTCTTTGTAAAGAGGCTATGATCAGCCTTGCCAACTGCAAATCCAAGACTCTGCAAGTAATTATTAATCCATGCTTGTCAGGGTCTTGGAGTTGTTTCAACACATAGAGTACTTTTTTCAGCTTACAAACATAATTTGAATATTGAGGGTGCACATACCCTTTTGAAAGATCCTCCTTAAGCACCTCTTCTGCTAAGTCTTCATTCAAAGATACATTCTTAACATCCATTTGTTATCATTTCCAGCCCTTTGTTGTAGCCAATGTAATCATTGTCTTGATAGTTTCCATTTTGGCATCAAGACTGAATGTCTCTTCATAATCCAAACCATACTATTGTGCATAGTCTTTTGCCACTAAACTAGCTTTATACCTTTCAATGCTGGCATCAAACTTGCACTTAACTTTGTAAACCCATTTACACCCAATTGACTTCCTACCATCAAGCAATGCAACCGATTTCCAAGTCTTTCATTTCTTCATCCATTTCTTTACACCAATTCTTATCCATGACAACTTTGCTAAATGTAGTAAGCTCTTTGTATTCCATGACCTTTGTCATATATACATGATGGTTTGCTGAAAAACCATTGTAAGTAAGCTTGTAAATTGCCTCTGTGATTGTGTCACTTGTGATGGACTACTTGATTCTCCTCTTTCATGAGGTGGTACATATCTAGTCTACCTAAATCTAAGAGTATGAATAGATGGAAGTTCAAGTTCACTATCCAAGCTCTTAGTCAAATCATATCCGAAGTCAAAATCCCAAGAACATCATCAATAAATTTCTCTTTTCCTTTGCCTTTTGCTTTATTTCTCCCCCTCATTGATATAGCACTATTAGTGGATGGTGATGCATGATTGCGTAGCTTGCCAATTCAAGGAGAAACACTCAAAGATACATCACTTGTAGGCCCAGACATAGTAGTACTATACAACAAAATATCAATAGATACATGATTTGGAGGTACATCATGTGGAATAACAATAGATGAACCATACCAAGATACCAACTCATCAAAGATAACATCTCTACTAATTAATATTTTTCGTATAGATGAATCAAAACATTTATATGATTTCTGCTCGTGAACATAGCCAATGAATACACACTTTTATGCTTTATGATATCCAACTTCCTTCCCTTCTCATCTAGAATGTGTACATATACAATGTAGCCAAAAACTTGCAAATGACTGATGTCAAGCTTATGTCCATACAACTTTTGATATGGTGTCATGTCATGAATCCTTGCTATAGGAGTACAAGTCATCACATACATATGTAGAGGCGAGCTCATGCTCAATGCTCGATTCCTAAGGCCCACGGAGTGCTTATTGTTCAAGTGTTTCAAGCAAACACCTATGGCTATCTCTTACCTAGCTGACACACCCTTGATCCTACCTGGGTGTAGTGAGCTTACCTTGATGTCCAAACGAGTTGCCTCCTCCATCAAGCACGCCAGTAGCTCCACAATTTGTGATGTGAGCTCAAGCAACCTCAAACCTCCACCTTCAAGCTCCATTCTCCATAGCTGCGCATGAGAAGAGAAGAGAAGAGAAGAGAAGAGAAGAGAAGAGACGATGGAGAGCTTCTTCTCCATGATCCCTCACCCTCACCCACTCACTCCCTCACACTGTCACACTCCCTCTCTCAAGCATACATAAGCAAGAAAGGAGAGACGAAGAGATGAGTCCACTTTGCCACACACCAAAGAATGAGCTCCTCATTCACTTTTCAAATTTATATACAAAACCCTAAATCACTTTTGGGCGGTCATCCCCTTATCCCCTTTTTTATATGGCCGGCTATAGCCTAGGCCCTTTTTCCTGTTGTTCTCCTATCTTCCTAGCTTTCTTCCTATTGCCCATCTACCTTTACAATTTGCATAAGAGGGAGCCTGGCACTCTTTTACAAAAATTTTTAGGGGCGCCTTGCATTTAAAAGTGTGCTTTTGCCTTTGCCTTAGCTTTTGAGGCTGCCCTTGTGCTTTCGGCCATTTTTCTTCCTGCTTCTTCCATTGTGTTTGATTTCCTTCTCGACCGCCTTTTTTACGTCCTGACTTGCGTTTTTTCACTTTTTCTTATTTTTCTTGTATTGCGGTTAACATTACCCCCTCCTAGCCTAGTTCTAGTCCCATGGCACTAATGGGTAGTAATTGGAAGGTGGGATGGGTGTAGCTAGATGGATTTTTTGAGTTTGTATACAAGCCCTTGCGAGGGATGGTGCTGGATGGATCGGTCCTTGAAATTAAAGATATAGTTGGGGCAACCTCCTTGACACTGACCTTGAGTGGATCTAGCCCTTGAAATTGAAGATCGTGTTGGATGGATCCTTCTTGGAGAATAGCGAATGGTTTGCTCCATTTTTGAAATTGACCATGGTGTCAAACTGATGCCTCCTCTTTCCTTTTGAGGTTGCTATGTCATGAGCTTAACATGGCTTCTCTTTATTCCCTTCAAGTTGCCTTATCCCTTCACCTATGTCCGTGCAAACATTACTACTTAAATGGGAAGAAACCTAGCACTTCTTATGAAATGAATTGCATTGCGCCTCGTGCTTTCCTTGCGAGAGCCTTGCTAGAATATTTGGTGCTTTCCTTCATCCTTGAGAGAGCATCCTTCATCCTTGACAGGACCTCCCTCATCCTTGAGAGGACCTCACCAAAGTAATCGGAGCTCCCCCACTTATTTCTAAGGTTGCCATCTCTTGTACTGTTCCTAATGAGCTTCTTCATTCACTTTTTGACTTGGGCTTCGTTTCTGTTGAAGGTTCGAAGGAATTCGGTGCACTTCTCATAGTCAATGGCTTGGACCACCTTCTCCACGTACTTCTACAGCTTGCACTACATCACCAATTGCGTGATGACTGGCTCCTCCATGACTAGGTCTTCTAAATTCAGGATATGCATGAATTTGAATTGATTGCAAGCCCTCGTTACCAACGAGAGGCCGTACTTCACCTGCTTCTCCTCCGAGAATGGAAGTTTTCTGCTTTTCTCTTGACCTGCCATTGAGGGCACCTGCCATGATGCCATAGTTCACCATTAGTGCCCTTAAGGTAACTTCTTGCTAAAAGGTAAGTAGGAATTGACTATGCTTTCTTAGGAAGAATAACATGCTAAAATACAAAAAGAGCATTTTTCCTTCAAGCACTCCATTCATTCCAAAAATTTTATGACTTGTTTCTCAGTCATGAGTTGATTTTTATTCGTTCTCTTCAGCCCTTGGACATTGATGGATGTTTTATCCGTGCATTTCATTCACCTTACCTGTTTACATGTTTGATTTCTCCATACCCCAGAATGCTTCCTAGAATTAAGGTTTGAGAGGTCAAGGGCATTTAGCGCTGGCTTGTGGTGTTTTACTTTTGCATGAGCTAATCATAAAACTTTGGATTATATTCTAGATTGGCATAGCAGTTCATGGAGCGGACATCCGATGCCAAGGATGGATCAAGTAGGCCTAGGTCCAAACACTCATAGCTCTTATCGAGTAGGGTGAACATGGCATCCAAGCGCTTGTGATGCAAGTGATCAGGTTGTCTCCTATGTTATCAACTAGGTCTTTAGCCAATGTGAGGATTGATCGTCATTTGTAGGATAGCTTAAGACCTGTTGATGGGTAAGGTTTTGACTGATCTAGATAATTTGGTAGCTGAGAGTTGCGGTTTTGGTTGCTCCTGAGAGTGTGGTTGAGATTCTTGTTTGATGAGCTTGATTAGAGTCGGGGGTGCCACGCTACTAGACACTAGTGAGGACTTAGGGGCACTATTAGGATAGGGCAAAGTGTGAGTAGCAAGGTTTGGTTTTGGTCAATAGACTTGTTTAGTCTCTACAAGCTTCTACGTTTGAGGCTCTATGTCTTTCACAATCTAAGTTGTTTGTGGAATTAGTGCCTTTTTTATCACATGGCTTGGTGTGGGTAAGTTTAGGGGCGTTGTTGGAGTAGTATCCTTGGCTATCTTGGCATAAGGTACCCAAATCCAAGTGTTACCATTGTAGTAGCATTGTGCTTGCAATAAGGTATTGGGAACTCATCACGGCTTGATTGTTTGTCGATGCCTGTAGTTTCTTCTAGGCCTCGTAGGTTTCGAGGGGGGTTTCCTAGCCTTGTGGGTTCATATTTGGGTGCTCCTAGGCAGCAGTTGTGGATGTTTTGGCACCCATTTGAACTAGTATTTGAGGCTTTTAGCTTTGTGGTGGTATTTTTGTTGGTGCTAAGGTTTGGTGGTTGGTGATGAATCACAACCCCCCTCCTTAGGCTCGATGGTGGGTTTCTCTACTGGTGGCTTTGTGGACTATGATGGAGTCGTGCAACCCTTGCTGAAAGTTGTAACTAGCCAAACATTGCCAATGGCAAGGTGAATGCGCTACGAGTAATAGTCGACATTGCACTATGCTTGTTTCTTGAATGTATGTCCTAGCAATTATTCCTTATACTAGTGATCTTAGTGTTCAGCATCACATAGAAGGTCACATGTAGGCTTTCAATCTTGATAGAGATCGTTATTCTGCACTTCCCGAGCAGTGAATAGGAGTGTCCTCCAAATGGATTGAGTTTGGTGTTGGTGGGTTGCAGTTTTTGTTGACCAGAGTGATTGAGGGGCCAGTGATCGTGTGTAAGCATGTTAAAGTCAGATCCCTTGTCAATGAGTGTGTCAAAGACGTGTGTCTTGTGGGTAGTCACTCGCACCTTGATAGGGTTGGATTGTCTATGAGAGATCCTTGCCATCATGTAGATTGGTGCTAGGGCATGTCATTAGGTTCATCAATTACCTTTGTGACTTGCCTGTACTTCTCACCATTCAAGAATGGCAAATCGATCATGGTAAGCACGTGCATCCAATCTCGCTCATCTTTGGGATAGGGGATATATTTGGTCAGTGGCCCGTAAGATTTTCAAATTTGCACATCACCTTTCAGCATGGTAGAGATGGCATCCAAGTCGACTGGTGTGGTCTTCCATGTATCCATCTCTACTTTTATTGACTTTGTTTGATTGCCTAAGAAGATCAAACCGTTACCCCAATCTTCTATGACCCGTGAATTGCGCATCTAGGGCCGTCCTAATAGGATGTCATAGTCCACTCCCTTTGTGAGTATGAAGTCAACAGAGAATTGGATCCCTACAATCTTCAATGGCCAACTCTTTAACACTCCAAATGGCTGCACTTTCATTCCATTGGCTAGGGTGACATTGAACCTAACATTCTCAACAGGCAGGTTACCCTAGTCTTGGAGAAATGTGTGGCTCAACACACTAACTCCTGCTCATGTGTCTACAATTCTCTTTCTCTCGTGGTGTCTCCTAGAGCTAGGATTGATAAGACAACATGTATTTTGGTGCCTTCCCAAAAAGCATTGATATGCAAGTACTTGGGCACAAAGTGCAGTGTCAGACTAGGTATCTGAGTTATTGCATCATGATCATGTAGATCAACTACCCTTTGCTCCATTGGTCCTTCAACCCACTACTTCAGTTCTTGCCATAGTGTCGGATGTTTCCTAAGCAAGTCTCATAGGCTTAGAGTCAATGGGGTGGTCACTAGCGTGGTGAGGAGGTCATTAGCTACTTGCCTCTCTCCTAATTGTGCATTTCTTGGCCAATGGCCTCAACTGGTTTGCTGGCATATAACATGTAGGCTCTGTTTAAGCAACATTGCTTGTGACATGGCCGTGTCCATTGACTTAGGTCGTGGAGGCGAGGCTGGCATGCTTATGCTTGAGAGATCATTGATCTCATCTTCCAATATGGGATCAACATTCTTCAGGTGCTTTTGGGATTCTTTTACCCACTCCTTGACCTTTTTGATGGCTTTGAGCTGGGGCTTTAGGTTGGGGTACTCCCCGACCTTTGCACTTCCCTTCTTAGCTGTCTTTGGAGTTGATGTTTTTGCTTTTGCATTCGTCACCTTTTTTTCAGCAGGTAGCATTGTGGCACTCTTGGTTTTTAGCGTGACCTTTGTGTAAGATTTCTTTCTCGTTCGTCTACAGCTCTTCTTTCTGATTGAGGTTGCATCTAAGTTGCTGGGTCCGGGTAGTGATATGCCTGCCTGCTTTTTTGCGGGTAGATCATGACATGCAACGGGATGGGTGTGTCCTCTCCATTAAATGTCTCAACTCCAAACAGCCCCAATGGTACATAAGCCCTTATTGCTTGCCTCTTTGATTTGCTTACTTATTCTAACATTCCTTAGCATTATGCCCATACTTCCCACAATAGTGGCAATCCTTATCGTGATTTGCATTCTCATGCGCATTCTAAGATTGCCATGAATATATGCCTCTAGAGTTGGATCTCCCCCTTGCTCGGAAATATCCACCTCCTTTAGCATTTTGCACATTGATTATTCATATTCTAAGACACATTCTAATTAGTCCCTCAACCACAAGAGGATCCTCTACCATGGCTGTCACGGCCTCTTTGATTCAAGTAAAAAAATTGTATCTCTATCTTTTGAGCTACTTGAGCACTAGCTAATCCAAGCTTAACCTCTTCATGGACAAGCAAAGAGATCAGCCCATTAAAATCAAGCATTTCTGATTACATTGATATAGATTTATCAAATGACTTATACTTAGGTCCAAGACCATTCATGGTCACTACAACTAAGTCTTCATATTTTATTTTAGCTCCAATATATGCTAACTGATGAGCAATGGTCTTTATCTTTGTTACATAGTCATGTATAGACTGTGCTATCCTATCCATGGTGTTAAACTTTTGTTTCAGCTAGATTTTTTGTGTACTACTAGTGGTGCCATAATACTGCAATAAGATTTCCCATGCATCTTTTGATGAACTACAATTCATGATCTACATGACCATTGCATTTGAAATACATAGTGAGAGCCAATGTAGGAATTGCTAGGCTCATTCAAGCCAAGTACGATGTGCTCCTGCTAATCAATAGTTGGATTCTTTTCTAGAAGCTTGGGTTCAACTTCAACACCTGTAACGAGATCCCAATATCCTTTTCCAATAAAAAAATTATCCACGAGAAATTTTCATATTGAATAATTATTGTTATCCATCTTTTCACCCATTATCTGTGTGATATTGTCTATCTTATTAGCATTTGCCATGTTTGTGGCTCTATGTCTTTACTGCAATATTCAAGCTATCAATGTCTGACTTCTTGCAGAACAAGATGTCTTTTCACTCATAAAATGCTCTATGTCTTTACTACAATATTCAAGCTATCAATGCCCGACTCCTTGCAGAACGAGATGTCTTTTCACTGATAAAATGCATGCATAACATTCAAGCAACACATGTACATTTGTAGGCACTCATTATTCATGAATGTATCATAAATCAGTTCTTTAGTTATCAAATAGCATAGGTATGCCACTTCTCAAACATGATAGTTTCAATCCTAGAGTAAATGATAGTAAAAACTCTATAATGCCTAAGGTATTTTAGCTCAATAACATGCCAAGACATCTCCAAACATCTACCATAACATCTGTAAGTAGTAGCATATCATGTAGATATCATTAACTACTTAAACCTTATGCATATATATGAAGAAGAACCTTCCAATAACTAATGACAAACAAGTCGTTTGAAGCAACTAGTAGTAAAAAAATCCAAGACTAAAGTATTCTCAGCTTAGAACTAGCTCAAAACATCTTGGGAAAGTGCCATGACCACTGGGAGTAGATACTCAGTCTTTTGACAACCATTGATAGCATGTGGGCATGGAGTGAAGTCTTTACATAAGCTATACCAGCCAACAAACCTATTTAATCATAGCAATGAATAAGTCCAAACACTAAGTATTCTATGCTCATAATAGCCCATTAACCATCTCACAATCATGTGGCAACATCCAAGCATAAATAGGTATCAATACAAGCTTTAGTGAGCTCCAAACATCACATACAAGTTGCCTCAAACTTTATGAGAACACTTAGTCTATTACATACATTCAGTGATTGAGCTTCAACCCCTTCTAACCATGCCCAAGTGTATGAGAATGATGCTATGCTCTTTGCCAGGCATCCATTGATGTTTGAGTATGCCAATGCCAATCATTTGATGGTGGCTAAAAGCTTCTACTAGTTGTAGATAGATACATATGCAATTTTTATAGGTCATGCTAACTTCAAATGGTTGTTATTTAGCTACTATTACTAATGTATATGGTAAGCACTACTAAGTGCTAAATAGGCTCCAACACAAATAGGAAATATACCCACAAATACTAAAGCTTAATACACTTGCTTTATTAGCATGGTGTTGCCTCCAACTAACAAGAGATTCCAAACACAACTCTACTCAGAACACTTTGTTATGCTAATGTAACTTATGATCATAATGAGCCCTTCACAAAGCTCCACTAGACACCAATAATTCCACACTTGAATGCCTCAATAGGCCCTAAGCAAGCCACACAACAAATGTATATCTTTCCAACTGATGCAAATGGCAATCTTGAAATGAATGATGCTGGTCAAGTCCACATAAAGCATTACATCCCTGCTCATTTTGTGACACCGAGCTCTTCAACTGTGATACCATGTTAGAATAAAAGAGAGAAACAAAGGCAAGGGGTGGAGCAAGAACACAGAGCAATGTGCTCTCACCTTCTTCCATTATTCATCATCAATAACACACAACACTTAGTCTACAATAGTGTCATGAGGTATGTCTAACTACTAACCATAGTTAACTAACTAAAGTTAACCCACTTGACTTATTTAAGAAGTCACACATGGCTAGTGACAACTAGCCTATAGTTGTCAATGTCGGGATATGATGAGCTTGACTCTTAACATTCCCATCAAGACAAGATGCTACTACAAATTTTGGAGGCTCTAGCAATCACTCACTATGATTGACTCAATCATTCCACTTGGCATATGAATTCGAATATCAAATGCTTGTCCCATGTATTCATTAGATTCCAAGGGAATCCATTGACCTGATTTCTTCATCCAACATTGGTAATAGAAGTGCATGTACAATGATGAATGTGCAAACAATTAACAAAAGGTAACACTAGAGACCACTGCTCTATGTGAAAAGATGTCACCTTCGTGCACCCCCATCCACCTCATTCCATCCTTCATCAAAATTGGAATTAAGAAAGTCCTCACTTATGTCCTTACAAATGAACATGGAGGGACATTGATGTGCATTAGTGCTTTTTGAATATATATACAAAAATATGAATTGGTATAAACTATGAAAGACCTATTGATCTTGAAGCTCTCTCGAATCTCAACTAGCTATGGATTCTACAAATCTATTTAAATGGCTTCGCTTCTTGCCTCGGAAGTGGACTAGCACTTTAAAAAAAAAGTTAATGTCTCGTCCCATGTACCAGTGCTACTAGAAAAGTTGAAATACATGTACAATCTTCATTTTTAATGTCTTTAGCATCCACTCATCTAAAATGGGCCATCCCAAAGAATTGAGAGATGAACAAGGAAGTAATTCAAGAGAACCATATGAATCAATTAATGTAGGCACTATATATATTAAGTTATAGAAGAAAATCTTACGATGTAAAAGATATTGTGATGACTTTCCAATCATCATTGCTCACCCATAATTGCATGTAGAGCTTTGTATGTCCTAGACAAGCTTCCCAAAGGTTGATCCTCAACAAGATTCAAAGGGAAAATGTCTCATAAGAGAGAAGAAGTAAACACCTTTAAAACATATGAGAAGTTAAGAACATAAAAGTTGTGGCTTAAAATTCAAGGAAAAAAAATATCGAGTAGTCCTAAGAGGTAGCTTTAAGTCCTTCATACCATACACATGTTGAACTAATGCAACAAGACCACCATCTCGAGCCTTCCAAAACCCAAGCACTCTTCCCTTCCAATGATTACCATGGAAGAAAGAAAATTACCATGGAAGAAAGAGAAGAAGTTGGGTGCTGGGTGGCTATAGCTGGGAGAATATAGGGGCTGTGTGGCTACGGCTATGTTCAGAAGAAAGAGAAAGGCTAGGTGCTATGTGGCTATGGCTATGTGAGGATAGAAAGATGAGAAGATTTGTGGAATGGAGGTAAAAGAATGACCATGGAAGAAAGAGAGAAGTTGGGTGCTATGTGGCTCTGGTTGAGAGAAGTTAGGGGCTATGTGGCTATGGCTAAGAGAAGTTAAGAGCATAGAAAACTAAGAAGATTTGTGGAATGGAGGTAAGGGAATGACCAAACTAAAAGCACGTCTTGTAGAAAGATGCCAAAAAAGCATTTTTGACTATACATCTTATAAGAAGAGGGTTTTTTAAAGGGGGAGGGGGGGAAAGCCATTTTTGGAGGGAGGATTTTAAAAAATTGGGTCACCTTTTTGGATGCTTAGTGGGACCCACCTAACACGGGGTGGTAAAAGTAGGGGGAGGGGGCAGGAGGGTGAAAAGGGGACATAGGGGGACAAGCCTATAAGTGGCAAAACAAGGGAAAAAAGGGAGTAGATAAAATGTGCACACCACTCCTCTCCCATTGGTCCACCTCAAATCTCTTATCATCAGGAGAGACATTAACTCTTATAAGTCCTTATTTTTTCCTAGAAGGATTCAAATCCTAAAACAACTCCAGCTCTACTTCTAAAGTTTTTTTAGTATACTATTATATCCTTTCCTTGCCTTGAGAAAAAGCAATTATGAGTTTGGAGGGTGTTTAGATGCTTATAATCAAATTGCATCCCAAAATACTATTGTCAATAGGCCCAAAGACACATAGAGAGAATGCTTGTGCACCTACCATCAACAAGCCCATCACTAAAGCCGAGGAGCATCCCAAGGCTAATGCATAACCCAAGGGTCATGGAACCCACGTAATTGGAGATATAGTGGTTGGATGCCAACCTAAAGTCACAATGGTTACATGCAAAGATAAATGGCCACACATGGATAATCACGTTTGGACATGTAATAATTTTACATCAAATATTACTTTAAGTTCCTCAATTTTCCTTTTCAAATCATGTAGATAGTCAAACAAATTAACAAGAATATAAAAGTAAAACTCGAGAGTGGTTAGAAAATGCATGTAGATTTGGTATGTTTGGGTCTTAAAATTATACTGGTTGAGAATTGACTTGATAAAAACCTAAGAAAAGTTGAAAATAATTTTAGATGGATATTTTTTAAAGGAATATAAAATGGGATAAAAGCAATGATAGTTCCATGCAAGGCAAGCACATGATCCAGAAAAGGGCCAAGTGATAAGTACCCCCATGATAGAGGATGGCTCTGGAGGCTTAGGGAAGTTTAGTAGGGCTCTAAGCTCATTAATTCCATGTGATTGTGGAAGAAGTGTGATCACCCATGGTAGAAACTTATGAGGTTGGAAGGTCCTGTCCTAGGTAGGATGATTCTTTGCCACTCTTGTGGGAGTAATGGTTATGTGTAGTTAAATTTTTACCACTCTTGTGGGAGTGATGGTTATGTGGTGTAATATAATTTTTTTGAATTAAAAGGAGTTAGTACTTTTCTTTGTCCCACATAATCCACATACTAAGAATATGACATGCATTTCTCAAGTCTTTCATATTAATGGGTTTTATATAACCTTGTCTTCAATGCACCCATATTGATGAGTGACTTTCCACCATCATCCACATAAAGTATCAAGATCATCATGCTTACTATCCATAGCTTTTCATGTCCATAAGCAGTAATCAATCTCATTTCTACTATATCCCTGAGTGCTCATGAAGGCATCAAACTTATGATATCACTCCCTAGGAGCCTAATCTCTTATGGAGCTTGCATACTGACTATTCATTGCCTTCCACAATGAAGCCCTCTAGTTGTTGCATATAAATATCCTCATGTAGGAAATTTGTCTTAACATTATCCCTCTACATAAGTTCCATATCTTTCTTGACAATCATTGCAAATATTGTGTGAAGGTTGTTGCCTTGACTAATGGTGAGAAGATCTCATCAAAGTCTATACCATTCTCTTGCTTGAATACCTTGGCTACTAATTTTGCATTTGTACTTAAACAATGCATTTGATGGAGGAATTTTTAGCTTGTAAACACATTTTCATGGTAATGCATGCTTAGCCTTAGGAAGTATCCAACTCCTAATTAACATCCTTACCAAAGAGTCCATCTTTGACTACATAAACTTCTATCACTTAAGATTTCCATCGCTAGTCATAGCATCAACATAGCATAAAGGCTTTGGTGGTCTAGATACTCTTGTATATAATCTTAACACTACCTCAACTTGAGCCTTTGGCTATCCCAACTATACTCCATACATTTCCTAGCTATCCAAGCCTTACATCATGTGGGTCAAGTCATATATTCTACTCATATGGTGGCTTTTCATTCCCTTGGAATACTACCCTTTGTATCTTAAGTATCTTGATGGACTATTTATGCATCTTATACTCATTGAAGGTAATATCAAGGGTGTCCACTATCTTTTTAGCTTTAGGGTCCCAAAGACAATAATCCATCTTGCATGAATCTCCATATCCAAGAAAAATCCACTTCTTAAAGCTAGTATCAAACTTGTTTTATTTATCCTTAGAGATATGTATAGAAACCTCATAGCCCAAGACCTGCAAGTGATCATAAGAGGGTTTCTTACTAGATCACACCTCTTTTTGGAAAAATTTCATCCACCAAAAACCCTAAGTGAGACAAACATTTGGTAGTATATTTCAAACCCTTTCTTGGATGGTTCTATTCATCTCTTCAATCACCCTATTTTCAGCTAGGTTTTTGGGAGTAGTTAACTCTCTTTTGATGCCACACATATCACAAAGGCTCTAAAATTCACAAGAGGTATCCTCTCCACCATTATCAATCCTTAAGCATTTTCACAACTTTACTAATGAAATTTTTCCATAGGCCAAGAACTTTGGAATGCACCAAAGATATCACTCTTTTTACAAATATCAAATGCCCATACTGTCTTATTAGCACCATCAATGGAAGTAACGAAGTAAGATGTTTCACCCAAAGAAACCATAGGTATAGGACCACATACATCACTATATACCAATTCCAATGATTCGGATCTTCTAGTGTCAATGCCCTTTTATGTGATACTTTAGCATGTTTGCCTTACACACAATGCTCATACATTCCAAGATCGAAAAAGTTGAAAGACAAAAGATACTACAAATGTAAAAGGACTTTCATTCACTAATAAATATATGGCCCAAAAAGGTGATGCCAAAATGAGATATATGACTATTTAGTAACAATTACAATGTGATCTTTTACACTTCAAATAGACAAAGAGTATAAGGTGCTAGAATTTGGCCTTTAGCACAAGGGGCCTTCTACATTTCTTCCAAACATAATCACCAAATACACAAGGTAACCACAATGATCCAACTTTCTAGTACTTATCAAACTTATGCACATTGTTTACAAACGACGAACCATTAGTAGCCAATGACAAGTGCACATCTACCCCTCCAACAATGTTGCAAAATCAAAGTTATTTCCTAAACAAAAACATCGTTTTCTTCTAGAATCATATGTATCAAACCACTCTCAATGGAAAATACAGAATCCAAATTTGATATATGTTGTCACCACTGGTAGAAACCAAGACTGCTTTCCTTAGGTGTAGAGACATATAGCACATCACCATTATCAATGCTTTTGTTGTTGACCTCCTTTATCATTACATTCTATTTTCTCTGTCTTGCCATCATCATTGCTTTCCTTTATTCTTGGATTTTCATGTGAAACACTCCTTGTTGATGTGGCCCTTTTTGTTGCAATAATAGAATTCCACATATCTCCTTATGCAAGACTTTCTCCTTGAGTTCTCCCTATATCATAGAATTTTACCCTTGTATTTGGCCTCCTTGTGATTGTAAGTGCATTGGAGCTCTTAAAACTTGAATTATTCTTCCTGTCCATCTCTTTTGTAAGCAAGATACTTTCCACATTAGCACTAGTCAATCCACTAGTAGTAAGTGCCAAGTTACTAAGATTAGGGTTCAATATCCCAACTTAACTTGATGCATTCCATTAAGTCGATAAGAAAAATGGCAACTTGATACATTGCATAAAGTTGTATTCAATTCTAGAGAAAGTTAGTTGGTTTTGTTATCAAGTAGGTCTATTGTATTGCCTATAACTTGATGCATTGCATAACATTAATCTACTTTCATCTACTAGTACTTTCTACTAGTTGAACATCTAATTAAGAAGCATGCAAAATCCAAACCATTTAACTCCTACTGTTGGTGATAAACGCACATGTACCTAGCCACCCGTGTATTACTATATTAACAATACTCACACACCTATACACTACAGGTAGCAAGTGCTCATCAATATCACTTCATTCATTATTTTTTCAGTGACATTTGAATGAAGGGAAGGTTGATCACACATTGTGACTATTGGAGTTTCCACATCTTTTATATATATATATATATATATATATATCGCTCCTTCCACCATAGCTCTTGCTTCCACTTACATACTTTTACTCCAAGCTCACTCTCTCAAGGTTTCATGGCAGCCATTGTTTCTTCCTCTCGGCTTATGCATTGAGTCTTTCCTTCTTCCAGCTTGTTCCAACTTACTCCATGCTTGTTGAGAAGTTTTCCAAGGCTTAGTGAGCCTTATAAATTTCTTATTGAGCTGAGAAGTAGTCATTTTATCCATTTTTGAGTGGATATAGAGCATGCTATAGAAGTCGTAGACAACTATGGCAGCCTACAACATTGTCATATTTTGGCCATAACTTTTGCATATATTATCAGATTTAGGCATTCTATAGCTAGAAATGAAGAGCACAATGAGATATCCAAAGCTGGGCACTCACAAAGTTGATTCACAGTTTTCTATTCTTTGTTTCACACAAAACAAAACTATTCTGGTTTGGAGAGCAAACAATAAATTCAATGATGCATATGCTTCGAGGATGCTATTTGGTGCCCAGATGGTATGGTTATGATTTTGAATTGATTTGAGTACACATTTGGCTCATTTTTCTTAGAGATTTCATTGCTATAATAATAGGGTTGAATGTCATTTATATGGAAAAAGCATATACCTCTTATCACTTGATACTTTTGGGGTTTTGTATTGATATCTGTGTGTTTGCTTGACACTTGGGGATGCTTTATACATGTCTTAGAATGCTTTTGGGCTTCAATTAAGCTCACATTCACTTAGTTTTGAGTGTCATATCTGTGTTTTTCATAGTGGATAGCAAGTGGTGGTTGTTTGATAAAGATTATGCTCATTATGCTTTGAAGCTACTCGAGTACCACATATTGGATGATTTGACACTTTGGTTGTCATGTATGCCTAAGGATATGTTTATGATCTGACACTTTGGTTGTCATGTATGCCTAAGGATATGTTTATGACACTTTGGTTGTCATGTATGCCTAAGGATATGTACGCTCTATGGATCTTGGATACTCAAATGTCATTCACATGATATTTTGAGCTTTGCTTGCTCATTTGATATTCAACTTTTACTTTAGTGGGATACTCAGCTTTATGCACTAAGCCACATTGGCACTTGGATATATTGTAGAGCATTTGGTTTATGCAGTTGAGCTTGAACTTATTACAGTGAGATAGTGGGACTCATTGTGACATGTATATGCTCTCTTGATATTGATTGGATGCAATTACCCTATCATGGGCTGATTTGATCTCTTGGCTTGGGCATGGTACTTATGTTTATCAAGGTGTCGTCAATGGTATTTATATGCTTTTGGGTTGTGTATTGAACTTTGCTCAGTGGGTTGTGCATCTAGCAATTCTCTTCATTTACCTTTGAGACCTACCTTGTGCATGATATCTATGCTTATTGCATGTATGGTTTTTGATACATTGCACTGGTGATAGTCTTTCATTTTGATTATTCCTAACTTTTTCCTTCTTGGTTGCTCATAGTTGGTTGTTGGTATATTACTATAGCTTGTTATAGTAGCCATCATTTTTGTTCTATGAATTTTATTTGAGGGCAGTCTCCCAAGCTTGATAGTTTTTTGCCTACAAGTTGTGGAAATCTCATTACTTTGGTAGTATTTCCAGTCTCTTGCTTGATTTAGCAGTGGTTTTGGGACTAATTTTTAGGGTATTACAGTAAACCGTCTTGCTCTTCTTTGTACTTGTTTGGTTTCATTATGGCTAGTGATTCTTGCAACAGTGCTATCTTCAATATTGAAAATCTGGATGAGACCAATTACAAGTAGGTTTTAATGCAAAAATTATAGGTTAGATCACTAAAAAATGGGGGTACCAAATCCAAAAACATTGCAAGTGAGGATTGGGATGAACTAGATGAGCTATGCAAGTCCACAATCATTTTATCACTCTCTAAGTAGGTTTACTACAATGTGGTAACTAGAAACTAGACTACATATGAGCTTTGGACACAATTACCTCAAAGCTCCTTCACCAAAATTCCCTTTTTAATACTTACAATTAAAGACCATGGCCCTGAAGAAGAAAGTTACGAAGGTTGCAGAGGCAGGAGTTGCCAATAATGCTGTGAACACAATTTTTACAAAAAAGCAATCTTCACATCCATCTCATCCAACTCAAAATCCAAGGATGTAGTGAGAGTAAACAAAACACGTAGTGTATTCATATTCACCACTGGTGAAAAAACCTCTTGAAAGTCTATGCCTTCCTTCTATGGATATCCCTTCGCAATAAACCGTGCCTTGTACTTGGGCTTTCCATGAATACATTTCACTTTGTTAGCCCATTTATTTGAGATGCACTCATCATGATTACAATGACTTATTTGTCTAGAATTGGACCTTTTTATGCGCATATTAACATTCGTAAGGTGTAAAACTAGATCAATGGGTACTAGGTAAGGGCTTTGTAAAAATGATTCCAACATTTGGGTTGAGTAAATGGTTAGAAGGAAAATATTGTACTCTCTTTCTGATTTGGGAGGGTTTATTATGAAATCCATGGATAGAGAAGACTAGGGTTGTGGTGGAATAGCAAGGGTTGCATGTGGCCATGTGGTTTGTGACGAGATACCTTGGTCCTATTGTTGCAGGTATCACATGATTTTATATATTCCTTAACTTCTTTCCATATATGAGGCCACACAAACTCTCTTGAAATAAGCTCTATGGTTTTATTAACTCCAAAGTGTCCTGGTATCCATCATGGATCTTCAGGTACTATTTTTTAAAATAAAAATAGCTAGCAGGCCTTCATCTCATGAACGGGCAATAAAAGCTTCATTCATAAAATAAGATTTTATTCAATTCCTGCATATAAACTTTTTAAAAGAATTCATAACCACAAATTCCAAGGGATAACTTGGGTTTGTGTACAAGATGAACCTAAGCGAGTACAAGGAAGGTATTGTGTCCCTAAAATATTTAATGTTTTGATTTGTGTTGATCGAACAAAACCTCTGATGGGTAATGACGGACGCTAATCCCCAATATATAAGAGACCTTGAGATGAAATTGCCAAGGGATACTATTCGTAATTAAACTAACCAATATTTTCTTTTATTGCGGGCAAGGACCCACAAAACTCCAAAGGGGTTATCCTCAATAAAATTCTTGTTTAAGATTCAGTCCAATTAGATCTCGAGAAAGGGAAAATCTAAGAAGACTATCGAAAGGTGTTGCCACTTACGCTAATTTTTCCACTTATGCTAAATTTCCTCGATGTTATTATTTTTGGAAAGAAAATATTTATCTTGGAAATAAACTTGTTAAAAAGTTTATGTATAATGCATTCGAAATAAGATGTTTGTGATTGTAAGTTAGGTATTGATCTTTCCTAAAATCATCCGGCTAAAAGATGGATGAATGAGTACAGATCACTGACTGAGGTAGTATTCCGATGAGCATAGAATGCTAAATAACTGAGGCAGTGTCCTTGATGACTCTAGACCTCTCCAAGGCCAACATGAATAAAACCTACTCCAGGGGTTTTTCTTTCATTTTTTGTTTCATGTTAGTGAGTTTAGACCAATCATGATGCGAATGGTCTTGCCGTATAGGGAATTCTAGTCAGCAAGAGGAGGTAAGGATACTAGGGGGCTTTGGTCATGAACTCCTTAGTCTCTTACGAATTGCCAATTATCCTTCGATTTCCAGACTATGTCCTAAAAGTTCCAATACTAGTTAGGAAATAGAACTTGGAGAGAATAATACATTCAAACAATAAAGTATTTGTAAAAAGTCATTTTTTTAAAATGAACTATTAAGAAGGAATTGCTTTACTCTGTTTTTGTGTCGTAAATTAAAGGCGTGCAACGAATTTGTATCAGGAGATAATTCAAAGAAGTTGTTTTAATATGTTGAACCTAAAGTGGTAGGTAATTAGGTAACTAAAAACTACTCTCTCGAGGGAAGTGGGAAGATAGACCCTCGAATCCAAACCTATGGTTGGGTGGTCTCGGTAAGCTAAGAGCTTTCCTAAGAATGAATAAAAATCACATTTTGTTGATAGAACATTAGAGATCAGGAAGCCTAACTCACATCACTTTGGAACCATAGGCAGAAGGGATTAAAGTGCCATACTTCTCCCATTCTCTGGAACCCAGCACAACGTAAGTCCACATCTCTTGATGGACTACTAAGAATGTACTGCTAGCTGGGCATGTTACACTTTTTTATTCTTTCCTTGTATTTAAGTCAATTGATCGTGTTTTGGCTATGATTTTAGTTCCGCATTTATCTCTTTGGCATCATTGCCTTGGGCACATATCTTTGAAAGGAATGAAAATGCTTACCAGTTTGTAGTATCGTCTCCCCCTAGACTATAAGTGCTTTGAGTCTTATGATCATTTTTTATATAGCAAACATACACATAGTACAAATAAGAAATCTAGCATAAGCGCATGGGCAAGCCTTTGGCTCTTGTTCATTTGGATGTATGTGATCCTATGCCATGTCAGCACTAGGTGGTGCAAAGTACTTTGTCACATTCATTGATGTGATTACTCACATAAGGTCTAGGCATCCCCTATTAAGCAAAAATCAGATGTCTCGTTTATCTTTTAGTATTGGCTTACTCTGGTTGAGAAACAATTTGGATATAGGTTGAAATACGTAATATCTGATAATGGGGACAAGTATGTCTTGAAAGCTTTTGAGGAGTTTTGTGATGAGCAGGGTATTAGTAAGCGTCAATTGATTGCCCCTTACACCCCTCCCTAGAATGGTATTATCAGATTCATGAACATGACAATTTAGGAGAGAGTCCACAATATGCTTAGCCATGCAGGCTTGCCATAACACTTTTGGACTAAGGTAGTTATTACTATCATACACTTGATTAATAGGTTCCCTTGCATTGCTATTGATTGCTAGGCTATAGAGGAGGTATGGACTGAGAAACCTCTCCTATGCTCATTTATGTGTCTTTGGTCATGAGGCATTTTGCCATATTCCCAAGGACAAGTAGAATAAGATGGATTCTAAGTTAGTGAAATGCAACTTTCTTGGTTATGGGGATACAAGTGAGATGGGCTGTTGCCTATGGGATCCACAGGCTCACAAGGTTATTTACAACCATTATATCATTTTTCATAAGAAAAAGATGCATTATAAGTAGCTTGAGCAAGTGATTGAGGTACATAGGGTGATATTTCAAGAGGAGCCTTCTACTTCCATACGGCTAGCTAGACAACTTGCAACCATTGATGCTCCAGTGGTCTAGGTCCCAACTATTATGTAGAATTAGCTTGTTTTGAGACACTCTACTAGAGCTCGATGTATAAGTGCTTTACACTCTTCATGGATTATGTTACGGTGATAGATGCAGGTGAGCCTCTCTCTTATGAGGAGGCCATGCATAGAGATGATAGTCACTCATGGGATAGGCCTATGCAATCGAGTTTGACTTACATCGAATTTGGTTACTTTGCCTAAGTGGCAAGAAGGCACTGCCATGCAAGTAGATATACAAGTTGAAAAGTATCCCTAGATTCCCCAAGCCTACTTATAAGGCCAAATTGGTAGCTAGGGGTTTCAAGAAGGAATATGGTGTTGACTTTGATGAAAGCCTTTTGTCTTGTGGTCAAAATGGCAACCCTATGCTTGGTACTAGCATTGGTTGCTCAACTGAATCCTTTATTAGATGGATGTAAAGATGGCTTTTTTCCATGGAGACTTGCATGATGAGATCTATGTGTAGTAACCTAAGGACTTTGAAGAATAAGGTAGGGAACACCTAGTGTGCAAGTTGAGAAAGAGCCTTTATGGCCTTAAGTAGGCACCTAGGGAATGGTACCACAAGTTTGATGCTTTTATGCATTCACAAGGATATAACTGTAGTACTATGGATTCGTGTTTATATACAAAGCCGACTCATGATGGTAGCCTTATGATTTTGGTACTCCATGTGGATGATATGCTTATTGCTGGGAGTGCTCATGATGAGCTAGATGCCTTGAAAACTCAGCTCAAGGAGAGCTTTGAGATGAAGGACATGGGATAGGCCTCACATATTCTTAGGATGTGTATGACACACAATTGCTCTAAGCATCTCCTTTATCCATCATAGAAGGAGTATATAAAAAAATTCCTTGAATAGTTTCATATGCAAGATGGTAAGCCTATTGGTTTTCCCCTACCTTCTCATGTGAAGGTTAGTCGGGCTAATTTATTGGGGGTAAAGGTGCCTCTGCCTAGCCGCCCATGTATTACTACATTGACAATACTCATCACTACATACTGCAGGTGGCAGGTGCTTGTCACTGTCACTTTATTCTTTATTATGTTAGTGACAGTTTGAATAAAGGAAGGCCCAATCACACATTAGAGTTCCCATTTGGTCTCTCTCTCTTTCTTGTTCTTGCTCTCCCACCATAGCACTTCCAATAAAGCTTCAATCCTTCTCACCTTTTAATTGGTATCAGAGTAGCATGGTTACTCAAGCATTTCGACTTGGTTTGTGACTCCTTCAACTTCCTATCGATTACCTACACTCATTGGGTCTCTTTCATGGCAGCCATAGCCGGCTCACCCATGTCCTCTTGCTTCTTATGATGCATACTCTCTACTGGTGACTTTGCCCTTCAAGAGGGAGCTCCTAGGGGCCCTTGACTACTCCCCCAACCTTGTCTTGATCTTTCCCAGCCCTTCCATAGGCCCTAGATTAGTTTGAGCCCACTCGAAGACCTACAAAAAATTCATTTTTTATTTCAGTCCTCCCTTGGCACTCATTGACAGCTTGAAAACACTTCATTTGGCACTTGGGAACACCCCCTTAATACTCAACATTGGTGGTTATCATTGGCATTGATTTGTGTACTGATTTACCTCAGTCCAAGACTATTTTCCATTGTCCACAAGCAACCACAAACAATGTTACATCATCACTTTATGTTTATGTTTGGTTGTCATTGACATTGGTTGCTCGGTTGGTCCTGAATGCTCTCTGAATGCTAGGAGAATGTCTGCCTATGATATGAGATGCTTTTGGGGATGAATTTTCTCAACCACTAACTATTTTACATAGTCCACAAGCAGCCCAAAATAGGGCAGCTCCTTGTCATTACATTTTATGCTTATGCTACATGGTCATTTGATGCCCGATTATGCCCTTGGTACCTATACATATGGGGAAATATCCCTATGGTTTTGAGCTTTGATTGAGCCACTGTTTGCTCAATTTTGGACATTTAATTACTGCTGGAATATTTAAGGCTGAAGCTCTTTTGCTTATGTTTGGATATGCCTATTGCATTCGGAATTTGTCTTGGATGTATACATTGATATAGTGACTCTCGGGGATCGACACAGAGCTTAGATTTGCTCTCGAATCATTGGTTGAGCTTGAGCTCACTTCACATAGCATTGGGATCTTCATCTCTGATGTACTTATGGCATGTACTTTTCTTATGTTTGACCCGGTCTTGACATGCTTGGCCTATGCCACTACTACATGCCTGTTAGATTGTTTGGAGTTGGATGCTACTGAGCCTTGCTTTGGCTTTGCCCAGAGCTTATTTTGACTATTTCTTGGCTTGCTAGAGTTATAGTGTGGATGTGCTTAATGTCTATGGATGCTATTGAGGGCTGAAATGATGAACGGGTTGCCTCTTACCCATCCAACCTCCAATCCTCACTAAGAGAACTAAAGAGGGGCACCACCTAGCCAAAGGGAGGATGGGCTAGGACATCCCTTTTCTCAAAGATAATCAAGAGAACCAAGACACAAATTTACAAGAGAGAATATATGTACCAGACACCATATTGGAATATAAGAGAGAGAGATGAGAGGAGAGGGAGACAAGAGGAGAAGAGGTAGTGAGGGCTGAAATGATGAACGGGTTGCCTCTTACCCATCCAACCTCCAATCCTCACTAAGAGAACTAAAGAGGGGCACCACCTAGCCAAAGGGAGGATGGGCTAGGACATCCCTTTTCTCAAAGAGAATCAAGAGAACCAAGACACAAATTTACAAGAGAGAATATATGTACTAGACACCATATTGGAATATAAGAGAGAGAGATGAGAGGAGAGGGAGACAAGAGGAGAAGAGGTAGAAGAAGCTTGCCATTATGCTACATGGAATGAGAAGATGAGAAGAGAGGGAGATAATAGGAGAAGAGGTAGAGGAAGCTTGCCATTATGCTACATAATAAAAAAACTCACTCATAGCTCACCTCAAAGAGATGAGGGTATTCTAGAGTGCTCTCATGGGCTTGTCATTGTTCTTCCCCCCTCCTTCCCTCTCCATGGGCTCTTTATATAGCCTCCATGAGGGATTAGATTAGGCTAATCTTCTTGATTAACATAATCCTAGATGATGTATGGCATCTTTGAAAATATGGAGCATAGTGGATGGGACAAATCGCCACCTTGGTCATCATGCAAGAAGCCAAGGGTGGTGGTAGACAAAATAGAGAAATGGAGCTAGATTACAAGAGGTGGGTACCCAAAGAACATTATTATAATATATTTACAAGAAGGACAGAGTAGAAAGTTGGTGTGGTGAAAGAGAGAAGAAAATTGCATGTAGCCAGCAGTCTGCGCCTTCGTAACTTCAAATCCGTGAGGAATTTGAAAAAAGTTTCTTCTGCAACTTTGTAGACCAGGTTAAAACTGATTGGGCATCGCGAGAATTTTCTTGAAATTCACTTTTTCTTGGGAGTTATTGAGATTATAAAAAATGGCTTCTAAAAGCTGCTTTGACTTTAGTCCCCCATATGTATATAAATACATATAAGCATGTGACAAAAGGGGTCCATGCTTGTAAGCTTTTGTGCAAGATCCAAATGACACCATGATGTGGATATTGACTTGTGTGCTAGGGTGAGGTGTCCTCTAATGATGGTGATAGATTCCAAATCTTAGTGATGCAGACGGAGCCCATGTGTAGTTGGAGGCTAGTCCTTTGAAAAATCTATGCATTCACTCAACTCCTAGGTGTAATCCATTTTCATCTTCACTAAGATAACCATCCCTTTTACTCTTTACATTGACATGCCTTCTAAGAACTTGTTCCCCCCATTTGCTAGAGTTATCATAATTGAGAAGCAATGTAGCATACCTAGTGCTTGAAGAGTAAACCCAAAGTGATATAGTAAGCTCTTGATAGGGGCTTTGGCCAAATTTTGTGGTAATAATCTGGGTTGTAAAAAACCCAGATCACTATGTATGGATGCTACATGGCCTATATGCTCATGAGGTCTTATTGATGCTTGATCTTGGATCTTCTAGCACTGGTGGTATCATATGCCCTTGTTGAGCTTCTTTGCAGCTTTTATGCCAGTGGGAGTGTCTTGATACGTTTGATAGACATTGAGTAGGTGGTTTATGCTACTTGAGCATTCAGATACTTGAGACTGGGATTTTCACTTGGATGTTGCATGGTTGATATGTGGTGGTCCTCACAGATGTACTTGGGTTGATTTGGGCTTTGCACTCCCTGAGCATACACCTCTTTGTGTCAGGTCTTGCCAGTGTTGTTTTCCCTATTACATAGGGGTGTGTCGGCTTACTGATGGATTCATTTGACATGCTTGGGTGCACATGCAAGTCCACCCTCATCTTGTCTCTCATTGAACAGGTGCATTACAATGTGGTTGAGGAACACATAGTGCTTGGCAGCTTTGGGATAAAATTAAGAACCTCTATGATAAGAAAAATCCATTAAGTCAGATGTATTGACTGAAGCAACTTATGGACCTATGCATGAAGGAGAATATGACAATGTCTACTTATTTGAGCAAGTTACATGTTATTCTCAAGAACTTGACTTTGCAAAGAATTACCTTTAATGATGACGTTACTCCATTGTTTTTGCTTGGAACTCTAAGTGAGTCATGGGATGTATGCCGCATTGCCTTATGTGCTCTTTCTACTATTTTGAAATTGCTTGATGTAGAGAGTGCTCTTCTGCAAGAAGAGATCAATTGTAAGAACTTGGATGTCTCTTGTGTGTCACATGCTTTGACTGTTAGAGGTAGAGATGGTAATGGAAAGAATGACCGTGGGTATGTGCGCCCATAGTGTCATGAGTTGCGCAATGAGAAGCACAAAGAGAAGGGAAAAGACACAGTACAGGAAAAGTCCTTTGATCGCAGCATTATGCCTATGAAATCCAGTGTGAAAATTGAGGAGATAAATGCCATGCAGACTGATGACTTTGATGGGGAGTACATATTTGCAACTAGTTCTTGTGATGCTACGCCGTTGACCGAGGCTCACTCTATGTATGCGCAGTCCTGGCTTTTGGATTCCGGTACTTCATTTCATGTAACACCATGCCATGAGTGGTTCCATTCCTACTGCACTGTTTATGGTTTAGTTCGCTTGGCTGATGTGACAGGTCACTTGCTATTGTTGGCATTGGGGATGTATGACTGTAGTTCTCTACTGGCAATACTTTTCTATTATAGGATGTGCGTCATGTACCTGTGCTTACACACATTCTTAGGTCTGCATAGGGCAGGTTTATGATGCTAGATTTCATGTTTCATTTGGAGATTCTGCCTGGAAGATGACTTGTGGGGCAGACTTGTGCTTGCTATAGAGGTGCCAAGACTGGCAACCTCTATCCTCTTATAGTTGATGGGTCCTTTGATGACCATGTTTTTTCAATGGGTTCCATCCCACATGTATCTCTTTGGCATGCTCATTTGGGCCATATGTCTTTGAAGGGAATGAAAATGCTTTCTAGTTTGCAGTACTTACTGCCCCCTTGACTATTCATGTTTTGATTCATGCGAGCATTGTCTTTATGATATTGTCTTTATGGCAGACAGACTAGGCATACACATAAGAAGTCTAGTTGGACATGCATGGGTGAGCCCTTGGCAGCATTAGTACATTTAGATGTATGTGGGCCCATGCCATGTCAGTCTATGGGTGTTGCAAAGTATTTTGTGACATTTATTGATGATTTTTCGTGTAAAGTCTAGGCTTATCCCATTAAGCTTAAGTTAGATGTCTTGGATGTGTTTTAGAGATGGCTTGCATTGGTTGAGAACCAAACTGGGCATAGGCTGAAATACCTTAGGACTGACAATGGGAGAGAATATGTGTCACGTGCCTTTGAGCAGCTATGTGACGAGAGGGGTATTAAGCGTAAGTTGACCCCCCCTATATCCCACCCTAGAATGGTTTGGCTAAGCGGATGAATAGGACCATCCAGGAGTGTGTACGCAGTATGCTTAGCCATGTAGGCCTACCACAAATCTTTTAGGCTGAGGCAGTCATCAGTACAGCTATGTGTGTCATCAATAGATCACCTTCCAGTGGTTTGGATTTCCAAGTTTTGCAGAGGAGGTATGGATTGGGAAACCTCTGTCTTATGCGTATCTATCTGTCTTTGGATGTGAGGCATTCTGCCATGTGCCCAAGGACAAGTGGACTAAGTTGGATCTCCTAAGAATGTCAAATGCATTTTCCTTGGCTATGGAGATGCATGCCAGATGGGTTACCGCCTATGGGATCTGCAGGCATGGAAAGTCATCTGCAGCCATGATGTAGGCTTCCATGAAGACAAGATGCATAGGCAGCTTGAGAAGGTGGTAGAGATACACATGGTTATATTCTAGGAGGAGCCATGGGAGATGAACACACTTTGCTTGGTTTTGGCCTTAGTTGCGTAGCTTGACTTGGACATGTATTAGATGGATGTCAAGACTGCATTCTTGTATGGGGATTTGCACGATGAGATTTACATGGAGTAGCCTAAGGGCTTTGCAGAACCTCGTGGGGAGCACCTAGTGTGCAAGTTGAAGAAAAGTCTTTATGGCTTGAAGTAAGCACCTAGGGAGTGGTATCATAAGTTTGATGCCTTTATGCAATCACAGGGCTACAATAGAAGTGTTATGGATTTGTGTCTTTACACGAAGAAAGCATGTGATGGCTCATTGCTTATTTTGGTACTTTATGTGGATGATATGCTGATACCAGGGAAAGCTCATGATAGTTGGATGATCTTAAATCTCACCTGAAGAAGAGCTTTAAGATGAAGGATTTGGGACATGCCTCTCACATTCTTGATATGTGCACTAAGCGCAACAGACATTAGGGACTACTCTACCTCTCATAGAGGGAGTGCATTCATAAAGTCCTTGAGCATTTTCGCATGTAGGATATGAAGCCTATTGGCTGTCCATTACCTTATTATGTGAAGGTTTCACAGGCCAATTGTCCACAGACATATGAGCAAAGGGCCGAGATGGCCAAGATCCCTTATGCATTAGCCATGGGTAGTTTGATGTATGCCATGATAGCCACTCGTCTAGATATTGCCTTTGCAATTGGTGTTGTGGCATGCTATATGGCTACACTTGGCAAGAAGCATTGGGATGTCATGAAGGGTATCATGAGATACATGAAGGGCACAACATATATGTGCATTTTCTATGGCAGCTAGGATATAGGAGTTGTGGGTTACATAGATCCAATTATGTAGGACATGCAGATAGTAGAAAGTCCACTTCTGGCTATGTATAACCTATGCTAGAGGTGATGTCTCTTGGATGTCCAGGGTTCAGAAGTATACGGCTCTCTCTACCACTGAGGCCAAGTATGGTTGCAGCCACCACTGAGGTTTGCAAGGAGGCCATATGGTTGGGCCATTTGGTTCATGACTTTGGGATTGATTCTATACCTATGATGCATTTGGATTCTATGAATGCTATTTAGCTAGCCAAGAATCTGATCTTCCATGTGAAGACGAAACACATTGAGGTGAGGTATCACTTCATATGTGGGGTCATGGAGGAAAAGTTTGTTGACCTTGTCAAGATCTCCACTAACAAAAATCCTGTAGATCTACTCACAAAAAGCCTCACTACTAAGTGCTTTGCCTTTCTCAGGAGATTGATGGGCATAAGATGAGATGACATTTTTCCCCATCCTGTTATACATGTGTACATTGTATTGTCTTTTCTTTTTCTTTTCACCCCTCACTAGGGCAGATTCACCTTTAAGTGGGAGTTGTTGGGGGTAAAGGCCCCTCTGCCTAGCCGTTCGTGTATTACTACACTGGCAATACTCGCCACTGCACACTGCAGGTGGCAGGCACTCATCATTGTCACTTTATTCTTTAATCTTTTAGTGACAGTTTGAATAAAGGAAGGCCCAATCACACATTGTGACTGTTGGAGTTCCCATTTGGTCTCTCTCTCTTTCTTGCTCTTGCTCTCCTGCCATAGCTCTTCAAAGCAAGCTTTGATCCTTCTCACCTTTCACAATTGTCTGCAGTATTTTGATGAGCAAAAGGCTGAGATGACCAAGATCCCTTATGCATCCAATGCAGGCAGTTTGATATATACCATGATAGCCACTCATCTTGACATAACATTTGTAGTGAGAGTTGTGGCACGATATATGGCTACACCTAGCAAATGGCACTGGGATGTTGTCAAGGGTATCATGAGGTACCTAAAGGTCAGAGTTGCTATGTGCATATGTTATGGTGGCCATGATGTAGGAGTCATAGGGTACACTAACTCTAATTATGCGAGACATGAAAACAATAGGAAGTCCACCTCTGGTTATATCTTCACCTATGCTAAAGGTACTATTTATTGGATACCCAAGGTGTAGAAATGCATGGCCCTCTCTACTATCGAGGATGAGTATTTTTCGCAGCCACTGAGGCTTGCAAGGAGGCTCTCTTGTTAGGTTGTTTGGCGGTAAAACTTGGTATTACTGATGTGGTTCCTACACTACATTCAAATTCTATGAGTGCTATCTAGATTGACAGTGGCTCATAGGACTATTTACATAGCCTCTAGATGGCTAGTGTTAGGGCTTCCCTTGTCCTCTAGTCCATTCACACTCATCTACCCTTATCCACCCTTGGATACGATGGGTTCACATGCCTATCTCTCAACACTCCCCCTTAATGCTAGAGTGGCATTGGATTGCAAGACATGTTAATGTTCCCTCCTCAATCAAATTGGATGCCTTTATAAATTAGGTTATAAGAGTGCTTATAGGTAGAGGATTTATAGATTTACAAGAGTCAATCATCAGGTGCTATGGATACATAGTTGGCCTCCAATTCTTTTGGTACTTTAGGGGTGGTAGGGCATTTACTGGTGATATGCCTTGTCTTCTTACATTTGTTGCACTTCATTTTTAAAGGATATTTTTTCTAATAGTTGGTTACAATATTTCCCCTTTTATTGCAAAAGGAGCATTTAGTGGAAATGGTATGAATCAAGAGTTGTTCACGTGTTGTTGAAGTAGATGCTTGATGAATGCTACCTTCTTTCTGATTTCTTTTCTACTCATCCAAAAAACATTGGATAGCGCTTTCCAAGGTTGGATTAGGGATATTTGTAAGAGTGGTTACAAGGGTTGAGAACACCTTCTTTATAGCTTTCAAGAGAATGACAATGGCATCCTTCTCATGGATTGGAGCTTGAATTGAGGATAGATGTGCCATGAGCCCCTTTATATGAGAGATAAACTTAGAAAATCTTCTCCTTGCTTATACTCCAAGCTAAAAAAATTGATCATGAGGAAAATTTTAGAGTTCTTTCCTCTAGCCCCATAAATCTTTTCAAGCTCATCCCATTTCTCCTTTAGTAGTGGAGAGTTAGTCAATGTGTGAATCAAAGTTTCATCCAAAATGAAGCATGATTATGGCTAGGCTCTTTCATCATCTTCTACATCAATAGGGTTGGATGGGTTAATAACTTTGGTCCCTTTAATGAAGGGCTAGTAACCCTGACATCGGCATAGGCCATGGCCATGATAGGAAGGTCTTACTAATTGCACTAGGAAATGGCAACATCTAATCCTTTACACAATGGACAAAAAGTGTCGAAGTAAATGAAATGATGTTTACATTAATACATAATATGATCAAATTTGATGTTCAACAAGATGAGATAAGAGATGATGAAAATGGTCTATGTGTTTATAATTAGCACATAGCCTTACAATGGTCAAAATGGCATGATGATACTTAAGCACTTATGAACATGCTTAGCATCAGAAGGCTTTCAAATTTTTGAAAGTAACCAGCAAGTAGTGATTAGCAAATTTAGTATCAGTGCTAAGAAGCGCTCATTGCCAAGCATAGGTGAAGCATTTTGACATTAAACCACTTGTATATCAACTTGAGGAGTCACCTTTGGTTGAAAATGCTTTGAATTTGGAGCCTTTTGATATGCAATGAACCCCATATAGGATGAATGAGTGATTAAAATCAATGTGAGAAGAAAATTCAAAAAAGGACCAAGCTTTGAAGCTTTGGATATGGTTGCTTGCAAACACAGTGTTAGGGTTTCACTTTGTGTGAACTCTGGAGAAGGAATTTTTGGGAGCCCTCTTGGGTGAGGATAGCCCACTTGGATGGCTAACAAACCCCCAAGACTACTGTAAACATTGCATCCTATGCAGCATGTGCCATCACTTCAAACTCCATGTTGCTAAATCTACACTTTTTCTTGGTCCTGCTGCAATGTTGAGCTCCACACATCACAATGTTGAGGTTTGAGGTGCCAGGCCATGCGCCCTAAGTTGAAGAGGTGTCCAAAAGAAACCATGACCTAAAATGCTCTCTTTTTCTCTCCCTAGGTCCTTCAACAGCGGTTGGTATGGGAGGTAGCTATGGAGATTAAGAGTATAAGATAGAAAATGAAGGTCTTGTGTGCACTCAAGCTGAGATGTGGATAGGAAAAGATCAATGGATCAAAGGTGACACTAATACCATGTTAAAATATTAGAGTAGTAGAATGGAAAAGTTTGCACAAGAGGGAGAAGAGAGCTCAAAGTACAAGAATGAAATCTTGCTTTAGTAAGTTGCTCACAAGTACAATTTGGGTATTCTCACACACATTGAGAGTGATCCTTAGGGCTATTTAAATAACCCCTAGATGGCTAGGATTAGGGTTTTCCATGCCCTCTAGTCTATTCAAACTCATCTACCCTTATCCACCCTTGGATACAGTGAGCTCACATGCCTATCTCTCAACATGGTAGTACCTGGTTTGATGGAGCCTTCTTCTCATGTGGTGGACATGACAACAAAAGCAACCTCTTCTAGACTAGCCTCCACTAGCTACTAGCAATCCCTCAGGGTTTGGATCAGGTGGGAGCTAGCTAGACTTTAAATCTAGGATGACCATGCTTGGGGATTCCTCTTGTGGTCATAAACCCAAATGGAATGAGAGTTCGCATATCAACAGTCTTGATTAGGGGGACTATTTCTAGGGCTACCACTACTGCAACCCAAACTTTGGCTCAGATGGCTCCAACTACATCTATTTCTCACTTGTGGTTTTAGGAGGAGTTCAATCCAATAGTGGTGTAGTGTTGTCTAGCCTATGTGGTGGCAGCTTGAGTAAATTGTTAGCAACAAGTGCAACAGGAGCTGAATGCACTCACATGACTGAAGTGGCATAGGTTAAGTAGGAGATTGAGACTCCAAGCGTAGGTATAGTAGTAGCATGTGTTGGGGGTAAAGGCGCCTTTGCCTAGCCGCGTGTGTATTACTACACTGACAATACCCACCACTACACACTGTCAGTGGCCAGGTGCCCGTCACAGTCACTTATTCTTTATTCTTTTAGTGACAGTTTGAATAAAGGAAGGCCCGGCCACACATTGTGGTTGTTGGAGTTCCCAGTTGTGTCTCTCTCTCTTCTTGCTCTTGCTCTCTGCCATAGCTCACTTCTAAGAAAGCTTTGATCCTTCCCACCTTTCAACTGGTATCAAAGCAAAGCTTCCCAACTTCCCAAGCTTGGTTCATGGCATTCTTAGCTTCCATTCAAATACCTACAGCATTGGGTCTCTTTCTCGGCAGCCATAGTCGACCTTCCTGACCTTTTGTCACTCCTTGGATTCTTGAGCACCCTGAAGGCATTGCTACAGAGGTATTGAAGTGTTCTTTTAGCGTTTTTCTTCAGTTCTTAGGTTGTAGTCAAATAGGGCAGCCATAGCTCAAACCCTTGGAGGTTGGATCTTGCTCCCTCTTGCATTTGGGCACTTGAGGCTTGTTGTGGGCCTCCTTGGGCACCCCTTGAAGCATCCAACCACTACCATTGAGGCCACGTGGATGCACACGAGTAGAAGAAGGGATCAACAAATTTACGCCATTTTTTGGATGTTTTGGATAGCACACTATAGCAGCTCACCTCCTCCTCATTGATGGCTATATCATGCTTCTTCGAGCTTGGCAATGCACTTGGCAATGGTGTCTAACTTTGGTTGAAGCCTCCTTGATCATTGGCATCAATTTTGGGTCTGATCTGTACATTCCCAGGACTGTTTATAGCAGTCCCACAGTCATGTTATGCAAAAGTAACATTGGCATCTAATGCTATGCTTGTTTGGGCACTTCTACTTAACCGGTTTAGTACCTATTGATGCCCAATTGTTTGGGGGATGCAAGGCACATGTTATGCCATCATTTTGGACTGCTTTTCTTGAATAGTATATAACTACTGTACCACAGTGGGATGAAGCCTATTATCTCATGTTTGGTTATACCTATTGGTTTTGGGCTATGTCTTTGGGATATGCAATGAAGTATTGACCTTCGGGGTATGACATCGAGCTTGTCTTTGGTTCTGGAATGCTTTTGAGCTTGTATTAAGCTCTAACTTGGTTGTTCTTCAGTGGCATTTGGCTTTAGTTGGCATGCTTTGGACCAGTCTATGCCTATTATCACTGCTTGACATTTAAGCCTCTTGCATTTATGCTTTGGTCAAATATGGATGCCACTTGGTCTACCCATGCTTGACAGTTACTTGGAGCTTTATCTTCAGATGTATTTGATAATTTTGGATCTACTGGGAATTACATTTGGTTGTCCATTACATGCTCTTTGAATGCTTTCAGACTTATGCTTTACGGGTCTGAGATAGCTTGGAAGTTATGCTCTGGTTGTACCCTATTAGGATTTGGCATGTCTAATCCTATGTATTTGATGTATTAGAGCGTTGCTTTCTCTCTTTGCATCTAACTTCACTTCCAGTGGGAGCCTCTTAGTATATTCGGATGTACACATAGTCTTATTTACACTTGAGCTTGAGCTTGTGGGACAGTTACATGCATTTGCTCTCTTGAGAGCTTTATGTCTGCAATTTGTCTGTAGTGGGCTGATTTGATACGCCTATTGGGGTAGGCACCTATCTCTATCACAGGTTTGTCAGTTTTGTATGCATCTTGGATGGTTATTTATTGAGCTTGTTCTTGGTCTCTTCTCTTACCCTGAGACCCATTACATGCATGACTTCTGGACCTATGAGATATCTCTTGCTTGACATGTTATTGGTTTGACAGATCTCTGTACCTTCTTGCCCTTGGAAACTCAATGTTGGATGTATCTTGTTACCTAGCAGTTGTAGTGACATATGTATAAGTGATTGCTTCATTTTGGGACATTTTTCATACTGCTGTCATTTATTACAGCAAGCTGAAATTTGTAGATTTTGAGCACTTCTATGAGGGTAGTGCTTACTATTTGATGTTATCTTGGTATATTTGGTGGACATGTTCTTCTCTTGGTGAATTCACCCTTTTAGCCAGCTTTAGCAGTGGTTTTAGTGCATTTTCTACTAATTACAACAACTTGTAATTTTAATTTTTTGCTTTGATTTGGGACAGTATGGCTGGTCATTTGAAAGATACAGCTCTCTTTAACATCGCCAAGTTGGATGGTACCAACCATGGGTATTGAAAGTTCCAAATATGGCAGGTTTTGGTGCAGAAGTTGTAGATTAAACCCTTGCATTTCAAGGGTGTTAAACATGAGGATATGGATGATGATGTTTGGATGGAAATTGATGAGCTATGCGAGTCTACCATTATTTTGTCACTCTCAAAAGAAGTCCATCATAATGTTGTTGAAGATGAAAATCAGAGTGCATGGGATTTATGGGAGAAGATTCAGGAGCTCTATGCGCAACAGAGTCCCGTATCAGAGATGTATTGGTTGAAGTAGTTAATGGACCTTCGCATGAAGGAGGGGACCTCCCTTTCATCTTATTTCAGTCAGTTTCATGCTATCATGAAAAGTCTGTTGTCATAGGGTGTTGAGTTCAAAGACAACTTGCACCCATTGTTCCTACTTGGCACCTTGCTTGAATCATGGGATGTCTTCCATACTGCCATATGCACGAACAAGCTTGATGGGCTAAAAATCAAAGACGTTGAGAGTGCTTTATTGACTGAGGAAATGAATAGGAGAAACAATGATGCTTCTCGCTCTTCACATGCATTGACCGTTAGAGGTGGCAAACATGGTAGGCATGATAATGATCATAAGGGCAGGGACTCTCAGAAGTCCAGGTCCAAGTCACGTGGTTGCAATAAGTCCAGTGGACGGAAGTCTAATCTTACCTGTCATTATTGTGGGAAAACAAGACATATTAGGCCACAGTGCCATAAAATGCATAATGATAAGCGAAAGGAAAAGGGAAAAGAAAAAGTGCTGGAAAAGTCTTCTGAGCGCAGTATTGTACCTGCAAAGTCCAGTGTGAAGATAGAAGAGGTTAATGTCATGCAAGCCACTGATTCACTGAGATGATGATTACAGACTTGCAGCTTCTCATGCGATGCCTTACAGACTTCTGAGATAAATTCTATGTATGCATAGTGCTTGTTCTTGGATTCAGGTGCATCCTTTCATGTGACACCTTGTAGAGATTGGTTTCATACCTATCGTACCATGTTTGGTTCTGTGCGTCTTGGTGATGACAAGTTTCTTGATATTGTGGGCATTGGAGATGTTAGGATGCAGTTTCCTTATGGCAACTCTTTTGTTTTACATGACATACACCATGTACATGCATTGACTTGTAGCCTTATGTCAGTTGGACAGCTTAATGAAGCAGGGTAGTTTGTATCTTTTGGACTCTTTGCATGGAAGATTACTCGTGGCAAGCTTGTACTTGCAAGAGGTGACAAGTCTGGCAGCCTCTATCCCTTACTTGTATCTGGAGCTACATTGGATCATGTTTTTTTTGTGGGTTCTATTTCCCATGTATCCCTTTGGCATGCTCATTTGGGGCATATGTCTCTTAAAGGAATGAAAATGCTCCGTGCTTTGCAGTATCTTCCGCCTTTTGACTCTTCACATTTTGATTCTTGTGATCATTGTTTGTATGGCAGACAAACTAGAATATGCATAAAAAGTCTGGTAAAAAACGCATGGGCAAGCCCTTAGCTCTTGTGCACTCAGATGTATGTGGGCCCATGCCCTGTCAGTCACTTGGTGGGGCAAAGTACTTTGCTACTTTCATAGATGATTACTCATGCAAGGTTTGGGCTTATTTCATAAAGAGAAAATTTGATATCTTATACACATTTTAGCATTGGCTTGCATTGGTAGAGAACCAATCTAGGAAAAGGCTAAAATGCCTAAGATCAGATAATGGGGGTGAGTATGTATCACATGCTTTTGAGCAGTTTTGAGATGAGAGGGGTATTAAGCGTTAGTTGACCGCCCCTTACACCCCACCCCAGAATGGTATGGCTAAACACATGAATATGACCATTCAAGAAAGGGTCTGTAGCATGCTTAGCCAGGCTGGCTTATCGCATCACTTTTGGGCTGAGGCAGTTACTACTGCAATGCATCTCATTAATAGGTCGCCTAGCAGTGGCATTGGCTTTCAGGTTGTAGAGGAGGTATAGGCATGCAAGCCCCCCTCTTATGATCATTTGTGTGTCTTTGGATGTGAGGCATTCTGCCATGTGCCCATGGACAAACACAATAATCTAGATCCTAAAAGTGTCAAATGCATTTTCATTGGCTATGGAGATGTAGGAGAGATGGGTTACCGTCTATGGGATCTGCAGGCGCGGAAAGTAATCTGCAGTCATGATGTCATCTTTCATGAGGAAAAAATGCATATGTAGCCTGAGAAAGTGGTTGAGGTACGCAGAGTTATCTTTCAGGAGGAGACACCTGCTCCTGTTCAGCCTGACCGCTCTACAGCCGCTCCACGGCCAGGTAGACATCACGCAACATCACCTAATGCTCATGGCCCAAATACTAGATATGTTGATGTTAGACAAGTTGTTGGTTAGGAAGCAGAGCCTGGGGTGAGGTGTTCTACTAGAGATAGACGACCTCCTAACAGTTTTGCGCCCTCTATGGATTATGTACTGGTTACAAATGCAAGAGAGCCTTTTACTTATGATGAGGCTATGTGCATGGGTGATTGTTACTCTTGGAAGAGGGCTATGCAGTATGAGCTTGACTCATTGCATAAGAATCAAATGTGGGATTTGGTTTCCTTGCCTCAGGGTAAGAAGGCTTTGCCATGCAAGTGGGTATACAAGCTGAAAAGTACCCCTGGACACCCCAAGCCGGCATATAAGGCTCAATGGTTGCTAAGGGTTTTAAGCAGGAGCGTGGTGTTGACTTTGATGATGTCTTTTCTCCTGTGGTCAAGATGACCATCCTATGCTTAGTCTTGGCCTTGGTTGCATAGCTCGACCTGGACTTGTACCAGATGGATGTCAAGATAGCTTTTTTACATGGGGACTTGCATGATGAGATTTACATGGAGCATCCTAAGGGCTTTGCAGACCCTGGCAAGGAACACCTAGTGTGCAAGCTAAAGAAGAATCTATATGGCATTAATCAGGCACCTAGGGAATGGTACCATAAGTTTGATGCATTCATGTAGTCACATGGCTATAGCTGCAGTGCTATGGATCCGTGCTTGTACACAAAAAAAGTCAATGACGGTTCTTTATTGATTTTGGTACTCTATGTGGATGACATGCTTTTAGTAGGGATAGCTCATGAGGAGCTAGATGCTCTTAAGGCTCAGCTCAAGAAGAGCTTTGAGATGAAAGATCTCGAATAGGCCTCTCATATACTTGGTATGTGCATTACGTGCGATTGATCTTAGGGACTACTCTATCTATCACAGAGGGAGTACATTCATAAAGTCCTTGAGCGCTTCTGCATGCAGGATGTTAAGCCTATTGGCTATCCATTACCTTCTCATGTGAAGGTTTCACAGGCCAGACAGATGAGCAGAGGGCTGAGATGGCCAAGACTCCCTATGCATCAGTCGTGGGCAGTCTTATTCACGCCATGATAGCCACCCACCTAGATATTGCTTTTGAAGTTGGGGTTGTGGCACCTTATATGGCTACACTCGCAAGAAACATTGGGATGCTGTGAAGGGTATCATGAGGTACCTCAAGGGCACACCATATATGTGTCTTTGTTATGGCAGCCAGGATACATGAGTCGTGGGGTACACTGACTCTGATTATGCAAAACATGCAGATAGTAGGAAGTCCACTTCTGTCTATGTGTTCACTTATGCTGGAGGGGCTATCTCTTAGATGTCCAGGGCACAAAAGTATACGGCCCTTTCTACTACAGAAACCGAGTACATTGCAGCCATAGAGGCTTGCAAGGAGGCTATTTGGTTAGGTCGTTTGATTGTAGATCTTGGTATGATAGACGCTATGCCTACACTACATTCGGATTCTATGAGTGCCATTCAGTTGGCCGAGAATCTGGTCTTTCATGCGAAGACAAAACATATTGAGATGAGGTATCACTTCATTCACGAGGTCATTGAGGACAGGTTTGTTGACCTTGTCAAGATTCCGACTGAGCAGAATCCTACAGACTTGCTCACGAAAAGCCTCACTACTGATGAGCGCTTTGCCTTCCTCATGAGATTGATGGGCATTGGATGAGATGACGTATTTTTCCTCATCATGTTGTACATGTGTACATGTTGTACTGTCTTTTTTCTTTTTTCTCTCTCACTAGGGAAAATTTGCCTTTAAGTGGGAGGTTCTTGGGGGTAAAGGCACCTTCGCCTAGCTGCCCCTGTATTACTACACTGATAGTACTCGCCACTGCACACTACAAGTGGCAGGCGTTTGTCACAGTCACTTATTCTTTATTCTTTTAGTGATAGTTTGAATAAAGGAAGGCCCAGCCACACATTGTAGTTGTTGGAGTTTCCATTTGTGTCTCTCTCTCTCTTCTTGCTATTGCTCTTTGCCATAGCTCACTTCCAAGCAAGCTTCGATCCTTCTCACCTTTCAGCATGCTACAGTCTAGGAATAACATTTATATCTCTATCCTACTAGTTAATCTAGTTGGATTTTGTAGATGTTATTTGGGACCAACCGTATTGGGCAAAAATGGTGGTGGTCTTCTTGTGCATTCAAGTGGCTAGAGTTGGTGATGCGGAGAGTTCTATTTCACTTTCTTTGGATATTTTGCAGGGTTTGTGGGATTCCTTTCAAGCAAAGTTGTGGAAAGTATGGAAGGAAGCAACTCGATGATTTGGAGTCCCTCCTAGTGGACCCTTGCTCCCAACTATCTCCCCTTTCCTTTGATGATGATGGTCTAGACGTGGATGCATAATCATAGCCCCAACCCCTCTTGCAGCCAACCCAACCTTCCCATTCAGGTCGTTCTTCAATTTGGATCCTCCCATGTCTCCTTTTGCCATTGGTTTGCAGTTCAACTCTAGTGTGTGGATGAGACTGGCACTCGTTTTGATATACTTCAAAATGTGCCTTCCTCTATGGAAGATGGCAAGATAACAATAGGAAAAACGCCAATATTTGAGTTGAAGGGGAATGGCAAGGAAATAGTCGAATATAAGCTTATACCTCTCAATGATGATGTGCCCTCTCCCAAGGCCTCTATGCTTGATTTCTTCAATTTCTCAATGTGGGCGACAATTTAGAAGATCCGAAGTGGTTACTCTTGGTGGAGAAGCTATTGAGCTCTAGCAAGACGATGCATTGTAATGAGTGGATGTGCTATAGAATTATCTTCACCAATTCTTATAAGAGTGGGAGGCTGATGTGTACTATCTTTGGAAGCACATTCTACTTGCAACTCAAGTGAAGTTGGAGAGTAGGAGGTAGAAAGAAGACTTACCCTTGTGCTTCAAGATTCTTCTAGCACTTGGCTCCAGTGCCTTCTAAACTACAAGGACCTAGAATCCACATTGGTAAGGCTTTGGACAAGGGTGTAGGTGGTAAGCCTATGGAGAAGTCTTATGACATTATGAAACTCTCCAAAGCAAAGGACCTAAAGCTCAAAAAGGAAGATCGGGTGGAGACTAATATCAAGTTGAAGGCTGAAATTACATTGCTTTGGGCCATCTCACATAGGTAGAAATGCTAGCTTCTAAGCATTTGATGCAATTTTATGGCCTTGAGAGGAATATGGTATCTGAACATGATGCTTGTGTATAATATATGGAGGAGAATCTACTTGGATGTGGTTTGAGTGGAGTGAAATTATACTTTATAGGGGGAGATTTGGCTAAATCATAGTACTTGGATATTTTGGTTGTTCAATTGTAGTTGTACAATGTTCCTTGCTTGCCCCTCTGGCAAGCAAATCTCATTGTACAATGTTCCTCGCTTGCTCCATCCAATGCCCCTTTGGCATTGGATGGATCTCTAGCTCTAGTGACATCACTTGAACTACACTCCACTTCTCAACTACCTCATGTGACTCTTGGCATCTAGCATTGGCCTCCTCCTCCTCCCCCTCCTCCTCCTCTTTGTGGTCTTCCTATGGCTCCATAGCATCTTGATGTGTTTTTTCTAGGTTCATAGCTAGTTCCTCCTACAATGGCTTTGATCATCCAACGAGTTCCCATTTCAGTACCAATTCCTACTCATGTTGCGGTCTTGAAGTCCCTGCCAATGATGTAGGTGACATCGAAGATTGATTCTAGTAGTGGGTTTGAGTCCATCATGCATGTCATGCATTGGGCACTGGACAAGAGTGGATCTGTTGGACAACGGAGTGTTGGAGTATCAAAGTGCCAAGGGTCATGGAGTGGGACTATTTGGATCTATCAATTAGTAGTTTGGATGTGTCTATTTGTATTTGACATTGATGTATTCTTTTGATGTAGATGTATCTTATTGTATTCGTGTGGTGAGAGAACTATTGTATTCTGAGAGCATTACGAGAGATTGCTACTCATTCTAATGTATTTATGCATTATGAGTGATGGCCATGTTTATGAACTTTTTTGTTGGGTTTGGATATGATATATTCTAGCATTTAATGTTTGTGTTCATACCTAATTAGAAGCTAAACTAATTATCAACTCAATGATTTTCTTACAAGTGCCTTTTTGGAAGCATTTTGGCCCTAATGCTTTGTAAGGATTTCAAATGTAAATAGGAGAGAAAGGTGAAATGTATGATAATGTTTAAAAAACAAAGAATTTAATCATAAGACAAAACACAAGGCTTAGAAAGAGAGCAAAGAGCATAGAGTAGGGATCATGTCTTTTGGGTTTACACTCCTATTACATAGTTTTGAAATACTTTGATTTCAATGGAGGAATATTTGTCCTAGAGGAAACAGTTGTATAATGTTGTTTTTTAACTAATTTTTTAAAAAATGTTTTATTTTTGGGTACATGCCTAAAGGATATTTGATAAACCTTAATGGGCTATTAAAGGAAGCTACTTTTATGTGTATTCATATTATGGTAAGATCCTTAACTAGAAAATGAAAGATGTTTGGTGAAGTGCAGGTGGGTATGGTCCCAATGACAATATTCTAAGGTGTCTTTATACATGACAAATTTTGACTAGCATGCATTTCTCATAGAAATTGAGAATCATAAGGAGCAACTTGTTACACTTAATGAAATCATCCTACATGGTTATCCTAAATACCCATATTTTGAATGTCTGATTGGAGTCTTATCAAGGTCTTACATCATTTGAAAGCATGATGTAGGGAAATCCAAATACCATCACATTTCATGAGCTTATTGTAATGCTATTACAAGAAGAAAGTCCAAAGAATTGTTTTACTGTACACATATAAACGACCATGCATTTGCTTCAAGTCATCATAGGAGCAAGGGAAATTCCTTTTTTGTTGGTAGCCCAAAGCTGAAGTATTATTTTACATATAGTTTTAATAAAATTGAGAGAATCTTGATAAGAAGAAGAGACTTTTCCATCAACATTGCATGCATAAGGCCATATTATCAAAGACCACTAAAACTTATATGCTAAGGAGGAGAAGAAGGAAAAATAGGGTTTTGTAAGTTTTGATGTATCAAATTCTGGTCTAAAAAGAAGTATTCTACCCATTATGTTCAAGAAGACTACACATTCCAAATATTTTGATCCTTTTGTGTATGTCATGCCAATTTTGAGCTAAGACCCATGAGATGATGAGTTAAGGGCCAAAATATAAGATCAAAATAGTCAATATCCACAAATTCTTGAAAAGAGATCTTAACATTTCTCTCAATATTTACATAAGCACAAATGAATGATAATATCTATAAATGAGAATAGCATCGAAGAGACTTAGGTATAATTAGAGGAACTTATATATGTCTATGATAGTTCTTATGCGTGCATATGTTACTTCTTATGTGAATCTCTTGAAAGGAATCAACAATTTAAAAGAAAGGCATGCAATGGTCCTCAAATACTCAAAAGATTTCACAACCTTCTATGTAGTATCAAATAGTTATTTGTAAGTTTGATATGTATAAGTTTTAACTCAAGAAATGTGCTTAGAGACATTTTGCCTTTGATCTAGACTTTTGATGGTAAATATATGATGCGTTTGGAATGTTATTCCAAGTACTTTTACTAGTATAACTCTTGGGGAAGCACTTATATATGTCAAGCTATATCACATCATCCACATTCTATCCATATTAAAACTTTCCTCGAAATCTTCTAGTAGATATAAACCTTTTTAACACTTGATTGATACCTTCATAAATATATAACAAGAATAAGTAACTTATATACTTAAATAAAAAATTATGTCTTCAAAATTTAGTTTTTCCTTATATTCATATTTCGTAAAAGAATTTGTGATGTAAGAGGAACAAGAAATGTTAATTTGGGGAAATTTAAGTTGGTTAATCCACATCCTTGTAAGGAGTTGTTTCTTGTGTTCAAAATGCATTGATAAAATTTTTTTGCTCAATGCACCAACATCACATATCATATTCAAGGTGTTGAGTGAGTGCAGTTATAGGAGCAAATGGTAGTAAACTTACTCTCTCATTAATGCTTTATGTACCAGGCATAAGAAATAACCTATTGTCAATCTTTAGAGCACTAAAGCTAGTTTTGCAAGTATGTTTGTGAAGAATAGATTTACAATTATGATCAGTTCAATGATCACATGTTGTTGATTCATGAACCTTATGTTGTAGACTTTATAGGAAGGATGTTTATGGATGATAGTATCATGTATGTGTTGGTACTATTATTTTTGCAAATGATTCTAAGAAGTGGATGCATGCACATTTTGGACATTGGAATGATAAATCCTTGCTAAGTCTTCTTAGGCAAGGCATGTTGTGCAATTTACATTTACTCCAAGATCTTGTAAAACATGTATGTGAGGGTTATACTTTGTGAAAAATGTAATCGCTTGTACATATTGATGTTTGTGGTCCTATGAGGACACCCCCAATTGGTGGGTTGTATACTTTCTAGCATTTATTAATGGTGATAGAAGATTTACATGGCTTTAGCATGTGAAGATAAGGTCAAAATTATCTACATGGTTTAAGTAACTTTTATCTATGTGGCTAAGAATGAAACCAATTTTAATTTTGGTAAATTATGCATAGAATATGGGAGAATATTATCTAAAGAGTTTGATGCATTCATGACTAGAAAAGATATCAACATCAATGCACATGGCCGTACACTCTATGGCAATATTACTCTTATCGAGATGGCATGATGTATCATGAAAGCCAAGACTTTCCCTTGTATCTTTGGTTGAATGCTAATTACATATTAAGATTATGTCCAACTAAGGCCTTGCCCAAAGATGCTCTATGAGGATCGGCTTGATAGGAGGTTGTTGCATATCTGTATGGTTCTAGATGCTTTGCTTATAATCTTATATCTAGAAAAACAACACAATAACTTGCATGACAAGGCCATGAAGTACATTTTGCGATATATAGATTGAAAGTAAGGACATATACTTTGTTATCATGGTATAAAGAAATCAAATTTTTGAGGGAAGGGCAAGAAGCAAGTTTTTTGAGTGAGCTTTTGAGAGAGTTTTCTTTGGCAACCCCTCTATTCTTATTCCACATAGTTCACTTATTCCAGCCTTAGATGTATCCACCTCCACTTCCATCACCACCGCTACTACCATTGCCACCATCACCACCACCGCCACCATTGCTAGCTCTACCACCACCACCACCATCACTACCTTCGCCACCACCTTCACTCACTCACTCACTCACTCACTCATTCACTCATACACACACACACACACACTCTCTCTCTCTCTCTCTCTCTCTCTACATGTAAGTAGTTTATTCTCTTTGTCTCTCTTGAGTCTCTCTCTCTCTCTCTCTACATGTAAGTAGTTTATTCTCTTTGTCTCTCTTGAGTCTCTCTCTCTCTCTCTCTACATGTAAGTAGTTTATTCTCTCTCTCTCTCTCTCTCTCTCTCTCTCTCTCTCTCTCTCTCTCTCTCTCTCTCTCTCTCTCTCTCTCTCTCTCTAAATTTATGCCACCTATCTCACCATCACCACTCCCTCCCTCTCTCTTTTGCAACCCAAAAATAATTTGTGCTAGTACTCTGGATTGATAGAATCTGTATTATATTATATTATGAAAGGTGTTTCAACAAATAGTTCTCTCTCTCTCTCTCTCTCTCTCTCTCTCTCTCTCTCTCTCTCTCTCTCTCTCTCATGTTTGCAATATAAAAACATTTGTGCAAGCACTCCAATAATAGAACTTGTATTACATTATTGGGTTGTAACATGTGTTCCAACGAACAATTCTCTCTTTACCAATATATAGCTCTCTCTCTCTCTCTCTCTCTCTCTCTCTCTCTCTCTCTCTCTCTCTCTCTCTCTCATTTGCAATACAAAAGTATTTATGCGAGTACTCTAGATCTGATAGAACTTGTTTTACATTGGATTATGACATGTGTCACAATAAATAGTTTGTTTATTTACTTGTAAATAGTTCTCTCTCTCTCTCTCTCTCTCTCTCTCTCTCTCTCTCTCTCTCTCTCTCTCTCTCTCTCATTTGCAATACAAAAGTATTTATGCGAGTACTCTAGATCTGATAGAACTTGTTTTACATTGGATTATGACATGTGTCACAATAAATAGTTTGTTTATTTACTTGTAAATAGTTCTCTCTCTCTCTCTCTCTCTCTCTCTCTCTCTCTCTCTCTCTCTCTCTCTCTCTCTCTCTTATATTTACAATACAAAACAATTTCTACAAGCAATCCAAATCTAGATTCATATTACGTTGATGTCTGGCAAGTGTACTATTGTTTCACAAATTGATAGATAATGGCAGTAAAACATTATCATAAATTTAATGATAGCTAGCAAAAGCGAGGTATGTTTGTATTTTCTCAACAAAATAAAATACATTTACTCTAATAATTAGTAAAGTCTTTGCTTTGCTAGTCACACTATGGGCGATGTTGGAAAAGTTCTATTTCCAAATATGAGATGTAAGTTCTCTTCGGTAAGCATGGCCTGATGTATAATATAAACATATCTTCATTTGCATCCATTCCAAATACTCACTAAACATTTTTCTTTATACATGGCTCTAGCAACCTTATTAAACGTTGGTTAAAAAATAAAAACTTGTTATTAACGCTTGCATATTTTTGGATTATTTATTATGGTGGAAAGAAGGGATATTGATTGGCAAAAACAAGTATAAATTCGATGCGTAGTCAATATGCTTAATGAGAGAGAGAGAGAGAGAGAGAGAGAGAGAGAGAGAGAGAGAGAGAGAGAGAGAGAGAGAGAGAGAGAGAGCATCATCTTGGTCTCTCATTGTGCATGTCTTTGCTAAGTTGACATCATGTTGTTGAAATATTAATATTCATAGGCTATAAAATATAGTTATACTTCTTTGAACTAATCATATGTGTGTACATGTTAAGATTTCTAATATACATACATAGATACATGCACACATACATATGTATATATATTAATGAGAGAGACAAAAACAAGTTCTTAACGAGACACATACACATACACATGTACATGCATGCACACACACATAACATAGAGAGAACAATCAAGGTATGTTTGTCTAGTGTATATTAGAGAACTAAAGACATAGCTTAAAAGATTATTTCTCATATAGAATGTGGGATGAATGTTGGAAAAGCCGACAGGAAGCAACAGGGACTGTTGAAGCAACAGGGGAAAGATGAACTGTCAGGAAGTCAGGGTGGATACAAACTACCCTGTCAATCTAGTATGGTCTGAAGTGGCGTAGCAAAAGCATTCAAGTGTTTTTGCGTCACCATTTTGGCACCAGATATGCACACAGTCAGGGACTGGTAAAAGACAGCACACAGAAGCTATGCCCATTGAGCAACAGAACACACAGCTTCATTTCAAGAATGCATTGTGCAGCCAGGAGATTGGTATGGCAGAGGTAGACAAAGCTCTTCATACTGATCAAGCCAAGCATAATGCAATGTGCAAAGCAAAGGCACATGAAGGGGCTAGGGTGTATAAGGCCTCGGTTGCCCTTTCACTAGATTGAGTCCGAACAACGGTATGCTACGCTCCTAGTTACTAGTGTCTACATGTATTTTCTTGGACGCCCTCTATGACACTTTCTTTGATGTTTCCACTAGAGGCAAGAGGGGTGCACTACTCTTCATTAAGGAGGAGTTGAAGCCACTTTTCATGTTCCACTCCTAGAGAGGGGAGCTATGTAGGAGTGAAAATTAACTTTTCAAATGAATTCTTCTTGGTATGTTCTGTCTATGTAGCAGCGAATGCTTCAGCAGGACTACACAATGGGATTTTTTTAAGCAACAGCTTAATGGCAAGAATGCAGTGATAGCTGGTGACTGGAATATGACGGTGAGGGATAGTGATCGGTCACATGGTAAGTTGAGAGAGAGGCTTGGTTTTCATTGGTGACTGATCCGGGTTTTTTACAACTTGGATTATTACCACAAAATTTGGCCAAAGCCCCTATCAAGAGCTTACCATATCACTTTGGGTTTACTCTTCAAGCACTAGGTATGCTACATTGCTTCTCGATTATGATAACTCTAGCAAATGGGGGAAACAAGTTCTTAGAAGGCATGTCAATGTAAGGAGTAAAAGGGATGGTTATCTTAGTGAAGATGAAAATGGATTACACCTAGGAGTTGAGTGTGCATAGATTTTTTCAAAGGACTAGCCTCCAACTACACATGGGCCCCGTCTGCATCACTAAGATTTGGAATCTATCACCATCATTAGAGGACACCTCACCCTTGCACACAAGTCAATATCCACATCATGGTGTCATTTGGATCTTGCACAAAAGCTTACAAGCATGGACCCCTTTTGTCACATGCTTATATGTATTTATATACATATGGGAGACTAAAGTCAAAGCAGCTTTTAGAAGCCGTTTTTTATAATCTCAATAACTCCCAAGAAAAAGCGAATTTCCAAAAAATTCCCGCGATGCCCGATCGGTTTCGACCTGTCTACGAAGTTGCAAAAGAAACAAAAGAAACTTTTTTCAAATTCCTCACGGATTTGAAGTTACGAAGGCGCAGACTACTGGCTACATGCAATTTTCTTCTCTCTTTCACCACATCAACTTTTCACTCTATCCTTCTTGTAAATATATTATAATAATGTGCTTTGGGCACCCACCTCTTGTAATCTAGCTCCATTTTCTCTATTTTGTCTACCACCACCCTTGGCTTCTTGCATGATGACCAAGGTGGGGACTTGTCCCATCCATTATGCTCCATATTTTCAAAGATGCCATACATCATCTAGGATTATGTTAATCAAGAAGATTAGATTAATCTAATCCCTCATGGAGGCTATATAAAGAGCCCATGAAGAGGGAAGGAGGGGGGAAGAACAATGACAAGCCCATGAGAGCACTCTAGAATACCCTCATCTCTTTGAGGTGAGCTATGAGTGAGTTTTTTTATTATGTAGCATAATGGCAAGCTTCCTCTACCTCTTCTCCTATTATCTCCCTCCCCTCTCATCTTCTCATTCCATGTAGCATAATGGCAAGCTTCTTCTACCTCTTCTCCTCTTATCTCCCTCTCCTTTCATCTCTCTCTCTCTTATATTCCAATATGGTGTCTAGTACATATATTCTCTCTTGTAAATTTGTGTTTTGGTTCTCTTGATTCTCTTTGAGAAAAGGGTTGTCCTAGCCCATCCTCCCTTTGGCTAGGTGGTGCCCCTCTTTAGTTCTCTTAGTGAGGATTGAAGGTTGGATGGGTAAGAGGCAACCCGTTCATCATTTCAGCCCTTAGTGACTACCTGTGAATTAGAGAACATGGCACTAATATCAGATAAAAAAGAGAAACTGAAGTACACTTGGCATAATAAACATATTGGTTCCACGTGGAGAGGAGCAAGATTGGATAGGTTGTATGCTACACATGGTGCATGGTGGATAGGGGGAGGAATTAAGTATTGGATGCTTGAAGAAGTCATAGCCTCGTATCATATTCCAATCTTGGAAACCTTTAAGGTAATATTACTTGGGTAAACCACTAATGGCCCACCACCCTTTCGGCTAAATATATCTTTTTTGGATGATGAATGCTTTCTCACCAAGCTGCAAAATGCATGGCTCTGAAGTAGTAATGAATGGTGTTCTCTGGCTTATAGATGGCTCAGAGGGCTTGGGGCTATTACTGAAGTCTCTAAAGAGCATGGGAGGAATAAGGCCTTCCTTAGGAGACAAGCTTGGAATGGTGTTTGTTATGCAAGATCAACAGTGATTACAATCTTGACTAAGAACCTCTACGATGAAGTGATGCATACATGTCTTAAAGACATTGAAGGTTTTCTCAAACTGCAGAAAGAGGAGGTGGTTAAAGCTACCAGGATTCATCTGAAAGCATGTTGGGAGGTCCTACGAGATGGACCTAATGAATTTTACTTTGCAAAGTTGAAGATCAAGCAAAAGAAAAAATCCATTATTGTTGTTGAGAATCAAAATGGTGAAATGGTCTCTAATCAGCCCTCTTTTACTAAAGTATTCCAAGAACACTTAGCTACTATTGTTGGATCTGATCCATTGATCCCCAATGATTACACTACTAGATTTCAAGCCTTTCTGGAAGATGCCACAACAATAGGCACAGAGCAGTCACTTCTTCTAGAATGCCCCTTCACTCTTGAGGAAGTGAAGGAGGTTGTTTTTAGTATGAAGACTTGAAAGTCTCTTGGTAAAGATGGCCTCCGTGTTGAGGTCTTTCAAAGATTGTGGTTTGTTTGTGGAGCTGATCTTGTATCACTGTTGAATTACATGAGACACTCAGGACAGATGCATCCATAGTTCAATTGTGGAGTCATCAAGGTGGTACCAAAGTCTCAAGAAAGGTCTAAGGTCTCCAACTAGAAGCCTCTGACCCTCCTAAACTTCACATATAAAGCTCTAGCTGAAGCATTAGCTATGAGGGTTAAGCACCTATTTGCCATGACCATACATATAAAGCTCTAGCTGAAGCATTAGCTATGAGGGTTAAGCACCTATTTGCCATGACCATACATGAGAGGCAATATGGTTTTGTTTTTGGGAGAAAAATCCATGATGCTGTGCTAAACCTGATATTTTCTATGGACTATGCGTTGAGTATGCAAACTGACTTTGTCCTAATCAACATTGAAATATTCCCCCTGGTAATTTCAGCACCCCCCCTGGCCGTGAAGAAGAAGTAGGAAGAGATAGAAGGAGAAGAGAAGAAGAAGAAGAAGAAGAAGAAGAAGAAGAAGAAGAAGAAGAAGAAGAAGAAGAAGAAGAAGAAGAAAGAGAAGGGAGAAAGAGAGAGGAGAAGAAGAGAAGAAGAAGAAGAGGGAGAGAGAGAAGGAGAAGAAGGAGAAGAAGAGGGAGAAAGAGAAGGAGAGAAGAAGGAGAAGAAGAAGAGGGAGAGAGAGAAAGGAGAAGAGGAGAAGAAAATAAAAGAAGAAGAAGAGGGAGAGAGAGAAGAAGAAGAAGAAGAAGAAGAAGAGGGAGAGAGAGAGAAGGAGAAGAAGAAGAAGAAGAGGAAGGAAGAGAAAGAAGGAGAAGAAGAGGGAGAGACAGGAGAAAGAAGGAGAAGAAGAGGGAAAGAGAAGGAGAAGAGTTATGTATGTTTGAAGTCACATTGATTGGCCTTATATTCCTTGTGAACCCTCGTACCACTTCCTTCAGCCAAGGCAAGAGTGGTCGATTTACCTCAAGGGTTGCAAGACCAAGAACGCACAAGGATGGCACCCAAGAGACGAGTTACAAGGAGCACGTGTTGAAGTTGCAAACGGAGCTAGGAACATATCCAATGCAAGCGGAGACATGAATACCCCCAACCCTCCGGCAACTATAGCTCATATCCAGGTTGTACCAAGATTTAGATTCTTCTCATGCATCTTGAATTCTTAAATAGAGGTAGAATTGCATGCATAAAATATGTAAAAGTAATTAGTGTTACATTAGATGAGTAATAGGAAAGGATATTGAAAAGCAAGTAACAATAGATGATGTATTGAAGGAAAATTGCATAAAATATAACAAGAAGTGTATCAAGGTTGCATAGGAAGATTGCATCAATTTTAACGTACATTGAAGCACTTGAATTCAAGTTTTTTATGACAGCCTTGAAATTGTAGGATAAAGTTAAAAGTTATCTTAGAGAGAAGATGGGCAAGTTAGACCCTAATCCGACGTATCACGAAAAACATAAATGCATGTATTCGCCATTAAAGGGCTTAAGATGGGTTGATCTTCTACCCTAAATAGGTAGCCTTGATTAACAAATGTCAAGGTGAAATCACATAGATCATTAAAAAGATCTAGAAGATAACCATTAAAGTTATTCCTTGAGCAACCCTAGATCCCAAGGGGGAGAGTAAACCCTAGAGAGGCAGTATATCAAGGCTGAAAATGATTTAAGTAGGGATGAGCTAAGTTCCAATGCAACGGTGGCTTAAGGGACTTGTTGAGATGGTTTACCATTGATGTTTCTAATGAGGGTTGACCTTGTTTGAGATGGAAAAGAGGTTAGTAAGCAGAGTGGTTACATGCTGGATTAGGAAAGGATGTTTTCCTAGTTAAAGAATGTTAGGCTGGTTGTTTCAGCTTGATTGTTTCCGAAAGGATACTTAAGGATTAGTTGTGGTTTTGGATGAATATCCAAGTGATTATATTTTCATGGTGGGAACTGTAAGGATAAATTGCCATGGGAACAAAAGGGATGTTTTCCCTAGAAAATGTTATTAGGTTAGTTGCTTCAGCTGTGGATGATTTCCTAAAGGGATAATTAAGGAAGGATGGTGCTAGCTACCCTCACGAACCGCCAAACCCTAACCAAGGGGGTTATGAATCCACGCTGGGAATGTGGACCGAACCCGCCGCGAGAGGTCTCTCTGTGGAAATTACTTGGCGTAGGAGGACACTTGGGCCAAGGGGGGCTCTGGCCGTAAATCCCAATGCCTTCGGACCCTATACAAGTGTTCTACATGACTCGAGATGGGATATCGAGGCCTTGATACTAGTTACAAGACAAAATCTTGGTAGGATAAACCTTCGGGTTTTTATTTCCGGGATATGGAAAAATTATTTCTGGGAAGGCAAAAAGGGACACTTAATTCTCCTGTATGGGTGGGAGACAAACATTAATCTGAAGATAAGTTAAGGAAGTGTTTGATCTTGTTATCTTGTCTTCGTGTCTGTGCCCTAAATTACGTAAAGGAACCTGTGATTAATGGGTTAATTAAGGAAGCTACTTTTATGTGTCAAACATAATGTGGTAGGTAATTAGATAACTAAAACAACCCCCAAGGGAAGCGTGGTGGATGTGACCAATGGGTCTATCCTACGAAAGGGTGGTCTCGGTCAACCGAGAGCTTTCCTCAAAGGAAATGTTAACGAGAAATGTTAGGAAAAGTCAGACGATGACCTTAGACAATGTTGGTTAGAACCCTGATTCATACCGTTTTAGGGGAGCGGAATGGGACTATGCCCTACGGGCAGAGAGGTCGAGTGATGCATCCCTCTCATTTCCCATTCTCTTTGAACCAAATGCAGTATGAGTCTACTTGGGTCCAGTTGCATCTGCACAAAGTGGAGCAGTTGTAGACCGACACTAGAAGACTGTTAGGAAGACCCAACTATGAGGAACCCGGACTTCATGTCGATCTTAGTGGGAATGGCCAGATACTTCCGCGTGGGGTAAACTCGGGAAGACCTAGATCTCAAGCCCTATGATATTCCTTGCGAGTGCCAGGTGGCGCTTTCTAGACTCTCTTCCCGATGGGCTGCTAAGACGTGTCCCTCAAGTGGATGAGCGAATACGTTACAAACATGGATTGGGACAAAGCCTATGATAGAGTGAGCTGGACTTTTGTATTGAGTGTCTTGAAAGCCATGAAGTCTGGACCAATCTTCTGCAATATGGTAGCTTCATTGTTCAAGAATGCTTCAACAGTTATTAACATTAATGGAGACTTTACCCCTGCCTTTGATATCAAGAGATCTATTAGACAGGGATGCCCTCTAGCCCCTTTGTTGTTTGCACTGATCACTGACCCACTTCTTCGAAAGGTAGACACTGCAATACAAAAAGGTACTATCAAAGGCCTTCCCCTCCCTGATGGCTCCTAAGCTGCAGTTCAATTTTTTGCAAATGACAATGCTTGTTGAAGCTGCTCACCAATCTGTGGCTCATCTGCTTAGAATCTATGATGAGTTCTCAGCACTTTCTACCTCCAAAATCAATCAAATACAGGGATGTTCCTACTGTCCTAGAAAGACCCTGACTAATGGATTCTTCAACTTGGTTTCAAGGTTATCAAGCCAGGAGAGATAGTTCGCTATTTAGGTGCACCGAAAGGAGTTGGGGTGACACTATCCCAACATTTTAACTAGTCTTTTTAACAAACTGCAGGTCAAAATGAAAGGTTGGATGGAATCAGCATTTTCTTTTGTAGGTAGGCTAACCATAATCAAGACTATACTTTTGTCTATGACTATCTATGTGGGATCATTGTTACCTTTCAGCCAAGTAGCTTGGATGAAGGTGGAGAGGTTGCTAAGAGACTGTCTATGGTCAAGAAATGGCAAGAGATTACAACCTCAGATCAGCTGGGTCATACTCACAAAGGACCAATCTAAAGGAGGAGCAGGGCTGGAAAGCCTACCTAGGAAGTCATTCAGCTTAAGCCTATCACTACCTAGGAGAATGCAAGACTTACAACCTTGGTCCATCATTCTAAAGTAATAGATTTCAACAACTAAGATCAAAGGATCTCCATGGTATCATTTACCATGGCAAGATGTTATCTCTTGTCCTCAACTGAAGATATCCATCCCGCAATCAGATGTGGCACAAGCTTTAGTGGCAAATTGGCAGAAACTCTTGTTGAATGCTGAATGGTCATCCAAGGGACCAAGACAAGGTGACACTTCCTTGAGTAGGAGTATTTGGCTATCTCCCTTTACCTATGACCCTACCCTTTCACCAATCCACTAGAAGCCCAAGCTTGCAAAGGCCATTCATGAGAAAGGCATCAGGATTTGGGATGACATTTAGAACAAGAATAGCAATTCATGGGTCACAGTTGAGGAAGCTCAAGTCAGGTTTCTTCTTTCAGATAAGGAAAATGATTTTTTAGTTGCAGTCTTGCAACATAGGAAAGTGGAATGGCCTTCATTAGTTGTTAAAAGAGATGACTCATGGTTGAAGGACCTTGTTTCTGTAATAGGCAAGCGATTGAGTTACTGCAGATCATCTAGAGACATCTGCTCTCCGTCTCTTGCTATCTACATGAATTTACAAGCTAAATGGAAAAATGAATCCCCTTTGGCAGCAAGAGTGGATACATGGAAGAGGTGCATTGGCAAAGTCTAGAGAGCAACGCTGTCTCACATATGCAATGTTATGAGATGGCGGCTAATGCATAAAAAGCTCCTGCGAGCTAGACTGGATAGGAGATTCCAAATCTCCTCTCTCTGTCCATTTTGTGGAAGATCTAATGAGACTGAGAAACATCTCTTTCAGGATTATTTGCATGTCTCCCCTGTTTGAAAAAAAGTCAAAAGGTGGCTCAAGGAAGCAAATTTGGTTGACAATTTCAGCTTGTTAGTGGCTTTGTTTGTTGACCAAACTTCGTTGGATGAGAGCATGTGGAAGCTAGTTACACTCCTAACTACTGTAACTTTAAAGTTTATCTAGGTTCATAGAAACAACTACTTGTTTGGGTCTCAGGGTAGGATCAAGCCTGATAGTGCCATTCATGTACTGAAGATTGAGTTTTTGTTAGTTTTGGACGTCCTTAAATTCAAGCATTGGATCTTTAAGCTCTTTCATAAGAAGTTGAGGGATATGGCCTAGTGCCACATGGCATCTAATTGATGTTGTAGTTACTTGTTTGATTTGCTTTGAATATGATACGCATTACAAAAAAAAAGATTATTGCTCATATAAACTCTCATCCACATTAACTAAGTAATTCATCAATGGCTACTCTAGTCTTTAAAATAAAAAATTGATTCTAGATACTTTGAATGTAAGGAATTTCAATGAAAGGCTTTTAGGACTCAATGGAGAAGAGAGGGAGGAGAGAGATATAAAAATAACTTTTGGATGAGAGAGAGAGAGGAGATAAAAATAATTATTGATGAGAGATAAGAAAGACGTGTCTTTTTAAAAATCATTGATAAGACAGAAGAGAAAGAAATGTGAAAAGTAGTTTGGATAGAGAGGTACCTTTTTCAAATTAATGTAGAAGAGACCCAAAAGTAGTATTGTAGTATTATAGGAGAGAGAGCTAGAAAAATTTAAAGCCAAAGAAGGGGGCGCAATACTACCTTAGACCCTCTCCTACATTAATAGCCTTGGATCTTTACACACCTACACACACGCACGCACACACACACACACACACACACACACACTCTCTCTCTCTCTCTCTCTCAACACTACAATATTATCTTTTGACTTTTCTTACATATTAATAGCTTTGAATTTTTATCAAAACACACACACACACACACACACACTCTCTCTCTCTCTCTCTCTCTCTCTCTCTCTCTCTCTCTCTCTCTCTCATGTGTCTTTAAAAAAATTCTAGCGACTCTCTCCTATAACACCACAATACTACTTTTAAACTTCTCCTAAATAGCTTTAGATCTTTATCAAAACACACACACACACACACACACACACACACACTCTCTCTCTCTCTCTCTCTCTCTCTCTCTCTCTCTCTCTCTCTCTCTCTCTCTCTCTCTCTCTCTCTCTGTGGCTCCAAAAGTTTCTTTTAACTTTCTCTTACAATACTACATTTGGGCCTTTCCTATACATTAATAACTTTGTATCTTCAATACACACACACACACTCTCTCTCTCTCTCTCTCTCTCTCTCTCTCTCTCTCTCTCTCTCTCTTTGTGGCTTAAAACAATTATAGCAACTCTCTCCTAAAATAATAGAATACTACCTTTGGGCTTCTCTTACATTAGTAACTTTGGATCTTTATCAAATATACATACACATTCTCTCTCTCTCCCTCCCCAACTTAGATCAATTTCCTCTATTTAAAAGTTTTTGGCCCAAGTACAATTAGACTAAAAAGTCACATTTTGATTATAATTTCAATAGTATTAAACTTTTTTAAATCTTTGATAACGTTTTTCTTTTTCTAAATACACAATGCAAAAGGCAATAGCAATTGTACATTATGTTAATTATTAGTTTTCTATGTTAAGAGATTTTTTTTTCCAAAAGGGAGTACTATTTTTTATTCATAAGGTCCAAAATTTTCGATGTAATTCATTAAAAAAGTTTCAATTTACTATGTCTCACATTAAAACATATCATAAATACATAATTGAATCTTCCTAGCTAGTAATTATTTTTAATCTCTTCTCTCTCTCTCTCATATATATATATATATATATATATATATATTGAGAGAGAGAGAGAGAGAGATTATGTGACTTGCTTAGACTTTTTTTTTGTCGAGAAGGGGGTTGCTAGCAACTTGTTAAGAAGGGGATTGCTTGCAACCCCTTTTTGAGATGAATTTTTTTTTCACAAGTCTCCTCCATCATATATATATATATATATATATAGAGAGAGAGAGAGAGATTATGTGACTTGCTTAGACTTTTTTTTTGTCGAGAAGGGGGTTGCTAGCAACTTGTTAAGAAGGGGATTGCTTGCAACCCCTTTTTGAGATGAATTTTTTTTTCACAAGTCTTCTCCATCATTTCTTTGAGGTAACTTGTGAATTTTTTTTCCGCCGTTGCCACAGCAACCCCTTCTCGATGAATTGTTTTTTCACAAGTCTTCTCTAATTTTTTTTTCACTAAACATAGAGCTATCAACAACCTTCCTAGCCAAAAAAAATTTCATAAGTCCCCTTACAGAGATGGAGCCAACTTCTGAATTTTTTTCACCGAGAAGGGGTTGCCGGTAACCCCTATCTGGCGACAAAAAATTTCATGTCCCCTTAGAGAGATGATGTAGGGGAGTTGTGATTCAAAGCTCTCTCTCTCTCTCTCTCTCTCTCTCTCTCTCTCTCTCTCTCTCTCTCTCTCTCTCTCTCAGAAAGGGTTGCTAGCAACCCCTGTTCGGCAAGAAAATTCACGTCCCTTAGAGAGATAATGATAAAGTCGCATAATCTCTCTCTCTCTCTTTCTCAATGAGGAAACTACTACAATATTCAAGTGGACAAAGATTTGTTCTTCTAGTTCACATAGGAGATAAAGAGAATTTCAAACCAAATGATGATATTGAGTCTCAGAAGTCATGCAAGTTACTAGCATGGATACTTCTCTAGAAGCATAACTTGGTATCCTTCTCTAGAAATATATTTACAATGGTATATTGTCAATGTGTTCTCTATATGTAAATACAACTATGAATGGTAGGTTCATGTATATGCAATTGGATAAGGGGATGTTGCAAACTTTGCCAAGGAAATATAGGGATTAGGTGCACTTGAAGGAGGATTAGCTCATATATAAGAATCACCAAATTGAGCAGCAGTGGAACAAGAGGTGTATCGGGGATGTCATATCTTCCTTGACTATGTAAAGGTGAATTTTCCTCCAACAAGAATTCATTATACGAAAAATACTCGAAGAAAAAAAGGTGCAAGAGACATAAGGATCCAGATTCCTGGTAAGTAATTCCACATGTATTCTTTAGAATATGTCACACTTTTATGTCTTCTTCAAAATAGAATATCGTTGATCGTAAGAAAGTGATACCTGCAATGCATTTGTTCTCTTAACTCATTATTCGATAAGGAGTCAGGGTGAAGCCACAATTTCTAAAATGTTTTGATGATATTGATTGGCCACACTTTTGATGATATTGATTGGCCACACTTTAGTCCTACAATGATACTATTTGTGGATGATAGCATAAAGAATATGCAATGTAACCCACCTAACTCCTTTACATATCCATTTACATTTCAAGAAATCTCATGGATATCATCCTCTTCAAATAGATGCTTCCCTATTTGACTGAGTAAAATCCCTTGAATACCATCCTCTTGAAATACGTGCTTCTATGTTTGAGTGAGCTAGTAAGTTTTCACGAGGGAGTCTAGGAGTTTGTTAGAGAACACCCATTTCACCCTCCTGCAATGAAGCTAGATTGATATTTAATATTTGCAATAAATATGTTCATTTGATTTACATATAGTAGTTCACTAACTTGCAAATACATTTGTGGTTTAGAAAAATTTTAAATAGTTTTTGAAGTAAGTTCATGCAGTATAATGTGAAATATATCAGTATATTAAAATATTTGATTGTTGAAGTTTGGAGTTTAAAATGAAAAATTATTGAAAAGAATAACAACTACAAGTAATGAAGTAATACAAAGCTATATTTTATGGAGATTGTGAAGCAATTCTTTGCAAGGGTCTATTATAAACAAATGTATAACTTCAATCTATATGTAAGCCTAATCAAATGAGGAAGAGAGAGAGCAACGTGCAAGTATAAGTGGATGTGTCTATAGTTTGCTAGTGTGTGCATAACTAAAGTACTAATACATCAATATGTAATTATAAAATATGTGCAAAGAAGAGAGGGGGGATGTGAATGTATATGTAGTGTGATATCTCATATGCATGTGTAATTGAACTATTAACCTTATCAAAGATAAGCACATAAGATTAATCTAATTATGTAAATGAGTTGAGAGAGAACTACTAATTCATTGAGAGAGAGACAGACAGACAGACAGACAGACAGATAGAGAGACAGAGATGATAAATAACAGAGTTGGGGGTGAAAAAGAGAGAGAGAGAGAGGTTGTTATTCAAAAAGGAGAGGGAAATGGATGTTGTGGATCCCCAACATATGAGAGAGAGTGAGTGAGTGAGTGAGAGAAAGAGAGAAGAATGTGTAAGTGTATCTGGTTTTGGTTATGTGTGCACAATAGAAGTACTAATACATCATGATGCAATTATAACATATATACAAATAATTGAGAGAGGGGAGATGTGAATGGATACAAAGTGTGATATTACTTGTGTATGTGTAATTCAACCACTAACATTGTGATAATATTATAAAAAATAATCACACAAGCTTAATGTAGTGATGTAAAGCAATGAAGGAGAGAGAACTACTAATGTGTTGTTATAGAGAGAGAGAGAGAGAGAGAGAGAGAGAGAGAGAGAGAGAGAGAGAGAGAGAGAGAGAGAGTTGGAGGTAAAAAAGAGAAAGAGAGAGATAGAGATAGAGAGAGAGAGGGTGTTATTGAGGGGGAGAGGAGAGAGAGATGCATGTTGTGGGTCTCCAAGATATGAGAGAGAGAGAGAGAGAGAGAGAGAGAGAGAGAGAGAGAGGAGAATAAATTGTGGTTATGATGAGGAGGAGGAGAGTAAGATGTGGTGGTGTAGTGGCGGTGCTAGTGGTGTTAACATTATTGAAGGAGATTGAGATGTCAGTGGTTGGTCCCCAACATATGAGGAGAGAGAGAGAGAGAGAGAGAGAGAGAGAGAGAGAAAGAGGAGAATTGGTTGTGGCTCTAATGGGGAGGGGGAGAGTAAGATATGGTGGTGGTGGTGGTGGTGGCGGTGGCGGCGGCGGCAATGGAGGAGCAGCATTGGTGCTTGATATATGCCCAAAAGAAAATAGGACCAAGTGGACTATGTGGAATAAACCTTGAGGTTGCCAAAAAAATCTCGCTCAAAAGCTCACTCCAAAAGCTCGCTTCTTGCAAGCACTCAATTGTTCGTAGGAATGCGTTCTTGTTTGAATATACAATTTAGCCTTTTCTGTCATGTAAAAGGCAATGGAATGTACTCAATGCAAATGTCCAAGTATTCTCTTCCTTCTTATATTGGATAAATTAATGGATCCCCACAAAGATTGCTTATGAATTGATCATTTGATGGCATGGATTTGGATGAGGTAGTGCTCAAAGGGAGGTCAACCATTGATGAGTCAAAGTAGCTTCCCAAATGATCTTTAAATCTACTTTTCTTGGCAAGAGATGACCCCTGCCTCATTTGAACAAGCAAAAGGGAGTATTGCTTGGATGCATGCTAGAGTTTGATCCCATTCTCAAGAATGTCACGTGGGATGAAGGTATATTTTATGTAAGTTAAGTTTGATTATGTAACTCTTGGGAATCAAGAAAGATTCCTTAAGGTAAGACTAGTATTTTTCACCTTGATGGTGCAACTAGGATATGGATTTGGCCTTTATAACTAATAGTTTTAGCCTCTAACTCACTATTAGTGGGCAGGAGTTCGAGGGGTGTCATGTCTTTTTTTATGATAGAACTCGCTTGATTCTTAGTCTTCCAAGTGTCCTAGGGTGATTCATTGATGTGAAAAAAAATCGGTAAAATGTCAAGGGTTTTATTTTAATGCGATCTTGGCTTTTATATTCAATGATGTCCTTTCGAATGCCTCCAATCAATTTCTTTGTTACACATGCAAGCTATAACAATTGGCTTTGATAAATTTTCTATTTCCTTCCAATTGAAGTTCCAATCAAGTCATTCCCCAAGAAAAAAACTCAGGTTTTGTGACCCTTAAGGCCTACGTTTAGATGCAAATAACCTATGATGGAACCCAAATTACCACCATATCAGTTTCAATGTGAGAATGCACATAGCAAGAAATTCATGCTTTGCAAGTAAAAGCATTGCATTTATACTAACAAGTAACTAGGTTGGATGTATATGTGCATATGTTTGTCCATCAAGTTACACTAGAAACAAGAGAGGCTCATTGAGCATGCAGGGTTAATGATTTAGATTGTGTAGCACCTAACATGTTACCTGTTGGTTTATAAGACCGGGGTTTCTTTGTCGCATAAAGTTTTTTCTTTTGCATCTATATCATGCATATGAAGACTACATCTAGCTATCCATTGCACCATAGATTTAACATTATATGGATTTCCAATATGAGAGGGTTTCTTTCTTGTTCTACATAGCAGACCTTCTGAAAAGTCACATCTATTTGTAACATAAAACTTAGCTTTTGTTTTTCTACAATTACACTTCCATAAGGTGAGCATTGTTTGTGAAAGAATAAGCTTTTAGACTAGCGGTTCCATGAACTCATATTCATTTTTGCTTTTGTATTAACATTACTTCTAGCTATCCTAGATGCTTATAGTGTTTCTCGTGAAAGCTACATTTAAATTTGTAGTAGGAAAAAATGTATTTTACAATTCCAACACATCTTTTTCCTTTCCTCAAATGCTTATATATTTTTGCTTGGAGGTACCTCAATATCTAGTGTGATTGAGCACTTATATCTTCCATGATCATTGTCCCTCCATTGACACCATGAAATCACATGAGTACATAGTATTAATAGCCATCGGCTTTGTAACATAAATTTGGTACAAAAACTATTAATACTTCCAAATTTTTCTCTTACAACTACATTTCGTTTTCTATCTTGTGTTAGGTTCTACACATATTTGTGTTGTATATTGACGTGGGATTTTGCAGAGCCTGAAAGCTGTCCTAAGATGCTTCAGGGTACATTGTAATTGCTTGATTCTAAGTGCTTATGCTTATCCCTAAGTGGAGCTGAATTTATATATTTCTTTGATAGTGTAAAGATATCGAAGTTTGCATGAAAAGGGGACTCATAGCTCGATGCACAAAAATGACATGGGTTGTGGCCTTGATATTGAGTCTAAATAGTTCCATATAAATACCATGGGTTTGTAGGCCAAGATCCAATTAAGATATTCGCCAATTCTTCAAATTTTCGCTCGACAAATATACGCCAAATTCTGGTCATATGAATTGTCCCAAATCTGCATTGAGAGGCTCACCGCGGTGGTTTGATGGGTTCTGGTGACAGGGCGGGTCGGCACACTCGAGGAAGACACAGAGAGACAGAGAGAGAGAGAGAGAGAGAGAAGGCGCAGAGGCTGTAACCATGTCAGAGGAGATCGAATTGGACAGGCGGAATTCTGATCGAGAGAGACAGAGAGAGAGACAGAGAGAGAGAGAAGGCGCAGAGGCTGTAACCATGTCAGAGGAGATCGAATTGGACAGGCGGAATTCTGATCGAAGAAGGCCAACAGCAACAAGCAGCGACTTCGACGAGCTTGCTCTTGATTATCATTCCACCACCCAGCAAACCTCTCACCATCCATTATACCACTCCACTACCACCACCACCACCACCCATAACAATACTAGCAAGCAGACAGCACCATTAAAGGCTGATGATGCAGCGCCAAGCACTAGCCGTGGCTATATTACTTCTGATCTAATCCCCACAACCCCCCATCATGACCTCCATGGACAGCAATTGGGTGCCACACATGATGTCCTCTCCTTCTCACATCGCCACCATGTTGCCCATGATGATAGCAACAAACAGTTGGTCCCTAGCAAACCTTATGGAAGTATTGGTGGTGACTCATCCCTTAGTTTTGGCACTGACCATTCCTCCTCCCACTTTTTCGATCGCTCCCATGATGTGGCCCACTCCCTGCCCTCTAGATCATCCTCCCGCAGATCCCCTCGATTCATTGGCATGGCCAACATCATTCATGCCACCCCCAAGAGTGCTCCTCACATGGGCGGCTACCAAATGTGGACATCTGAATCCGATCACCCCATCGACAAAGGAGACCATGTCATCTATGATCCATACTTGAGTCAACTCTCTGTTGATCATGGTGATGACAGCCACAATCTACTAAAGTCACGCCATTGCATGCGGACAACATGTCTTTTTACTTTGCTTGCCACTTTAGTGCTTGGCATAGGTTTCCTTATCTATTGGTTGGTGTTTGTTCCACATTCTCTTGCCATTTTTATCCAGGTACTACTACAACACTTTAAGCATCTCCTCCTCTTTAAGTTTTTGTCAAGGTATACATCTCATGCATGCATACATGTATACATACATTGTACATGTGTGATTGTATGTATGTTTGTGTGTGCGTGCACATCCGTG